>NC_071355.1:226885026-227510026 GCF_943734655.1 Sabethes cyaneus
CTTCAATATTATACGTTTTGTCGGATTTACCAGGAGATTACCACGGATTACGCTTAATTTATGCAATAACAGCCAAAGCAGAAGCCTGCAGCTTCTCGCACATGAACATCATGGCTACTGGTCGCCGCGAAGGGCAGCATATAATGAGTGATGCTTATAATCGCTTTCCATGTCGCTAATGGTTTCGAGATAGCAGTCGGTCACACCATACTACTGACTCTTCGCCAGGATGAAAATGAATCCTGTTTATGTTTTCGGAAGCAACAGGATACTTTTTGAAACGTTTCTGTTTTCTTTAAAAATGTCCCCATTGACACTGCGTGCAACTGAATGTCGAAATATAAATGGCATTTAATACCGAATCATAAGCGGCTTAACGATTTCTTTACTAGGAGAAACGTAATCGCTTTGATGCTTTTTTTCTAATTTGTTTTTCTCCTGAGACTCAATTGTTGCAAGTTGTGAGAAACCATATCATTTTCGATCCAAGTTGTCGAAAGAAAAACACTGACTGGACGACACAGATCAATAGCTTTGAACTTGTTCATTCGTTTGAGTATTTGTTTCCATTCAATTGAATTGAAATCGCTTATTTGTTAGCATTTATTTACTGAAGTTTTTGGAGCGTCTTAGTAGAATACGAAACCTAAAATTAAAAAAGAATAAAATATACATAGTAGAATTAAATTGGATAAGTTTTCTTCTTTTTTAATTTTAGCATTTATTGGTATTTTTAGCGTAAAATATACAAAACTGTGAATCACAAGTTATCAGTCGAATTTAGTCGTACGCTAAATAATACTCGCTTAGTATCTTGAATGCCAAATAAAAGTAAATCGAACCATTATCGAACAAAGACTCCATTCACATCACGTATATAGTCGTAACTTTCAGCCGGATAAAATCTTCGTTTTGCATTCACAAAAATTCTCCATCTTTCAGGATAGTTTCTTCGACTGTGAGTGTCTCCAAAAATTTATCTTTGAATAAACTTTCCCGAATAGTTTCAATCAAAAAGAAACCATAGCAATTTAGGATACAAAGCAGCTCTCTGATAGAGCACTCATAATAACATATATTATTACTATAATTGTCCCATTCGAGCAAGCTCGAGCGGCACGAAACTGTCAGCATCCCAGAACGTAGAACATCGTCGTCATCGTCGTCGTCGACGTAGACCAACATTCAGAAGAACTCTTTTCATCAGACTTGAATGGCATCTCCTTTATACCGCGCTATTTAGATTCGCTATTTTCTGGCGTAAATAAAATTAAAACTAAAATTCTCTTTCACTTCGTATGTCTGCTAGTTGTAAGGCATCACTACATCCTATTGGTGCGCGTTGAGTGAGTTAAAAGTGAAAATACCGACGAACCCTTTATTTCCTCCACTCCAGAAATGTGCCGGTGCTCTCCCGCATCATTCGCTAATGATTCTTCATTTAACCGAGCCAAAGAGCTGCAAGGTAAATATACCTACCTACACATGCGGCAACGCTCGGAATCGGGTCTTTTTTCCGCCAGGCTTCCACTTTACCGGGTTCTGATTTTAACATCATTAATGTTTATTTAGTTTTCGTAAAATTCTTTTATCTAATTCCCTTTCCTCTGGGTAGTCCTACTACACTCACTGTAAAGTACCTTAGAAGAGCGTGATTTAGCAGCCATCTGAGGATGATGTGGTGTGGGATTTTCCGGTGAAAAGGATGCTGCGGTTTTCAGTGCCGGAAAACACGGCAGATATGTTTTGGAAAAATTGGCTCAGCACTTTTGATCACGTTTGAATTACGGCGCTCTTGGAAGGAAATTCCGTTTTGATAGGGTACCCACCCGGTTGTTGAATAATGAACGCCAAACTGGATTCTAAAACGTCTGTGTTTGCTCTGCAGGTTAGATGAATGCAAGTGATGTTGATTGGGGAAAATCTAAAGTGTACTACCTACCTAACCAGAACTCTCGTCCGGAGGCTCACAGTCACTTAATTATCCTTTTCAAATTCTGTAACCACTCAATCGTCGTGTAGAAAAACACCTTTGATGTACCTAGTTATCCCAATCCGATCAAATCGAAGGTGATAAAAGGGTAATCGATGTGCAGATATCTTTTAAAATTGGTTTTCAATTGATCTTGCAGGCAATTATTTTTTCATTTTTTTAGCCTCTGGTATTGAATAACGAGTTATCTCTAGTACTACGACTAGAATGGTCAGTAAATTATTTCAAACTAAAGTTAGGAACAACAGAGCAAGTGCACAGTAGAAATTCCTTGTCCTCGAGCAGAGAATTAAAAAAATTTAGACCGTTTTCAGCAACTCCATTCTTTGCTGCTGTTTATCAAGTGTTATTTTGTTTTAAATTTTATTACGAGAATTTTTCCCGGCGTCAAAGACCCCCAACCAAAAGCCGAACTGCTGTGTTTAGTTTTAGCAGCAATGAAGAGCCGAAATACGGAAAATAGCTTGCTTTTTTCCACATGTTGTTTGCAAACTTGGCGAACGGTCCAACCCCCGTTTTATGAGAGTATAGGCAGTCCGTTCCGGATGCTGATGGCGTGGGGGCGCGCGGAGAAAGCAAATAAATTACACATAAACATCCTCACCATGAAAGGCAGCCGGTCTGTGCATATGAAGTCGAAAAAGACAGCAGCTCCGGGAGCTGGGAAACCAACCTCTGGAAAATGGGTTGGGCGCCCGAGGATCGTTGAGAAGATTTGTGCAAATAATGCTATTATATTATACAAATGAGAGCGAGTGTTTGTTTTGTGCTGGCTGCCGCTATTTATTTTATTTTTATTCTTTTATTACTGCGATCCTTTCAGAATGGACATTCCCAGCAATACTGGCAGGGAAATGTGGAAAATCAAACGAATTTCAAAAGGAATTTCCAAGGGAACAGAAACATGACCATCGTTTTTTTTTATTTTATGTTACCGGTTTCCAATGTGTAAACACAAAATTTTTTTTCTATAAACGAATAATTCTTATTCAGGGTTACATTTACAGTCTGCTCTTTAACTACAGTCTGATAAATGTGTACGCACCGATGAACGACAAACCCGATGAAGTAGGAGAAGTTCTAGGATCTTCTCGAAAGGACATATGGAGAGTGCCCAGGACATGACATAAAGATAGGTTTGGACGCCAAGAGTTCTTTCGTCCCGTTATTGGTAGAGGAAGCCTCCATTCTACCAAGGTGAGTCTTGACTAACCTTGCATCCTACTACAAACGACAGTGGTCTGAGGCTAATCAACTTCGCTGTAGTCAGAGGAATGGCTATCTGTAGCACCTATTTTGCACGATAAAACATTCGGAAGCACAACTAAAAACGCCCTAATGGAAAGATCTGCTCTCAGATCGACCACGTTCTGGTTGATGACCGGCAGTTTTCTGATCCAAACGTCCGGAGACCAAACGTCGACTCGGACCACTATCTCGTAGTAAGCAAGATCCTCACCCGGTTGTCCAACGTATTCAAATTGAAACCAACGTGAAAGACACGACTGAACATTTGGCGGTTATCAGCGGAAGGAGTTCCTGCAGAGTACTCTTGGAAGACTGATGAGCGGATCGGTCAACAACTTGGAGAGAACCTGAACGACCAGTGGAGGCACATCTACGAGTTGTGGACCACGACACGATCAGTACTACAATGCGAGAAGTGATGGGTACCATTGCTGCAGTCACTTCCAGTGAGTGGTTTGACGCAGAGTGCCAACGAGTGACTGATGAGAAGAATCGAGCCAAAAATCACATATTGGCTATAACTGTGACACTCCAGAGCAGAGTGAGATATCGAGATGCTAGAACTGCCGAAAAGAGACTTCACCGTCGTAAAAAAGCCAGCACTGGGATCGCGTTCTTGCGGAGAATTGCTTCGAGAGGCACGATACGAGAAGCTTCTTTAATACGATCAACGGAATCAAAAACCGGACCGCACTATCTTTTGTTATATGCAATGACAAGGAGGAGACCCTGATTACCGAAAGATCGAAGGTGGCTAGGCGTTGGAAACAATATTTCGATGCATTGTTGAATGGGGAACAAGATGGAGCGGTCAACAGAAACAGGATAACGATTGCGGATGATGAACAAGCTGAGGATACACCAACTTTAAACGAGGTTAGAAAAGCAGCGAGAGAATTGAAAAACGGCAATACAGCTGAAAGGGACGATATCCCCGCCGAACTTTTGGAAGTCGGAAGCGAACGGATGTATTATGCAATCCATCATGTTATACTAAGGATGTGGTCTGAGGAGGAACTATCTACGAACTGGTTGGAAGGTCTTAAATGCCCTATTTACGAAAAGGGTAATCGACTCAAATGCAGCAATTATCGAAGCATTACTCTCCTCAATTCTGCATACAAAATTCTCTCCAGCATCCTGTTTCTCAAACTGATCCCGTTACAAGCAACCTTCGTTAGCGAATACCAGTGCAGCTATCGAGAGGGACGTTCCACGACGGACCAAATGTTCACCTTGCGACAGATCCCCGATAAATTCCGGGAATTCAACTTGCAGACTCACCATTTTTTTATAGACTTCAAGGCGGCGTACGATTCAGTTAAACGAAATGAGCTGTGGCAGATAATGCTTGAACATGGTTTTCCAACAAAATTGAGGCTGATACGCGCTACCCTTGATGGATTAAAATCGGACTACCGAATTTGCTGTACAACATTGCATTGGCAAGTGCTATTCGAAATGCAGGTGTGCGGAGAAGCGGTACCATAACCACGAAATCTCGTATGCTCCTAGAGTTTGCGGACGACATCGATATCATCGATGTTAACCGTAGAGCTATGGAAAAGGCGTACACGCATCTTAAAGGAAGCTGCGAGAATAGAGCTTAACATAAATTCTATCAAAACAAAGTAGGGTAGACGCTCCATTGATCGTGCAGCTAAGCACAATGTAACTTCTTTTTTCTTGTTCGTTGACGTATATGCTTCAATGAATGGGGGAATGCTTGTGGGATATTAATTTATCAAACACAAGGCATTTGTCACAAGGCATTCGGTGTACAAGAAGCTTAATAATGAAAAAAAAAAGAATTTTCCGATGCAATTATATTGTGCCAATAGTTGCGCTAGTATTACCTTAATTGATATTGGCGTTCCTTAATTGTGTTATTCCATATACTTGCTAGGTTGCTACGTGAAAAAACTTTGTAGCGCAACTATAGAAATGAGCGTCTTCCAGCGTTCTTCAAAATGCTACGGTGACGAAAATATGCATTAATAATGAATAGCAGCGCAACTATTGGAGCTACCACAACTATTGGATCAACCACCCTATATGGTGGCCGGTATAGAGCGTGCTAGCCATTCGTGTATTGGACCTGCGGTGGTAATAGATGGAGATGCTTTTGAAGTGGTTGAAGATTTTTTTTACCTTGGTAGGGAACGTAAGTGATATGTGACAACGACGTAAGCAGTGAAGTAAAAAGGCGGATATCGGCTACCAACAAGGCCTTCTACGGCGTACGAATAGGTAGACTAGAGTAACAGAAACTAGATGTGAGATTATCCAATATAGGGTGACGCGTGCTGGTAGTTTAACTGTCAAAACCCTTGGGCACAAACCGGGTTAGAGTCCCCCTCAGCAATTGAACTACACAATATACTTTTGGCCGCACGTCGAAGTTTCGCAGTTCCATCCAGTCTACCATTCTTCCCACCAAACGCTCCTTCACTTTAATAAAAAAGGAAAATTGTACCGGAATAGAATGAACTAACTGTATGCAAAGAGATCTGAAAATATTTATTCAAAATTTGAAATCTAGTCGTGAAAAACATATTCGTTGTAAAATTATCCTTACGAATTGCACTTCCAGTAGTTTTTTTATGTGTGAACCTGTGTTGAACTGTAGTTCTAAATGATGTTTCAAATTCTATTTTATGGAGTTGAAATTTGTATAAAATTTATTATTGCATACGTTCGTTATATTTTACCAAATTTTGATGTATGTAAACCATTAATCTATATGGGTATGAAATGGGAAAGACTACTGAGAAGAAGCGTCGGCCATCCCAAGTCCCTACCTAGCGCCTCCACGTAACCATACCCGGTAATGCTCGAAAATGAGTAGCTAAGCTAGGAGGCGTGCTGCTGAGGTAAGTGTATCCGAAATCCTTAAAATTTAATTCTTATCTCCCTTCATAAAATACATAGTAGAATTTAACCGGAAAACGTTTCGACATCTCTTTCTTCAATTATTCTTAAATTCTACTAAGATGCACAACAAATTTAATGCAAATTGTACGATTCTAATGGACGTAATTAATTTCAAAGTAAATTTCCTCAGCAACAAAAGAAAACTATAATCCGAGAATAGTTTTCCACAGTATGTTCAATGCAGGGGTAAAACTGGAAAAATTAGAAAAACTAAGTTCTACCCAATGCAAAATTTGAAAAAAAAATTTTTCGTCAATTGCTGGCTCTTTTGACGATGAAACATTCCTGATAGCGTTTTTTTCGTTTCTGAGTTATAGCTGAAATTGAAAATATATCGTTTGGTTAAATCACCAAAACAGAGATATAATATGATTTCTTAAATAGTTTCAATAAATATGTGGATGTACACTCGAATATATTAACCAATAACGTAGAGCACACACAAAATTTTAGTCGATTATGCTTCTCTTAAAAATATTATTGAGGTTTATGGTCATTTGGTGTTTTGTGAAGTAAGGGATAGATATTACCCTCACTCTTATTTCTATCTAGAGCTTCGCTAGTTGAGGAAACATGTGTTAAATATCATGCTAAAATTGCTCCGCCATCAAATATCATTTTTCCTGCCGAAAAACTTTCCTGTAGCCTAGGAAAGCACTAAATACCACTTATTATAAATGCCGAAGCCAATGTAATATGCAACGTTAATTATGAGTACACACTGATGTATAAAGCGTGTGCTTTCCCGCAGTCCTGCGTCACACAACCATCTATTTTACATTAGTAAAGCTTTGTTCTACAGCTTGTAATAGAAGAGCACGCAACGGAATTTATATGTAGAAAGGGCATTATATTTTTCCAACCCACTGCAGGAAATTATCCCACTGTTCATCAACACCGTACGATGTAACTTCAAAATAAACCCTGCTGAATCCAAAAACTAAGGGAATTCTGTTCTCTCCATGCGCTCGCCGCATGGTTGAGATGAGAAAAATATATGATATTCAACTAGCCGCTTTCCTACATGCGGTGCAACTTTTTCCCTTCTCGAAAGTGACATTTTTCTTCCAATTGTGCCTTTATGCTGTAACAAAACCAACGATGTGTAAATGCAACACTTTCCAACTACATTTAGTAAAGTATAGCACTCCTCCTTTGACTCGCAAATGAGGAGTTCCATTATTATGTAAATAAGAATCGTTCAATTATCATGGAGTACATATCGTTTAAACTGAAACAATAAATAGATAAATAAATACTAGGAAAAAGTTATCTTATCGATGCACCGTTTCAACCCGGGTTGTACCAAACACCTAAAATGTACATCGCAACCCGAAACCTCCGAGAGAGCGGAAATTTATTCCATCCATCTCCATCCTTTCTTTTTCCCGTGTAACGTAGTAAACATAATAGAATAAAACTTTTTTAACCGACGTGAAGCCCTTCGAAAAATGTATCCATCCATATGCTTAACTGCGGGAAAATGTGTCTGTGTCTATGTACGTAAACTGCTGCCGTTGTTTCCGAGCACCACCACCGCAGGGATGAAGGTGCAGTGTATGAGGTTCGTGCGAGGCAGATTTTCAGAGGAAATAATAAAATTTTCGATAGTGTTTTAAATATTACTCCACTCGGTCACCGTGCCCTCCCGTGTCGTTTTTCCCTTTACAAAGGACCTTTTCGAGCGCAACGCTGCCGTAAAGTTGGACATTGGCTTTCAAACCACACCAGTATTTAAGCGTAATAATACGTGTATTGTTTTATTATAATGATAAATTGCCATTTATTACAAATTGTTCCCGCTGCCATAGTCACCACTTTGAAATAGTTTGCGGTTAGAAGTTTTCAGCGATTTAAAATACCGGCGAACCATAATCATGTCATACCACAATAATTAATATTTTTTAGCTTACAGAGCAAGAGGACTTATCAGTAACTTTTAATTTTATGGCTTCTAAAGAGGACCAGTATAGAATCCACGTTTAACACATCAGATAACAATACGTAATTATTGTAATGCATCAAAATTTCTGCAAAACATCAGAGAAGTGTTCATTTCTCCAGGTTTGAATAGGTCATAGTACATCAAACCCTTCTGATCCCACCAAACATAAAGCGTAGTCTTTCGTCCACAGCGATTTGTTCGTACAACTGGTGATGGTTGCCCTGAATTTTGATCCCTGAACTCAAAAAGCTCAAGATCTCTGATCTTCGGATGGCTTTTTGAGTCACATTCAATTGATCCGCGATTTGTTGTTGCATTTGAGTGTTATAGTTCACTGTCTTCGAACCTTTTAACCACTCAAGGCACAGCGGTTTTCCAAAAGAATGTTCCCAGCAAGTTTCGATAAGCATTCGATGCGATTCTGACAGATACTGCGATTCTGTACTTTCCAGGCATAAAAGTCTCAGAGTCAATGTAGCAAAAACTAAGTCTATGGTAGTGAACACTGACAATCACACCAACTTCACAGTAGCAGAACAACAAGTTGAGTAGGTGGACGCCTTTCAATATCTTAGTAGCCGGACAGCGCCCGATGGTGGTGGCACCAAGCCTTACACACCTTTTCTGTGTTTCAAACGGATGTTTATTTCGTTCGACTTGTTTCGAACGAATTATTTTGCTCATTTGAATGAACGAAGAATACCATCAACTTTCGTTCGAAAGACTAATCCGTTCGAAATACAAAATAGGCGTGTTTTATAGCCACACGGATCAGAAAAGTCAGGGTTGCCTTTGCAAGCCTGCGAAACATTTTAATATATGAATATGAATATATTGTACTACCACCTGCCTTAGCTGAACATCCGTTCATAGCAATGAGCATATCATGTCAAAAAAAATTGTACATATTCAACGATTGGTCATGCTTCCCAACTCTTGTATGAAGGGCCAAAAGAAAATTGGTCGATAAGCAACATCACTTACACGTACCAGGGATTTAGAGAATCTCCTTCCAAGGGCTAAGTCGCCTGTGTCAATCGTTGAATAAACCGCTGTAATGCAGAATGACTCCAGCAGGTGGGGAGAAGAGCCCGCTCATTATCCACGGTGTGTTGTTAATCGGGCCAAGATTAACCCTAGAAAGTTAACTGTTTCACTCTCCCTAGGCACATCGCTGCTCTGATGGTCCCTCTCTCTTCTCGATTCTAGTTTATTTATGAAATGTGGTATATATGGGCAAAAATAGAACAATCTCACCAGCAGTCCCTCGAATGGAATAGACTTACGTCCTTTGAGTTTCCATAAGTGCTTCTAATAATTAATTTAATTTTTTCTTCTGGTATCCATGTGCAGTATTAACACTCGTATTAGCCAAAGTTTTCACTTTGAGGTGCTTCATAAGCTAAAACGAAGAAAATAATTAAAATAACTTATATTATGCTTACCTATTACCAAGGTCGTGTGGCTCCGCCGTCTGCCCAAAACCGCTGTTTTGAAATCAGGCAGCCGGGATCCACCCAGTATCACACCTCCTAGCTTGGCTACTCAATAGAGCATTATCGGGTATGGCCACGTGGGGGCGCTAGGTAGGGGTAGCTAGAGCTATATTGGACGCTCCTTATTTGCCTTCCCCATTTCATCCCCTGCAAGTCTGCGAAACATTTGGCGCTCAAACTAGATCACTCTACGTACGAAAACCAGAATTTTCCAGTCAATCGTTAAATCTGTACTGCTGTATTCCTGTGAAACATGGTGCGTCTCAGTGGAGACAACGCAAAAACTGCAGGTATTTATTCATCGCTATCTGTGATACATTATTCATGCCTGGCGGCCTGACAACTGGATATCCAATGAGGAACTTTGTCGTTGATGTCAACAACGGCCGATAGCAACAGAAATTCGTGAACGTACGTGGAAGTGGACCGGACACTTGAGGAAAGGTGCGAACGAGATCTGCAGAAAAGCACTCAACTGGAATCCGCAAGGACGGCGTAGGAGTGACAGAATCAGAGGTTTTGTGGCGATGCAGCTTAACCAACGACATACGGGTTGTTGACGAGAACCTGTTCTGCTTACTAACTTAAGTGGCTTGCCCATCTAAGACAAAGCATGTTGAACAAGGCTTCTCTAGCTAACTC
This sequence comes from Sabethes cyaneus, assembly GCF_943734655.1. Lineage (NCBI taxonomy): Eukaryota > Metazoa > Arthropoda > Insecta > Diptera > Culicidae > Sabethes > Sabethes cyaneus. The sequence goes on from NC_071355.1 coordinate 226,895,285, forward strand.
AGTTGTGGGCCACCGCTCTCCCATTCCTCGGACACCGAGTACTCCACACCAGATCTGGCTCCACCTGGTCTAACCATCTTGCTCGCTGCGCTCCTGATCGTCTTGTTCCTACCGGATTTTAGACAAACACCATCTTTGCAGTTTAGTTGTCCGGCATTCTTGCAACATGCCCTGCCCATCGTATACGTCCAGCTTCAGCCACCTTTTGGATACTGGGTTCGCAATCAAGCTGTGCGAGTTCATGATTCATCCTCCGCTTCCACACTCCGTTCTCCTGTACGCCGCCGAAGATCGCTCTTAACACTCGGCTTTCGAAAACTCCGAGCACACGCAGGTCCTCCTCGAGCATTGTCTATGTTTCATGCCCGTAGAGAACAACCGATCTAATAAGCGACTTGTACTTGTACGGGGGCTTAATCTTCTCGACCAGAATTGCTTTGAAGACCATAGTAAGCACGACATTCGCTGATAAAACACCTCCGAATCCTACGGCTAGTACCATTGTCCAATGTTACCAGTGAGCCAAGGTAGACAATATAACACTGCTCAAACGGCGTCGATCGGCCTCAGTTCCGCTGGCCACCATGTACTTTGTTTTAGATGTATTTACCTTTAACCCCATCTTTTCTGCTTCGTACTTTAATCTGGTGTGTTGTTCAGCCACCACCACAGATGTTCTGCCGATAATATTCATGTCATCAAGCAGACGAATTGACTAGATTTGTTGAAATCGTTCCCCGTGTGTTGATATCCGCTCGGTTCATAACACATTGTAGCACTCTGTATGATTCAAATGAACTTGACAATACACCCGAGGTCCAAACACAGCACTGTCCATCGTAGATTTAATCGATTTGATGTGCTTCCTGGGGAAGCTGTTCTCGTCCATGTTTTTCCATAACATAGTAAATACTTGATCTGTTGTACCGACCTTCACCGAAGCCGGCTTAATAGGTTCCTCAAATCTGTTCGCAGTTGGTGATAGTCAGCGAAAAATGATTTAGGGCAGCATTTTGTAGGCGGCATTGAGAACGGTGATCGCTCGATAGTTCTCACAATCCAACCCTGTAGATCTAGCAGATAACCCCAGAGGTGACAGGCAAAAGCCGCGGAAGGTAACAATCAGCAGTGGAGATCTCTGATTTCATCCCTTTGTTCTGCCGGACATGGACACATTAGTAAGTAAGTTAAATGGATAAAAGTGGACATGTTCAATGCTCTTAATGTCTATTCCTGCAACTCTACTGGACATTATACGTTTGATTGTTGCTTCAGTTTCAGCAAACGACTCGACGGTGCGTTGAAGACACGTTTGATGCCACGTATTCTGAGTATTCATGCGGCAGTTCCTCTAGCCAATTGAGCCAGCTTGCCCAGCTGAGCAAGGCTTAAAGCGTTCCGTTTTGCAATTCGTGACTGTGTTTTCATGCTAAAGGTCTTTGCCAAAAATCCAAATCGATTCGTTTCTTAATTTTCTGGTTCTCAGGTACGGTGGTACACTGATGATTTGTTTATTTGTTTATTTGTTATGATACGACGTACAAACTAGTGGAAAGACTCCAGTTTATCTGGATATATTGGATTAATAAACGATCTGTCGGCAATCAAATCATCCGTACAAACGTTAACGGAGACTGACAATTTGTTTGCCAATTTTTGTGTGGCAGAGGACGAGAAGCGCACTTCGTATTTGACCACTCCTCCGAGAGAAACGCTGTTTGAACAGCCCCTAAGCTAGGGCAAAACTACCGAGTCCTTGACTGAAGTTTTTGGAGCGTCTTAGTAGAATACGAAACCTGAAAATTGTTTAATTTCAGAAAAACTATTTCAATTTAATTCTACTATCTATATTTATTCGCGACAGATACGTATTTCGTCTACGACTTGCAGGATTCAGTGTCTGTTTTAGAACTTCGAAGTTAGTAGAATTTCATTGAAATAGTTTTCTTTTTATTTAATTTCAGGGTCTGAGTCCTTCCTATTCCCATGTTAAGTTTAACGCCAACAGTATTCTGCTTATGAAAATCTATTTTATCTATTATAATTTTGACAGGTACACATTTCATTTAAGCAAGATCAAAGTTGTAAATTTAAAACTAGTGTCATCTTATACAAAAAAACAGAATTTCAAAACACTTTTTATGAAAAATCTTTCGTATTGGCATACAAATTCGATAGTAATATCAGAATATAAAAAGAAACTCCTCTTGCGGCCACTAATCCCTAAACAACTCTTTTGATTGTATCACAGGCAGTTACGCAAAAGTTAGCACATTGCACCTATATTTGGAGTAGTATATTTATAAGACTTAGAGTCACCTACCGCTACAACAACTAATTTGTACAGTCTAATATGTATATAACTAGCATTCCTCACACTGTTGCAGCTTCCATTAGAGATTGCAAAATTGCATTCACTCGTCAAGAACTAAGTACAATTGCATAATTATCATGGCCATTCAATCGAATGTTTCAGGTATGTCGAAACGCATGTTAACATCCTCTTTATATTGATCGTTTGAATTTGGATGACTGAAAAACGTAATTCACTGGATTAGTATATTTTATGAGACTAACACAAACACTATCTTACCGATCGGGTGCCATACGTAGGACGCATTTCTTCACTGAAAGTAACCGAAGCATCTTTAGATGCGGATCCGTAATTACCAAAACATTCCTGTGGCAGAAAACGGTGAATGACTGGTGAAATTAACTCCGGATCTATGTCCTTAAGATTCCTCGGCTCCGTTAGAAACGATACAACAGTACCTACTATCAGTACAGTCAGAACACCAATCGGAGTAATCCAATGATACGACATTCGAAACAGTGGAAAGACTCCTGATTCGTCCGGATATATCGGATTTATAATGGTGCTGTTGGCAATCAGATCATCTGGACAACCGTCAACCGAAACCGGCAATTTGTGTGGCACAATCGCACCATTGGCGCTGGCAAATTGAGCTCCCAACGATATCCAACCGGAGAAAACTGCACCAGATACTCCACCCACTAGAGCACCTAAGGAATTACTCCAGGGAATCAGCATCCCAAGGGTAAAAATTCCACACGTAGTTCCAGCGGCAATAGCCGATAATGAGGTCGCGACACTGAGTATTCCTCCTAATTTTTCAATTACAAACAAGCAACCCATGGCAGCCAATCCAAGCACCACCACACTGCCTCTGACGAAAATATTAGCCACAAAGGGACTCGGATTTACGCGGAACAATCCTTTAAGTATATCCTCCAACAATACAGCTGAGGTAGAATTAAGTACTACTGATAATGAGCTGAGAGCGGCTCCAAATACGCCCGCTATAAACAGGCCTGGAATTCCCTGTAAGTGTCCGACAATCTCCATCACATAGTGAGGGAACAGCTGATCGTCCGTTTTCACAAATCCAACCGACATTGGATCACATTGATAGTAATGAGCATAAATCAACAGACCAGCGTAGCAACAAACCGACACGAACACACCCATTCCGATTGTGAACATCCCTATGGACCTAGAATAAAATTACCAGAAGTTAGTTTGAACGAATGTCGTATTAAGTATCATACATACATCTTAGCTTTCTTCAGATTTGGTAGTGACATGTAGCGCTGGACCATGGTTTGGTTGACCGAATTGAACGATGTCCAGTAGAAAAATCCTCCGATTAGAACTCCCCAGAATGTTTGCCGCTCATACAGCGAGGGATCGAAACTGAAAAAGAATAAATTTTGCTAATGAAATATTGGTCTGTACGAAGCAGAATCGACCGTAAGCTTACTTGAAGAATTCAATTCTACTACCAGCTTCAGAACGATCCCAAATTATATCCGGACCTCCGATCGTTATCGTGCCAAGGATGACCACTATGACTACCGATATGAACATAACCACCACCTGCCAGGCATCGGTGAATACAACGGCTTTTATGCCACCCTGTTTGCGAGGGGTAAATAATGTGGATATTTAGTATTTGAAAGTCTCACTTTGAGATTGTAATAACCATGATAGATGAATAACCATGATAATTACAGGACGTTTTATAAAGGATACAGAACATGCTTACCAATAATGTATAAAATATACACACAACACAAACAATCGCACCAATTATATACAGGTTGAAACCAGTCACTGAAAAAAAACAAAATTAAATGAATTGTTTCACTAAATACTTTCATTTCCAGAATAAAAAATATAACGTATAAAGTTATTATTTACAAAGTATGGCCCAGAGATGCAAATATTCAAAAAGGTATGCTCTTTGATCTAACTTCTTGTAAAGGGTAAAATATCCAGCAGTTACATTTAGTAACAGTTTATTCTTTGCCCTATTCTCCCAACCTTCACATTCAGTGTAACATATAATGCGTCCGGCAACACACAAGGCTAAATGTCGAAATCATCGCCGAAGCCTAGAATTTGGCTACTTCTTCTGCACCAGTCTAGAGCCGGGATTCACTCCACTCTGTCCTAGGTTACTCGTCACCAATTTTTTGAGCGTCCGGAAACGTGCGAGCCAGCAACGATCTGGTCGAGCTAAAACTTCGTGACCCTCTGTTACAGGTAACGGGTGGCAACTAAAATGTTGGAATTTTTTCGTTGTCAATGTTGGTCAAATCTGCAGCTGTTCAGATGTAGGCACTGATTTGAATATGGTGCTGGCCCGGAATAAGAAAACGTATCAAAACATTATATCTTTTCACTAACGACACTACTAACTGTGGATTCGCTATATAACATCTTGATTTACTTGGAATAAACTTTCAATGGAGTCGATGGAATGACTAAAAATCGATATGTGAAGGAGCCTCATAGGATTCAAAGATTGTGTAACCTTGTGATACAGACTAATACGAGAGAGACTCTAAAGTAAATAACACGAGACATAACAAATTATGAAATTGTAGTACCTTGATTGAATGCTAGCGCTGGAACATAGATTATCATCGGTAGGAAAAATAGCTGCAATAGTAAAAAATATTTTAAATATGAATGCTCAATTAAAATCGTTATTTTCCTACCTCGTCAAGAACAAACATTATGGAAGCTATTGATCTTACAGAAGAGTTGAACCTCAGTTCTAAATACTGCAAAAAAAAACAAATACTGTTACTTCACTATTTCTGCAGAATTATAGAAAAATATTTACCTCATAGGATGAATTAAGTTTCAACGAACAGAACACCGGTAAATAGATCGTACAGACTGCAACTCCCATCAGCAGTATCGGTATAATGATCAACCAATACTGCGTACCGAAGTTGTAAATCTCCGCCGGAGTTCCCAGTATGGTTACTCCCGATATGTACCCGGCAACGAGGCTCATGGCGACCGGGAACGTTTTCAGCTTCCGGGAACCGAGCAAATACTCGTCCATCGTAGAAGAACCGAACGTAGTTGTTCGCTTGCTCTGACTGCTGTGACCACTGACACTACTTCGCCCCGGCCCTGGACTTTCATCGTCACTACTTTCCGGTGTCTGATTTCGGTTTCGTTGAAAAAAGCCAAAATATATTCCACATCCGGCCGAAAGGATGAGCATCGCAGCAAATACGCCATAATCCAGTACGCTGAACTTGTACAGCTCCTTCCAGTTTTCCGAGAGTGACATCTGTTCAAAATAGTGCTAAGACAATACAGACGTGTTAGCTAATATTAAAATAATTATTCCTATTTATGCAACTACTTAAAATGAGTTCAAGCTTGAATACTATATTTAAAGATAGACAGTTGGGACTGCAATTTTGATTTATACCAAACTCGGACACACCACGACTGAGCAACGAGGAGCCACAAAACTTGACAACATGCACTCTTTTATTTTTTTATCGAACATTCCAATAGTAAACATTCTATTTTTAAGTGCAAGTAAACAAATTACAAAAATAGCGCATGCTTGAACAGCCACAACACACTTAATTGGTAAACCCAACAAACGTAAAACATCCTTTTTAACAAACTGGATGCATGCTGCCACTACTCGCATAACAGTCCCATTTATATAGGAAACTCTATAGAAAATAAGACTGTTATGCGAGTAGCGGCAGAATCAATCTATAGTAGATAAATACAATGGTTAAATTTTAAGCTATTTTCGGCGATGACATGACTCATGTCACATGAGCACGCTGTAGCGCCTTCGATATACGTTAATCATTTGCACAATTATTTAACACCCACGTCTAATATTTAGCCTTTGCCAATTATAATCCATTTCATAATCCTTTTTCGGTAGAGATGAATCACTTTCAACATCTCATACCAAAAACCGTACGTTGCCGTACATAAGAACTAGTACGAACTATGCTTCTTATATCGAAAGCTTCAAGTTCTGAACAGTTACAATTTCATGTTGAACTTTGTCAATGTGATCAAACTCGAGATGTCCGATGAGAGCGGGTCAAAGGGCCTGGATATATAAAGATACCACAGTGGGAAGAGATGTTCACGAAAAGCAATTGGCGCCAATTGAGTCATACAACTAATACCTAATTTAGGCACATCCAAAGCAAACGGCCAGTCTGAACTGAAACGCAAAATTGTCTGTTTAGTGATCGACAGTTTGTTTCATCATATTAAGAAGTGTCTTTTCATAAAATAGCGCATCGTTAAGTTGTTAGCGTAAACTATTTTTTGTTGAAATTACTTCAAATCAAACGAGATTAAACGAACTAATGTTTGTTTATCTTATAGCGAATTCATAAATTAACCAGGCTCAGGTCAATTAGCACTCAGTTTTAATCGAAGTGCTGTCAAAGCGTTCATAAATTAACCGAGATTGCATCTCGGTTAAACTGACAGCATTCAGTTTGAAGCGCAGGTTAAGACTGTTTAGCATTACGGTTTACGGGTCGATCTGTCAAACTGCCCATATCGTTCATAAATTTTTCCACTGTTACTAATAGCGAATTCATAAATTAACCTCGGTTCGTGCTAACTCGAAGCCGAAATTTATGAACGATACGGGCAGTTTGACAGATCGACCCGTAAACCGTAATGCTAGACAGTTTTAACCCGCGCTTCAAACTGAATGCTGTCAGTTTAACCGAGACGCAATCTCGGTTAATTTATGAACGCTTTGACAGCACTTCGATTAAAACTGAGTGCTAATCGACCTGAACCAGGTTAATTTATGAATTCGCTATAAATGTAACTGCTGGAGTTAGCACGAACCCAGGTTAATTTATGAATTCGCTATTAGAAAACTTTGGTCAATCTTCGGTCTTCTCTGATCTCAACAAGCATTCACCCAATTGAACCAAGTGACGAGAAATGAATGAAGAAATTATTTTTGTACAAAATGTAGACATTTCTGTTCGTTGTTTGAATGCTTTGAACTAATTTGTTCCTCGATTACACAAACATCTAGCCAGCTGCATTCATAAAACTGGATGAATTGTACTTTGTACTTAAAACACTTGATATGAGCACAAACAAGTTTTCGTTTGGAAAGATATTCGTAATTCGCAAAAGTTGTAAATTTATGCGGAAGCTGAGAAGCTAAGTATCCTAATGAATAACGAGCGAATGGCCATAGATACTAGCGGAGCCGGCACCGGCACAATTGATGTCAAATTACCTCCTTATCAGGCAGTGTTTGCCTACATTTAAAAAATGTTTGCCAGTGTCGAAGCTCCCGAGACGATGAACTTGCACTATGTAGCCGACAATTGGAGCCGGTTTCGTACTGCGTGAGAGACATATATACGCGCTGGAACTTGGACACCAGATAAGTGGAATCAATTCGATGCAATTAGAATTGATTGCTTACTTTACTCGTAACCGCATATTTGTCGCACTTGACCGGTGTTTTTTCTTGATGTGTCATTTATGGGATTATCGAAAACATCAACACTCGTAAGTGTTGTGATAGATGCCATATGGCCCTTATGACTTTATCATAGTTCAATCAAACAAAAATATATGCTCATACGCCAAAAGTTTACGCCAATTCGTGGATCCGGTTTAGAACGATATTTCTCGACTCAATTCGCATTTACATATGAATTTATATAACAAAAGAAACAAAACAACAAAAGGCTCACCCCTCTCGTCATAGCTAAACACGATCCAAAACTTAAATTTTTAAACGAACTATATCTGCAACTACTAAATGTTTTGACACTAGCTGAATTCTACACTTTTTGCCTGTATATGACCTACACCCAGTTAGACAGATAAAATATTTCGGGGCTTGCAATTTTTAGTAAAACAATTTTCCGTATTCAAACGGGAGGCATATGGAAACTTCACTTCGTCATATGCAAGATTTCTTTCATCAATCTCAGTCAGTCAGTAATCGTTTACAAAACCCTATACAAAGATGTACTCGTTGAGTTGTGTACCTGAGCTATTCAACTTCCACAAAAAAAGGATGTAATTTAAAACACAGTTCAAAATTTCAAGTACCTACTCCGAGTGATTAGCTGATTCCATTCGTCATATTTAAAACAGGTAAGAAAATCAAAAGGTATTTTTGAAAAGTAGTGAAATAATGAGCTTTTCATATTAGAGTAAGGAGGGGTAAAAGTGCGATGCGGGTAAAAGTGCGATTCAGTGATTTATCGGTGCAGATTCCGAGTAAATTTTCTACATTGGCATGGATGGGTGACTACTTTGACAGCTTGAATCTAACGTAAACTTTGGTTGCTTACGAAGCATAGTTGCTGAGTTATGTGCAAATGTTATTTTAGGGTGGTTTTGATGTAATTTTTTGTTATACGACAAATACGATATCAACAGGAGGATATTACTTGTTGAAAATTTGTAGCAGCGTTTTACATCACTCACATATCTGTTTTGAAAGTACGGTGAAAATAATTTACAAAATATATTTCGCTCTTCCGTAATTTAATCTAACCCCGTCAAGCGCCTAGCGGGGTAAAAGTTCGATTCACGGACGGGGCAAAAGTACGATTCATGGACGAGGCAAAAATGTATATATAGCTAATTATATACAGCTTCAGGCACTATATTACAGATACTAGAAATGAAAGATCTGCAGAAAACTGTGTGCTCTAAAGATGTTGGCCGAAGAAAAACAATGTGTATCCACTGATGAAACAAAAAACAAACGTTTTGAAAAGTTTCGATCTAACGGAGGCTGCAATACACAAGCGCAAAATAGAAAAGGTGCAAATTGAGAATATCCCTTACCGAAACATAACGCAGATTGGAGATAATATGGTTTTGTTAGCTATTGCTGGACTAATGTCTTGGATTCTAGCTTCGAACTTTTGCCCCGTTAGTGGGGTAGAAGTGCGAATCAGCACTTGATCAGAAGAAAGAAGAATTTATTTTGCAAAACACTATTACCGCAGATGATTTATAGTTGAATATGAAGACATTGAGTTACTGCATCACTATAAAATATATTATGTTGTTGTCCTTCTTTATATCTCACGAAAATTGATGACAACTTCAAACATCGCACTTATGCCCCGCCCTACTCTATATGTTATTGATAACGATGAGACAATCCAAAAATATTGAGGCTCAGTAAAAGTTTGCGTGTAATTGGTTCAAAGTTCGTTCTAATGCTGTTTCTTCGGCTCTATGACGGCAACAGAGATTTCTTTCTTTCTGTTCGAAGACATCCAGCTAAAATCCCTATGCTAAAATTACTATTAGGTAGAGCAGTCTCTCCTACTGTTTCCCGTGTTTACAAAACAACATCAACAGCTGATAGTGTTTTAAAAACAATACCTAGTCACCTGATCGTTTACGTTTGTTTTACAAAACATGTTAATACTTTTTATTTCGATTCATCAGAGTTTTCTCACCTATCATAAATGTGACGAAAACCATCATTTCAATATGTTTCTCTGCATAAAAGTAGTAAGTTTGAAAATATACTATAGACTGATGAAATATTGTTTGTTAATCACATTATTTATAAATAGAGATAATAATTGACCCAGTGCCAACTAAGAAATGTTAGCATCGCTTCATTTCCCTCAGGTAAAACCAAGGGGGGTATATGTTCTTCCAATCCAAAGTTTGGTAGTACATTGCGCAACTTCAAAGTGAACCTTATTTGCAGCCGTTCGTTGTTCATGATCTGTCAGCGAAATTCACCCGTGTGTCACCGGAGGAAATCAGCATGGGGGGGTTCTTAAAAGGAGGGATTATCCCCAATAAGAGGGAAGGTCATAAGCATAACTCCAGAACGCCTTGACCGCTCTCCACTAAACTTGGCACACATGTTTCTTGACATAAGGGAATCAGCACTAAAAAAACGGCAAGTAAAAGGGGTTGTTGGGTTTAGACCGATTGCAGTTGTGCAAGTGATTGTGAGAAAAGAGGGGTGTTCCACCGAGGAGCGATATATGAAAAGGAAACCACATGCTCCTTGACCTCTTTGACGCAAAAGAATGAACGCAGGGAGATTGGACAAAGGGAAAGTCACAGAACAGAAGTGGAAGTAGAAATCCAAATACGTACATGCTACTTTCTACAGAAACTAGCGAACCTGGCGGTAGCGAGTCACTTTTTTCCACGAAAACACACGAACGCATACGAATGCACATGAAAGCATGTGCAAGCTGCTATGCGATTGGCAGCGAGCGTTCTGCGTATATTGCTGTTAATTGCTTCTATGCGAAAGCCTTCCCAAAGAAAAATAAACACAAAATAGACACTGTTATCAGCTTTGATCGCCGAATCGTTCGGACTTCCACTTCTGTTCTGAGGGAAAGTGGTCCCTAACAAAGAGGGAAGTTCCAAGTGGCAGTGAGAAAAGAGGGGGTTTCCACTGAGGAGGGGAAAAGGACTTGTTTCTTTCCGGTATAGGGATTTTCAGAGAGCAAACAGATGCATAATTAGCTACGTAACAGAAGAAGGAGCTGACTGGGAGGAAACCAAGAGGGAGACGGGGAACGTGAGTATGAATGTATATTCCGCCATAACTCCGGAACATCTCGACGGTTCTTCATCAAATTTGGCACACATGGAATGAAATTAAAGGTTGGCACACATGTTCTTCTTTAACGTAAAAGAATCAGCATAGGGAGATTGACAAAAGAGGGGGTGATCTTTTACAAGGGGGAGAAAGGTTGTAATGGGGAAAGGGGTACGGTTATCTTGCATTTGGGCCGATAGCAGTTGTACAAGTGGCTGAATCGCAAGAAAGGGTTTCTGAAAGAGATTGATAAGGTGATCATTGACAAGGGGAAAGTTGCCCGTAAGGGCTTTTACGAGAGTGCGAGGCCTCACGAGTAATCGGTATCAGCAGCTTGGGCTGCCATTGCATGACGTCATTACGAACGAGAGCGACGACCGTTAGTTAGTTAGCTGTTGAATACACACTCGCAAAAACTCTTCGCAGTGCATGAATAAATCAGAGCGACAGTCCGAAAGGGATCTTAATGCTGGCGTGTTCATTAAAATGAGTAGGCGCAACACTCACGTCGATCGGGACGTTTCTGATCGGAACAGACCCGATCAGAATGTAGAATCGAACCAACTGTCTCTGTGAAGATTGGGAGCAATGATAATTCATATAATTTCGTCAGCTCATCATACCTCAAGGAAGCAATCTCGTCTCTCTACCATTCTCGAAATTTTTTAATGATGCCCATTTTGTCATCCAAGCAGGACACAAACTACCCTATGCGGTGATTTCAAACTGTTTTTTTGTCATTCGATCGATCGTAAACTGTATTGAACTGCACACAACACAAAACATTCGATTTTGCAAGACTACAGTGTCTATTGTCAAACGCACGCAAGTGTGTCAACATTTAAGGAACTTGGGATACTCAGTAATCTAGAAAAAAAAGTTACCAAAGAATAAAAAAAAACCTGTAAAACCGTACGTTTTTTCGTTATAATCAAGACACGAATTGTCTCGGTTAATTGGAACTCCCGATACCCCAGTCCGAGCTGTGTGGTGCCAAAGAAAGTAAACTTTTGAGTAGAACATGTTTTTTGAATCTGAAATACAAAATCAATTTCACTTTGTTAAATATACATTCTTTGTTCGTTTCTTCAAATTTTCTTCGTTCGATAAACATGTTTACAAAACATTATTCCAAGAATAACTTCAAATTGGAAAAGCATGACGCATGTAACTTACTTACTGTACATTACAATTCGCTGGCAGAGAACACCTTAAAAAGAAAACGTCACATAACAAAGCTGATAGGGTAAATGATTTTGAAATGGACCTAGTCGAATTCTGATCTTGAATGGACCTATTTTTAAATAAGAATTTTAGGATATAATTATCAAGTCTTTGTACTGTATTTAGCTTTTATGATTATCTTTAATCATTTCTGAACGTAAATATACTAAAATTAAATTAAAATTATAGCCAAAACTACTTTATTGCCGCGTATTTAAAAGTAGCTGTTTTTCAGCGTTTTGGCAGTCACCATAGAGTATTTTCAAACTGTTACTACCCGGAACCCTTCTGGTTTGAAATAAAACAATACTCTTAAAATCATGCTAAAATATGTGTAATTTCAATTTAGGTATTTAAAAGTTCAGTAAAATCAGTAAAATCTTCAAATTCTTGAAAAATGTTAACCCCCTTTTTTGATCTTGAATGGACCTAGTATTGATTTTAGAATGGACCTAGTTTTGCGCTCCGAGACATCACTGCCGGTAGCTATCATTGCCTACCACCAACGAACACGCCGTTGTATATTCCATAAAACTGCTTGTTGTCACTATAGTATCTCTGTTTATAATTAATCTATAAGCACGGGATATTGAAAGTAAGCTTGATTTATAGCCTAAATAAAAACTTAATTATATTGATAAAACTAACTATCACTCATCCTTTTTCGTAGTTGCTTCATAGTGTTTGTATATTGTAGCCTCTAGTTTTGAAACTAAAAAGTCTTCCTAATTAGTTAGGTAACATATGTCATTTTATGCCTAAAATAATATAAACTTAATTTGTACAAAATCGGTATTGTACAAAAATTTTAACCATCGTTGATTAAAAGATAATATGGATCAAAAGATAAGAGGGATACTAACTGCCTTCTGTTAAGGGGGCATAGTATCTTTTCAATTTTTTAAAACCTAAATTTTTTGATCGATTATTTCGAAAGATTAACATTTTGACCATATGTGTTTGAAGTCGTTTGCATGAATTCCAAATATTGACAAAGTTACAGCTATTTGTACCACGCATGTCCGGAGCGATTAAACAACGAGTAAAAACTTCAACGTCGTTTTTCTCGAAACCAGATTTTGAAAGTCGGTACCATAAATATCTCAAGAACGGCTCAAGCAATTCTTATGATTCTTTTTTTGTTTGAAAGCCAACAAAATTATCTAGTGTTTGACCCATCCTTTTCTTGATATTGTAATTTTTGTATTTTTTAGAAATGTTTAAAGTCAATTTTTTCGCTTAAAAACCATACTTTTATGTATTAATTATCGCCATTTTGTTATGTGTTCGGATTCTAAAAAAGGATGGATCAAACACGAGATAATTAAATGTTCTTTCATGTCGTTTTGGAATTTTTCAATTCGGATAAGCCCCCAGCGCCAATCCATGGTACCGCAATTCATGGTTTTTTTGAACGACTATCTTCAAGGAGCCGTAGGGGCAAGGGCCAAATCTGTTCTTGCTTTTAATATATACGTTATTATTTTCCATGCAAAAAGGTACGAAAAGAAGACAAAAACGAGAGAATTTTTTTGGACGATTTTCGGAAACTACGAATTCGAATTTCCATTTCTGTTTCGTGCTAGAAGGTTAAGTACACTCAATTTTCGAGTTTTTCAGGCTGTAGAGCATACGGACAATTGATTTTAAACTCATAGCCTACAAATTTTTTTTAGCCCCCCGATTTTTCAAGCCAATTTCCAAAGGGGGGGTGACAAAAACTTAAAAAATATTTGGCAAAGACCTTATATTCCGCCGATAAGTAAGCAGGTTGACTTCACATCACCTTTTGATCGATTGACAGATCGATTAAAAATCAGTTTAGTAAAATATTCAAAATCATGCAACCCGACTAACGTTGTACTACGTCATCCGTGGTCGCATCTTATACACAACCCCTCTGATTTTTTTCTTGGGGGATGTAAAGTCTTCTTTAAGCACCTCTCCCCTCTGACTTGTGACAAAATTAATACCTCCTTGTCCACCGAAATTGAGTGACCCTGAGATCTAAAATATTCAACTGTACCAGATAGAAAATAGGAAGGTTCACCTATTTTCTATCTGGTACAGTTCTTCATCGACTATCATTTAAAATTAAAACCTTGTATCTAACCTTACCTTTAAACTTAGTAGAATTACCAAGTCTAATTTTTTCAAGCACTATTTACAGTATGATTTCGAATTTGACAACAAATGCGTGTCGCCTATGTTGCCAAAATCGAAACCGTGGCAAAATCTAGACCATTTTTTAACTGAAAAAATTGCATATAAATGTGTCAAAAATTGAATAATTACCACTAATTAACGAATTTTTCACGATTGCAACGGTTTTATATTCAAAATGTTCGACAGGGGCTGTCGCAAACCTTTAGATACTTTGCAGTAAGACGTAGTCCTACGTCAGTAAAAGTCTGACCTTTCGAAATATGTAGTCACTAAATAAAAACTCGAACCTCACTGTACTTAATAAACTACGTTTAATACAAGTTATATTACATATTTTTAATGAATGGTTTAAATTTTTGAAACTAATAGGCGACATAATTTTTTTATGACGTAGAAATCGTTTCAACCATATCTGAACAACAGGTAATAATAAATTTCCAATATACAAATGTCACACACAGATACATACATAACGCATATCAAGTCACTGAAACATTGTTCAATTGTTGGGCTGACATAAAAACAAGACCCTCGGCGACTGTGACTGATTTCAAATTTTTCAACCGACTTTCATACCTTTCTAACAGAGTATAAGAAAGGTAAAAGCTGTTCAACCTTGTGTCCTATTAATAAATAGCAGTAGTATAGTGGTACTATTAAAAAAAAGTTCTTTGTTATTATTTTGTTCATTTACATGGAAGAAACTATGACAATCCAAATTTAGGTCCATTTCAAAATCAAAAATAGGTCCAATTCAAGATCATGTTGGGTCCATTCAAGATCAAAAATAGGCTTTGGTTAAAAACGATATATTTAATAAAAGTTTCATCAATTATACATTTTTAAAGTACTGATAATGTAGAAAAAAGGTGGTACTTTCCAACAAATAGTAACATCACCACATATTATTTATAAATGACGAGTAAACTGAGCAGGAGTGCGAGTGGTGGTGTTAAAAAGCGCTAAATAGGTCCATTCAAGATCAATTACCCTAAATATTTTTATCTTAGCAACTCAAGCCGTAAGCTGCTTCCCGCTGGAACAGGTTTCGGTTTCCTTTCTGATGCCTCATATATGTAAATACATAAACGCAGCCCGCAAGCCGGTTTCAGCTGATCGAGCATGCGTTACTTTTATCCATGCACTTGAACTGCCTCACTCACTTTGGCCTTTCCATTCTTCCGCTCTAGCACCGTTAAACAGTGCTTAACCAATATCTAAACTAGTAGTTATTCACCCCAGCCCATCATAATTTTTTTATCAGAACATTTACCAACAAATGGTAAACGCATAATCAAATTTGCTACGTAATCCAACAGCCGCAGTTGTGAACTTTGGACTTTGCTGTTTCGATGCAATCGATTACTCCTTCTGTTCCGTCGGGTCGGCAAAGCAATGCAACGTAGACGTGTATAAATAGAGCCGATTAGATCGTGACTAGAACCCGAAGACGCCTATCTATAACTTGTCAACCGAAGAATTGCTTGAAATACACTTTGTACGTAGCACACAAACCTTACGTAATGTCTACACATGTTAATTGAAATACAATTGCAAACACTCAATATCGTCAACTTAATAAAGATAACAGGAAAAACATACTTTTAGTTGGTGACGATATATGCACAACACCTAGTAGCGTACTGCTGAAGAATGTAACAACGCAAAGTCCGGTTCAGTCAACAGCTTCGGCACGACTGTCGCTAGCACTCTAGCAGTAACAGTAAGCAAATCGCTGATCGATTACACGCGCGGCGCGAGTACGCAGCTCACACTGATTGTTAGCGAATGTGGAGCACTGTCAGCAGGCACTGATGTGTTACATTGTCGAACTCTGACACCTAACATAACGAACGAATTAACCTCATTGAAACAATGGAAACAGTTGTGTTCAAAACAAAACAAACATATCAATCCGCATTTTGCATGCATTTGTAGTGATATGATAAATCTTGTTACTAAGAGATATTGATATAAATTGTAGTTTGTGGTTCTCTCTGAGTAATAAAATAGCAAACAAAAAGACTTAGTATGAGCTTCATGACAGTCTGTCTTATCGACAATAATAAACTTTGCACTGTAAAAGTCTGTGGTTTAGTCGTACTCGTTTAGTTGATTCCTCACGTTATGGAGTATTGTTCGTGTGAGTAATCATAGCGAGCACGTCTTTTGCCTTTCTTATCCAAGAAAGGCTGGAATTTCACTTCACGAAAATTTTTCGTTTAGGCTTGGAAGAAGTAGGTTTCCTTTGAAACTGGGTTTTCTTTAAAGCAATTGAACAGATTTCAGATTTATTTTTAAGGTGTTATAAAATAAAATTCAACAAAAATGCAATTATCGGCTTAAAACCGCGAAATCGTTCCAGTCGTCTTCATTTGGCAATTTATTTGAACAGATGTGTACCATTTATTTTGCCTGGTAAATGGCTGGATAATGCGGAATCTAACAACTCTTATCCAGCAACTCCGATCCCGACCTCCTCGTGGTACCAGGCGGAATACGAGCAACCTTAGCGGAGATCGGGTAACCAACCCCGGTGGAAACTAAGGTTGTATACTAACCGGGAAGGAGGTATAGTGAGTCTCGGCACTATAAGATGGCAGCCCCATCGCGAGACTCGGTAGTGTTGCCCCAGTACGGCTACACACCTAAATTAAATCACTAACAAAATTCAAGCAAATTCGGAGCGAAATATTCGGCATCGACCTAGGCGACGGAACAAGGACTCGGTATTTGGAACTGCAAATCGCTAAATTTCGCAGGTTGCGAGCGGGTGCTGATTGAACAGCTTGAACCTCGCAAACTCGGCATCGTAGCTCTGCAGGAAATCTGTCGCAAAGAAGAGAAGGTATGGAAAATCCGTGGCGGAAAGGCCCAGTCTTACCAAAGCGGTGGCGCTACCAACGAACTGGCTACGGGCTTTGTAGTGTTGGGCGGAATGCAGGATCGCTTGATAGATTGGAAGGCGATCAACGAGAGAATGTGTGTATTGAGGATAAAGGGCCGTTTCTTCAATTATAGCATCATTAACGTGCACTGCCCGCACGAAGGTAGACCCTATGATGAGAAAGAAGCGTACGTACGTACGCACCCGACGGAGTGCGGATATTGATTCTGACCATTACCTAGTAGCAGGACATGTGCGCTCAAAGCTGTCCACCGTATACCGGACACGTCAAAACCGCCCTCCTCGGCTGAATATCAGGCATAACCCGCAAACTGCCGAGAACTACGCGCGAGTACTGAACGAGGCAATGCCTTCTTCCGAGGAGTTAGGTGCTTCAAACCTCGCAGACGGTTGGGGCAGAATACGCTCGGCCATCGGAGGCACTAGGTATTGAGCCTCGGAGTACACAAAATGATTGGTTTGATAGGAATGCCAACAAGCGGTGGAGGGGGAAAAACTGCATGGAAAAATTATCTAAGAAAAATGATCTAATCTACCCAGGAGCGCCTATGGAAGATAGTAATGTTCTAGCACCTGATCTCCAAGAAGTCAAACGAGAAATCAGGCTGCTGAAGATCAATAAATCCGCTGGAAAGGGCCGCCTACCGTCAGAGCTTTATAAACATGGCGGAGAAACGCTAGCAAAGGCTTTACACTGGGTTATTTCGAGGATTTGATAGGGGGAAAAGCTACCGGAGGAATGGATGGAAGGAGTGGTTTGTCCCATCTACAAAAAGGGTGCTAGACTGCTGCAACTATCGTGGTATTACGTTGGTAAACGCCGCCTACAAGGTACTCTCCCAGATCCTGTTACACCGGCTGTCACCGATAGCACAAGGTTTCGTAGGGAATTATCAGGCGGGGTCATGGGGGCTTGCGCAACTGCGGACCAAATTTTTACTATCCGACAGATCTTGCAGAAATTTCGGGAGTACAACGTGCCCACGCATCACGTCTTTATTGATTTCGAAGCAGCATACGATACAGTCGATCGAGACAAGCTATGGCAGATAATGCACGAACACGGTTTTCTGGACAAACTGATGGGGCTGATAAGAGCTACATTGGATCAAGTGATGTGTTTCGTACGCTTCTCTGGGACACTCGCGAGTCCCTTCGAGACGCGGCGAGGGTTGAGACAAGATGACGGTTTATCCTGCATGCTGTTCAACATCGCTCTTGAGGGAGTTATCCGATGAGCGGGCATCGAAACGAGAGGCACGATTTTACCAAGGGTAGCCAACTTCTAGGCTTTGCAGTTGATTTCGATATTATAGCCAGGAGCTTTGCGACGGCGGAGGCAATCTACGCCATCGAAGACCAAATACATGAAAGGAAGAGGCTCAAAGGAAACAAACGCGCGTCTTCCACGGACGGTAATCGTTGACGGCGACGAACTAGAAGTGATAGAGGAGTTCGTGTATTTGGGATCGCTGGTGACCGCAGACAACAACACTAGTAAAGAGATCCAGCGGCGCATCCAAGCGGGAAATCGGGCCTGCTTTGCCCTTCGTAAAACGCTACGATCAGAAAGCGTACGCCGCCGCTCGAAGCTAACAATGTACAAAACCCTTATTAGACCGGTAGTTCTCTATGGACTTGAAGCCGTGACGCTGCTCTGGCAGGACGTACGCGCCCTTGCCGTGTTCGAGCGGAAAGTGCAGCGGACGATATTTGGCGGAGTACAAACAGAAAGCGGAGAGTGGCAGAGGCGTATGAATCACGAGCTACAGGCACTGCTTGGGGAGACTCTCATCGTACATCTAGCGAAAGTTAGTAGGCTACGATGGGCCGGACACGTCGTAAAGATGCCGGACGATAGTGTTAGGATACCGTAAGGATGCCGGACGAAAATAATCCTCTTCAACAACCCCACCCGCACCAGGAACAGGGGGGCCCAACGTGCACGATGGCTCGACCAGGTCGAAAGCAATTTGCGACTTCTGAGACGACTAGGAAATTGGTGACGAATGACCCAAGACCGAGTTGAATGGAGACGAGTGCTTGAAACAGCACGAGCCACCTTGGCTCTATGATGAAGAAGAAGAAAAAGAAGGTGTACCATTTATTCCTTTCCGTAATATTATCTGAATTATTTATAATAAATCCTTTTAACATTTTTAATTTGCTGCTGGCATACCGCATGTTGTAAATCACACGTTATTGTATGCCGCCCCTAACATTGGGAAACAGTTTTCAATGATGCTGCGTCTAGGTTGAAGTTTCCATTTAATGTAGGTATATACAGGTAAATAATAGAAACTGGAAATATACGAGTCCTATCAGGGGCCTGAAATTGCCAAACTTTTGCTGACCAAACATAAACGCAAGATGGCCACAATTCTGAAGTAACCAACACGACTAAAATAACGAAAATAACAGCTAGCTCCGCTTTCAATTTCTTCTCCGCCAAATATCGTCCACAGTACCTTTCGTGCGTTCGAAGCTTTTGAACAATGTCAGCTTCAGCAGCAGCGTATGCTTTTTGATCATTGGCGTTTTACGAAGGGCCTTACATCTCCTTACAAATACTCGCGTTTCGATACCCGCTGGCGCTCGCCGTATCATCCCCTCAAGAACGATGTTGAATAGTGTGCGTACAAGCCGTCACCTTATCTCAATTCTCACCGCGTCTCAAAGTGACTCGAAAGTGTCACCAAGAGATGCACACAAAACACATCGCTAAATCCTCTGATCGGCCGCGCCAAATCATCTGGAAAACCGTGTTCGTGCATTATCTGCCATAGCTGGTCTCGATCGACTGTATCGTATGCTGCTTTGAAGCATAAAAATATACGATACGTGGGCACATTATACTCCAGACATTTCGGTAAAATCTGTCGAATGGAAAAAAAATTGGTCCGTATCTGTGCGAACCTTCCTTAGGCCTGGCCTGATAATTCTCTACTAAACCTAATGCTATCTGTGACAGCCAGCTTAACAGGCTCTGGGAGAGTACCTTGACGTGGCGTTATGCCACGATAGTTGCAACAGTCTAGCCGACCATCCTTTTCGTAAATAGGACAAACCACTCCTTCCAACCATTCCACCGGTAGCTTCTCCTCTTCCCAAACATAATAATTTTAATCTAAAACCCATTTCAAGTCCAGTTTCAAGTCTGATTTATAGTCTATAACTATATGAATTTGGGAATTTATGCGGCTTTATACACGAATTTTTGAATGCAGGCGGCTTATTTTTCGCAAATTTTGAAATTTATGCATTTTTTCACGTTTTTTGGAATTTACATGGTTGTGCTCTACGCAATTTTTTAATGCGTATTTTAGGAATTTAAGATTTCCTAGCAAATTTTGGTAGTCCCGCATCTTTGACACAGGTTTTAAAACTAGCACGGTTTATTTTACCCGAATAACAGAACTTACATGATTATAATTTACACCAAACGCACTCTTCGCAATAAAGCAATTTGAGACTATTATAGATATATCCACATTTGCACACGTTTTTGTCATAAACCACAGCCTCTCCTATCGAATTAGCAAGCAAACAAGTTGCATAAAGCCTGAGACATAAAAACAACTACGCTCTTCCTGACCCTTGACAGCGCAAAATTATGCAATATATGGGATACACTGACCCCCACAGTAAATCTTTGATGATTTCGACTAAACTAAACCACTTACCTTACCCATCTATTTAGCTGTTCGTAGTTTCTTCCTTGAGATTTTTAAATTCAAACCATTTAGATATGCCATGCAGTCTTTTCCGACTTTAATTTAATAACTTCTGCCAGCATTCCTTCCTCAACACTAGTTT
This sequence comes from Sabethes cyaneus, assembly GCF_943734655.1. Classification (NCBI taxonomy): domain Eukaryota; kingdom Metazoa; phylum Arthropoda; class Insecta; order Diptera; family Culicidae; genus Sabethes; species Sabethes cyaneus. The sequence continues at coordinate 226,916,303 of NC_071355.1, forward strand.
AGCGAACGCAGTCTAGTCACATCTTGTGTTTACGTTTTTTCTCACGACCTGCTACGCCTGCTATACGCTTCCCCTTGAGGTGAATTTCACTGCCTTCTCAACATTCTCATGCGCACTACGTTACACGTGATTTCCATCCAAGTAATTCACCACAAATTTACTGTATGTGCAGAGGGAATATTCACTTGACTAATTATTCAGCTGTTCACTCTTTTACTACCAGATGTCTGACACCTTTATGGGATTTTATAATAAAAGTTCTAATAATATTTTTTATCATCAAATGTTATGTGATATATATTTTCAACATTTATGAATTCGTTTTTTTCTCGTTATAATAATAAAAAAGAAAAATGAAATACATTTTCAGAAACGAATTTCGAACTTGGCCTTAATCAGATGAAAGGGTAGGACACTAAATGCTTCGGGTCGTATAACGTATTTTTAGGTAAAATAAACGTTTGAATATAACATGCACATCTCAGTGATAATTTGAAATAGTTAAATATGCAAAAATCTGTTTCATTTGGACTAAAACTACATAAATCGATTATAAATAATAAATAGGGTAGTATCCATCGAATAAAACTGATTGTTGCCTGATTGGCTAGCGAGCCAACAGTTGAAAGTTACGTTGCCTAGAAAAAATTTCGTGCACTGGGTTAATTTGAGTGATCTCTCAATATCCATCGGGGTAGTTCAAAAGCTGCCGCAACTATGAGTACAATTTCCCATATTAAAAACCAAATATATATTATCTCTAGTAATATAGCAGCGCTAGCGTGTTTTAATTTCGGGAGCAAGTGCGAATTCTCGTTTGCTTGTATCGAACATGCCCATGTTAGCTGCTTTTCTGTGATTTTAATTCCTAAGAAAAGCAGCTTCAGATCAGGGCCAACTAACCCCGTATACTCATCCGCTTAAGCTCCATCTTGCATACGAAGCTCCTTCATTCGACTAGCCATTTTCTCATTTTCATGATGCATCTGACGGGCCAGTTTTTCGTCAATTTCCGCATTTTTCTCGATTATTTTTGAAATCGCTTTTAATGTGACATTGGTTTTCACCAATGAATGGGAGCTATTTTCATTTGCATTGCTCCCATTAGTACATGCTTTGACAGTATTATCGTTCCGATCATTATTAACCGCCCGATTGCGATTCAACCGATCCTGAACACTTCCGGCCGTGGAACTTGCTTTATTGCTTGCCGATTGTTGCTGTCCAGCTGCCTTCGAAGTCCGCTTCGCTTCTTTATCGGATTTACGCCCTGGAACATTTCGGTTGAAGTTTTCACTATTTCCTCGGTGGTGTGATGGTTTGCCGCCCTGGTGAGGATGATTATGATGATCCATTGCTTGCAATCCTGTCGTTTGAAATTGGAACTGTGGTTTCGCCGGTTGGCGTGGACCAACCCGACCACTTCCTATTATTGGTGGTGATGTAACTAAAATGAAAACGAAATGAAGAAATTGTAACATAAAATTTAGCTTTACGTGTTTAGACGCTTACCTTTTACACTTTTAAATTCCCCATCCTGCGACACCGAGACGGTTAAATTTGGCTCTCCTTTAAATCCGTTACTTTGATTCTGAATGCAGCAATCATCCTTGCTTCTATCGACATCCCAATCACGGCGCCATCTGCCTTCAGCAGGCCCTCCGCCGGTTGTCCTGTTATGCCCATAACGATTATGGTCCGGTCTCAGACGCCCATCATGCTCATTGGTCGACAATGACCTCTGAAGATTGCCGTTATAGTTCGATTTGCTGCCAGCACCCCCACCTCCTCGTCCGCCACGATTGTTGCTGGACGTGGGAGCATTTCCGAGACGACCGCTTCTGTTGTTTGGATTTTTGCGTTCAAAATTATTCTTGTTGGAACCTTTACTGATGGGATTTAAATTCGTCGGTAATGACTTTTCACCATCGCGCTCAACATCTGCAAGGAAACTATACGCCGGATCCGGAGGAGGCCCTTCGCCTTCAGCAAATACCTTATATTCCTTAGCAATTTTTTGAATGAACGCATTCTTTTCCTTCTTTTTTTCTGCAAAAGAATTTTTTTTTATTAATTTTGCAGCTAAATATACCTTAACAAACGAGGCAATTTAGAGCGCTGCATGATTAATAAGAACATAGACAAAGCAAACTTGAAAACAATTAAACACGTTTGAAGTACCGCTACAACTTATTGGATGTACACATTTATTTCGCAGTTGGTTGGGTACGTAAGTTTCCACGTTTCCATTTGTCCAAACCTACCTTCGAGTTCTGCCAACGCATTCGCGTCCAAATCGTAGGTGAAATCGATCTTATCGTACTTATGCTCCCTTGGCCAGTCATCGTCTTTCGGAGGTTTGATTTCCACCATAGCGTTTTCCTTCATGGCCATCAAGCGATCTGCTTCAGCCTCGCGGTGTTTCTTCTCAATTTCTTCGTTACGCTTCTTGATGCGCGCGATCCGCGCCTCCAGATCCTCTTGGCTTTGGACAGACGTCATTGCCCTGAGCTAGGTTTGCCGATGTGGATCACTGATGGGACGATGCCGAGTACCTAAGCAAAATCATATCAAATAATTTTAGTTAGCTTCGAAATGTGTTTGTCTTGAATATTACGGCTGAAATAGCAACCTATGATAGGATCTTTTGAAAATTTCTATTTTACAGTGGCAGAACTAAATCAAAAACATTAACATGTCAATGCCCATTGTCATTGTTTCGGAAGTCTGTGATGTGTAGATTGTAACTCACTTGGATATTATTTAATAAACATGTGAAACGCGTTGATCAAAGTAAAAATAGCATTCTAATTTAAGACATAGTCGCATTTTTTCAAAATGGAAAATTTGCAACACCCATTTACATAATATATTAAAACAAATAAAATGGGAAATTGTCATATCAAACTATATTTTAGGATTCGGACAATTTCTTAGTAGATGACAATTTCAATTTATGAAATCAACCTAATACAATAATAAAAAAAAAACATTACTAAATACAGCATTACTCTTTTGTCGTAGCCTTTATTGAGAGAAACATAGAAACCAGGTTTCTTGAACCAGAATTGGTACATTTGCTGAAATTAGTTTAGTAAATCGAAGAAATACTTGCCGGGCTTAAAACGCAAACACTTTCCCATTATTGAGGCATCCAAAAATTGCTGTTATTTATGTATATATTGTATCTATATTTATTAAATAATAGCACAGGACTTTTGATAAAATTAATTCCTTGGTATTATATTGTATATGTATTGTATTGTATATTGTTAACTAGCAATATGAATAAATATTGCTAATATTGCTATAAATAACCGTATGAAACTATAAGGTTGTGCATAAAATAAAGTGAGTAGTTCTGCCACATAGACCAAAATTTAGAAAGTGTTCATCAGCCGATCAGCACAAACAATACATGAGCACCTATTACGTTGCGGTTGGAATGCAGTGGATGGATGTCGATATTAATAATTACTCTTTAAGTCAATCCCGTTTCGAGATGGTGAATGCGTTATAGACTTACGTTCTAAACTTAACACGCCGATGTACGATCTTAGTGAAAATGATATTGTCCCACTTTTCCTTGACTTTCTGCTGCGTCTAGCTTCCAACTATCGCAATTAGACAGCGTAATATTCGTGCAGCGAGAAACTGCAGCTATTAAAACCGCTGTCGGACGGTAGATGTATGATTTCTGTGACAAATGAGCAGTGGCACGTCGATTAACGAAAGCCGAAGTTTTGTCCAGCAACACACTCTTCTCTTCGCAACGTAAAGGAAACTTCGCTGTGCCCTTGTGGATAAACTTTCACGTTGCACTTCCACTTTCCAATTCGGCGCTGTCGGCCAGCTACCGATGGAAATTCTTTCAACACTCCAACAACATACTATTAAAACTATTTTCGGAAAGAATTATCGCTCCTGTGAGGCAATAAAACTGATTTTTCGTTCTTCTACTCCTGGTGACATACACCAAAATATTGAACTTTTTTCGCTTTCATGAATATTTTCTTCTGCAACACTATCCTCCTCCTTCAAAACACAAACGCACACACGGGCTTGCACTTGCTTGCAAATTAATGCCAGGTAAAAATATTGCACACATACTATTCCCTAGAACTGTCAACGTTTGGTAACCATGCCAAAGCAAAGCAATGTGGTTACCACTCAATGAGGTTTTAAAAGGTGTAGCAGATGAAGACATTTGATGGGATTAGAAGTGAAAAATCAGAAACGACGTCAAACTACAAAAACAAACCGCGTCGGACAATGCGGTTTGTTTTTGGAGTTGGACGTCACGCTTCATCGTGATTGGTCGATTTACGATTCCACCCACACCATGCTGAAATTTCTTCACTGCACTAACACCACTTTGCTCAACACCTGTATATACCACATTGGCATTATAGGAGTTATACAAGTTATGCAAGTTCGAATTTGTTGTACTAAAATCTTGTCATGTTGTTGACATTTCTCGATGTTATTGAAAATCAGGAGAGTTTTTCATTCTAGCACACCAATAATCAACATCAAGTAATTCCTGCATTGTAAAAATGGCTTGCAGAGTGCTTTTAAAGCCATCAGCTCGTATCGTTCACCGGCTAGGAGCTTGTGGTATTAAAACCCAAGTACTGGCTGCACCGTTTGCTGCAATCAAGGACGAAATAACCCACACCGGTCAGGTAGACTGTTTGCGTTTTGATTACGCAAGTAGACAAATTTAACAATCTCTTCTTTTTAATAATTTTGTTTCAGTTTTACGATGAAAAAGACTATCGTAACGCCCGTTTTGTGAATGCCACCAAAGTGGTCAATCAGAACTGGGCCATCAAATTGATCGATGAAACACCCATTATCGAATCCACCCAGCGGGTTGTATACTGCGACGGAGGAACCGAGCCAGCGCTGGGTCACCCGAAAGTTTACATCAATCTGGTAAGTTGTCAGTATGCCTCATTCGACAGCCGAAGCTAATGACAATTTTAAACAGGATAAACCAGGAGCTCATGCGTGCGGTTATTGCGGTCAAAGATTCCAGAAAAAGGATCATCATCACTAGAAAGTGAAAGTTCGCAGTAAAATTTGAAATACTATTCAGACTTTTGATTTTTGTTTAAAATAAAAGCGTTAGATGAAAAACGGAAAGCAGTGCAATGAATTTGTTTAGAAACCTACGACTGGTTTGCAACCCTTAGCACTATATTTACAGGTCTAATGTTTTATTTGGATCTCTACAGTAAAAGGATCAAAGAACATGCAAATAGCAACTTGATGTTGAGACGATGCAGAACGGTGAATGGATAACGGAAGCAAAAATTAACACGGAAAGCAAAACGTAATGGGTACATTCCATCAAGGCTGTCCTGTTCTTTGGACACTAATTTTACTTACGATCGTTTATTACCCGTATCACTTCAGCAAAGGAAAATTTAAAAAAAATATGTAAGGCGGACTTATAAAGCTTATCGCTGAATTAAGTATTGCTCCTTCATTTGTATTAACGACATATACTCGGTTTACGCTGGGTGATACGCTCTTTGTGCAGAAACGCGTGGAAATCGAGAGTGCGTTGTGAATACAAAAGATAGAGCAGAACTTAGTTTAGCAACGAGTTTTAGTTTAACTACCTACCGAATTTAATGTTTTACATTCTTGAAATCGAGTAACTAGATTGATAATAGGGGGACCCGGGGCATGGTAAACACATGGTTCACTTCTCAGCTACGAAACAATTTTTTATTAATAAACTTGTGGGAGTTTGTCAAATTATAGTAAAGTAGTAAAATAATACATTATCGTTCTGATAGCTGTGATTTCTTATAACATTTTGCCAGAAAATAAGAATTTGTAAGTTATTTATTTATAAATTTCAGCCAATTTAGGATTCAACAAAGTGTGCTTTGGCTTTCCAAATAATTTCTAAAAATTGTTTCATATATTTATAAAATTTTAAAACCCCTAAATTTTACGATCCAACTTGTTAAAATAGCAACAACCATCACGGTTAATTTTTTTTAAAGGTTATCATTATTATAAGCGTATTTCTGAGAGAAATCGATGAAATAGAAGCAAACCCCGAGCTACCTTCTTCGCGGTGAACGAGGAAGATTATTCAATTAGAAAGGGCCCACAGAACTGTAGCATCTCGAGATAAATTCTGGTAGGTATTCATCTCAAATCGCCAGAGTAGAAAGCGTGGAAAGAGGACATAAAAAACTTTATTCAGCCACAAATCAGAGGAATTAGCATTAGCATATGAGGTTTCACCCATCGTAGATGTCTATATAATCCATCGAGTGAAATATAATTGCGTCATTTGAATTTTCATCAGTTCATCTAATATACAATAATTTAATTTTTTGTTCTGATTGATATCCATGTTCATTATTTAAACTTACGACCAAGTTTTCGTTGTACAGTAGGAGTAGTCCTTGATTAGCTAAAACGAAACAAATATTTAAAATAACATATTAGGCTTACCTGCTTACCAAGTCCTAGTGGTTCAGCCGTTTTGTGGATCTTAGTTTTGAGATCAGGCATCTGGGAACCACGCGGCATCGCACCTCCTAGCTTAGCGACTGAATAGAATATTACCGGGTATGGCCGTGTGGAGGCGCTAGGTAGGAGCTTAGGCTGGTAAAAGCTATGTTGGTCGCTTTCTCGTTTGCCTTCCCCATTTCTTACCCTTCAGCCAGAAATAAGAGGAATTGCACCAATCACCAAAAATCCAAATCCTTGAAATTAAAATAAAGTTTTTACAGAGTGACTCCCTTCGATGTTTAGCGTTCAAATTAACACAATGTAACTTTTCTCACCAATTTTGTAAAATTACATACAGCAAAGTTTCGTTAATTGGTGGTTCGTTAATTGGGCGGTTCGTTAATTGGGCGTTCGCTAATTGGGCTATGTGACAACTTGAATGTCAAAATTGTATGGAATTTTCGAGTTTAGAAATTTCTAACAACTGTCAGTCGGCCCAATTAGCGAATCAGCTGGAGTGCAGTCGTGGCCCAATTAACGAATTCAGGCTGTACTTGGCTCCGCAAGCAGGCCAACCCAACGTTTTTATTGAATACTAGCTCATTCAACCGTTGTATAACTAATTACCGGATAAGATACAACAAAAATGTTTGTTGGGAAGCAGCTTTCGTTTCGGATGCCAACAGTACTTAGTACTTAAGTTAGTACTTAAGACCTAAAGCTCCTTGAATTAAAATTTGATAAAACATGCCACGTGTGCCACCCACGTGCGAGGTAATACTTGCTTTTGATTTGTTTGGTGAACTATTTTCGAAAGAATTCTATTGTAAAATATGTATATGTACAACTTTTTGAACTCTTTTGGCGCTCTACGCCAAGTATTTCATAAAAATATGTGTTTTAATCTAGATTCAAAATGAAAATGCTTATAAATCATTTTTGATTGGAATCTCGTATAAAAAGCAATCAATAGCGTTGCGTACCCACTATATTGCCATCTACTTTGGAAGATTCTCTTCGGGAGCTTTTGCGCGTACGTGACTTTTAACGAAAGCTCTCGATCAACTGTCCTCACAGTGCGCAAGAACGTCTAATATTTGACACTATTTAGAAGCTACAGCGAAGTTTTTCACTACTCAGCTGACGGTTTTTCGGTTTTCTAGAAGTTCTTTTAGTGCGTTGTTTATTTGAACGGATTCCTGCTTCAAATTTTAGTCTACAGTTCATTAAACAGTGCAAAAATCTTACAAAACAGTGAAGCTAAACGGTTGATTCAAGATTACGCAAAATCCAAACCAAAAGATACATAACAAAGCGCATTATCGGTCACTAGCAATTTGCACAATTGCAGAAAGCCTGCCGATTTTTTTTTCTCCGACCAGTTCTTAAATTTCATCAAAATTTGCGTCGTAAAGATGGATCTGTTGAGGAAGATGATGGGCATAGACGGTCAGAAAGGGGACGACGACGATAAGAGGTCAGTAAAGGAGTGAAAGGTCAACTTGGTTTGCCTCTTTGTTTTGCCAGTTTCGTTTTCATCTTGCATGTGCAAAAAAACATTCGCTATTCGATAGAAAGAGTAAATCAAAACACTTGTTCAGTGTTTGCAATTCCCTACCTAATCGAACTATACCTGTACGGGCAACAAATTGCGCGTCCGAAGATGGATCGATAATTTATTTCGACGGTCGCAATACTATCCATTACCGGCATAAAAAAGCTCAATAGATGCACAGGTACATTTTTTCGACCCTTAAAAAATTCAATTGTTATACTGTTTAACAATTTCAATGTGATATTTTTAATAAATCTTTCAATTTAAGTAGCATTTCATAACCAGCATTATAAATGACAGATTTTGGAAATTTCACAGATTGATCATTGGTAATATTTTGCGGTATCCGACAGATATACGATACTAGCTGATTGGACGAGCTTACTCAAGGCCAATTTGTCTCTCAGTCGTTTGTACATCTGTTATTATAACTGTTATTGTTATTGTCAGTTCTTGTTATCCCACAGTAAATTTTTCTTCTCGGTAATCCCTACCCTATAAACCGACAGAAACGTGTTTGAACCTCCCCATTATTACCGGCCAGCGGCCACCCTATTCTCTCTTTCAGAAATACAGCCATTTGTACTACTGCCTTCATTCCAAATGCAAGAGAAACGCTTTTCTTTACCCGTTGGAACCTTTCTCCCCCTTGTAAGAGACCGTCTCCTTCTTTTGTCTACCTTCCAACGTTGATTCTTTTATGTCAGGAAATGTGTCTGACAAACGACATTTGACGAAAAACCGTCCAGACGTTCCAGACTTATGGCTTAACATACATTTATAACCACGTTATTCGCTCCCCCTCTTTCCTTCATCAATTGGCTCTATAAAAAGGAATAGGGTTGCATTGCATATTTTTTCATCATACAGGAATGCTTTAATATATGATCATTCCCATTCCTATGCAATTTTTCTTCGGTTTATCTGTACGGCAGCTAAGCTATTGGTACTCTATGGGAAAAGAAACTTTCTCGCAATGATTTGTCTTCACTATAGAAAAAGTAAGTCTTTTTTGTTTTGTTCTCTTTGACCTGTTCATTTATTCAAACATTTAATTCTCTTACTTTTCGTTCGTCTTTTGTTGAGACTAGCGTTATATAAAATATTCAAATGGCGGTGACTTCAATAGAACGCAACACACCAAAAAACATAATGTTAAGTCTAAGATGGTCTTCTTTTTTTGCAGAAAGAAAAAACCAGTCATAAAAGATGAATTCCGGAAGCCCGTATGGGTTGAAGAATACGACAGTGATGATGATTTGTTCGACAACCAGAAGATTTTTGGCGTACAAATTTTCACCAACCCACTGGAAATCCAGAAGCACTTCGATCATCAAATTCAAGAGATGATGAAAAGCCTGGAAGAGTATGATGGTAAATACCAACGTCAACTTTAGGGAGCGATAAATTAAGTAATAAATTTTACCGCTTCACAGAATCTCTTAAAACATTTGACCACGATTTGAAGCATGAATTCTTAAAGCCAGGTTTCGAAGAAGAAATCAAAAAGGACCTCAAGAAGGAAAATCTCGTCGATACTGATTTGGATGGAGAGTAAGTTAATCAAACGTCATTGTAATTGGTAGAAAGTTCGATATCTGAAATTATCCTTACAATCGCAGAATCTATCCAGAACAGTTGCATACTCTTTTGCAACGCATCTCCCCAGACTTGAAGGAGTTGCTTCCGAAGAAGCGGGATGCGCAGGATTCGTCACCCTCGAAGGCTAAACCAAAACCAAAACTAACAGACGAACAAAAGTTTATGGATTGGATACACGGTTATAAAGAATCGGACCCGTTGCCGTCGATCTTTTCTCGTGGTTCACGTCGGGTGCCATCCCAGCGCTTCCACGACGGTATTTTCGAAGGTACTTTCCAAGGTCCGCGCATGTTTGGCCAAAGTATTATCTCTCAAACCATCCGGAAGCCTGATGGGGTAAGTAATAGGATTTCGTTTTCCTAATAAGGTTACATACCTATATTTAAATGTTTCTGATAGACTTACGAAACGCGCAAAACGGTTCGTGATTCGGAAGGTCATACCAAAACAACCATCACACGTTCGACCAAGGATGGACAAAAGGAAACCATAACTACGTACGGTGACGATGGGGGGCCGGCGGCTATAAAACCATTTTTCGAGGGTACAATAGTACCCTCAGATTCTGACAAGAAAGATTCTTTCGCTCAAGCTCTGCTTGGATCCGATTCCAATTGCAGCAAACATCTCTATTCAAAGAATGGTTACGTCTTACCGAAGAACCTCTGGTGACTCCAAGCGCAGACAAACCGTATTGAGCTAACTACAGTACTAGTAGATCATCGGTTCAATTTCCATTGCTCTCATAACATTTACTTCCCTTGTGTTGGGATGGCGGCAACCACCGCCAGCTTCAACGTTTCATTGTCGTCGTTTAGTGAGCCAAATATGTGTGTACCACTAGTAGCAGTAGCAATACACCACTCAACTTCTGAATACATTGACATTTCCCAAAAATATACCCATAGTCTACATCCCAACAATGAAAACGTCGACGAAAAGGATCTAACCTGGCAACAGACTCTTATTCCCTCCACACCGTACGTTGCTCAGCGTGACACCGAGAGCCCTATCGCTCCACACTTATTACAGTTTTATAACTTAGTAGCATTAATTTGTATTAGTTTAAGTAGAATTCGGATTCTAATTTTCTTATCAAGCAACATACGTCACGCCCAGAACGAGTCCGTAAAGGTGCAGTGTCAGATGATTGAACGACTGAATAGTATTAAATGTAACTGGCGAAGGCCGGAAACAACCATCGTCAGTGCCCTGTTATGAAACAAGGCCCTCCGTTGTCCGTACTGTCAGCCGTTCAAACGTTGCCCATCTGCTGTGTGCGGGTTTGCTTCTCGGACCAGAAGGCGTTTCTGTTTGTGATATAATACTACTTTTACGTTAGACCGTTATTCGTTGTACGTCCTATCGAATAAGTTTACGATTAGTGCTAATAATTTCAGCTGATCATGGCTAGAACTGGGTGTAATACCATCCAGCGTAAGCTCGACTGTTGTCAAACGCCGGTAGACAGAGCAGGTATTGAGGTACTACTATTCGACTGCTTAAAGGAGCGAATTTTGTTAGCTAGAAGTTTTTTGAATATTATCAGAAGATTGAGTAATATATACTTTTATTGTATAAGAATTTTTTACTGACTTATCTGTAGTAATTTTTTTTAGCAGGAATAGGAGGGAAACAAGACAATGCAAGGCAAAGAGAAGGATCAATTTCCCTATAACTAAAATTATTAAATTGTGAAACTAAAACCAAGAATAAAAATTCAGAATGTCACATACCTATATTATACCTACTTACTAAAATACATTAATGATAAAACTATTCATTGAAAAATGCTCATTGGTTTCCTGTAAAAGAAACTTCCGTTATGTTTATTTTCGGCGATTTGCCAAAACAATTTCAGTTGCGTCAACACAAATGTGTTATCCGTTAGGACTAGCATTTAATTTTACGAGCGCAAACGCTTCCAGAGAAAAATGAAAAAAAAATCGTATTCTTCAGGAAGTCATATCAAGATAGTGGATTTTGCGTCCTGGATATCGTTATCTGCATCAGCTCCATGTGCGATTGGGGTAGTATTTTTGGTATTTTTATTTACAGGAACAACTTGCTTACTTACTTGCTTCTTCTAGCAGCTTCGAGCTGGGGTGGCTCCTTGCCAACTGATACAGCTGTATCAATTGATTCCACTGCACTCGTTGAGCGTCTCGACACAAACAAGACAGCTTCAATCTGGTTGAGCCGGCTAGCATTTTACTGCACAGTCGTCTGGCATCATCGCAAGGTGGCCGGCCCAACGTAGCGTCCCGATTTTCGTATGTCACGTATGTCTTCCCTAAGAAAAGTTCAAGTCTTAAGTCCGTAGAAGACTACCAGTCTAATTAGCGTTTTGTACATCGTCAGCTTTGTTCAGTGGGAAATGCACCTTAATCGAAGAGTCTTGCGTAGGAAAAAGTAAGTCCGACTTCCAGCTTAAATGCGTTGTTAAATCTCCTTACACTTATTATTGTCGGCGGCGACTAGAGATCCCAAATATTTGAACTCATCAACCATTTCCAGTTTATCGCCGTCAACAAGCACTATCCATGGGAGGCGAACGTTGCTCTCTCTCGAGCCTCTTCCTACCATATATTTGGGTTTGACGCATTTATTTGGTACCCAAGTCTCCTAACCCTCGTTTTTACTTTGGCGTAGATTGCCTCTGCCGTCTCAAGGTTTCAAACAACGATGTCAAGATCGTCTATGATGATGAGTCAAGGTTATCTGGCATACCATTTGGCGCTCGACTATAATATTGCATGCATACTGTTTTGAAATCCGCGAAAATATTATGCGTGGGAACGCCGTACTGCCGATATTTCTGGAGAATTTGTCGGAGGTTGAAAATTTTATCCATAGTATAGTAACACGAAAGTCAAACGATGAACTAAATCTAAAAAATCTGAACGCAACGGTTAACATGGCGGGGGTGCAGTGATGGTATTTAGTCTACTTTAAGCTATTTAGTCTACATCGATAGCATAATGGATTAAAATGTCTATTTGGACAAAATTCCCACCGAATATACGAAAAAGTCGTAGACACCATTCCAAAACGACTGAAACCAGTTGCAATGAGCAACTAATACGTTTGTATCACTATAGAACCAGTTTTACCATCGCATTGTCGTCCGACTGCTTTCCGTCTTCCTTGAAATCGTTATCGAAACGAGCGTACCAAGACACGACAAATATCCTCCCTTCGGGGTCATGCCGCAATTAACCAATTGCAGTTACAAGAGACTTGATGCTTCGTTCTCTTCCAGCTTGGTTGGCATTTGTCCGTTCTAGATTGACAATCTGCTGCTTTTGATAGTGATCAGTTACGGATCAAGGCGTAAAATTGCATTTCGGAATTAAAATTTGAGTTCGATCAACTATGGATGGACTATTGCTTTCGAAAGAGGCACTTCAGGAACGTTTTCAGAAAGAAGATAACTTGAATGTACTCCTCGCCAACATATATGTATTGTGTTCTTCAGCAATGCGAAACATCTACTTCTAAAAGCCATCTTCTCACGATTTGTTTCTCCGGTCGTTGTTTAACGAATCATCTGAATTTTACAGTAGACAGCAAATTGCAACTTTCGATACTTGGAGTGTCGACTTTCGAATGGTCGTGATTCTACTAAGAGACTAAGACCTGAGTTCACGACAAATCAGTCAAAGTAGCAGTTATCTTACGACTATGGATGCCCGGGCAGAGAACACCATTGACTACATTCTCGAGTTTTCTTGCCAATCGGTCATCAAAAAGATTAGTCCAACGTATTTTTTTCAGCATATTGTATATTTATTTGCTCCTGACAACGTGGCAAAGCTTGTAAAGTTATGTGCTTAAACGCGAAGTTAGTGACAAAATTAATACATCAGAAATAGATCATGTAAAAAATTGAACTAACCAAGTGTTAATGGAGTCAGAATTTTGTTTGTGAAGCTTGGTGTACGAGCTGACTTTTACTACACAGCGTAGTATCCTAGTTAAAATCCTTATAACGGAAGCTCTAGCGCAAATCAAAGCTCCCTCGTCTTGATCAGACTCATTATTGTAAATAAGAAAAGCTGTCAGGATTCACAAATTAACGTAAATTTGTTTTGCGTTTTTTACTCCAGTTACAAACTAAATTAGTCTAAATTTAAATTGAATTGTTGTGGCATTTTATCGTCCTTCAACTGCAAAGAATACAAAACAAAAACGATATTTAGTTTTCAATTAGAGTAGTGTGAAGAAAAAGAAACTTACTGTACGACGAGAGATCTATTTCATCCGGGAGTTCGGTAATATTAACGTCGAATCGATCCTGTACTTCGTTCAAAATCTTCGCATCTGTTTCATCGGAAACAAATGTAATCGCCAGCCCCTTGGTACCGAATCGGCCGGCACGAGCCACACGATGCAGGTAGGTATCGGAATCCTCGGGCATATCATAATTGAAGACAATGTTGACACGTTCAATATCCATTCCGCGTCCAAACAGGTTGGTAGCTACCAGAATACGTTTCTGGAAATCCTTGAATTGCTGGTAACGGGATAAGCGCTCTTCCTGCACCATGCCACGGTGAATCCCGATAGCCGGGAAGTTTTGCTCCGTAAGCAGCTGAGCCAGCGCCATGCAGCGCTGCACGGATTTTACGAAGATAACGACCTAAAATTGTGGTATGTCGTTAGTTCAACAATGTTCATTAGATTTTCATGGTTTTAATAATACCTGATTAAACTCCAATACATCCAAAAGTTCGAAGAGCTTCTTGTTCTTTTCGTTCTCCTTCAACTTAACGTAATGCTGTTGTAATCCATGAAGCGTCAATTTGGTTTCGTCGTCAACATAAACTTCCATTGGCTGGTAGAGTTGGTAGAAACATGAAACGGAGATATCGCAGAAGGAAAACAAAAATTGATATAATTGAGTTATGCACGGTTGCACTATTCACACAGGACGTTTGTAGTGGGATTCCAACGACCATGAGAGAACTCTACAATCGACTTCTGCCAATACGTGAACAATCGGTTGCTAAATCACATGAAAGAGTCTGATGGTTTCAAGGGATAGTTTGTATCCGCCCGCGGGGTAGGAGAAACGTGAATTAAAAGTTAGTGATTGAAATATTTATCTGAAACGAGACAAGATCGATAGCATTTAAAAAAATACAGACTGTACATACGGATTTGGCCTTCAAGAGGTTGGAAACTGTGCAGGTTGCCAATTTTGCTAGCCGTCATCGGGGGTTCTCGGTCTTCATTGTCGTGTATTCTTAAAATTTCGCACCAGGCTTCAGCTTGGATGATCTGCCCGCTTCTATTCTGCTGAAAATCACGTTCTTCCTTGTTGCTATTTGACCATTTCACCAGTAGATTCTTTTAGCATTGTTATTATTTATCAATTCATATTATGCGGTTGAAGAAATGTTAGAAATTCCCAAAAGCCAACTATTATCGGGTAGGTGTTGTTTTATACGGTTTGGTTTTTAGATTATCTACTGGTCAGGTCATTGCTTCACTAACAGCTCCCTCGGCGTTTGGGACATACAAACCTTCCGATTAAACAGTCCCAATATTCGGAAACAGCATTCCTCATTGTTTAACGTAAGCTATTACCAGTTTGATACGTTTTAGGTGGCTATTTGAGCCACACTCCAAAAGCCAGTATTATCATTTTGGTAGTGTCTTAGCGTTTGACAAAGTTTAATCCTTGGCGATGATGCCCAACAGCGGTCTCTATGAAACCCACGGTCCCAGCGGTACGGCAAACTATTCCCATCAACACAATATCTTTCAAGGCGGACAGTAGAGACACTCTCAGCGTTACAGAGAATAGTACTAGTAGTAGAATTGGGTGTAATTACATCTTGCATAAACTTCTTGCACACGGGGCGAATCTCTTTGCTAAGCGTAGCGGAGAACATCATTACTTGTTTACCGTGCGGTGTATTACGGAAAATCTCCTGTACATCTCGACGCATATCTGTAATAAAACAAACAAACAAAAGATTATAAGCATCTACTACTATTCATATTTTTTTAAATGGACAGTAAGATACAAATCAGATAATTTAAAAAAAAATCAATCACTAGAGGAAACTCAGATGTCCCTATCTACAACAGTGGGTGTTTTCATCATAGTTTTTAAACAAATATCAACTAAAATTAGCCACTTACCTAATTGCTCTAACATCTTATCGCACTCATCCAGGATGAAATGTTTGAGGTGCTTCAAATTCAGCTTCTTGTTGCGAATCAATGCAAGGACACGGCCCGGTGTTCCAACGATGATATGCGGGTTGGTTGACTTCAGCACTTCTTCATCCTTTTGAATGGGCAGCCCACCAAAGAACACGGCTACCTTAATGCTGGGCATATACTTGGAAAAGCGTTCATACTCCTTACTGATTTGGAAGGCCAACTCACGAGTGTGGCACATAACCAGCACGTATGGTACACTTTCCGTTGGTTCCAGCTGCTGTAAAGTTGCCAGGACAAAGACGGCCGTCTTTCCCATACCAGACTTAGCCTGACACAGGATATCCATACCAAGCACCGCCTGTGGGATACATTCATGTTGCACTAGAAATAGATATCAACCAAAGCGAAACATTAGGAACTGCTATATTTTTACGACATGAAACATGGTCTATAGAATCTATCAGCAAAATATTAAAACATCAATCATCCATTTAATCAGATGTCCCTATCTACAATGGTTTTAGTTCTCATCATAGAAATGAAAATTATCACAAACACTACTTGGCACATTCGTCAATACTCACCTTCTGATGGATGCTCGAAACCACAATCCACAATGGCGCGGAGAATTTCGGGTTTCAGCAAAAAATCCCTAAACCCGGAACTGTGAATCGAGACGTACGTTCCTTTTACATCTTTTTTTGGCTGCTCAGCCGGTTCCGTAGTAACCTGCTCGGTCTGGTCCTCATCCTCGTAATCTAAGAGATCATCGTTATCAGCCATTGTTTCTGTTTAGTTGAAGTTCTGCAAGTTACAAGTAGAAAAAAGCCAGCCACGTAAGAATATGTAAATGAACCTTGTGCAGCAGAAACACGAAGCCAAGCAATGAGCAGCATTGCGTCGGCCATTTTGAAAATAACGTGCCTCAATTTATTCCGGTATTAATTTTGCCAAAGCACAAATAAGCAACGCTTCTTGCTTAACAAATTGTTTTGCTAATAGTATTATTAATGAAAAACATCAACAACGAACACTAATTAGTTTAACATTCGTAAAACTCACCGAAATTAACCTGAAATGTATAATGCCGTAAGTGCAATGCGGTCTTTACTACTCGATGAAAAGGAAACGAATGAGAAATGAGAATCAAAAAGGAGAATATAAACGATTTGGAAATTGAAAACGAGTATAGCGTATAGCAGTGTTGGTAGTTTGGATCTGCGCTGCCTGTCTTTAAAATCCTCCCTATCCACACAGAAAAATGAAAAAACCTAAATTTATGCAGTTTTTACCTACACACTTACCTCAACAGTTCGGTAAATTTTACCGAAATCTAAACAGCTGAACGTTCGGTAAAAATTTCGATCGTGCATATCGACGTTTACTGATCTTTAGTAACATTTGATGACATAAAAATTTTTTCCGAACGTTCAGCTGTTTAGATTTCGGTAAAATTTTACCGAATTCTAAGTTTTTTTCTAAGTGTGTAAATCAGAAACTTCGTGCGGGAAGCTAAATTTAGGTAAACGCTGTTTACCTATTTTTACGTACCAGCGGTGGAAGCACCCCATCGGCAGGCAACCATGTTTTCGCTGCCAACATCTCGTATGAGCGAAAATGAGATAGCATATCAGCACTGCGTTTCAATCAACTGCCAGCAGTCTGATTTGGGCCCGCTGTCAAATTTTGAGCCCACACACGCTTAAAAAATTTGACCCACTTTCACGAAAAGTGGAACAGCTCAAAACATGCGTATATTTTACACACTATTTTGAGTAGCTCTTACTCCTTTTATGAGTTCCACCGTAGAAGCTCATTAATGAGCAATATTTACTCAAAAATGAGTGCCATTTCACCCAAAACTGGGTAGTACTTACACAAATTACGAGTAAATTTAACTCAGTTATGAGGTCGACCTAAACTACTCAGAATTTAGAAATTGCCATTACTCAAATTTTTGGGTTGTTCCACTTTTTGTCATAGTGAGTCGGTTTTTACTCATTTTTGAGTTGAAAGTCACTCATTTCTGAGTTAATCTTATTCATTCGCGGGTTAAATTTTTTAAGCCTGCAGGACATGCTGTCGCTGACGTTTACTGCAGCTCGTTACATAGAGATGTCAATGGGGTGGGTGGAACACAGAGAATTCTCTGTGGTTTGATTCAGTTGGCAGTTGCAACTTGCAAGCAGCGAATATTTCATTCTCCGATCGGATTTCTATCATAATCGTTGGGAAAACGCAATGTGAAACAGATTAAACACGCTAGATCAGGACAAACAAATCGCGTTTATGCGCATTATCTGCATAAGCAAATGATGTCATGTTGAGAATGACATTTGAACCATTTTTAATTTGCACGTTGTGCAAACCAACGGGGTGCAAATTAAAAAGTGTTCAGATTAAAAGCGGTCAAAGGAACGGGGGCCCACGGTAATAGTTGTTATCCATGGCTATTATGTAAAAGCTTGAATGGAAAACCCCTGATCCAAGGTATGACGCGACCCGTGTCGAGGGATGAATGGTGGAGGGTCAAATACAGCCTGAATTCGTTAATTGGGACATGACTGCAATCCAGCTGATTCACTAATTGGGCCGACTGACAGTTGTTAGAAATTTCTAAACTCGAAAATTCCATACAATTTTGACATTCAAGTTGTCGCATAGCCCAGTTAGCGAACACCCGATTAACGAACCGCCCAATTAACGAACCACCAATTAACGAAACTTTGCTGTATTGTGATGGCTATCGTGAAAAGCTAGATTTGTCATCGAAAACATATTGAGTTTGCTGACGTTTGCCGCACGCACACATCGACGCGCGATTTGTTGTTGCTGTTGTTAGATTTTACATTGATTTTACACGTTTGTTTATGTTTTTCCCCAGTTATACCCCGGTAAAAAATATACGTTTGAGTGAAAAACGATAAGTTTTTGTAGCCTTTTGCACTGGGCTCAGTAAGCTCTATATGGCTGCTTGCCAGATACTTGGTTGGAAAGCTCGCTTTGAAAGTCCCCTTGGTTTTCTACTGTCAAATTTGTTGCGGTGTACACCAAGCTGAACTTGTCGATGACTTTTTTTACCAGAAAAGTTCGCAAAGGCAAAGTGTTGTAGCCATTATTTTTAGAGACGGATCAAAAAATAATTTTTATGCCTTTGTGAAGCGATAGTTGAGTGAATTTGTTATAAAACTCTGCCCAAATCGCATCGCGTTTTGTTAAGTGCCGTGCTAAAACGATTTTTGTCCGAATAAGGCATGGAAAATGAACGAAACCCGTGATTGCGTGCAAAAAGTGTAAAGTGATATGAATTGTGAAGAATTCGTCATCAGCAGCAGTGCAGTGCAATTGAAATCAAAAAGCGGACGAAAACGAAAAGCAGCAGCCGATACGAGTCCTAAGGTTGTTTTATTAATTTTTTTTCGTCAGCGGTAAAATCTAACGGGGAGGTGTTTCGTTAACGTGTGAGGCTACTTAGCAAAAGTGAGTGAGTGCTGTATTTTCGCAATAATGAAAAACTTGTAATATAGCGAAGGCTTTGGAAAAAACAATAATATCCGGACTCAAAGGGTAGTGGGTGGTGAAATTATATAAGATTGAATAACGGAAGTTGCTTTTGTTGTATTAATTGAAGAATTTGGGCCACCAAAGTATGACGATGAATCCTTAGTAATTGTACGCCTGAATAAGCAACCCTCAGTATAGTGAAAATGGTATTATCGAATCTCCAAGTGTTTCTGACAGAAATATTGGATATTTACATTGGAGATTGGCGAGCCTAACCAGAAATTTCCAGTTATGAACTGGGATCCACTATGAGGCAATGTGCGATTAACCAATTCGTCAAATGCACATAAATGTTTATAGAGTTGTGTACTATCGTGGCAATATAAACAGTATTTGAATGTTATTGCTAATCAGCATTTTGATATCAAAGTGTATGACCCAATAATAAATAACGAACCTCAAAGTAAATATCTCAAATTGTTATTGTAACATTCAGCTTGTTACATACCTATTCTGCATTGCATATTAGCAAGAAATTTTGTTTATGGTAAAATTTTAACACCTATTTGTAAACCATTTCTTTGGCTAAATATGGAACCACACTAATTGATTAGCGAACGAATGTTTTTCGATTTTCAACTTTTTGTGCATCAAGCAACTAAAAACGATACGAAATGCTTGTTTGAGTTTTGCTTGTGTCGCATCGATGATTAAAAGTGCTAATCTGATTTGGTGATAAATCACATGATACCAGATAAGAAGACTCCATGACTAATTCACCTACATGAAATTTTGTATCTCTTAGTTCAATAAATGTGCAATAAATTTGCATCCAAACGACTAACATAACTAAAGTTATATATTATAATTGAAATACAAAGGTCGGTTAAGATTAAAATGACCTAGAAAACTAATTTATTCATCGCACATCTTACGTTTTTGAATTAATCTACTGTTCTCGGCTAGCTTTCCTTTCGTTATTAATTACAAGCTTGTTTGATACAAGCAGTGTGGTTCACGCACGCAATTCCATACCATTGTCAATCAACCGTACTCTTGTTATTTGATAAATATATGGCAAAGGTCATTGGAAATGTGGCATTAGGATTTTTCGGCCAAATTATGCATATACTGATGCAACGGTAATAAAAAACTTAAAAAAAAGTAAGAATGAATAAGAAAGAATGAAGAAGCAGCTGATTAAACCATATCGATCCAATCGAATTTTTGCGTTGCCATGCACCGTGGCAAAAGCCAAGCATGTTAGATGATTGTAAAACATTGGTGTGAGCCAAAGCGAAAAAATAAAAGCACTAATCGCTACTGGATTGTATGCTGTAATGAGTTATATACATGCACAGAGGGTCAATAAATGGAGCAAATGCGACTATTTGTTTATGTCTCGCGTATTAATCGACCTATACAGCGGCTGGTTTTCAATTATTACTATCTGTGCTGTCCTAAATTATGTTGACATTATGTTTTTTTTTCAATTTCAGGAAAAATTGTTATACCAACGTCTAGCCAAGAAACCGTACGTTCTACATTTGGAGCAATAAGTGCGGAGATAACAAAGAAATAAATAAAAAACGAAAATATACGCAAACACAGATGGAAGAAGGAATCCACCAACTTAGCATTACTAGTAAGTGAAATCAAAAGGCATTAATATTTCTTTCACAAGATAATTAGAATTTGTCATGGTTCGTAAAAAATACTAATTATTTTTTCATTTTGTCCACCCCGTCTAGTTGAGCATGCATCTTTGCGCAGTAACGGTTTCTTGAAGCCGAACCCATACGTAGAAATTGCAATCGACAACAAAAGCACCCGTAAGACCGATTTCCTTAAGAACACTAACGCGCCCAAATGGAACGAACGCTTCACGGTGATTGTTTCACCCAGTTCGGTGCTGCATTTTCGAGTGTTGGACCACTCCAGCTTTCGCAAGGATTCGCTACTTGGCCAGCAGACTGTCTATTTGGCTCACATTCTCGAGCACTATAACGGTGTACTGGAGAACTTGGAGCTGAGCATGGATCTGCTCACCGACGGTTCGTCGTCATCAAAAGCAAACGAACCTCGGCAGCCAACAAAAACTGGCGAACTGGTGGCCGTGCTAAATGGGCTGAATATTGATATGCGCGTTGTTGCCATGCGGGCGGGAGGTAGCGGTGTGAACGTTGCTAACAATCACACCAATGACGTCGCCGGTGCCGCAGCTTACGTCAACGGGAACGGGGTATGTAGAAATCTCGTGCTGTGTATGTATCATTAGGTGCAATTGGGACTTGAGCGGTGCATTTGTTGGGGTGTATTTTAAACGGTTGCTTTAGCTGAAATATTATTAATTAATATATAACCTGCTTACTGCTAATAAGTCTATATCATTAGCTATTTCATTTATCGCGAGACGAATCTATATTCGATGCACTAAACCCACTCTTGATAACGCGTGGGAAAATCAATAAGCGAAATGATGTGCTTCTGATTAATTATTAATACGACACCCCGTTTCGTTTCGTTTTGTTGTGCGCTCCTTAGGTTTCCGCTACGATCGAAAGCAGCAGCCGCAGCAGTATTCTCAACGGGGGCATTCGAGCTCGTATGCGATTACGTGGTACGCCATCGACGCAGTCACAGAATTCGCAGTTGCAACCAACGCCAAGTCCCGGCAGCATCAGCAATCAGCACCAGCAGCAGGGCCATCATTCACCGTCGGCAGCAGGGAATCACCTCAGCAGTGGACCGACTAGTGCTACGGCAGCAACGGCAGGTGATTGTGTACAACTGAATAGTGCAATGGCAAATTTTAACGATTTAAATATACATTCCGCTGGATCGGTTGCGACAGCTGGTCAAATGGGAAACGGAGCTGCATTGCCACTAGGTCCAGGTGCATCTTCGATGGGTCCAGCCGCATCAACGGGTGCGATTCGTCGAAGCAGTGGTATGAACTGGGACCAACAGCAACAGCAGCAAGTGATGCATTCGTTGCCTCCGTCTGGCCATCAACGTCTAGCTCCAGTTTATTCCAACTCTTCGCAAGATTCCCTGCTCAATGGTGTATCGAACAGCACTACTTTCAACGGCCAAGTTCAACCTAATTTAGCTTCAGGTGCCATGGTTCCAATGAACGGTGGAACTATAGCACCTCAAGCGAATAATACAACAACGTCTCCGGCAACGGGTGCAATGGTTCTTGGTAGCCTGACCGATCAACAGATGATGTTGCAGGCCGCTGCTCAACAAAACCAAATTGACGACGAACCGCTGCCAGCCGGATGGGAAATGCGAGTGGATAAATATGGCCGTCGTTACTACGTTGACCATAACACGCGGTCTACATACTGGGAAAAGCCACAACCCCTTCCCGCAGGTTGGGAAATGCGACGAGACGCCCGTGGTCGCGTTTATTACGTTGATCATAACACACGGACAACGACCTGGCAGCGGCCAAACAGTGAACGTCTGATGCATTTCCAGCACTGGCAAGGTCAGAGACAGCACATCATATCGCAAGGGAACCAGCGGTTCCTCTACCCACAGCATGCTCAACAATCCAATACAACCTCTGTTCCTCACGAGGAAGACGATGGTCTTGGCCCGCTTCCTGATGGCTGGGAAAAACGAGTTCAACCTGACAACAGAGTATACTTTGTTAATCACAAAAATCGCACCACCCAATGGGAAGATCCTCGAACCCAGGGGCAGGAAGTAAATATGCTGGCTGAAGGTCCACTTCCGCCAGGGTGGGAGATTCGTTACACGGCAACGGGAGAACGCTTCTTTGTTGATCACAACAACCGAAAAACTACTTTTGAAGACCCTCGGCCTGGAGCTCCGAAAGGCGGAAAAGGAGTCTATGGAGTACCCCGCGCTTACGAACGTTCATTCCGATGGAAGCTCAGTCAATTTCGCTATCTATGTCAAAGCAATGCTCTGGCCTCCCATATAAAGATAACATTAACGCGACAAACCCTGTTCGAGGATTCTTACCACCAGATTATGCGCCTACCGGCATACGAATTACGACGACGTTTGTATATCATTTTCCGAGGCGAAGAAGGTCTGGATTATGGCGGTGTTTCACGTGAATGGTTCTTCCTTCTTTCGCATGAAGTGTTGAATCCCATGTACTGTCTGTTTGAGTATGCCAACAAAAACAACTACAGCCTGCAAATTAATCCGGCCAGTTACGTAAATCCGGATCATCTGCAGTATTTCAAATTTATCGGTAGATTTATTGCAATGGCACTGTATCACGGGCGGTTTATCTACTCTGGCTTTACGATGCCGTTCTACAAACGAATGCTGAACAAAAAGCTTACAACCAAAGATATCGAGTCGATCGATCCGGAGTTTTACAATTCGCTCATCTGGGTTCGGGATAACAACATTGATGAGTGCGGACTGGAGCTGTGGTTTAGCGTAGATTTTGAAGTTCTAGGTCAAATAATTCACCACGAGCTGAAGGAGGAAGGAGACAAGGAACGTGTTACGGAGGAAAACAAAGAGGAATACATTTCACTGATGACGGAGTGGCGAATGACTAGGTGAGCCAATGAATAGTTTTGCTATTTGTGAACATTATTTTAAAGATTCATTGAGTAACTGATTCAAGTTAGAAGTTGTTGCTCATGTCACTAGATAATAACAATTCAAAATTCTTCTACGCAGGGGTATCGAAGAGCAGACCAAAACCTTCCTGGAGGGTTTCAATGAAGTGGTGCCTTTGGAGTGGCTAAAATACTTTGACGAGCGCGAACTGGAACTCATGTTGTGCGGTATGCAGGAGATCGACGTCGACGATTGGCAGCGCAATTCGATCTACCGACACTACAACCGAAACAGCAAACAAGTTGTTTGGTTCTGGCAGGTTTGTATTCTTGCCCCGTTGCTTCCACAACTAGATATCATTCTTTATTTTTGTGATATTTTTATAGTTCGTACGGGAAACGGACAACGAGAAGCGTGCCAGACTGTTGCAGTTCGTAACGGGCACGTGCCGGGTGCCGGTTGGTGGCTTCGCCGAGCTAATGGGTTCTAACGGCCCGCAGCGGTTCTGTATCGAGAAAGTTGGCAAAGATACCTGGTTGCCACGATCGCACACCTGCTTCAATCGATTAGATTTACCTCCGTACAAAAGCTACGATCAGCTGGTTGAAAAGCTAAACTACGCAATCGAGGAGACTGAAGGTTTCGGCCAAGAGTAAGCGGAGTAAATAAAGTTCGGAAATATCATTAAAAAATGACTTGCATGTGATCCAACCGATAGCGATATCGATAATATTCGTGTTTTTATAAGACAGCATCGTCGTTATTAGACTTTGGCAATTTGAATTGACTAGCAAACGGGTCCAGTTCCGACCGACCCGACGGTAAAATGAAGTGGCACTGTTATTGTTTTTCTTTTTATAAATTGTAATTTTACACCAGTTTCACGTATATTTACAAAGAAAATTCAACAAATTGTACGATTTATTTGTAATGAAACCGGCTACCCATTAAGAATGTAAAAATGTACATAATATAATTTTTAACTAAAGGAAATCTTTAGTTCCCTCGTTCCAAAAATCGTGATATATCAGAGTAGAGCTAAATCGTTACTGTATTATGTAATTATGTAAACAACTGTAAATAAACCGTGTCAGGCCTAGCAAAAAATGGGATAAATATTAGTAACAATAAAGTCACATCAATAAACTATACACTTTAAATACACTTGTTGTCTATGATAAAATACAAAGTAGTTGAGAAGGATGTCTATCAATAACAAAATTCCTTTCGTACTAATAATTAACTATAGTCACAGTCTACAACTATCCTACGAGAAGTTTTCGGCTGGATTTTTAGCTATTCTCTTTAAATGCCTATTTTCTACATTGAAAGTTTTTTTTCTGAAGCTTAATCATTTATTAGAAATAAAAAAATAATAAAGCAACAGTTGGGGCCATGGTAGAACATATTTGCTGTTGTAATGACAAGAAACGGTGTCTATAGCTTACCTTTGTCTCATCAGAACATCCAGACGCTGGGGAGTTAGTGAGTGATGTTTACTCAACTGTAGAACAGCTGGAATAGAAATAGATGAAATTCAAAGTGCAAAAAGAATACGTCACGGAGCCTAGCGAAAAAGTGTTGGACTTCTATCTTTCTCAGATGTTTAAACTTATCATTTCATCAGCGTGATTTTTTCGGTAACATGTTTTGTTGATAAAGAAAGTATATGTGAAAAAGAACGTTTTGGACAATTTAAAAAAACGCAAGTGATAATTGAGAACGGAATTATTTAATAGTAGATTAAAGTATGTTTTGCAAATAAAGATATCGACTAGAACTAATTATGCTCTTGTTAATTGCGCTAGTATCCAAGAAAAATGCATGCGACGAAAAAAGCCTAACTCAAAAACCTTCTACAGATACTCTACTAGCGACCCCTGATAGAGAGACTTTTTCCACGGAAACACACGAAACCATACAGTCCATACAGTAATCAAGGGGAGCGAGTGTTCTGCTGCTGATATTTCTATCTATACAAGAATTCTCCAAAAGAAAGACAAAATCGAAAAAGATACTGTTGCCATTTTTGATCGTCACGTTGTTAAAACTTCCAGTTCTGTTCCGTGGTTTGTAATTTTTATCCGTCTAACCCACAAAGTATCTGCAGAAACTTGAGAGCTCGAATGCTTACGATTCAATACCGACCCCAAGATAGGTCTTATGACCCAACAGTCTTGGCATACTATCCTTCGGTTATTTCAACCACCTGGCTGTGGTGGCATCTCCGACACATCCAACGAGTTGGGGTATACCCTGAAGTCGACGTCCTCAATCGAAGTATCGAAGACAAATAGTCTACTGATCCAGTCGCGCCCGGCATTCTCGGTGAATGTTCAGCCCACCCCAGCTTGCCGGTTTTTGTACGAAGATTTGTGCGCCTGATATGCTTCGTGATTCATGTTACTCCCTTTATAACCTTCAACTCGCTATCTGAGATTGATCATAAAATTCTCCGCCAAAATGAGGCCAATTGCAAAATTCAAAGAGACTGTGTTTTGATCGTCGCGGTGTTCGAACTTCCACTTATATTCTTTGTGGCCATACAGTTGATTAGCCTCTTCTAGACCGCGAGATGCTCAAAGCTGACAAGTTTATTTCTCATTATTGTACTCAGCACTCGTATGAGTGCCTGTCCTGCAAGCATACGACTAGCTTACACCGCAGTTGGTTACTCGATCTCCCTTAAGGTGAGGTTTCTTATATTACAGCTGCTCAACGAAGAGTTAGAGATGATAGTTGCTGGGTAAGAACAACACTCTGGGGTCAACTTTAAATTGAATTGCTTGTGTATGGTCTTATGAAATTAACGGACTTTTCGGACAACTAAAACAATAAAACAATCAAAATAATTTTGCCAAATACTTTATTTTTGAAAGAACATCTGCTTTAAGCATTTGCAGAATAATAAATTATTGAAGTAGGTATGAATTAGTGAGACACTCGGTAATAAATCCCTATTACTGCTACCAGACGCTTTTACTTCAGAACTGATCCTCACCCACGATATGTTCATCCGCCAATTTGCGTAGTTTTCCAACTAACTCATCTACCGAAACTTCTCCATGTACCTTATTATCACGGGTACGCACGTTGACCGTTTCCGAGCTGCGTTCTTTGTCACCCACAACTGTGAACAATTATTCCAATTATTTAATATGCTAGTAGGAAGCAATCAAATGTATGTTAACTCACCAAGAATAAAATTATACTGCGCTAACTGTGCATTGCGGATCTTTTTGTTCATTGTATCTCCTGCATCCAGATCGGCTTCAACCATAAAACCGACATCGTGCAAACGTTGGCGCACCTTATCGGCGTATTCATCGTACTGCGGACCCACTGGGACTACCATGATCTGCCGAGGTGACAGCCAGAAGGGCCACTTTCCGGCATAACTCTCTGTCAGGATAGCAATCATACGCTCTACCGAACCAAGCACAGCACGATGAATGATTACCGGTCGCTTCTTTTCGCTATTATCGTCGATGTAATTCAAATTGAACCGAATTGGTAGTTGAAAATCTAGCTGTATGGTGGCGCATTGGTGATTACGTTTGAGAGCATCCATAATGGTAATGTCGATTTTCGGACCATAAAACGCTCCATCTCCGGGATTCTCTTTCCAGGGTTGACCGAACTTGTCCAGTGATTCTGCAAGAGCTTTCTCCGCTTCATTCCAAACCTCAATATCTCCAAGATATTTCTCTGGACGTGTTGATAATACAAGGTTGAATGAAAAACCAAACACACCATAGACATGGCGCAAGAAATCCAAACAACCGAAGATTTCTTCACGAATCTGTTCCGGCATACAGAAAATGTGAGCGTCATCTTGCTGGAAACGACGAACTCGTGTTAAACCAGTCAAAGCACCCGAGAGCTCATTGCGATGCAATACACCAAAATCAGCCATACGCAGTGGTAGTTCGCGCCATGATCTGTTACGATGGTCAAAGATCAAACAATGTCCCGGACAGTTCATGGGTTTTAGTGCGAAAGTTTCCTTCTCACTCTCAAAGGAAAACATATTCTCGGCATAATGCTGCCAATGACCCGAAGTTTGCCACAACTTCGCATTATAAATATTGGGTGAAATGACTTCCTGGAAACCACGCTTACGGTACTCGGCTCGAATGAAGTTCATTAAAGTGTTGTAAATATGAGCGCCTTTCGGCTGGAAAAAGCATGAACCAGGAGATAACTCATGGAAAAAGAACAATTCCTGCTCTTTTCCGAGCTTTCGATGATCACGTTTAGCGGCTTCTTCCTGAATTTTTTCCCATTCCTTCAGTTGCTTCGGGTCGGGAAAAGAAATGCCGTACAATCTCTGTAGCGATTCCGCATCGGCTTTACCTTCCCAGTAGGTAGATGAATTCTTTACCACCTTCAGGGCTTTAACTTTACCGGTGTGCTTCACGTGAGGCCCACGGCACAGATCAATCAACGAACCACACCGGTAGACGGTTGTGGTGTCCGTTGTAACCTTCTCGTTTAGGATGCGAACCTTGAACTGGTTGTACTCGAACATCTTGAGCAGATCGGATTTTTTCATTACCAGCCGCTCGAACGGTTGCTTCTCCTTGACGATTTTTTTCACCTCACTTTCCAGCTTTCCGTAGTCTTGGTTGGAAATCTAATCAGGGGTGAGAATTGTTTTCATTTTATTACAAAATCTAGTACCGAATTACAATAGTACGTACTCCGCTGCCTTCCAGGAACATGTCATAGTAGAACCCATTTTCGATCGGTGGTCCATAGCACAGATGACCTCCATATTGCTTAAAAAATAACAAGAGTTAATAATAATATTATTAAAGTTTTGTAATTTTATCTCATCTAGATTGACACCAACAGTTGCAATTCAAGTGATAACTGGTCTTATATGATATGAACATAGCTGAGAGATTGTCAACTTCAACTGCATGATTGTATAATACTTCTTAATTTATATTCAGTATAGGCCATAAAATCGACAGGCTGTTAGTAGGTACATTGTGCGAACAATTGCAAGTCAACCGAACGAGTTCGAACATCTGGTCAAATGCTATCTAATCAATGATCTAGCCAAATTCACTCGTTTATTAGATTTCAATGCGACCAAGTGCACGAATTAGCTTTTGTCAGATTACAAATAAATATCCTATGCGATTTGTGATTCCATATTTATTTTTCGTTTCACGTTTACCGGAGCAGAGGCAAATTTTCCACACAATGTCAGACGGATCTATGTTCGCGAAACTACCCGAGTACATACAGGAAGGGCTGAGAAAAGTGGCCACCGAACAGGGCTATACGGAAGGAGTTTGTCAGTTCGAATTTGAGGAGGCTTCCAAGCGAGGAGATGGTTTTATGGGTGACTTATTCAAAGTGGTTATTAGTGAAAAAGATCACGAGGAGTTGATTGTGGTTTGTAAAACTTTACCACAAAATGAAGCACGTAAAATGTACACTATCAGTTTGTTTCATCGAGAAGTGCAAGCTTATAACGAAGTACTGCCAATGTTGAAAAAATTCCAAATAGAAAAGGGAATTTTGGAGGGCGACTTTCAAGGGTTTTGGAGTTTTCCGAAAAGTTATTATGCCTATTGTGATATGAGTAAAATGGAAGGAGTGATTATCATGGAGGACTTACGAGAGAAAAAGTTTCGGATGTGGACCAAGACCGAGCCAGTGGATTATCAACACACCCGTCTAGTTATGGAAGAATTGGGGAAACTGCATGCCATTTCCTTCGCGCTAAAAGATCAGCAACCGGAACTATTCGAACAATTTAAACAACTTTGCGATCCGCTAGGTCGTTTGATTGAAAACGAACCAAGACAAACGATGAAACAAATGATGAATGGAAGTTGCGAACGTGCAATATCGACACTTGATGAGGATGACGAATCGAGCAGAATGAAGATGCAACCGATTAGGGGTGTTGCTACCGACTTGTATAAAAGTGACACAATGGCAAGCGAAGCTGAACCGTACGCTGTTCTGGGTCATGGTGATTGCTGGGTTAACAATACTATGTTTTGCTACGCAGATGATGTTAGTTGGTTTTTCTTTCTGTCGAATACGGAAAATGACTAAAAAAATTTATTTTTTTCAGGATTCAACTCCAACTGCGGTGAGCATGTTTGATTGGCAACTATGTCGTTACGTGTCACCAGTACTGGATTTGGTCTACTTCATTTTCATGTGCACGGATGAAGAGCTACGTGCCCAACACTATGAGGAACTAGTACTGGTCTACTACAAATCGCTCAGCCATCATTTGATGCGCTTGGGAGGGAATCCTGAACGTCAGATCCCACGAACAGCTTTCAAAGAGCAACTCAAGCGATTCGGACGATTTGCGCTGCTGATTAGTTTTTTGGCACTACCCGTAATATGTACACCCAGTGACGAGCTTCCAGATATCGAAAAGCATATGGAAATTGCGCAGAAGGCACCGGGCGAGGACACTGGCAGTGTGGAAGAAGCTAAATTCAGTAGCACTCAGAAAGCGGATGCCATCTATAGGAAGCGAGCGAGTGGTATAATTAGAGATATGGTCAAATTTGAATATTTGTAAAGATGTGGCAACTTTCGTACGGAAATAGGCCAAATAAAGTTCATATGCCTATTTATATCTTAAAAATATTAATAGGTTCAACGTATGCCGATAAAAAAACCTATCCAATTTTCTTTTTTCCTGGGACCTAACTATAATTCAATGAGAAATAAACATATAGGTATCTGAATTGAATAGTGCATGTAGTTCTGGACAACACTTTTTTTAAACGTTAAAATTGTATCAAATATTCTGTACAATTTTGTTAAAGTATGCAATAGCAGTTACAAGTGCAATACTACAAACTTACCTTTTCCATTGCTTCTCCCAGAATATGGGCCGAACTGTGCCAGAAGACTGCCTGTGCATCGGGATCATCGAACTTCAGCAGCTGGAGTTTACAATTTTCCTCCAGAGGTCGATCCAAATCCCACAATTCATTGTTTACGCGAGCGATGACCGTATTGTCAGCCAGCCCCTGACTGATACCTTTGGCTACATCGTACGGGGTGGTTTCCCAGCTGACAGCATCCACTTCTTTCCCGTCTGGAAGCACCACCTTAATTGCATTCTTCGGCTTATTGGCCAATTCCTCCAGGTACTGATTTTTCAATTCATCGTATAATTTTATACGCTGATCTATAAACTCCGGCAGTGGTTTCTCCGCAGGAGAGCCTGTTGAAGTACTGCCTTCCTTTCCTGGAAATAAGTGGATATGAATCATCGATGCTTTATCGAAAATTATGGTAAATGTTGCGTCACTTCGATTTGAGGGAACTTACCTTTCTCTTGTTGATTTTTCTGTTTCTCCTTTTTCATCTTACTGGCCTGAAAGATAACACACGAATAAAGTTAGTGAGACATCGAACTGAGTTTATATATGCTTTTAGGAAAACAATAGAGAACCGTTGGTTTCCCGAAGCTTTTTGTGCGATTTATGAAAAAAAAAACGAAATCATAGCAAGTATCTAACACGTTATAGCCATAAAACATAGGCTTTTTGTAAATCAATATCTAAGTAACAGATATCACAAATTTCATCACGCGAGCTTGATAGTTAATTTCCACGAACCAGAGTAGCAAACTGGCACCGAAAGGGATACGGTTGCGTTTGTTTTTGCTGCTGTTGTTGACGTAGCACAAGCAAACTGCTGACGAAATTGTACCGTAAATTTACGGCCCGATTCAAACAGCTCAGTACTGGCACTAGTCTCATTTTTACGCTTACTGGTTGATTAAGCAAAGTTTACTTAAAAATGTACAAATTCATGCCTTTTGCTGGTTTAATTGCAGGTTTTCTAACTCGGCTACAGGCACGTTGTCAGTCATTTTGCACAACACTTGGACCAAAAAGAAGAAGGCACGGAAGCAACGATGCCAGAACCGTGGGTAATGTTGAAAATTTGGAAATATTTAAATTCTGAACCCATTTATAAGCGTGTTGTTCGAGTGTTACGTATTTTTATTCATATTTACATATTCCCAATATAAGAGCTTACAAATGATTTTTCATTTTATTTCAAGTCAAAACACTATACGGGAAAAAAAGATTATTAAATCTTTTTAAAAATACAAATATCGGTATATCTGGCATCAGGAATGCGAAACTTGACATTTTCGGCCTGCAAAGCACCAGCGATACCTATGCGGTGCCGCCAGGCAGCAGGAGCAGAGCCAGAGTCGCATTGACTTTATGCTGCAGGGTTTTTTATTCCATGCTATAAAACACTATCAAGCTGATGGCGACGCAATGCTGGTTGCATCATTTAGGATATTTTTTCATATATTCAATAATTGTTTGTATTAAAAGGTTTCGGTCCGGGTTCGTAGCTTTCAAAGATTTTTCTGACTACAGCTAAGGCATCGAAAATAAAATCACCGAATAAGCTTATTCCACACAAACAAACCTGCTTATTTGTTTTGTTATTTTTTCCCATATTTTACGTTTCACAGAATAAATTGGTTTAATTTGATTAACGAGGAACGACCAGCTAATTTTTTCGTGTGAAACACACTTCGTCACTTTCAACAAACTTTACACAGTTCACAACAATGCGGCTAAATGTTTCTTGAACGTAGTTATTTTCAGTATAATAGAATATTTTGACAGAATGGGATATTATTTGGCGAAGTACCGAGTGCGCAATCGCTCATTTGAGATGAATATGAAATCTTTATCGGGGGGTTACCCATAGCGATTGATGGGTTGAAATCGTTTGCCAAGTATTTAAAGAAAAAGGATATTTCTCATTGAATTAGATTTTCCTTTCTTAAAATACAACATTTTGAGTTTTTGGGCATTGAAATATTTCGAAATCAACTAATCTAGTCAATGAACCCATTCATGTTCGGGGAAACCATTGGTTAGGTTACTATTATTACAAATATAAAACCGTATACTAACTTGTACAAAGGGAAATTATTTATATATTTTTCTAATATCGATATATTATATAAAAATTATAGCTCAACAACGCATTTTGAAATATTTTTGTGATGAGATCAATATAATGTTCAGTAATAAATCAAATAAAAGCTTAAGTTGAGAAAGATGAGACTTTTGTATTGATTCTACTTGTTATTTAATATACTGACAGAAACGCATTTCGTCTCCGACTAGCTTGCTTAATCAGTGCCTGTTTACAATCAGATCATACATGGAAGTGTTCGCAATAAATATCTAGGCTTCAGAATTGAAAGGAAAACTTTCATGATTCTCGATAAAAATCTCAACAAAAGAACTTTAGATCAAAAAATTACCATGTCAAACAGTACCTAACCCACTGCACGCTGAACCTCATTTGGAAATTCAATTTTCAGAGTGATTGCTATGCAGTGGGATTTCAATTTTAACATTGGTTTTCACGGACCAACTTTGGCAACGAAAGTATTCGTTTTTAGTAACACAAAATATTTCATTTCCAAAAATATGCTTAAACCTGATTTTGTTTGCGCACACATGCTCTGAATGACGAAAAATGATGGCGCCAGCATGTGCATCAACAAAAGCTTGCATATACAGAATGTTTCCAAAGGCAATATTTTTTTTGACATAGAAATACGTCTTACTGCAGGGTGCCAAAAGTTTTGACACAGCTTGTGCCGGGCTGTTTCAACATAAAACGGTTGTAATCGTGAAAAAAAATCCTTGATTAACGATAATTAGTCAGTTTTTGACACATTTATATTCAATTTCTCCAAAACCAAAACAGGATCTGAACTTGTGCAGGGCTTCGATTTTGGAAAATAGGATAGGCGACACGCATTTGTTGCCAAATTCGATATCCTACTGTACTCATAAGCAATTTTATATAATAGAAAGAAGTATCGAACTTTAAAATTTATACGACTTCGTTTGAATTTTTTGTACTTTTCTTATTGGAAAATTTTAGATCCGAATTTTTTTAATTGTTCCGATACAATCGAAGATCTTTTAAATTTCTTTTCTTCGTGGAATTGTGTAGGTATATTCTAGTAAACTCATGTGAACAGCTGTTCTTTGTTTTATGATATGAATGGGATAAGCTTGTGAATGGAACTGATCTACCTCAATGAGTAAAAGTATGAGAAACGATTGGTTGCAGTATTCAAGTTTTTTTTTCAAATATTATCCACATCTTTGTAATGCGCAAGTCATCCTAATGTCAATTTCAAATCTGTAGTATAAAATCAATAATTAGGAAAATTTAAGAAAGCGCAGTTCGAGAAAGTAGGTACGAAAATAAACGATAATTACACACAATTTAAAGTTTGATACAAATCAAACTTACTACAAAATAACGAACAGTTGATGTAGTTTTTCTAATATATTGCTGATTGATGGTGGTAAAATTGATAGCAAACCAGCTACGTTTGTAACCATCGCCAACCCAAGTCCCTGGAGCAAACACCGTTCGTTTTCACTAAAGTGGCGCTCGATAACGGTATCAAAACGCAGTCCCGAGTGCACCCGAGTCCCGGTAGTGCTCGCACCTTGGTGTGGGCACTACCCCTGACGGCGTCATGCAACATGGTTACGGAGGAAAACGATGAACATCCGCACACCGAAGACGAAAAGACACCAACTCAGGAGCGGGACAGCAATCTTTTGGCCCGTTCCGATAGTACGGAAATATTGATTCAAAGTAGCGTCGATGACATCTTTGATGTTATTAAGGCGGGGTAAGTTTATTACGATTTTCTTAAAAGCATCGTTAAAACTGCTTCAAATTTATTGTTTAGAGAGTTAGCTGAAGTGGAGAATCTCGTGGAAAAAGTGGGTCCAGAGGCGCTCAGTGCACGGGATAAACATGGCTACACTCCGGCCCACTGGGGTGCGCTAGACGGGAACGTGGAGATGATGCGTTATCTAGTTGAACGCAACGCTCCAGTTGATTTGCCTTGTTTAGGAACCCAAGGCCCACGACCGATTCATTGGGCTTGCCGTAAGGGGCATGCCGCGGTGGTGCAGGTTCTATTACAAGCTGGTGTTGCTGTTAATGCTGCTGATTTTAAAGGATTAACTCCTTTGATGACAGCATGCATGTATGGTAGAACTGCAACGGCTGCTTACTTGTTAGGAATGGGAGCCCAGAATCATCTAACGGATATTAATGGTGACACCGCTTTGCATTGGGCTGCTTACAAGGGCCATGCCGATTTGATCCGATTGCTGATGTACTCCGGTGTGGATTTACAAAAGACGGATAACTTCGGTTCAACGCCACTGCATTTGGCCTGCCTTTCAGGCAATTTACAGTGCGTTAAACTCCTTTGTGAAAAGCGTAACCTCGAACTTGAGCCAAGGGATAAAAATGGCAAAACTCCACTAATGTTGGCTCAAAGCCATCGTAACAACGAGGTCGTCAAACTACTACACAATGAACTCAAAAAGAGGAAATCCAGATGGATGCCGCCAGTTTCGGAGATGTGGAGTTTACTGTTTGGAGGGGGCGGCGCTTCAAAGGGTCCACTGATTCTGTTTCTCTTCTCAGTGCTTCTTTGGGGTTATCCAATGTACATGATAAGGGTAAGATGGCATCGTGTCTAGCAGAATCTAACACTGATAATATTTTATTTTTTAGTGTATCCCAATAACGTGGAATATTTTGAGGCGCTCGCACTATTGTTTTATCTATTGGAACGCCGTTATGTGGATAAGTTGGATCATCGCAAATCGGCGAGATCCAGGCTACATTCCATTAAATTCGGACACCTACTACAGAGCAATCAAACAGATTCCTTATTTTGATAAGTGGAAGAAACGAAACGTGATTTTATCTAGACTTTGTCACAGCTGTCGATGTTTGAGACCGCTGCGTGCCAAACATTGCCGAATTTGCAATCGCTGTGTTTCGTACTTTGATCACCATTGTCCATTCATCTACAACTGCGTGGGACTTCGTAATCGCATGTGGTTCCTGCTTTTTGTGCTAAGCATTGCGATCAATTGCTCGTTTACGATCTACTTCGCGTGTTATTGTGTAATGATTGAAGGATTCAGCTTGTTGTATGTTCTGGGATTGGTGGAAGCGTTCGTGTTCTGCGGATTGGGATGGATTCTCACTTGCACATCAGTGAGTATGATCGAGTTTCATTGAATTCACAATCGATTATTTTTAAATATTTTCAGATCCTACACGCCTGCATGAATCTTACAACAAACGAAATGTTCAACTATAAGCGCTATCCATACCTACGCGATAAGCGTGGTCGCTATCAGAACCCATTCTCTCGTGGTCCGGTTTTAAATTTGTTTGAGTTTTTCGTTTGCCTTCCGGACCGTCAAGATGAGCAGGACATTATGCTGGACGAGAATCTTTGAAAATTACCAAACTCAAGCGTGAAACGGAAACGGATAACCAGCAGTTAAACTTGCGGAAAAATATTATATCGGCATGCAACTGGATTCATATCCAATTCTAGCTTTCTGTCACTGCTGCATCAGAAGCTTACGCTTGAGAGTGATTTCTAACAACATAAATTAATAATGCTGACATTTTTGTAAACAATCTACGCTCGGCCGTCCGGTTAGCTTCACAGCACAATGCTGGTCAATGCAATAAGATTATCGTTCGGGATCGAATCGTAACCGGGTAATACTTTTACTATGAGAGTGTACAACAGGGCCTATCAATTAGTTCCGCGATTGTCCTATCGTACACCAACAATTTGCTACGAAAATAATTTATCTGTCTATACAAAAGGATTAAGTCTGTCAGAATATTTCTAGGTTTTGTTCTTAAAACTTAAGACTAACTTATACGCCAGGGAACAGTAGTTTCGTTCAAATTCACTTCTAGTGGAACGATTGCTGATTTCCATATTTGTTATGAAATTATTTTATTGGTTTCATTTTAAAAGCTACGGTGTTTATTGAGATTTATATATAACCATAGAATTATTTATTGCAATGCATTTCCTAAAAATATGCATTTTCGATCATGTGTATGTGTGAACAGATTATATATTTGTATTACAATAGTTAGTCAGTTACTGTTCATCTTTATAGACAAATAGAAGCTTAGTAGGTAAATAATTTTTTTGCAAGTAAAATTGTTCGTGGTTTTTCATTACATTGTGATTTTTTATAACGCTATGATTTATTGTTGTGCATTTGATGGGCAACTATTAAGTTGCCAAATACTCACTCTAAAATAATCAAATATGCTAAACTGTTAATGAAATACAATAAATTCAATTTTTTGGTTCATTTAAGAAATTGCACAGAAAATAAATCGGATTATATTCAAATTGAAAACTTTGTTACGCGTGAAACGCAGTTTTGCTGTTTTCTGCAGGTCGATAAATATACGGAATCTACTACATATTTTATTGCAAAGCACTTCACTTTATTTCTATGAATAAATTTTGAACAAACGATAGCGAATATTCAATAGCACAATTAAATAATAGTAATAGAGGAGCACAAATCGCACAGATGCAGAATTTAAAATATTTCCGCGCAGAGCAGCTTGAAAATTAAACATTCCTGTGTAATGACGAATTTTCTAATTTTGCTTTTCTGTAATATCACAAACCTATTTCAATCGTTTCAATCGACTTTTTCAGAACCAGCATCATTTCTGTGCCAGCGAATTAAATGTGTATGTCAATTTCGAAAAAAATGACGGAATGAAATAATTCTTAAAATTTATTACTGTAAATTTGAACTAGTAAAATGCAGCTGTAAAATTTTGTTAAAACGTGATTTTTGTACATATTACTGCAAATGTGCATAGTCATTTCTAACAAAATGGAACGTAATTGCAATCGCTGGTGCGCTTCACTGCCCGATATATATTTAGTATTTCCGAAAAATTAGATAAAAATAATAAAATATATAGCTTTGGTTCTAGCCAGAAAATGCAGCACTAACACTAGAATCGTTCTTTCTCTTACTCTACACATAGAGAGTAACCATTACCTTACGGAAGTCATTACCAGCGCAGCGATTACCTTAACTATCGAAGCAGAAATCATAGTTCTCCGGTTCCGGCGGGATCGGCGGTGGATCCTTGCTAATATCTACCCCTTCGGTATCAAGCAAACGCAGCTTGATTTCCATCGACAGCAGCGTTTCGAAATCGTCATCCTTCTGCTTGCTAACCATCGGCTGACCAAGCAAAGCATTGATTCCATCCGTCCAGTAATTGAACGTAGTCTCGTCTGGGGCGACGAAGTCCAACGTTTGCTGATCGCTTGATTCGGTCACCAACGAAAATCCGAGTGGAAAAGTGGACTTCTTGGCTCGCATTTCCTTCATATGGGGGCACTCCTTACCGACCAACATCTGACGAATGTCGATCACGGGTAGTTTGTTGTTCAGTTCTTCCAGCAGCGGTACTGTTTTTTCATCACAATCACCATAATGGATAACTTTGTGGTTCGGAGAAAGTCGCGCATACCAGTATTTATCCCGCTCACGTTTTCCTCCGCTGTACTTTGAGAAACGAGTTCCCACTACCAGATAGCCTAAACGTTGTTCTTTAATCAAAG
Source organism: Sabethes cyaneus (assembly GCF_943734655.1). Lineage (NCBI taxonomy): Eukaryota > Metazoa > Arthropoda > Insecta > Diptera > Culicidae > Sabethes > Sabethes cyaneus. Next base: position 226,954,705 of record NC_071355.1, read on the forward strand.
ACATAATTTCGGGAGTGATTTTTTCCTTTAAAGATACAATAGCTGAAGCAGTCGATTCACACTCTTCACGAGAGGTTCGCTCCTGTTGCCGCAAAGTGGTGATGGTGTTGTATGTAAAAGTATGTATTTTAGCTTTAAAGTCCTCAAGTGATGCAGGGCGACCTGTAATACTACGGGTAATTTGTTCTCGTACTACACTGAAGACTTTAACGAAATCTTCGGTAGTGGCACGCATGTCCTTCCAGGTTTTATTCAGCACCACAATACAAATGCAGAAAAATTCTTCAAAGGGATGATCATGAGTGAAAAACATAGGATGAAACTCTTGTCCGTGCTCCGATGGTGATTCACCTATGCGCAGAATGTCGCAGAGCACTTTTACAAGTTCGATGCTGGTGCGACCGAAAGGACACTCATGTTCATCGGCTCGGCAGCTGTTTTCGTGGACCACTTTGGTGTAATTTTGGGTGTAGTTGCGTGCAAAATAAACCATACAGTCTAGTGCTAATACCCCTGGTGGTGTTTCTAAGAAGTCCTGCGAAGGATTGATATCACATTTGAACCCAAGTTTTTTGTAATGCGTGGAATACGATCCCCCATGTTGGCGACGAGCGGTTACATCTGGCATCGGTTCGATACCATCCGCTTCAAAAGCGATTCGCCGAAGTTCTTTAATTTTTTCCTGTGCCTCCTGGTCCTGGATGTCAATGGGAGTTTTCATACGCTGCTCCAATAACCCCAAAGTAAGTGTTTGTAGAACATACAATTGATGAGATATTTCTGCACCCATATTGGTAGTGATTACACTATTGATAATGCTACGGTATTGTTTCGAGCTAAATGTGGATGCTATGGCTTTGCGCTTGACATCGTCAGCTTTGATGAAAAGTGCATTAATAAGAGCGATTGTGTTTTGCTGAATCACCGTTGAAGGAGAATCCTGCAAAAGCTTCAGCAACACTTCTAACGTAACTTCTTTTTCAACCAATGAAAATTTGCTACTAGCCTGAACGATGTTTTCCAGTATTGACAATGCGGATTGCACAATCTCTTTGTTACTGTTTCCATTGATGAAGGCAATGTTTCTAGAAATAAAAGCTGGTTGCAGAATATCCCACGACACAGTTCCGTGATCCATCAGCTCTACAAAAGCAGACAAAGCAAATTTTAATATATTTCCCCCATCCTTCCAGCTGGGATCTTCTATGATTCCAATAATCAAATTTAGTCCTTGTTCTTTAATGAACTCTAGCGCAAAAGTAATGTCCGCACTAAGCCCCGGAAGTTCCTGCAATACTTTTACCATCTCTTCACTCTTTCCTCCTTGTAGTTTTTCCAAAATGACGCTAGCCGTTTTGGACGGCGAATGTACCATTTTCAGTACTGATCCGTTTTTCACATCGTGCCTATTCTTCTCCGTTACATAGTTGTTGTTAACATCGGTGAATCGCAAGGCGTAACTTTCCGGATCCTGGATAACCCAGAACGAACACAGGTTCTGGATGATCGTAGCCAGTGGTTGTCGCTGATCAAATTCGATAAGCTGCGGAATTCCGGTTTCGAACTCGACCGCAATTTTAACTACGTGACTGTCTCGAATCGCGGGCATTTTGGCAGTTTTCGGTAACATTTACACAAGGATACACTACACTACTGCGAAACGGAAATCATTGGCACAGAATAGGACTGATTTAAACAAGAAAACTAGCTGCTTTTGAAGAAAGATAAAAGAAATTTTCGCTCTGCCCAGTTCGATTGAAAAGAAAATGACAGCTCTGTTCAGGATGTGATTAATAAAGTTCAGATGCTTGCGTTTGAGTTGCATTTAAAGAGTAGAGATGTCACATTTTCCCGAAGAACCGTATTTTTCATTAACATATTTATTATCAAACTTGAGATTACAAGCCAATTTTGTTCTTTTTCTTTTGTAGTATAACATACAGCTCTTGAACTTAGCTTAGAAAATGTCGGTTTTACAAATACGCAGTGGAGAATGGAAAAACTACAAATTTAGTATTAGAATTTTGCAACAGTTCTTTTATTGTGAATTATTGTTTATGAAAAATGCATATCTGACATCACTACAAACAACTACAAATATATTTGTGTGCATAGCTCCAAAGAAAAGTTTGCAAACAATTTTTGTTGGGTCCATGCAGCATAAATATGTGGGAACCATTTCGATATCTATCCTTCAGCTACTGCCGTTGTAGCTGCCAGCCACTTATTTTCGTTTTACCATATTTTACCATTTTATTATCATCATTAACATCAATGTTAAAATGGTTGGAATATATATTGGATAACAAACTGCAGATTTGAAATAATTTAACTGGCTTAGAACTGTGAAATTTTTAAATTACAGACAGATGAAAATCGTCTATTTCAATAAAACTTAATTTTACGTTGCTCTGTGCCTACAGCCTGGCAACTCTGTTTAAACTGATAACATAAACAAACCGCCCGGGCTTTGCACATAGAATTTTATGGATTTAGCTTAAGTAGTTCATGTTTTATGAAAATTGTATAGTTTTTCGTATGAAACCGTGGGATTTACGAAATGTTTTGTGTTCACATTTTAATAGTGATTTTAGTTGCCGTACGTAATGTGTCTAGTATTAATTCTTTTCTTTATATGAACATTCACAATAGTGGCTTTCATAGGTAGAAGCTCTTCAAACTTATTTGGAAGAAGACCAATTAACACCGAATATTTTTAATTTTAGAGAAATTCATTACTCATTGAAATTTGGAGCAATCAGTAAGATGTCCTGTGAGTTACTTCTTTTGCAGCATTTCTCGTCGGCAATTTATGTTGACACTGACCAATTAACTAATATGAAAAAATTCAAAAAGGTTTGATACAGAATTCTCTGAAAAAAAAATCAGCATAACGAAACTATTACTATTCTAGATTAACAGTTATGTTCCTTTTTATGTGGATGTAGAAAAACCGACAAGCAAATCGAGTCCTTTTTCGGTCTATCTTTACGAAACCGTACGCAGGGAGGTGAACATAACGCTGCCTATTCATTTTAGGTATCACGATCCATCAGAGAAAAAGTGAGTATTTTGCAATAAATTCTGATACAAATCTATTTCTTTTTGCATCGACTAGCCTATAATGTGATTTGTGTGCCTAGAAAATAGAGCAAGCGAAGTTCAGTTCATCAGTTAATTTGAAATTAAAGCAAAGTTTCCTCTCTTCATTGCATACTGTAGACCACCTGGTCACGTCTTTTTTGTTAGACGTGAAATAAAAATGTTTTAATTAGTCATTCCATACTAATTGTAAAAGCGTTCCAATATTAAACTCTGTCATGAGATCGATCGCGATCAACGTGGTTTTCTGTATTATTCAGATGAATTTTTGAACAACGGAACTATTTGGTTGTTACGCTCGATAAAAGCAATTTGTTCATTTCGCAAAAATCTTTACAGATTCGAACGCATCCAAATCGAAAGCCCATCTATGTATCTACAGTGTCGAGTTACGAGCAGCAAAAACCCTTTGAAAACAACAGCAACTTTTAGGCATCCTTGCTCAAGTAGCGCTCAGATATACGACTATGATAAACTAAATCAGGCCGAATACTGTGACTGGCAGGAGCTTGAATTTAGCGTAAGTTTTTAGGCTTGGTGTGTTGCTTTCAATAAATGACCGTGTTGTTTTGCAGAATGTACCAACTGTGATCAGTGTCCTTATTCCGACCGGCAATAGCGTATCGTACAAGTTTGTCTTTCCGGCTACCATTCTGGTCAGCTGGATAGGTAGCATGTATCTCATCTACATCATCGTAAAATCAGGTAAGCGCATTAATAAAAAACTTTTATAGAGACAATCTCAAATAAATGACTGAATACAGTTGTAAATATTCGTGTTTTATTGTCTTATTTCAATGTACATAACATATTAATTAAAAATATTCTTGTATTGGGAAGCTCGAAGTTCCAGCCCCAACTTTAGGAAGTATTTTGTACACACTGGCTAATAGCCTTCGCTTTGAACTGATTTACCTATATTTAGTTTACAAACTGTATAGGAAGATTGTTTTTTCCCTACACAAAATTTTTCACAATCAATAAGAGCACTCGGTTTTAATCCTGGGTTTTTGATATGCCGTAAATGTGATACAATTTTTTTCCGCAGAAAGCTTCATATTTTTGAGCTTTCTCGTCTTTTTTCTTTGGACTAGACTAAGTACTTTCTTCCTTGGTAGTAACGGTATTCCAGTTCTGTTAACGGGAAAAACAATCCCGGATGTTGTATGTCATAGGATTAGTGATCCTATCCTTTGCCGTACTAATCGACATTGGTTGGACGCTCGGTGGAATTGTGATTATTTGGCAACGCAGCTTCAGTATCATCTGTAAGCAAGGGAAGATTTCAAAATTATATCCTTATTAATATTCTAGACACAACGCTTCTATTACCATCCTTCTTATTAGGGTGGGATTCGTTCCAGGATTGAATATCCGCTTTTCCTAGTAGCACAAACACCAGATTTCCAAAGAAGTAAACACCGGCAGCAATGTAAAATACAGTTCGCCATTGCACAGGATCTTTCTGCAATAATAAAACATTAGTAATGAATGACATATTAGATTTTTTTTGTAATTTATGTGTAAACTTACATCGTTATCCAGCACCAGTCCGACGATTAATGGTGCAATGATAGACATAACATTTGCTGCACAATTCGTAATACCCATCATGGTACCTGCGTGATTGGGTGCTAAATCGATGTGGTTCACCTGGAATCCCAAGTAGGTTGCTGCATTTATACCAACAGCCGCCGTCAGCAGGCCGATAGCCAGGTCAGTATGCCCTGCAGGTACGAAAGCCAAACCGAGCAGTGCGCACATCGGAATCCACAGGCCAATGGAGTTGAAAAGTTTCCGGCTGGCGACCCGCGATAGATAGTGTTGGTTTATCAAAAAGTCTGAGATAGGACTGAAAATCAAACTAAGAATCCACATCACCAAGTATGGCAAACTGGACAGTAGGGCGTTCTTTTTGATCTCCAGTTCCAGAACGTTTTTCATGTAGGTTGGCATTTCGGTTAGTAGTGTCCAGAAACCCCAGTTATGACTGCTGTGGGTTATTATCAACGCAATCATTGGTGCGGACGTAAATATTGCTTTCCACGGAGTTACAATTTTTTTGCTATGATCCTGATTTCCTAGAGAATTCTCAATGAAATCTCGTTCTTCTGCGGAAATCGTGCCATGTTCTACTGGAGAATTACCACCAAAGAAGAACCACATGACGGTCCATACAAGTCCAGCGGCTCCTGATATGTAGAAAATTCCAGGCCACCCCATTGAAGAAGATGCCAACACTCCGCTGATAGCCAGCATAATAACAGTACCAAACTGAGCTCCAGCGTAGCAATAAGTACCTAATCTACCGCGTTCTGAGACCGGTGCCCATTTGGACAGTAAAGTGTGCGTTGATGGGAAAATAAAACCTTGGCTAAGACCTTGCAATATTCGAAGACCGACCAAAAGCTAAAAAAAAATAAAATATTATATTCTATCACAAATCATTATTAATTGATACTCACTTTGCTTCCACCAATGTGAGCACATATTGGCGTTAGAACTGCCAGTGAGGAGCAAATGCCCAGCGAGAAGAGCAGCAAAATCTTGGCTCCGAACCGCTGTGCCATCTGACCAGCTGGAATCTGCGTAACGACATAGCCCCAGAAAAAGCTACTCAGAATGATCGACTGCGTCTTCTGGTCCCAGTCAAATTCCTCAAAGTCTTTGTTTGCGGCATTTTTGTCGACCATCGCCACGATGCCCACCGAAAGATTAACCCGCAGGGCATATGCAACCGTGAGGCCGAAGAAGAGTAAAAGAGTCTGCACATGTCGAATGCCGAACCCACTCGCTGAAAAAATTGAAGGAAAAAATAAAACTATTAATTTCAAGATCAAGATTATTTCATTTATAGAATTCTAATCAGCACCAGAAACGTTTAGAAGATGCAATCTCTTATTGTGCAAAATAAGTTCCTAGCTCAGGTGTCTGTCGTGATTTCTTTAATATATATAAAAAAGTGGGATAGTCCATTGCTTTAAATTGTGTTTTACTAGTCAATCTATTGTTTTATGTAATCTACATTCTCTGCATGTTTCAAAATCTTAGGACTAAAGTTTTTCCAATACGCCTGTCAACCAAAACATAAGAAAAACAAACATTCTAATTCCGTACGTAAAATTTTTTGTATGACGGCAGCTTTCCAATCTCAATCGTCCAGCATGAGGATAGATTTGATTATGACAATGATAAGGATTCAAAAAGTTTAGACATGATTGCTATCGCTCGATTTGTTCATATTGCATCGCTGTTATCAAAAAGAGACCAAATTAATTCGTAAAAGCACATAAAATCTTAAATTTTTGTGCCATTGCATACATTTAACCCACACGAAGCATACAAGTACATATATCTATGTATAAGTTAAATATAGGATTATTACGTTGAAATGCAAGATCGATGGGACGGTAGTCATAGCGTCTGCCACAACAGTTGAACATAACGGCAACGCAGGGGTGCCCGATATTTTCCTGCACCCAAATTTCCAACGTTAGGAGCAAGCACGTCGTCTGGTGGTTTCTTGTGCTAGATAGATATGTAGATTGCCGCCCCCTATTGGTTGATAGTACGATTTTTCCCTAGCTGCAGCAGGCTTCAAGTTGATTTGCATTTGAAAGCAATAGCATGCTGAAGTTGCCAAATAAATGACTCAATATTTATTTTTTCACTATCGCCACCGTCGCGCTGCCCTTCTGTGCGCCGTATGGCAAAATGCTGCTCAATGATGCATGGATTGTGCTGTTGGTTTTGGCTTATCACTGCTTTGAAGCTGACGGAAAACAAAGACTGCAGCTGCTGCAGAATCAGTGAAAAATCACTTTTACGGTTAGCTTGCGTATTGTAGGTCGTCAAGGGTCATGCTCCAATGTTAATTGTTTCACTATCAGCTGACTCCGGTAAACTTCACTATGAAACTACTTCAATCACTCTTGCGAACTTATTGCAATAATGCACTGATGAACTGAAAACCACAGTAACTGTTTGGACACGTTTCACTTTTTCTCTGTCGCTTGATGAAGACGAAATGAAGCCCGTCTAGTGTAGTAGGTAGGTACTGAGATATGTTTTCGCAGGGTAACCTACAGCTGGATTAAACTCGAACAAAGACCCTTCGCCTATGATTTGCTCTGTGAATCAAAGGATCTGTTTTCTGTTGGCTTTGCCTTGTATATTTTCAGTTTTTTTGTATTGTATGCTTTAGTTGTTTACGAAACACCTTTCGTTCTCTCTCTCTCTTGATGTGCTTGTGGTTGTGGGCGACTCGCTCGCAAAAGTTGCACTATGATTCTCGTATCGACGACGCGATGCGGAATTGAGAATTTGTATATACAGCTCAGTATATGGGCGTTTGTGAACAGCTGTAGTGTTCAATCTCGTGACTTGCTCAATGAACTATTCATAGAGTCGTTACGGGTTTTTGTAACTAGCAACAGTACGATAAATACAAAAACGAACAGTTTAACATAATAGAACAGGCTATATCTACTGTTTTAGTTATAATTACTGTAAAAAAATTGAAGGTATTAGTAGAGATTTTAGTAGAAGTCTTCGATATTGCAAGGTCTCAAAACTTGATTTTTGAAAAAAATATCGAAAAAAAATTCCCTATTTTCCCCATTTTGTCAGCCCGAAATTTAACATGGGGTTGACAAAATCGGAACATTACTGTACATTTACAAAATTATCGTACAATCGTACGATAATCGTACTCTACATTTCTCAAAATTATCGTATAAAAGGGTCTAAGAGCCCCAAATTTTGTTCGTACCTAGATCGCTTTTAAGCGAATTACCATGAAAATCCAGGAAAAATATCTGGGAAAAGTTTTCCACATTGCGGTGGAAAACTCTACAGAACAGCCGAGCAAACCATGTTGAACCGCAAGAGAAGTTTTCAAATCATTTTTTTCTTTTAACCTGCCATAGACACATTCCAAGCGCATCTATCCCATGACAGCAAATTTTGAAAGTAGTAATATTAAAAATATTTGTATGTAGTATGTTCAAACATACTATAAAGCTTACAAAAATCCTGAATTGTCATACTGTTTATTGACAATTCATGCTAAAATGCACCTTACAAGTGGGAGGTTAACAATATAGATTTTTTCATCATTTAGGCAAGGCTGCAATTAATTCTCTGTCAATAGTTTTAAGCCAAAATAATTTAAAACTGTATATCGTCAAAACATGTTTCATTACTAGGGTAACATTTTGTTCATACAGAGTTTTTTAAAAAATGAAAGCATTTTCCAGATAAGCGGCCTTTAAAAACAGATACTTTTATAATGGTGTCCCGTAACGAAAATTTTGCATTTATTTCCATATACCAGAGATTATAATTCCGAATTTTTTGAAACTATGGATTTTCTTTAATCATATATGTACAATCAAAATCGCGCTGTGCTTGACTTTTGATAAGCATTTCTATGTTAAATAAAATAGGTGCTTCAAAATGGTGTCCCGTAACGTTTTGTTTAACGCAAAAAGTAATTGAATGAAAAAGCACTTATCACATCATATTTAAACTAATCTTTATCGACGATAACAAATCTATTATTTTAATGACCAAATGCAAGTAAATATGTATTTATTATAAGTATGTATAAATATTATTACAATATAATAATATATTGTAATATTAAAGAATGTGCGGTAAAGACGGGCACCTCAAGATTAAAATTCAATATCTACACAAGTATCTCTGTTTGATATAGCCATATACTACTAAATTTTGTTCAAAACTTATGCTTTGACATCAAAAAAATTACCTAGTAATCATATTTTTTAGACATTGTACAGAAAAACGGACACATTATATGAAAGGTGGACACCGCAAAAAAAGGTGTAATGCCTGATGAGTAATGGCTAACAAGGTATGATACCAGTCGTCGTATGTTCGAATCTCGACTGGATGGTGCTGCCAAAGTCAGTAGGATCGTTGAACAAGCCCCGTAGAGTGATTTATCTATTTTGGGCAGACGTTGCGCGTACGTTATTTTGGACATTTACGGCAAAATCAAATAGAAGTGACCAAAATAAAGTATGCGTAAAGCCTATCCAAAATAGACAAATCAACCTAATTGTTTTGTACTCTAATAACTAGCTGCTCGACAAAGGGTGACTCCAGGCAAAGGGTGAACATGTGCATTCCATAACCTCTGTTTACTAACTTCTAATCCTACGTCCACGTGTTGCCGGCTGGGGTACGCAATCTCGGTTGCTGTAGGCTAACAGTGAAGGGGACAGAGTGGCTTCCTCCCACCTTAAGGTGGCAGCCACGTCAGTGAGATAGGGACCTGAGGCTAACAACCCACTGTACCCGAAAACAAAAAAACCCGAATTAATCCACCTAGCGGCGTGACCTAGCCTTTCTACTGCCACAATAATCATTATTTAATTTCTCAGGAACATCTATAATTAACTTGACTATATTTTTAAATATGCGTTCCGTATTCCTCAAAATTCTTATTTGCCAGTAAAATTCACGACGTATTGCGTAGAATAATTATATTTCTTTCCTTAGGTGCGTAAATACTTGTAAGCGTCATTTATGTTACTTCATGAACACCTTATTTAGTTATATAATATTTACGTGATTTATCGAGAAATAATGCAAACACAAAAGATAATTTTTACAGACTTGAATGAATATATATAGAAAATTAGAAATTAACCCTCTAACGGGTCTACAGACGGCCTTAAATTTCGGGCTTCAGAGCCATATACGAAACTTGATTTTTTTTGAATTGACAATATGAAACATGTGTTCATAGCAGATTTTTTGATATTTTGATATTAATACCATGCGTTCAAAAGTTAGCATCTTTGAAAAACAAGAGTTCAGAAAAATTATTATTATACTTCGCTTTTGAAGAAAAAGGATATCGACAACAAAATGATTAATCTCAAAATTTTACTATTAGTCTGCTTGGCTTCAATTTTGCAATATATCTGAATTAGAAAAAATAACTAAATAGAGCATTAGATATGAAAAAGAGAAATTGAACTTTTTCTTAGCTGTCGCTCCTTCAGATAATTATTTTTGCATGAAAATCAAAACTTAAGCTTCTTTTGAATGCACCTTCATGAAAAGATAGTCATTAGCTTGATCGCATCGTTTTTACAATGTTAGAGGGTTAGGAAAACAAGATGAGGTCGAAAAATAGTGCAAAAGCTGCGCCATAAACATGCTTGAGAATGGGAAATATGATCGATATGATTCCCAGTGCTTGTCTTTTTTGATTTATTTATTAAAACATGATACATGACATAAGACATCTGTCCTTTAAAATGTCACTAACGAAAATAAATCTTACAAAATTACTACCGTGCAACGTGTACTTCCAATTTTCCATATAACATTTCTAAGCTCTAGTATCTATTGATTGAAAAGAGCATCTATTGATGCGCAGAATTTGTTTGAAATTTGTATAAATTTATTTGGAAAAATCAACTCACTAGTATTTTTAATCCTATACACCACTTTACCGACATGCTTAAAATAACTGCTTTTCTTCGCTTTTTGTTTTTCTTGCACAATTGTGAGTAACAGCAAGTGAACAAAACGACAATTGAAATCTGAAATCAAACAAAACAAAAAGCTTTTCGATTGAATCCCACTATTTAATATTTATTTGCAACAAATACGTAGTTCGCCTACGACGTGCAGGCTTCATCAGCGTGTTATTTCAAAGCGTATACGTATCTGTCGCGAATAAATATTAAATAGTGAAATTTAGTCGGTAAAAGTTTCATCTATTCTTTAATTTCAAATTTCGTATTCCACTAAGAGGCTTCAAAAACTTCAAACAATTGACATGTTTCTCACTTTTCTTGAATTTCAATGCAAATTTAAAAATTGCAAATTGTCATCACATACACATACATACATACATACTTACATACATACATACATACATACATACATACATACATACATACATACATACATACATACATACATACACACATACATCACACACATTGCATACAATCAACATTTGTTTTGATTTCACACGTTTTAACGGTTTAATATACGGTGCTTAAGTGTTAAAGTTTAAATAACTTTTGAATGAGCCGTCCGATTTTAAATAACTCGGTTTCGTTTGATAAATCTCAGCAGTAATTTTCAAATAATAATAAAATGTGTGATGTTTTTCAGTGAATTAATGCTTATATGTTACAAAAATATGGTTTAAATACTATTTTTTCACATTTCTTTATGTAACTTTCAAACTACAAGTCCAATCGTCATGAAATTTGGAAGTTAAGGGTTTGCAAAGCTCCTCTTTCATATGCAATCAATTTTGTTCAAATCGGTTAAGGGACCTATGAGATAATGAAGTCCCATATTTTTCGTATTTTTATACATAACTTTTGAACTAAAAGTCCGATCAGTATGAAATTCAATAGCGACCTATGGGTATCAGGTATCAGGTATCAGCATCTTTGGCTCGAGCAGCACGTTCCTCACAATCATGTGGAAGATTTGTGCCTTGCCCATCTTGCCCGTGTCATCATTTACCTGATGAGGACGGGAAGGAAAACAGGAGGAATAGGAAGGGGTGGATGAGGAATTTGGACAAACACAAACATATATATACCGAGAGATTTTTGTACCCCCGAGGGGATACTGCAATCCTTGGTAGTTAACTTATCAAAAGTACACCCCCTGGGGGGTATACTCATGATAAATAAGAGCTTATAGCTCAATACCGCTTTCGGTAAGGAACATCAAAATGTCTCGTAATTTTAGTTTCCTAAAATCCGATTCATTTAAGACGTAGGATCCAAAGATCCTATGACGCAATTGTGCTACTGCAGGACAGTTGCAAATTACGTGATATGGTGTACCGTAGTCGGATTCACATAAATTACAATGAAACGATTCAGCTCGCTGAATCGTAGCCATATGATAATTTAGTCTGCAGTGACCAGTCAGTGATCTGACAAGAATACTGCAATTTACCTTTGAGTGTTGCAAAAGAAATTTCGCAACCTTCTCACAAGGCTTAACAATGAAACTTTTCGTTTGACGACAAGTTTCAAGATTTTCCCAATAACGTACATGTTCAGATGAAAACCAAGATCGAATCTTTTGTTTTATCCAACATGCCGCAATTGGTAAAGCAGGTTCCGGTCCGAAAACCGACTTTTCTGCTCCAGATCTTGCTAGTTCATCAGCCCATTCATTTCCGGTTATACCAGAATGGCCAGGAACCCAAACCAGATGAACGGCATTTAGAATGCTTAGTTCTTCTAATTGGGTGTGGCAGGCGATGACTGTTTTAGATTTAGAATTAGCCGCACAAAGGGCTTTTATAGCGGCTTGACTGTCAGAACAGAAGTAGATAATCTTGCCTATCAGTTCTTTCTGAAGTGCAAACTGAGCTCCGCACATAATTGCAAAGATTTCAGCTTGAAAAACGGTGCAGTAACTACCCAACGAATAGGATTCCTCCAATTCCAGCTCACGGCAGTAAACACCAGCACCCGCGCGACCTTCGTACAAGGAACCATCGGTATAACAGACCACATAGTCGGAAATTTTCCTTTCCATGTAGCCTGACATCCAATCCTCTCTAGGAGGAAAGTCACTTGAGAAAGTCCTATACGGGAAAGTACGCATGAGCGTTACATCGCTAGGAGCAAGGGCAAACTTGTCCTCAGCAACAATTTGCGACCACAGTCGAGTATGACCAGTGGAACCGTCCACAGACTGCCAAAGGCCAATCGCGTGTAGTCGATAAGCACATATTAGTGCCTCTTGCTTCAGGTGGAAGTGTAGAGGTTTAATATTGAAAATAGCTTCTAGGGCGGCAGTAGGAGTTGTAGTAAATGCACCAGACATTGCCATTAAACACATCCTTTGAAGATGGTTTAGCTTTGTCTGGACAGTCACAACTTCCCCTCTCTGCCACCATACAAGACAACCATACGCCAGTATTGGTCTGACAACGACCGTGTATAACCAGTGTATGTATTTGGGTTTAAGCCCCCAAGAGTTGCCAATTGCTCGTCTACATTGCCCAAAGGCCATGCACGCTTTTTTAATTCGGAAATCAATATTTGTGGACCAGTCAAGCTTGGAGTTGAGAATCAACCCCACGTACTTCACTTCGTTCACAACATCAACATCCGAATCGTAAAAGCGCAGAGCGCGAGCTCCATTGGTATTTCTACGTCTTGAAAATAAGACGATAGATGTTTTGCTCGGATTTACCGAAAGTGCAGTTTCTCGGCACCACGTTTCTACGACACGTAGTGCCTGCTGCATTAAGTCAAATAATGTGCTTATGCACTTTCCAACTACTAGGATGAGATAGTCATCCGCAAAACCATATGACGGATAGCCTAGACCATTGAGTTTCCTCAATAGGCCGTCCGCCACAAGGTTCCATAAAAGAGGCGAGAGAACGCCACCTTGTGGACATCCACAAACACTTTGCTTCCAAATGCTTGCTTGCCGTAAGGACGAAAAAAGCAATCGGTTACTAAGCATTTGTTCTATCCACTTTATGATTATTGAAGGCACATTATGATAACGAGCAGCCTCCAAAATGGAAGCGAAAGATACGTTATCAAACGCGCCTTCAATATCCAAAAAAGTTCCTAAGCAAGATTCCTTTTGTGAAAAAGCAACCTCAATTTTATCCACCACATCATGTAATAAAGTGGTTGTAGACTTGCCACTTTGATAAGCATGCTGTGCTGAATGAAGAGGAACTTCTACTAAGCTTGTTTCACGGATGTGGTGATCAACAATCCGCTCAAGTGATTTAAGCAAGAAAGACGTTAGACTGATTGGTCTAAAACTTTTGGCTTGCTCGTATGTCGCGCGTCCACCTTTAGGAATAAACTTAATGGTTATTTCACGCCATTGAGTTGGGATGTACCCAATAGCAATACTACACACAAACATCCTTCTCAGAATGTGTTTGAAGTACTTGAATCCTTTTTGCAGTAGAATAGGGTATATTCCATCTGTTCCAGGAGATTTGTATGGAGAGAAGCTGTTCACGGCCCACTCAATCGCTTCAGTTGTGACAAGTCTCCGAGCAAAAGCCCATGAGTCTAAGCCACCTAAAACGATTTCTGGATCGTTTCGAACTTCAGGTTCCACACAGCCCGGAAAGTGACTATAAAAGAGACATTCCAGGATTTCATTGTCATTCGAACAGTATTCACCGTTCGAACTTCGAATGTTATTAACCTGATAATCTTTCGATTTTGACAGTATTTTATTAAGTCGACTTGCCTCGCCGAAACTGGAAACGTTGCTACAGAACCTGTGCCAGCTCGTGCGTGCTGAAGATCGTAAAGCCTTTGCATAGGCTTTCCGGGCCTGCTTGAAAGGCTCCACGCCATCCCTCCGACGTCTATTCCAGGCTCTCCTGCATCGTTTCTTTAGTTCCGCGAGATGAGAGTTCCACCATGGTGTTCCTCTAGTCGTTTTAATAGTTTTTAGTGGGCAAGCTACTTCAAAAGCTTCCGCAATAAAAGATGTTGTGACATCTACAGCCACATCCAAGTCGATCGATGACTCAATCGTTGGTTCGAATCCTTGAAATTTCGTCGCCAGTTCCTCCTCAAAGAGTTCCCAGTCAGAAAATCTCGGATTGCGAAATGTTGCAGCGTTCAAGGAGACACCCAAATGATCAAAATATATAAAGCAATGATCAGATATTGGTGTCTCATTTGAAACATGCCATTGTGCCAACTCATGACTGATCCTGTTAGAGCAGAGTGTTATATCTAACACTTCCTCTCTACCAGCTCGTATGAAAGTTGGACATGTTGAGTATTCCAAGGTTGGTACCACTCAAATATTCCATCAAATCAGAGCCTCTCAGATTGATATCCGAGCTGCCCCAAATGATGTGATGGGCATTGGCATCACTGCCTGCAATGAGCGGAAGCCCACTAGATTGACAGTATCTCACCACATTTCTGAAATCGTCGCTGGGAGACGGTTCATCGTGTGGTAAGTATGCAGAACAGTAGACATAGCGCCTATGGACATCATCCACGACGAGTTCTACTGTGACTGCACAAATATCTCGAGTAGTCAACTCAGAGATAAGGCATGCACTAATTGACCTATGCAACAATATGCATGCCCTGGGCATCAAACGAGGATTCGTCATACCAGTTTTGCTGAAAACAGCAAAGTTCTGGTTTCCAATATCCGTCGAATGAAAGTACCCCTTGCGAAAATATGGCTCCTGGACCAATGCGATGGTGACAGAGCCATTAAAAAGTTTTTCGCATAAATACAAATTTGCTGCCCGTTTGTGTTGAAGATTTATTTGTGCGACTCTAACTATTTGACTAGCGGAGTATATGCACAAACAATCTCCAACACAGATCAGACAGCAAATTGTAAGCGAAGCCAATTAAGTTGGCCAGAACGCACTTGGCGTAAAACCCATAAGGGAAATTGGGCAGGACTACTATGCTGTTCCCACGAAACGCAAGGGACAACAAAGATCGACCGTACCAGAGCCCCGCATGGCACAGTAGGGGCAAGATGCCCAAAGCACTCCGTTCGCGACTGGCATGTTTTCACCCCTCCAGCCATTCAGTCATCGGCACGGAGATAGACCTTGACTTAGGGGCACCTGATTTGCCGACTCCCGGCAGGATCAGGTCCCGTGGCTCAATTTTTGCCCAAACGTACAATTCGGCACCAACTGCCAAAGGGCGTAAGTGCAGATTGTGTAAAACAGACCGATTAAGAGTCTCTTTCTCTCTCTCTGTGCTAAGCCAGCTGAGAAAATAACTCTCTCCCGGTGTGCTCACACCCCGCAGCCGCGCCCTCCGAAAATCCTGCGCCGAACTGCACGATTAGGTAGCCGGAAACCACACGGCGAGTGTTCCACCTTCTCTGTCTGCATACGACAACCAAAGTTGCGTACCACCAGGTGCGCAACTTTGGCTACCGTACCCCAGCCGGCACCTCGTGGAGGTAGAGATAGGAGTTAGAAAACAGAGGTGATATATTTGCACATGTTCACTCATTTGCCAGCCTTTATTTGGAAAAATCAACTCACTAGTATTTTTAATCCTATACACCACTTTACCGACATGCTTAAAATAACTGCTTTTCTTCGCTTTTTGTTTTTCTTGCACAATTGTGAGTAACAGCAAGTGAACAAAACGACAATTGAAATCTGAAATCAAACAAAACAAAAAGCTTTTCGATTGAATCCCACTATTTAATATTTATTTGCAACAAATACGTAGTTCGCCTACGACGTGCAGGCTTCATCAGCGTGTTATTTCAAAGCGTATACGTATCTGTCGCGAATAAATATTAAATAGTGAAATTTAGTCGGTAAAAGTTTCATCTATTCTTTAATTTCAAATTTCGTATTCCACTAAGAGGCTTCAAAAACTTCAAACAATTGACATGTTTCTCACTTTTCTTGAATTTCAATGCAAATTTAAAAATTGCAAATTGTCATCACATACACATACATACATACATACTTACATACATACATACATACATACATACATACATACATACATACATACATACATACACACATACATCACACACATTGCATACAATCAACATTTGTTTTGATTTCACACGTTTTAACGGTTTAATATACGGTGCTTAAGTGTTAAAGTTTAAATAACTTTTGAATGAGCCGTCCGATTTTAAATAACTCGGTTTCGTTTGATAAATCTCAGCAGTAATTTTCAAATAATAATAAAATGTGTGATGTTTTTCAGTGAATTAATGCTTATATGTTACAAAAATATGGTTTAAATACTATTTTTTCACATTTCTTTATGTAACTTTCAAACTACAAGTCCAATCGTCATGAAATTTGGAAGTTAAGGGTTTGCAAAGCTCCTCTTTCATATGCAATCAATTTTGTTCAAATCGGTTAAGGGACCTATGAGATAATGAAGTCCCATATTTTTCGTATTTTTATACATAACTTTTGAACTAAAAGTCCGATCAGTATGAAATTCAATAGCGACCTATGGGACACCTAGACCTTTCATTTGACACTAAGAACATTAAAATCGGTCCAGCCATCTCCGAGAAAAGTGAGTGAGATTGAAAGCGTTACATACACACACACACACACACACACACACACACACACACACACACACACACACACACACACACACACACACACACACACACACACACACACACACACACACACACACACACACACACACACACACACACACACACACACACACACACACACACACACACACACACACACACACACACACACACACACACACACACACACACACACACACACACACACACACACACACACACACACACACACACACACACACACACACACACACACACACACACACACACACACACACACACACACACACACACACACACACACACACACACACACACACACACACACACACACACACACACACAGAAAATGCTCAGTTTTCGAAACTGAGTCGAATGGTATATAACATTCGGCCCGCAGGACCTTCTTTCCATTTCCGGTTTTCCAAGTGATTTCTATACCTTTATACTATATATTTATATAGTAGAAAGGCAAAAAAAGAAAGAAAGTCTCTCGATAAAGAAGAAGGGTTAAGCCTTAAAGATATTTATACCTAACGCCGATTTCGACTTACTTCAATACTTTATCATTAAAATACTTGAATAGTCTAAAAATTTGGAATTCCGTTTCTGAAAGTTGTTTAGTCAGCTTTTTTAGCAATTATAGTGGCTTCGCTAAGCACACTAGCAAGAAAGCCTAGCCCAGAGAACAATTTTTAGCTTGCAAGATGCATAGTAAGTGTCGTACTTCGAACGGCATCATTTTCAGCTACTTTTTATAGCGCTTCTTTTTTGAAAGTTTTCATGACCCTTTTCAACTGTTTTAGTTTTTTTTATATTTTATATAACTGTTTTATGACTGTATAATAATTTGCAAGTTATCAACAAAGTTATTTTAAAGAATAGGCAAACTTAGTCTTTTATAGCAACTTATGTTATCGTTATAGTTCGCAACATGAGTTGTTAATGTTGCATGAAATAGTAGAGTTGCTTAAAAACTTTTAAATTTATGCGTTATGATACGTTAACTGATACGTCTGAAGTAAAACAAAATACCTAATTTTTCGAATATTTGCTATTTAACACTATTTTGGCGTGCAGCGCAAATAAAGCATACCTTTCGCATCAAGACGAACCTTATTTACCGTTTTAAATTTTTTCAAATAAAATTTTTGAATTTTGTTATTTTGGCCAAAATCATGCAAAATCTTGCATAGGGGGAGGGGGCGATTAGTCAACAATGGGGAAAACTCGTTACATAATTAATGCACAGCCCCTACATTTTAATTACTAATGTGTCCAAACCCTAAGATTAGGCAAGCATTTCATTATGATACTTCAGTATAGTTCTCCCATGGGTATTTCTTTTTACCTGAAAGTAAACTTTACCTTACATATACTTCGTTACGTATGTCTTATTACCAGACTATAACACACCAAATCAGTACACTATTGTTACAAAATATAGTGAATATAGACCAGATACAGAAAATATGACGGCCTGAACAGAAATCTAGAGAAAATAAACCATATAATGCAGTTTACTTTTTTCGTTACGGGACACCATTTGCAGAATACCGTTTGCCCAACAGCGCATGGTGTCCCGTAACGAAATGATTTTTATTATATCTTACAAACTAAACACAAAACCTGAATATACCTTTACATTTTGAGTTTCAGGCTGCCTTCAGCTAAAAATTTTTGGAACATGTCAACTTTGAAAAACTTGAAACAGAGCAGAGTTTTGCAAATGTTTGAATCATGTTCAGAATACGCATTTTCTGCGATGGTGTCCCGTAACGAAAAGTATTCCGCCACTATTCAATGATGCTTATTATAATAAATATTTCGCCCTCGTATTGAGAAAGTACTACTAAATAGCAGCTCAAAACACCTATTTTGAAAGATTTTCGTCGGGCTGTTGGTAAAATATGAACAATTTTGCTACGAAAAAACGGTTGCTCATGGTGTCTCGTAACGCTGGAATGTGTCCATAGTGTTTTCGTGAAAAAAATTTCACGATAGCGCTTTTGTTGCTGCTGATGCTGAAGTACGGCTGTAAAATTTGATTTTTCTGAACAAAAATATACTTGCTTCCAAAATTCATAACTCATCAACCAAAATTCTATTCTTCAACCAAGCATCGCAGAGTAAAAGCTTTTCATGATGAAAATATAAAAGTAAAATTTTCCAAATATGTATTTTATGGATTGCTTAGGAAATTTGATTGCATCTTCACCTAAACAATTGTTTTCATATTAATAATTTAAGGGGAAACTTTTCATATAGGTAACTCAGGAATGGATTACGACTCATTTGTTCTATCGGTTCTATCGTTGGTAACAGGTTGCATGTCCTATAAAATGGCAACGCTATAAAAATTATTACGCTTGATTGATGCACTGCCCGATGCAGATTAACTTAATTATTTCTACCCAAATTCAATTAACTTCATTTATGAGCCATTAACATGTGATAGCACATATTACTTCCGTATAAGCCATATTAATGATTTTTATTTGTTAACCTTTTTGGTTTTGTCCTTTTTGATTCCATTTTGAGTTAACACTGTAAAATGGATATAAATATGCATTGTGTAAATGAACTGAAAAAGATAAGGGAGATGGCAATATTTAATCGAATCGAATCGAATTCCGATCAAAGTGTGTTATTTATAGCATACAGTTTGATTCTGATTGGAGCGAAATTTCTGATCGGAACGAGTCCGAATCCGAACGGTATGCAGAATAAAAGCGAATGGTTTTGATTCGAAACACTGTACGATTATCCAAGCGAGTGTTGGCAGGATTCTCTCTTCGACCCGTTTTCGGTTATCTTCATACGAGTTATTCTAACTGGACTTCCTGATTGCCGTTCACAAGGCTTTCTCACTCATATCTTTCATTTTCGCTAACTTTTTAGCGATAATTAGGGTTCTGTCTATCATTTTTGTGCAGCTGAAAAAATACACTAAATATGCAGGATTGCGAAATGGTTCTGATTGCGCCTGTAAAAAAATGCAAAGAGATTACAATACTCATCGCCTAGATACTTCCTTTCTCACCCGAATACCCACGCGCTACTTGTTGCGCTCTGTGAATGGTGGTGATAAAGGTAGACCAGGTAGACAGGTATGAAGGTATATTTGCAATCAGCCTGAGTGAAACCGTGTACTACAATATTCTCATTCTCGTATCATTCACCGATGTTCCTGTTGTTACGTTCAAAAATTGAACCGTTGTTTATATATACTGAACAGTCAAAGTCAGAGTATTGAACGTTTCTTACGCAGGTGGTAGTTCCAGCTCCCAGCGAGATTCAATACACGCGGCTATAGGCACAGATGTATTGCATTAGACTTGAAACGTCAGAATTGTTCTAATTTCAAAGGACACGCTCGGCGTGAAAGTTTTTTTTAATATAACAGTAACAGTAACTATATTTAAACAAATCATCTGAACTGGCTCGTAACTGTATAAGCATTTCCTCTTCTAGTGCGTAATTATGACGTTACCTATTCTGATAGTCACTTGCACGAACACTTTCACTTCCCTCTTGCGTCTTTCCTTTTATTTTTACTTGTTCTCAACGTCACAGAAGTGAACCAACGGAAATGAATTAAGCCAAGTGAACGTGAACGGTGACGATTAGCTCACAATCGTAATATAGGTTTTCTAACGTCACTATACTTTCACCATGCACTGGTGACGGATATGGAGATCGATATCTGACATTGCAATCTCCAGTGCATTTTGTAAAATTACACACTAATTGCAAAATCGTACAAGCAAAAAACTGGGCTTCAAATTTTTACGTTTTTTGGCTAAAAAAATGTTGTCTACAATTTGGCTTTGACATTGTTTTGAACTATGTTATTAAAAATTAAGGCCATTGCAAATTATTTTTAAAGTTTTTGTCACCCCCTAACCCCCCCCCCCCCCCCTTGGAAATTGGCTTGAAAAATCGGGGACCAAAAAATAATAAAAAATTTCCTAGAGTTTTGCATGGAAATTAATATATGAAAAGCAAGAATAGATATGATTTTCACGCTTAAACCTAAAGTAAAAATGCTTAAAATGCATATATTTTTTGCTCGATTAAAATAATCTCTTTGTTTGTTTTTTCGCCCCCCCCTTTAGTGGCCCAACACTGGGAGGACAAAAACTTTATAAAATATTTGTAATGGCCTAACTATGTTATCAAACTATTTTATTAATTTACTAGGCTATTAGATATTAAATTCATATCGCAAATCGAACGACATTTGCGGTTAAAATATGAGTTGAACGACTCCAGTTCGTGCTATTGGATTATTATTTTTATCGAAAAGCTACGTTTTATAACCGTAGTTATATGAATCTGTGAATTCAATTTGGGTTATAATAGATGTCAGTTTAAAAGTAGCACAACTAACCTTATGAATTATCCATGAAGAAGATAAAAAAATTTAATTATTTAGAAAGTGAATGTCAATATGACCGTTCTACTTGAAAACCATGCGAGCGAAGAACAAAAGAGACTGATTCAGCCATCCGGTACCTACATAAATCGCGATAGTATCGGAGAATATTAAATTGTAGATCGCACTTACTCAAAATTTATGTAGTAATTAAACTTCAAAGTAAGTTGTTAAATTACTTTCAGTCTGATGCATATGCATCAAAGCAAAAACATATGCAATCCACTCACAATCGACACCTGAAACGTTCATATCCGCAATTATATCACCGCTGCTGACGACTGATCGTCAATCCGTAAAAGCTATGTTCCGGTTACCCGTTCTGATGCACGCGTTTGTTTTGAGGAGAATGTTATTGAAGCTTCGTTTGCCACCGTGTGAAAAATCTCGTTGATGGGAATGCTATTATTGCTGGAAGTATTTCGATTGTTCGCTTTTCAACGAAATGGTTTGAGTTCATCGTTCCTCCTAGATAGCCGTAGAGTTGGAAATGGAATGTCGCGAATATACTAATGTTTTCGTAACTTATAATATGCTCTGTGTGTGATAATTGTTTGACAAGCTTCAAAATCCACTTCATGCAATATTCAGACAGAAACTATATTTTATAATTCATTATTTTTCACCTTCATTTCTACGATTACGTGCCATAGCAGTTTCACGCGATTTTACACTATTAGCTATCTTCGGAACTTTCCGCACGACTGTCACTGGCCGTTTGAATCTATTATTCAGTCAGATCAGAATCCATATCACGTCTGAGGCGATGATGCAGTAATATTGGCCTTAGCTTGTTTGATAAACACTGTCGATAGTAGAAAATATTGTTTCATTTTCTTATCAGCTTCGTTCTAAGGAATCAGTTACAAAACTACTTCGCGCAAGTTTTTAGAAGCCGTCAATGCGGTTATATCAGTTTCAATTGAATATTTATTTCTATTTATTTGATTGTTTTTAACTGATTTGCACCCGTTTTCATCCACTTCATGTGGGTGTGTAGTAATTCACTTGAGTTGATAACAATATCTGCTTATATTGTGCATACTACCGAACCAATATGCGTTTATATTGTAAGAATCTGTTTGGTTGACTCTTGATTCGGTGCCATCAAGTGTTTGTCTAAGAGATTTAGGAGGTGCCGCAGGTTTTGCCACTGTTTACATTGATAAAGAAAAAGTCTAGTCACTGGCGCCATTGTTAAGAATTAAGCAATAAAAAGTCAAGGTACTACATTCCGTTCCATTTTCAGAACTTGACCTTCTGTTCCTATTCAACAGACTCTGCAACTAGCTTTGAGAGCCCAAGACAATTCCGGGGCTTGACTCATCCAGCGCAGTACCGATGACGACAAGGATGAATTCTACGCGCAGTTGGAGAGTGAATACGACCGCTGCCCAAAACATGATATCAAGATCGTCATCGGGGATTTCAATGCTCAGGTCGGCCAGGAGGAGGAATACAAACCGGTGATTGGAAGGTTCAGTGCACACCAGCGAACCAATGAAATGGGCCTAAGACTTATCGACTTTGCCGCCTCCAAGAATATGGCCGTACGTAGTACCTTTTTCCAGCACAGAATCCACCATAAGTACACCTGGAGGTCACCAAATCAGACAGAATCACAGATCGACCACGTTTTGATCGACAGTCGGCACTTCTCAGACATTATCGACGTCAGATCCTATCGAAGCGCTAACGTTGACTCGGACCACTACCTAGTGATGGTTAAGATGCGCCCAAGACTCTCCGTTGTGAACAACATTCGGTACCGACGCCAGCCTCGGTTAGATCTCGCGCGGCTGAAGCAGCCAGACGTCGCCGTAAACTACGCGCATTCACTCGAAGCTGCACTGCCGGAAGAGGACGAGCTGGACGAAGCCCCTCTCGAGGACTGTTGGAACACTATCAAAACAGCCATCAGCAGTGTAGCGGAGAGCTCCATCGGGCATGTGGCCCGGAATCAGCGGAACGATTGGTTTGACGATGAATGTAGGAGGGTGATGGATGAGGAGAACGCTGCGCGGGCGGCCAAGATGCGCAGTGCCACACGTCAGAACGTGGAAAGACACAAACAGAAGAAGATGCAGCGAAACCAAATCTTTCGGGAGAAAAAGCGCAACCTGGAAGAGCAGGAATATGCGGAGTTGGAGCGGCTGCATCGTTCTCAGGAAACGCGGAAGTTCTACCAGAAACTGAACGGATCCCGCAAAGGCTTTGTGCCGCGAGCCGAAATGTGTCGGGATAAGACTGGCGGTATTCTGACGGACGATCGTGAGGTGACGGATAGGTGGAAGCAGCACTTCGACGAACACCTGAATGGCCCCCAGGCGGAAAACCATGGCGGCGGGGAAAGCGATTTCGACGGTGCAGCAAACGGGGAAGAGGTGCCAGCCCCAACGATAGGCGAAGTTAAGGAGGCCATCATGCAGCTAAAGAACAACAAGTCAGCTGGAAAAGATGGCATCGGAGCGGAGCTTATTAAAATGGGACCAGAAAAGCTGGCCGTTTGTCTACACCGACTAATTGTTAGAATTTGGAATACGGAACAGCAACAGCATGGGGTTATCTGCCCGATCTACAAAAAGGGCGACAAGTTGGACTGTGAGAACTATCGAGCGATCACCGTTCTCAATGCCGCTTATAAAGTGCTGTCCCAAATCATTTTCCGCCGTCTATCACCAATTGCGAATAGATTTGTGGGAACTTATCAAGCCGGCTTCGTCGAAGGTCGGTCTACAACGGATCAAATATTTACACTGCGGCAAATCCTCCAAAAGGGCCGTGAATACAGAGTTCCCACGCATCATTTATTCGTTGACTTCAAAGCCGCATATGATACCATCGACCGGAAAGAGCTATGGAAAATCATGGACGAGAACAGCTTCCCCAGGAAGCTCATCAAACTGATTAAATCTACGATGGATGGTACGCAGTGCTGTGTTCGGATTTCGGGTGGATTGTCAAGTTCATTCGAATCACACAGAGGGCTTCGTCAAGGTGATGGTCTTTCATGCCTGCTGTTCAACATAGCGCTACAAGGTGTTATGAACCGAGCGGATATCAACACGCGGGGCACGATATTCAACAAATCTAGTCAATTCGTCTGCTTTGCCGATGACATGGATATTATCGGCAGAACATCTGTGGCGGTGGCTGAACAGTACACCAGACTAAAGCGCGAAGCAGAAAAGATTGGGTTAAAGGTAAATACGTCTAAAACAAAGTACATGCTGGCCAGCGGAACCGAGGCCGAACGACACCGCTTGGGCAGTAGTATATTGATCGACGGCGATGAGTTTGAGGTAGTCGATGAATTTGTCTACCTTGGCTCACTGGTAACGGCGGACAATGATACCAGTCGTGAGATACGGAGGCGTATTATCAGCGGAAGTCGTGCTTACTATGGGCTCCACAAGCAATTGCGGTCGAGCAGACTAAGTCCCCGTACAAAGTGCACCCTGTACAAGACGCTTATTAGACCGGTTGTTCTCTACGGGCATGAAACATGGACAATGCTCGAGGAGGACCTGCGAGTGCTCGGAGTTTTCGAACGACGAGTGCTAAGAACGATCTTCGGCGGCGTACAGGAGAACGGAGTATGGAGGCGGAGGATGAACCATGAACTCGCACAGCTCTATGGCGAACCCAGTATCCAGAAGGTGGCTAAAGCTGGACGGATGCGATGGGCAGGGCATGTTGCAAGAATGCCGGACAACTACCCTGCAAAGATGGTGTTCGCCTCGAATCCGGTAGGAACAAGACGACCAGGAGCGCAGCGAGCAAGATGGT
This sequence comes from Sabethes cyaneus, assembly GCF_943734655.1. Classification (NCBI taxonomy): domain Eukaryota; kingdom Metazoa; phylum Arthropoda; class Insecta; order Diptera; family Culicidae; genus Sabethes; species Sabethes cyaneus. Next base: position 226,980,137 of record NC_071355.1, read on the forward strand.
TAGACCAGGTGGAGCGAGATCTGGCGGAGAGTACTCGGTGTTCGGGGAATTGGAGAGCGGTAGCCCTCAACCGAGTTACATGGAGAAATTTTGTTCAACAGGCTTTGTCTTAGGACGGCAAGCCACCTAAGTAAGTAAGTAAGACTCATCCAGCGTCTCCCAGCCAAGATCTGAACATACGACCTATGTCATACCTAGAGGCAAACTGGGAAATAGTTTTTAAGCAGAAAGCTCGAAATTCACACGTTATTATTTTGCTTTTACTTGATAATTTTCTCTGGGATTCGCAAATCGTTGCATATTACAACCGATCTTTCATCTGCACCGCAACTACGAGTTGACTTCCTAGGTAAACAATAATTTCTGTCTCTAGGTACAAAGTTTGTTAATATTGTCGTTTTTGTTATTCTTGTGTTCAAACGATTGTGATAAATATCTCTCACTATTAAAAAGTGCTGCAATAAAAAATAGGAGTTGCCAACTTTTCTAGAAAAAATCTGGATGGTCAATCCTCAATATCATTTACTTTGCTAAAGTTATATCATTAGACTTAGTGGTTTCAGTTTAACCTTGCCAAATGTCTTCCTTTGACAAATACCTATATAAAAAACGGCACGTGTTTATTTGTTTAAAACCTACCTATATATTTAAGTGTAAAATTATTGATTTCACTATTCCATGTTTTAGCATACATTCTGCTTATGGTATAAATTGATAGTTCATTTAGCTAACACCGGTAAATATTTATTATCTAAAACCGACATTGCAAATAACCCCTGGGAAAGACCAGATTATATCATTACTGCTGATGGAAATTAAACATCACCGGTGTGTTCGAAACAAAAAAACATGCTTTCCGATGCGTTCAAACAATTCGCGAAAGTTTACACTTTCGTATTTGCTTATAAATAAATACTTGAAAGTGTAATTGTGGGACTTTCCCTTTTGGTCATATATCATTATGAGAGCAATGATGACATCGTTAATTGATAGCAAACAACAGCTTGAATTAATTATATGCCAATACACTCAAGTCTTTTTTTACACGGGGGATACATGGCGTGTAAAATAAAACCGTTTTAAAATAACAAAGGTAAAAACCGCGGTAATTCGAAAAATGTTGTAAAAAACCGCAATAATTCAAAAATTGTCATAAAATAAACCGTGTTAATTCAAAAATCGACGTAAAAACCGCGTTAATTCAAAATCATCTTGAGTGTACAGTAAATTCCATAATATTTATCAATTAATCTGACTGTGTGAACTGGTCTTCCTTATACTTAGTTTATGCAAACGAATTTTTAGGTAACGAATGGATTTAATGACTCTTAAAATTACTGATTTTTGATTTGATGATTTTTTAATGACTTGGATTTAAATACTGGTTTGATATCTGTGTGCAAAATATAAAAAAAATGTGAAATACAGACACCTTAAGCACATCCCAAGTAGCAGTTCTAAACCTACTTGGCTTAACTTGAAATTTATAAAGGTTTTATTGCGGTATTCAACATTACCTCTGGTTATGGTATGGTATTACGCAATACCAAGAGGATACGAGTCAGAACACACTTATAGCTAGATGTAAAACTATATCCAAACTGTTAATAAATCAAACTTGTGGTTGCCTGTATTATCACTTATAAACTTACCATACGTGTGGCGCAGCTGAACAAAATTAGCTTATTATTGCTGCTATTATGAAGAATATTAGAGTTCACGTTGATATTATAGTATTTTATTTTAGCTTACAAACAAAAATATTGTTTTAGCTCACAAATAAACATCAAAGCAAAGTGTTTTGCAAAAAAGAAGTTATTATCAATCGACAGAGGGTCAAGTCACAGGAGACAACTAAAATGATTTTGCTAGAAATTTGAGATTGACCAACTGACCAACTTTATTTTGTTAAAACGGCCAGTTTTCGAAAATTGCAAAATTTCGATGGTGCATTGATTTTATCCATCTATTATATTAATAAGCAAAGCAAAGCCATCGGTATAAACGTCCTTCAGAACTTGACCCTTCTTTAGCGACGGACTTCGCTGCGAAGATTCTATTAACTCTGCCGCCCAGTCGGGATTCAAACACACGACGACTGGTTTGTTAGGCCAGCATCGTACCCCGGAGCTAACTGGGCGGGCTATCATATTAATATGCACGATAAAATTTAATGCGCATATGCTTCAAACCAACGGACACTGCTAAAAATGTATTAACTATTCTATGGAATATTTTATTATGGTCGCTATAAGCCAAATCGATCAGGATGATCTGACAGTAAAACTTCAACTTTTCTGTTCATGGACGTATGTTAATTTGAACAAAACTGGTGGGCTGCTATTGCTTTTTACCAGAGCAAGCTGTATGCTTTATAGCTTTGTAGCGAAAAAGCTTCAGTAAATTATAGCGGTAGCCGCCAAGCAGCGAAAAGCATAATCGGTTTTATTGCTGCTTTCAGCAGATCGTGATACACCTATTCTAGCTTATGACCTGAGTCTTATAGAGGTTATAAAAACCTGCTGAAGAATGGGCCACTTGGTCGGAAGGCAGTTTTATAGCGGACATAGCGGTCACCTGTAGAAGGATACACTATGGAACAAAGTACGATTTTCATGAAAAGAAACAGTAAACTTCTTATTTTCATCTAAAAATAGTCTAAATGTGAACCTCCTAGGTTCATGTGAATTAATGGATCATAGAGAGTGGTTGAGAATCGGTCTCCTAATCAAAGTATTATAACATGCAAAGTGGAACAAAAAATATTGAATTAAGTCTAAACCTTGTGTTTTTGTCTTGATCTTCAAAATAGTGAAGTTTTATAGTTTTTTTACAATCGATGGAGGGAACGGTAGAAGAAAGAAATGAAAGAAAGGTGCTGATAGTATCTCTGGTCAAATAAAGCGTGAAGGCAATGCTTATTAACGTTTGTATAACGTTCCTCTTTACCCAAGCACACAGTGGGATAGATTTACCCGGCGGTCGGACAAAACCTGATAACTTCTTTTCTCTGATTTGATTTGTAGAGCTTTGTTGTCTTCTATAAAAAAATTCCTGGTTGACGGTCCCGGTTGCAATGAATATGTCGCTTTTCAAGCCACAGGTACAGACTGCTAAACCAGATATTTCTTAGGGACAGTTGGAGAATTTTATATGTTTGAAAATGTCAGTTATCTTTCCCTTTCTGGTTGTAGTATAAAACTCCTGCCACGAAAGCTGTTTGAAGTCTTTCTCAATGTAGGTTTTGTCGTCCATAACCACGCATATGAACTTTGTCAGCATTGTCGTGTACAGTTGCCGGCATTGAGTTTTGGCTGTCTTGTTTCGTTCATCTTCGCGAGTTTATTGTTTATAAAATTCATCTGACCATAACTTTGTCTTATTGAATATTCTTAACTACTAAAATCAATTCCTAGCATTAACCAAACGGTCACGAAAAACATGTATTGGCATATTAAAGTCAAACATCTCAAACACCACATTACATTTAATTTGGAGTCAGTACTTTATTAGATATATATCGACAGCCCGATTCGTTTTTTATTTCGAGGCACGATTGTAGACGACATCCTCAGCTTGTTTGCAACATCTTGGACGTAGAGGTTGGGCTTAGAAAGCGCTGGTCACTCTTTTTATTGTCGCTGAGGCCGTCGGCTTTCGATTTTCGGATTCTCGCGAGAAGCAAAATTTTAAAGCATTGTTGCTTTTGCTCGGATGTCATTTTGATAACTGACGACTCGTCCCTTCTGTGACATGGCAAAATTACTTTTTCCTGCCTAGCGGAGTTTGTCACCTAATTTCAGTGCTTTCAGATTCATGCACGTATAATTTCTTTTTTTTTCCTACATTTTCAGGTACTTTTGTAAATCGTTTATAGCATTTTTAGCCTTCCAGTTGGCTTCGAGGTATGACGCTGGTCTAATAAGCCAGTCGTCCTATGTTCAAATCGTATAAAAAACGGAAAATGTAGCACTTAGGCTTTGCTTTACTCTGCTTTATAGCATTTAAACATTTGTACCGAAGCAAATGGAATACTACTACACGATCGTACAACTGCCAGACTGCGTTTCTGATTAGGAAAATTAGTTTTATGAATCACATTACTCCCCAATAGAATCAAAGGCAATCAAGCACACAATCATAATTATTCAATTTAATGGACACACCGGTGAAAGTTTTTCAATGGAACAAAATGGTCGTGATTTGGTTGAAGTGATAAAATTTAAATTATTAACGTGGAAATTGTGATTAAATTTACTACAATAATCAATCCAATATCACGTGCTATCATGGAATAACATAGTGTGGAAGGGTATGAAGGGACCTATTATCTTTTTCTTCTGGACTGAAAGGGGAAAACAGCAGCGACCCATGTTTGCCACGGTTCCTTGCTATTACTTGAAACAATTCACCTTTAAAACGCAGCTGAAGGAATTCCACCACTTTTCAAAGCTGATTCCTGAAAAAACGTAACACATTTTTGGTGCTGAACTCGCATTCATGAACTTCATGCGCCCATAGACGACGAACCTTGATATTGAACTTAGTAACCGCGCGCAGCCGCAGCCGCAAAGTTAAGCGTTACGGAGCACAAATTTCCGTCTTGTGTGCACCAAGCTAGTGAGCCAGCATCGGCGCAGAATGTTGTAAATATTTGCCGCTGCTATTTATTATTCGTGCAGTGCATTATCGGCAACATAAAACCGTACCTGCCGGACCGTTTGTGCGGATTTTTTCGGTTCTCATGCTGAGTTCTGCGCACATGTGTGGTTCCGTTCGTTCCGGTTAGGCTGCGTGGCTTTTAGGAATGACTTTGACGTGATTAAACTGATCAATTACTAAACAAACTAGGTTCGACGCCGGTGCAATGATTGCGGTCAAGGGTACTCAAATGTCATTGTTCCTATCGCTGTGGTTTGTTGTTCGAAATAATGTCAACAAAAGCTTGCAATGCCAATGAGGGCTACAAATGCAAGGTACTGTTCGATGATACTGTGATTAAATTTCTCTTGATGCTTATCAGTAAAATGCAATAATCTGCTTGAAACTGATAAACAATTTGAAGTAACTAGTGTTCAATGGTAGCAACAAAAGCGCGAACAGTGAGAATGTCTAACATAAATAGTGTTTGTTTTACTGTGTATATAATGATACAAGCTAACTCGATATCATGCTAGAGAGTTGCGTGCGTGAGCGATTGTCGGTTATACACAAGCGAGTAGGTTGGAACAGATTCGTTTTATCGGGTTTGTTCTATTAACCCATTTTGATGGATCTATTTTATCGACAGAATTAATTTTTATTAAAAAAAGATTATGCATATTTCTATTACTTTGAAGTGGAGTTCATATATTGCAGCATGGCATGGTAACACGTTATAACGATTTATTACATCAGAGAAAAAAAGATGTTTCGTAACTAAGCTTTTTCTAATGACCCAATTTTAAACGTGACAGCTTATTAGAGCCTAGTTTTGAGTAATTTTCCTTAATAAATTCTCTAGTTTTTAATCATGTTGCTTTACTTTATTCTCTTTATTGATAAGTATTGATTGTTGTCATGTAAACTGGTAAACCTATGTAATTAGGTGATTTGTCTGAATATATGATGAATTTAGTCTGATTGATTTACAATACATGTTAAATACTTTTGCATGTCATTACGATCATGTAAATGATGAACTGCATCATAACGATCATAGCTGTGTCGGTATTTATTCTGAACTCGTAACTAATCGTCTAAAGTAAAGGCACCGCTGGTCATCCATCAAATTGAATCATACAAATATGTGATTAAAATTCAAACTGCAGTAACAATAAATGCACTCACTCGCTCGTGTTTATCTGCCATATAACGTCACAGAGGTAGAAACTTGGTTCAAAATTTTATTTTTGTCATTAAAATTATTATTTTTGCCGATAAGTACGATATCAATACCTTTGGGCAACCAAAGTATTAATCCAATATGCTGTGAAATGATTTTCCGTTTTTGTTTTTATTCATTTTCCTCGGCTCGTAAATGGGGCTTTTGTAATACAGAATAAAAATTTGTGTTATAGATTTTGAGATGAAAAACAAAAACTAAAAGGATTTTTCAATTCAAAAGCAATTCAGTCAGCTTGGTTTAGAGTGAGTGGAACACGAATTACTTGTACCTTCTTTAGTTTGAGTTCCGTTAGCTGTGACCGTTGAGCACGTGCAAAAACCGTGATGATCACACATTCGCACATCGCATTTGCTGGGTGCATTTGCTTGGTGCTTCCGATGTATGCATAGTGGAGAAATTGAATAGCTTCAACTTTTTATAACGAGCAACAGTTGCTGTTTGCACTGCTGCCGATGCGATGTATGAATAACCGTCACAACGTCACGATCATAATCGCCGGCGTCATTACTTTGATTGACAAACGGAACTAAGCGTATCTGGATTTCGACTAATGATATGCTTGGCATTTATTAGTGCCATTAATGTGTCAACTGAGCAACTTAGGATAATGTACGCAGATTAGCTATAGGCGGTGTTCAAACTAAGCATCAATGATGTTTACGCTAAATGCACTAATTTTATTGCTCCTGAAAGTTTGAACTGAATTTAATGATCTTTAATCTTTTTGCATCATAAAAGAAGTACTCTAAAAGAAACAAATTTACTGCATCATTTATGTTGATCATTAAATTTTAATCGGGAGCAGAACTGGGAAAGAAAACTATTAGTGGACTTTTTATTGAGCATAATTTTAGATTTACTGACAAGGTTTTCCACATTAACCCTACAGTTGCTGTTGATATAATTACAAAAATCAGATGGCATGATCTGGAAAATAGCCGGTAACCAAAGCAAAGCCTGGGTGCTACGTTCCGTTTTCAAAGCTTGACCTTCTATTTTTATTCAACACATTTCGCAGCCAGCTGTTACAGTACAGGACAATTACGGGGCTAGTGCTATGATGGCTATGATACTATTAATTCTGGCAGCCTGAGTGATTCGAACGTACGACGACTAGCTTGTCAAACCAGCCTCGTACCTCGAGGTCAACTGTGCTGGATAATGCGTACCATCGGTGCCGGCTCGCATAGCGGTGGGCTTAAAAATGGGTCTCTGCCTGTTACCCAGTAACTTCTAATCCCCGTTCCACGCGGTTCGAGATGGGATAAGAATAACTCAGAGATGATCAAGTTACCAACCCCGTTGGGTACTTGGCTGTATGCCGACATGAGAGGGAGCTTGTCGACCTTTCGAGCTTTTGAACGTCTTTCTTCTATGTTAGGAGTGGTTGATCATCGTCCTCGTGCCAGCGGGACAAGAGGACCAATAAGGCGCTCTATGAAATCAAAAAGTTTCGAATAGCACAGAAGAACTTACTCGTCGATACAGTTGACGTAGACCTAGTCGATAAAATAAGGAATACGATTGGAAATTCGAAACATGGAACTGCAAATCGCTTTCTTTTGCAGGTTGCGATAGGCTGATAGGGCTATCTACGATGAACTTCGACTCTGCAACTTCGAAATCGAAGTGCCCCAAGTAACAATTTGGGTTTTATTACACTCTTATGATGGTATTTAAGACCAAAATTGGTCTTGAAGACCACAATAAGAGTACAATAAAACTCACATGGTTGCTTGGTGCTGCTGGAACTTGGGCTGGATATGTAGACTGAGGATTGAGGGCCGACTCTTGAACTATACCATCGTCGCCGTGCATCGCTTCCCACAAATGAAAATCAATTTTGACAATATGAACCAAGTAAGATGAGATGCATAGTATAGACCGCTGCATGTGGTATCGAACGATAATCGCCAAGGTCGTGTAAGCTTTGCGGCCTTGCGTGGTTTGGTTTTCCAAAGTACCCGAAGTACCCAATGGATGTTATTATCGACATCGAACGAACGATGCGAACCAGGACAACAGGTGTGCATCAAGCAACATGAATCGATATTGATCAAGTGGAAGCCGACTTAAAGATCCTGCGCGGACTATCAGTGTGGTTGAGAAAGTCCCAAAAAGTGATTTTCAAATCCATTTGGGCGATTTCGATTTCAGAAGATTGACTCGACCTTGCGGACCTTGCACACGTCACGGGACGCCAAGATTTATCAGAAATGAGCAAAGATGGAGAACTGTGTTGCAGCGTTTTGTGGCACGAACTGTATGTTGTTCGGGTTCTCAGTGATGGCCGAATAGAAAACCAAATATACCACATCTGCATCAATCGAAAGTGGAGAAGAAGCCCGCTTGATGTACGCAAATAATGCAGCGCTGACGCGTATCCAACACCATCTTGTTATCCGGTGAAGCGATACGCCAAGCTAGAAAGGGCTATTCGAAAACTTATAGATGGAACAAAAGAGCCTCGGGCGACTTCCGAGCGGAGGAAGAAGAAAGGCTTGCCGCCAAATGAGGCATCTGCTTATTGTGTGATATTTCTCGTCACCCTAGTGGCCGTTGTGCTAAATAGTTTAAACAAATCTCCCGAGTTTCAAGTTTATCAGGCCAACTAGACCGGAAGACCGGCAGCGCCTAACGTTCACAGCACATCGTCGCCAGCCGTCGTTAGCTTAAACTAGAGCAGAAATCAAATGTATGAAGTCCAGAAGCTCCAGAAGCAGAAGCTTTTTCGGTAGCTATCCGATTATTGAATCATACCGAATTTAGGATGTGTCTTCAGTTGTCGATCTTGGCATGCTGTCCTCTAATCATCCCTAACATCCGCTGTTCGAGCGTCCTCGTCAACAGCGGCCATCCAACGGGTCGAAGTGGTCTGCCGTGAATTAGTCGGCCTCTATCAAGTCCTCTGCTGAATATTGTTTTTGCTGGTCGCTCATCCGGCATCCTTACGGCCTGCCGTGTTTTAGTCGCTTCACAACATCCGCATCTTTATGCACCTGTGACTCATGCGCCTGTGCCACACTTCTCCTAATTTGCCGGAAAGAATTGATCGCAAGACCTTACGCCCTAACACACCTCAAGCTCGACAGTCGCTCTCCATTAACGTACATGCTTCATGGCCATAGAGTTCCTAAGGGAGTATTAGCGTGTGATAGAGCACGAGTTTCGTACGAAATTGCAGGCAGTGGGACATCAGCTGTTTACGTAATCCGTAGAGGGCCCTATTGGCAGCCGCACCGACCTCTTTACTTCACGGCTTACACCGTTGTCACATACAGAGTTAGACAAATTCGTCGACCACTTCAAAAATATCTCCATCTTCCATTACCGCAGTTTCAACACCCGAATGGCTACCACGCTCTCTACCAGTCACCATATATTTCTTTTTAGCAGAGTTTTTGATAAGCCCTATCCTCGCAGCTTCCTACTTAAGGTGCGTGTACTCCTCTTCGATAGCCCAAAAGCAAATTCGATAATCCGTCACCTTGCTTCAAAGCAACTAACGTTACAAATGGGTCCGATATCTCATCCGCTATTCTGGCACTTACCTTTGATCCATTGACTGCAATACGTATCAGCCTAATCGGTTATGTTGGAAAACCATGTACTAGCATAATCCGTCACAGGTTATTTTGTTTAATTGAATCGTACGACACCTTAAAGTCTATAAACAAATGGTGAGTCTGCAAGTTGAATTTTCGGAATTGTTCGAGGATCTGTCACAAGGTGAACATTTGGCCCGTCGTGGTGCATTCCTCTCAAAAACCGCACAGGTACTCGCAAACAAAGGTTTCCTGCAAAAGCTTGAGTTTATGATACAGGATGTGGGAGAGAATTTTGTGTGCAGATTTAAGGAGAGTAATGCGATAATTGCTACGTTCGAGTCGATGGCCCTTTTTAAAAAAAGGGGATATGAGTCCTGTCTTATCGACACAAATGTTGCATCAGCTCTTCAGCAATCACTAGGAACCGTAACATTTTCGGTATTCAGGAGGCAAGGCATCTTGGTAAAGTCTCCAAAAGAGGGTACCTATTTCTGAATGTAAGTAGAACAGGCGCGGCATAATGTTGTTCGATAGCACTCTCAAAATACTGTGCAAGGTAATCCTTAATTGGCCCCAGAAGAAAATCGATGCTATTGTCCGACGGCAGCCAGCTGGATTCCGTGCTGGCTGATCACGTCTGGGTCATATCTAGACGCTCCGTATTATATTGGCATACTTTCACCGTTACTGTTCCACAACGCCTCAAATCAGATTACTTTACCGCCTAAAACGAATTTTTAATTCAAACAGGAAAACCGTTCTATTGTAGGCCTGCGAGATGTGGTGCATTTCGGCGAAGATAACTCGAAAACTGTAGGTCTGAAGCTCTGAACTAACTGTTGCCTGTCATGTAGCATTCCCGGGATTCCCGGGACCTCAAACCTGGGTCTCCAATTCGGAAGTACCTCTTCCATGTCAGCAGTGCTTGATAGAGGGAAGGGAACGCAAATAAATCGGATGTGTCTTGAAGAAAGGAGCGAACGAAATCTGCAGAAAGGCTGAAGCACTCGAGTGGAATCCGCAGGGACAGCGCAGAGACAGACTCAGAGACCCATGGCTGCGTACCCTAATCAACGATATTCAGACTGTTTATTCGAACCTCTCGTGGCATCGGGTGAATGCGATCCACAATGGTGTAACATGACTTCTTTCTTTTGTCCTGCCGAATCGGCGTTCATGGACAGAGAAGTAAGGAAAGTAAGCCAGTTGAAATACTGGAGTGGTTTAACAGCATAACACACGCATAAGCATGAAGTTAAAATATTTCATCATACTTGCAATAAAACTGGAGCAAAATTCATATACATACAAAACTAAGAAAAGTGCAAACGTAACGTCTTTCGTTATCAGCGCAGTTTAAAAAATAAATAAACTTCAACCAGTTGTGTTGTTGACATTAGGCTATTAAATTTTATGAGCTGACCTCGTAAATAAATATGATAATCAAATGTATGTCTCGATCACTCAGATTCATGTTAATGCCCATCAGACCTAATTCGACAAAAAACAATTCCTATGGAAAATGACCTATCAAGTATGAGTATGACCTCTGTTTTCCCTTGCTCACCCAATTTTGTGATGTTGCCTTCAAGGAAATGAACTTTTTTGCTTCTCACTTCCTATATTTTTATTTTCGACTGTTTGGGACCTATCACTTTGGAGGTGCTCGAAAAATGAGCCACCAACATTTAATTATGACGTCCGTTTTCTCCTATTAGTGCAGGTTTTTGGGAGAGCTATTTTTATCACCTTTCGAGCATAATCATGCAAATTTTTGGTTGCATGCTGATACTGATACTGATGAACAAGGATGGTCATATTCGGCTTCAAGAAATGTTTTACGTAAGAGTCAACAGGGTTCGTGGCAACGCTGAATAAAAGTATTTTCATGATCATGAACGCAAAATGATGTAAACAGGTGGAAAGGATATGCACCGAAAACGATTATTGATGGGGAATTTTTCTCCTTTATCTTGTCAGGCCACGTTACATTAACGTATGTAGTAATTGTGTAACAACGGATGTAAAAAACAGTTGCACTGATAGACGTGTCATGTTAAACATAGGTTTTTCAGCAAAAAGTAGTATCACGTCCTATCAGTTTGTTTGACATGCAAAACGCATCATGTATAACATATCGGATTATCTATTCATTTAATCAAGCTTTAAAGACAAGCTGACCCTGACTGACTGCGCTACATTCCAGTTTTACATATTTGTGTAAATTATATAGGTGTTAAAGTTTAATTCGATCTTAATTTTTATGAAAATATCTACCTCTGACAATCTTTTTGAAGAAACACTTTTGAAACTTTCTGAAGTTCAAGAGCAATCAAGATCTTTAATTCCATACAAATTATGGCGCGTAAACTGTACATTTAAATGAGTGCACAATATTTGGTCGCCACTATTGGTAACCGGTTTGCTCGATGTCAACGCCGGGTTGCTTTTATCATCGCAGAGAATGTGTTAACATGTAACTTAGAGCTTGAAACTATAGTACAACCATGTTCTGTGTTAGTTTAGCATTTACCACACATTCAATTCAAACTAGATTGCAATAATTTATTACGTCATGAAAAAATTCTTCGATTGAGCAGTGCGATAAAACAATTAAAATGAACGATAACGAAATGGTCAATTGTATTAATACCATGTACGGATTGGATCACCACGATTCAAGAACCATTTTTTATAGATTTCATATGCCAAACTGTAGTTTCGATCTGACCGACCTTCATCTTCCTGCAAAAAGTTTCGTACATTCATCACCTGTTCTGAACTACAGGAAGAACGAAACAACTCTAGCGAAACCTGTTGTCCTTATAGACGTACCTATAAGTATTTCAAAAACTAAGCGCGACCGCAATTCGAAGGTTTATCGTTATCCATGTTTTGTTTTGACAAAATTAAGAATTTTTGATCGATCATTATGGTAAAAGCTTTTTTTTAGTTTAAGAATGAGCACGATTGTGTCACTAGACTAGTGAGACTAATTAGAAATGCAAATGTGATACTGTATGGGTAATACTAACGCGGCTTGAGATCGGAACATTTCGTTTTCTCCATCGATGTGTCTTTATTGTAGCCATTCATTTCGATGGCTTTTCCGTGAACTGCTTTATCATTATCACTCATTGTGGTGCACTTTCTTCGCCACTCAACACTGCATGAAACACTTGACGTCGAACTCTTGCGTTGAAAACTTATGCGGGTTCACTACTTTCCAATCACTCCAGCTGAACCATAATGTGTAGATTTTTATCCAAGTTATCACAAATCACTAATTGTTGCACAATTAGACGAATTCTTTTCTCAAACCCAGTTTGAATTGCCGCCAGTCGAAGTACTCAGTTGGTGAGGAAACAAATGGTCGATATTATCACTGTATAATTCATAAACTGATACTTGGGGTGTTCGTAGACCGTTTGCTAATGTTCTGTACTACTGTAGTGCAGTTTAGTGTACCGAGGTCCCGAGTGCTCTGTGCTGTCGTTCCGATTCGAACGGAAGCAACAGTTAGAATGCGCGCTCGATTCAACTGAAGCCTAAACTACGCTTACAACACGTCGACGTCGTCGTCGTCGTCGCCAACCGTCGAGCTAGCGTGCCTTCAACGAGCGCGACTACTAACACCAGCCGATCGAACCGACGTCTACCGTCTTAGTTTAACCTGGCTCAAGCGCTAGCTGCTGCATGCTCGGTAGCGGAGGTAGCAGAGCGTTGTGATTATTGTTCGATACGGTGATAATAATCAGCATCGTGTGTGCGGCGGAGCAAAAAATAGTAAATATCGTCACCGTTGTAGTGTTCCGAACAGAGCGGCCGGATTGCAGCGTAACATTGATTGGTGCCGGTTTTTTAGAGCCACTGACCACAATAGGTACCTATTAGGCTACTGGTGTGTGACCGTACGGCTTGACGAGAGCGAATCGAGCGATATTTGATAATGAGAGACGAATTAAAAAATACGGAAAATGCCTGGTATGCGGTGTGGAAAAATGCAATGGAAAGTATTCGAAGGCGCTACTGGTGAGAGGTTGCAAGGGACGTGTAGAGCGACTAGAAGCGCGGCTAGTGCCAGACCCATCGGTTGCACCCTCGTGGTTGAGCTTTCGAATGTATCTATTTGATTTTTGTTGGGACTTACAGAAGACCCTTTTTGATTTGTCGACGGGTCAGCTTTGTACAAGTAAGTTAAGGCCATCCGGTTTCAGTAATAGATGAGATTGTTGAAGTTCTTTTTTCATTTTGCAGTACTTAGTTGTAACTGGGCAATTAGCTTCGAATGTAGATTGAAGAAATATTTTTGAGAGACGTTTGTTCAAGGTCGGGGATATCAACAACAGCCAAAGTCTTAGTTTAGAATGTGTCAAGCTCCTGCGTTGTACTATCTGAAGCCATCTATTTGATTCTCTTTTTTGGTGCCATCAGTATTAAACCGCGCTTTAAGGTGAAATGAGTCGTCATTAATTTTGTACATTACAAAAGCAGTTTTTTGTTTGAAACCAAAATTCTGGTCTTTCCGTCGAAAAATTAATGACTGCTAGTTTCCCGTTAACAAGAGATCGCCCACTAACATTTGCACTATAACACTTCAGTGACACATATTATATACGTTCTTTTACCGTGAAAAATCACGTAAACTTCTCCCTGTAGAGATAATAATATTCATCTAATTTTCACATAAATGCATTAGTGTTCATGCGAACTACCTTAAATTCACGTAAATGGTATAGGAAAAATTGAATGGAAAGTATTCACATAACTTTTCCTATAATTTCGACGTAAAAATTATTTTGAATACAGCCCGGACTCGATTATCCGGGTGTTCATTTTTATTTTCAACCCGGATAATCGAATCATCTATTTTGGTACAAATTTTTTTTTTGGTATGTCAAGTTTTTGACTTTTAGGTATCAGAAATGTTTTATTTATTATTGATCTATCTTCCCAAAAGTCAGTAAAATCCTTTCTTATGATTTTTTCCACTGATGATTTTTTTTGGTACAATATTATTTTTTGGGTGTTATGTTTTTCAATACAGTGGTAACCCGATTTTGTCACTCCCCGATTTTGTCACTCCCCGATTTTGTCACCCCCGATTTTGTCACGTTTTTGACCCGATTTTGTCACGTTTTTTACCCGATTTCGTCACGCTTTTGATTTATCGAAAGCTTAGTTTGAAAATCATTTTCAAACATGTCAAATGTGTTGAAACACTGTGAAAAGAACTGTGTTGATTATCGTGGAGTTTCCACAAAAGTTGTTTCTTATCTCCACAACTATAATAGCTAGAAGGTCACTTTCTTTGGCAAAGTTCTTTAAAATAATCTTCTTAAAAATTTTGTAGAACATTGTTTTGCTCTATCTCTTACTGCTTGAAAAATAAATTCTTTATCTTACTTTTAGGGGGGTTAATCAAAGAATCGTACATACCATAAGAAAGAGTTTTTTACGCTGTGAAATTTCTCTGAACATAGTTAACCTGTATAATCAACCATTTCGGCGCAATTAAAAAACGCGTGTTTTCATACCTGTGGGACATGTGCTGTCGCTGTGAACAGGTGACAAATGTCCACAGAGAGGTAGAAGGAAGTGCGAAATGTCCTAAAAGTGATCAGAATGAAATATATGTTGTTCGTTCTAAGTTATCTGCAAAAAAATAAAAATTGAAAAAATACCCGATTTTGTCATTGTCCCGTTTTTGTCACCCCTAAATTCATCATGGGGGTGACAAAATCGGGTCATTACTGTATTTAGGTATTATAAATGTTTTTTTATTATTGATCAATCTCCCCTAAAGTCATAAAATTCCTTTTTTAAATTATTTTTACTGATGATTAGGATGATGATGATGATGATGATGATGATGATGATGATGATGATGATGATGATGATGATAATGATGATAATTTTTAAGTAAAAAAATTGATTCCATCATCGCAGGGTTTATTTTTGTTTTGTTCGCCGATAAAAGGGATATAAGAAAGGATTCTTGTAGCTTTGGGGAGGTGAATCAATGCTTGTCTAGTTGGAATCATCATGTAGCATGAAAATTATAACATTAAGGTTTAAAATAAATCATTGAAAAAAATTTTTTTCTTTTCACCCGGATAATCGAGTCTAAAAACCCGGACAATCGAAACCCCGGATAATCGAAACTCCGGTTAATCGAATCCCCGGATAATCGAGTCCGGCCTGTATACATATTTTATTTTTAAGAACAGCATTTTTACGAAAACTTCAAAACTCAAGACTGGACATAAACACAACAAATGACGAATTCTGTAGTCTTCGTTAAAGTGTTAAAACGTCAAAAACCAACAGTGCGTAATGTTCTGAAGGATAAGGAGAACTTAGGTGTGGACAGACGGCAAAGAACTACCGTGGACCCCCGTTCGTTTGACCGTTTTTAATCTGAACTTAAAAATGGTTCATGTCATTCTCAATATGACATCATTTGCTTATGCAGACAATGCACATAAACAAGATTTGTTTGTACTGATCTTGCGTGTTTATTCTGTTTTACAATGCGTTTTCCCAACGATTATGGTTATCTGATCGGAGAATCAAATATTCGCTGCTTGCAACTGCCAACTGAATCAAGCCACCAAAAACAATAATAAAGAACAGGGCAGCCAGTTCACACAAACTCCAGCATATTTAGGGTTACCAGTTGTTCAAATTAAAAGCAAACCCCGTTAGTTTGCATGAGGAATCTTCCACTGGGGGTCCACTGTATCGAGCAAATCGGAACTAGGGACCAAGAACTGAGGAGGAAAATATTGCGTTAAGTGGCATCTCCATCCGGGATATGGCTAGAAGTTACGATGCCAACTATCAAACTCATGGAAAATTCTCGCTTGAGAATACCGTGAAAGCACGTAATTCCGATCACCTAAGGCATGATTCTTATTTGAGTCCCTACTGAAAAATATAGCTTTGATATTTATTAACACAGTATGTGTCTTTAGCTAGTATTTTCAATTATGTTTCATGGAAAAATACTAAAATGCCTAAATTATTTACCGAAAGTTAAAAAAATGCATCTTAGTATGATGCATCAGTGCATCTAATTCCGATCATCAATTATAAGGGGTGATTCTAATTCCGATCACAGGTGTATCTAATTCCGATCACGTCATGATGAGCTGTTAAAGCAAAAAACTTTTGTCAACTCGTACCATATGGATCTGAAATGTGTTGCTTTTATGTAGTTTGACGACAATCCCCCTACCAGTCGTCTTCTGCTTGCGTTAATGATCGTTATTATCATTAGCTTAATATTCATAAAATTTGTGTACTCAAAAGATCGGCAAGCGGATTATAAAACTTTCCACTTCTTTTATCTTTGTTCAACTGTCACAATTACAATAACATTAGGTCACTTCGACATTTTCATAAAGCTTTGATCATAAATAATAGTAAAAATCAAATCAGAAAGGTTGTGTTCCAGACATGACTGCGTAGTTGGCGTAGAACTACGTGAGGCTGGTTTTCACGAAGAAACCTGGAATATTAAAGAAAACTTTTTACAGCATATTGGTACATGTGTAGCGTAAAATAGCGTAAAGTGAGAAAAAATAAACAATATAATAATAATATTATCTTGCTGTACCATATTTATGGAAGGCGAGCTATTTTGTGATATCAAAAACGAATACTTTTACCAGTGCCAAAGTCGGAGTATTTCAGTATAGAAATTTGCCTCACGCATCCAGCTATTAACAAAGTTATAGGAGAAAACTTAAGTCCTCAAAATAATATGTTATTGTTATATTAAAAGAACACGCATTAATAAGATAGTTCATACTGCGCTGTTTGCAGCGTTAGAAAAGCAAAACGTCTGAGCCTTTCAGTTGGCTTGGAGGTACGGCACTGGTTTAATAACCCGCTCAAATGAATATATCAAATTTATAACAGGATGAGTTCTAGATAATAAGTATTTTATAACAAAGTCTCCTTTGCGTTTTGTTATAAACTTGGTCTCGTTAGCAGTTGAAATCACTAAAGTTGTAACAAAATTTGCTCAAGGCATATCACAAATATATCAAACTAACTGAACCGACAAACTTCGTATTGCCACAAATTAAACTGTGTTGTACATAAATCGTGAATCTCGGATGACCTTTCTCGCAATCTTGAGTTTTGCAAGTTTCTGGGGAGTTCATGGGTGTTTTAATATACAAATTTTTCTCACAGTAAAGTAGAAAACAACTCCCCCAATGCTTAGCCTGATAAAATAAAGCGGATAGCATTTAAATATTCGCCATCATTACAAACCATTTCGCCGAATACCTTTTTGCAGAACACCAATTCTTGGTTGACCATAACGTGGAATAGAGAATTTCGCAGAATACCATTTCGCGAAAAACCTTACGCGGGATGTACCATTTCACGGAAAATCTTTTCGTAGAAAGTACAATTTCGCAGGGGTGACCCAACTGATGGAACGTAATAGAGGTCAGTAGATCTAGGAAAATAAATAAACCTAGATAGAGGTGATCTCTACGGGGGACTGTCTCCCCGCAGTGGCCGGCGAATCCGACGGCAGGTCGCCGGCAACACTCGCGGCCTGTGGCCGCCTCGCGCTGAATTATCTAATGTTACTATTGATAGTTTTTGGTGGTCTTGTTATTGATTAATGTTTTATGAAAAAGTCAAAAATTTCTCGAATTCGATTAGTTTTTGAGTTACGCAAAAATTTCTGTTTTATTTGTATGATAGTGCTTATCCCCCTACCACAGGGGTGAGGGGTGTCAAACCATCATTAAAAAAAATCCTGCCTCCAAAACCCCCCACATGCCAAATTTGGTTCCATTTGCTTGATTACTTTTCGAGTTATGAGGAAATTTGTATTTCATTTGTATGGGAGCCCCTCCTCCAAAAAAGGTAAGGGGTCCTTATTCATCATAGAAAAAATTCATGCCTCCAAAAACACCCACATGCCAAATATGGTTCCATTTGATTAATTAATTCTCGAGTTATGAGGAAATTTGTATTTCATTTGTATAGGAGCCCCCTCTCCTAAAGTGGGGAGAGGTTTCAATTCACCATAGAAAAAAAATTGCCTACAAAAACACCCACATGCTAAATTTGGTTTCATTTGCTTGATTAGTTCTCGAGTTATGCAGAAATTTGTATTTCATTTGTATGGGAGCCCCTCCTCTTAAAAAGGTAAGGGGTCTCAATTCACCATAGAAAAAATTCTTGTCTCCAAAAACACCCACATGTAAAATTTTGTTCCATTTGTTTGATTAATTCTCGAGTTATGCAGAAATTTGTGTTTCATTTGTATGGGAGCCCCCTCCTAGTGGGAGGAGGGGTCTCTAACCGTCATAAGAACCTTCCCTGGCCCCAAAAACCCCTATATGCAAACTTTCACGCCGATCGGTTCAGTAGTTTTCGATTCTATAAGGAACATAGGGACAGACAGACAGACAGAAATCATTTTTTGTAGGTATAGATTATGATATAATTTTATCTAGTTTATATCCATATGAGTAACAAAAATCAGTATTCTGTCTTGCTGTATAATCAAATTGTGACAAAGCGCTTTATAAGTAACAGAACAAGATAGAATCTTGGTAGAAACATTTATAACAAAGTTTGATAGAAATATGAACTTGAGCAACAATTCAGTAAGATTTTTGCTAGAATCATCTGATCAGGAAGCTAGACGTCACATGTTCGAATCTCGTCTGAAAGAGTCAAAGGATTTGTAGCACAATTGTCCCGTATTCTTACAGGCTACGAAGTCTGTCGTATAAAAACAGAAGGTCAAAATTCCATCAAATCGGAATGTAGCACCTAGGCTATACTGTGCTCTGTAGTAAACAAAAAACACGCAAGTTTATTTTGCTTCTTTGTCTTGAACCAGCAGCAGCCACAAGCTTGATGCTTGTGAAGATGCAGAGAATTCCCTTGTCTTTATTAGCAACAAGTATTGGACTAACATTCCTTCCCATCCCACCAGGACCCGCATTCGGACGTGATCGGCGTCTGTATTGATCAGCACGCAGGGATCTGATAAGGTTGCACAAAAAGGAACAGTGCGCTGTCCTAAGCATGCTTTTTCCAGCCATCATTTTGCAATTTTCATCGGTCCTGGTCAATAACGGAGTAGCAGCACACGGGCGGAATCCTATGCTTGTGCCTATGCTTATGCTTGCTTATGCTAATCAGCCACAAGCTTGGTGTGTGTAATGGTCGTCTGTGCCTGGGAAGCAAGACTATCATACGGAAAATGTATGGAGAATTTTTAGCTTGAAAGCTTTCGTTAATTTTCACTATTTAGCGATTGGCAAACAATCTTTTCAAGAAAGCCATACAATTGCTGCATCGTTTATGATCAAAATCCGTTTTAAATTGGAAGAGCTATTAGCGTTCAAAACTTTTCATTCTTTCGTGACGGTGGCTTAACGCCAAATTTTTGGTTGACACCTTGCCGTAAGACGTAGTCCTACGTCAAAAAATTTCGATAATCCTGCCATGTTATCATGTTGCAATCAATCCTAAAATCCAAATAGTAACTTCGTTAGCTTGCATTTTGCCAGTTTATAACTTTGATATAGTGATCGGAATTAGAAGCAGAAAAAAAATTATGTTCATAATTCCGATCAATTACTTTAATAGAATAAATTCCGCAAATTCAGCATTTTTTCAGCCAAATTTGATACAAAACGGTTATATATGCTTGTATCTATTAGTTATCATAGAATACCGAAGAAGGTAATATGTTTTCACGCTCCTATGATCTTAGCAAATTTGATCGTGCGCTTAGCACTTCGGCTAAGAAAATACATTTTGATGGCGTTTTTTGCTTCTGCCTGTCGAATTTAATTTATTTTGAAGTGCATGGTGCCCCAAAGGCAGTCATTTTTCAACAACTGACACATAAACACATAGCACAATAACTAAGCGTACTCTTTCATTACAGATTTTGGCACAATTTTCTAAAAATTAACCATTTAGGTTGAGTGATCGGAATTAGGAGCTGATCGCAATTATGTGCGGTCACGGTAGTACGCAGCTAATAACGTTGATTTCATGCCAACAGATGTAAATCTTCCAAATTTTCCGAAATTTCGATCCATTTAAAAATTTTGGGTAATTGTCAAACTACTACTTCGATGAAGCGAGGGGACAGCCAAGAGGCAAAGAATTGCGTTCAAAGGGAAAGAAACATACTGATTCATTCGGATCTTCAAACTTTGCGGGGCATGATGAGTCCTGTTAAGAGAAAAGTCCAACATTTTATCAGAATTAGAGAATTGTAATGATGTAATACTGTGAAATTTAAATCTGAATAAAAATACTGCAATCTAGTCATTTTTGTTTTTTGCGACTCTCCAGTCCCGAATTATAGGTTGTTCTATGTGGCCAAATTAACTTTTAGCCATGCATTAGAGTTGAATAATTTTAGCGTCAGCACGACGTTTCGATTCGAAAGCCTCTGTTTTGGTCAAACGTTCACTCTCAGCCCTTCTTGAACTGATACTAAAAGAACAGTGCAACGAGGGTAACCCTCCAAGCATTTCTGAGCTTTACTCTATCGAGAAATTTTCATCTGTCATTAAGGGAAACCTTCGTAAAAACCCAAAAGCGATCGGAAATGAACTTGAATTAACGAAAGTGTGGTTAAAAGTCTCTTAACAAATCGACCATACTACTGGAAATGCACTGTATAAAACCTGGCCAAAGGGGTCAGCAATCCCGGGAGAACTGTACCAAAAATGTACCTGTACCAAGGTGCTTGTCTGTAATTTCCCACCAAACAATACTTACCCGCCTGTCGCCAAACCGGTCAAAAATACTTGCAGAATACTGGCTGGTTTACCCCACAGGTACACTCTTAAATGTGTTTACTTCTAAATAGATTGCTTAAAACTACTCAATATCCCCTTAAAGTACACCAACTTTGGGTAGAAAATTTAACTAATTAGACTCCAACTTTTGAAAAGGACTTTTTAGCTGCAAAATGTAAACAAATTGAGTGAGTGTTTTTTCTCTATGCTAATCCAGCAAAGCTCGGTTACTTGGTTTGTTATTCACTTTGATAACTAACGTACTTTTGGATTTAGTCTGCCAATATTTGGGTGCATTCAGAATCTGAGTTTGTACACTTTAAGGGCATTTTGTGTGATTTTAACCAAGTTTTAATTAAATTCGTCCTATTTACGGATGAACACATTTCAGCGTGTAGATAGTGTTCCACTTCTGCGCATACTTGTTACTTCTACCAGCAAAGAACCGGGGTGGTTCTTGCCGTATCAACAATTCCTATCTACTGTACTCGGTACTGGGTTTCTCGTCGCTAATTCGTTAAGCGTCTCGACACACGCAAGTCGGTCTTAACCTGGTCGAACTGTCTAGCACGTTGGGCCCCTCTATTCTTGATGTCGGTGAGGTTCTCGAAGAGAACGAATTTCACTGCACAGTAGTTCGGCATCGTTGCGGCGTGACCGGCCTACCGCAGCCTCCCAACTTTCGCCAGGTGTACGATGGGTATCTCTCCAACTAGTGCCTACAACTCGTGATTCATACGCCTACGCCACTCACGGCTATCCGTTTGTACTCCAACATAAATAATCCGCAACACCTTTCGTTCAAATAAGGCTAGTGCACGTATGTCTCCCGTAAGCAAAGTTACTGCCGAAAGTCTATAGAGGACTACTGGTCTGATTAGCGTTTTGCACTATTTGCGAATCTAGCCTTGCCATTGCATTTTTGCAACGTTGGGTGGAAATGGGTTGAATTAGAATCCTGTTCCTTTAGTTTAGAAGAACTATGCGAACGGAGCAAAAGCAGAACTAGCAATGGAAATTTCGTACATATGATCTGTATAATATATTACCAACATCTAATTTAAAAATTTTAAGGTAAAATAGCTAGTGGAGTGCGTGTCACATTGTACCCCACTTTGAGCACTGCAGTGAATGAAAATACGATAAATTATACCGTGATTATCTTCTTGAAGTAAGTTTACACTGTAAAACCAATATTGATTCAGCTTTGGAAGCTTTTGAAAAGTGCTATTTTTGAAGCCAGATGGAGTTCTGTTTCAAAGGCGCAAATGAAATTATACACTCCAATTGTTGAAGACAGTCTTCAGTTGCTTCTTAGACTGAAAAATGTACACAGACATTGACATTGCCAATATAAACAAACTCGTGAGACACGAAAAAAGATAAAATGAAAAGTTTCCTGTTTTGAGGAATGAAAAGATAGCGAATAAGGTTGTTGAAATTTTATTTTAAAAAAAAGTTGCCAAAAATTCTGAAGAAAGCTGTGCCTGTCCCAGTAACAAAAGAGTGCGATCATATTCTGCTAACAAATAAATATAAACCTGAAAACCGGATTCGCTCAGTCAGTTGTTCATGATTTTGATTTGAATGTTATGAGCTCACAGTTGAAATTGTCGTCTCTCAATAATACGATATTTTTACTCATAACGTCTTACCTCGTCTCACGTTTTACATTCTGCTTAAAGAAAACTCCCAGAAATCACTTTGAATTTTTTGGTATATTCAATAACTATTTTAAGTTATTATATTTTCCTAACATATGCGCAAAGGCAAATATTACACTTAACCTAACATATTCGTACTTGCCTTGATCCCTTAATAGCAACAGCTTTTCCTGTATATGTAGTTATAGTTATCTGACAAGGATGCAATTACCTAAAGCCATTATCGTTTACTTAGAAATATGAAAATATCTCATGTTAACGAGTTGGTTATCACTAGACCTCTTCATAAGTCAGTCAAATATTTTGGCAGAAGAATAGGCTACACCTGTTCAAATTTCGAATGCAATTTCTGATTAGATACTGAATTTCCTGTCTCACGGTTTCATGCAATCAAGCGTGGGAGTACGAGAGATGAATTTAGTAATAATTTAAAATATAAATTTCATTACGGAGCAAATGATTATAATTTTCGTTACTGTAGTTAAAAGGGTTGTTAGCTTTGTAAGTCCTCAAGATACTAAGTGCCAATAAGGCTTGTAACTAAAGTTGAAAAGAAGCTAACAGTGAGAGTTTTCATCATATTTTTAGTTTATAAAACAACCCACTTAATCAGGATACTAACATTAATATTTATAATTTATATCGTCTTTATCAAATTTTATCGAGGTATAACTGAAAGTAATATGACAAGTGAGGCTGCGAGAGGGAATCTTACATAATTTTAAATACAACTGGTTAAAGCTAGATTTCATTAAAAAAGAAATAGCTATCGTCAAAAGAATAGCTATCGGAGCAGCTGGATGCAGCGTATTGAACTCCAAATTTTTCATGCAAGAAAAATGTGCGTCAATGTCAAGAAGAGATTATTGTTGTATTGTGCCCCTGCCTGTTATCTATGGCTACCCATGATGAAATCGAGAGCAAGGCGAGCTGTCGGAAATACTACTTGATTGAACAAAGCACTTCGTTCAATAACCAGATTGAAAGTTACATTTTCTGATAAGACTTCTCATCAATGGCATTCATATGAGATATTCGTACGTCTATTGAATTAGCTTAATGTGAAATCACGGATCAATGGAGTGTTCGGTCACATTTATCGCTTATAGAAATATTATTCAATCTCGTGACAGTATCTGGTTTCGAGCGCGATGTACAATAGAGAAGGTGACTTATTCCGAAAAATGGCATCTGCTCAACAACGTCACATCTATTGTTGTGCCTATCGCCTGCAAGACGATTTGGATTCACTCGTCCAATTTAGCGTAAAGTTTGCGTTTGCAGGTTTACAACTTGCGAGTCTCGAACGGAGGAGTCAACAAACTAACAACTAACAGACTAACATTTATAACGATTCTAAATTGAACCTAATTTTGCTTTAAAAATGTTTATTTTCCTACTTTCCTACAATCTTGTTGTTCAGTGACAGAGAAAAGTTGTTAGCTACCGAAGGTGAATTACTCTACCAGCATGCGATCAAGGTGTAACTGGTTTAGAGACCTTCTCGACAATTTTAAGGAATTTTGCGATAACATTTTCCATGGTAACAGCACGCTTACTTAATATGAAACATTTGATTGAATTCTACTTTGACATATAACGAGACTATGCAAATAAATTTCACTGTTTTATATTAGTTAAAGTTAAAGTTATTTTTGACCTAATATCAAGAATTTTCAGTTTGCCTGAATCTACATTTCTCGCATTAAGCATTTATTCTTCCCCAACGTTAAAGTTATATTTATACTAGAAAAAGTAGTTCGAAAACAGACACTGAGGAAGCCTGCAAGTCGTAGGCGAAATACGTATCTGTCATTGAATAAAATACACATAGTAGAATTAAATTGGATAAGTTTTCTTATTTTTTATTTTTAGAAAAAGTATATTTCTAAGGAAGTTTGGAATAACCGATAGTTTATTCGTAATCGTCTCAATTAGTGTCTCTTAGTGTAATGTCCTACTTTTTGCTTAGAGATATACTAGTTACAGTATGGATCATGTCAAGCTTTCTCTATGTTCAAAAACTAATGTTTTTCCATTACGTGTATCGTAAATTTTGTTAGCTAAGTTTTGATATCATTAATTTTATTCGATGTTTCACATTTCAACTGATTTTTTTCTACAACTGACTTGTATTCTAATATATAATCAGTAAAATTGTTGGACTGACGATAGCCAAACTGCTAATTCTAACAGTATAGAAAGCACGAGCAAGTATGCGGCGACTCAATTCAATTGATGTGCTGTAATAACGTTAATCATACGTAGATATACGCAAAATGTGTACCTACCAGCGATTAAGGAAATGTGAGATTCCATAAATGTGTCGCTTAATGCCGTTTGATTCTTCATTCGTCGTCGGTGTGTTACACGCGCCTCAGGGCTGAAAAGTTCTAAGGTCGTTCACGTCTCTAAACAGCATCGTAAATTTATTCTGGACGATTGATATTAGGTATGCGGTACCGGATTACTAATTATAAATTGTTGAAAGACGATGAGGATAGAGGTTTCAGCGGGAGTATGTACAGTAATAAAATCTTTTTTAATATGGTGTACCTATACGGAAGTTCACGTGGAAGTAAGACATGTAATGAGATTTGAAGCTAAGCTTGACTTTGAATGAGTCAGAAATTATTAAGAAAATTAAATGCTATTTACGAAATAAAATATGAATTAACCTTTTTTGAATTTAATATGAATTTTAACCTACATATACAGTAGGTTACTCCAAATTGGTCAGAGCTAGAGCCTTGTTTCGTTGCCAGAAAGATCGACCATTTTCAGTTGGTGTTAATGTTTTCTGCGAAACACAGAATGTATATGAGTTATGTGTAGGTTATGCACGTACTTTATTTTATTAGTACCAAATTCGTTTTCCTGATAAATTGCGATTCGCACGAAGTAAAAATAACAGAACGACCCACTTCGTGCTAGTCACTCAAAAGTCACATTTTTTCTGTTTGTGTGGTCACTAAAGCCACGTTTCAAGATTTTGCATATGTGAAATTACAACGCGCAATTTCAACTCAATCGAAAATTATTGATTGCATGACCATGGCGATTCAAAAACATCGTCTTCAACAATTGAAGTTTCAACAAGGCGATGCAACATGGCACAACGCGCATCGGAATTGATTTATTGAAAGAAACGTTATCACTGATAATCAGGCCTGCAAAACAAATTAGACTCGAACATACAGCTCGAGAAAATCTAGGAGGGATATACGACCTATATTGTTGCAAAAATTGAGCGAAAATTGGGCTTTCTCCGAGCCAGTCGTCAAAAGTCGGTTCTACAGGAAATAAAATGCGAAAAATGCGGTCGCTCCTTCGAAAAATGTTAGAAAGTAAGGTTTTTATGCCAACTACTCTGAAAATTTACTTAAAAAGTATTTAAAAGTAAGTTTTTAAAAAAAATATCAAAAAACAATTGGTCAAAAATTGATGGAATAATAGATTTTTTGTTGTGCAAAATGGTTTCAAATTAACAACAAATTGATTTGATAGGCCGTAGAAACATTTGCATTAATTTCAATACCAATACATACTACGGAATATGGAATCCTTGCGCAATCCTCGACTGAAATCCTCCTTTTTTGAGCTTCCCTTCTCACTCTTTGTGCATTTTGAAAAACTTTTGCGCATGACAACAAAGAGAAATTATACCTAAATCGACATTATCTGCGAATAATTTCTAAAACCTTGAACGAAAAAAATCCTATCGCCATATTATTTACTCCATCTTTTAATTTTAAACCATCAGTCATTGTTCACTGTAAGTACCAATTTACAAATACAAATTTGGTCCGGTTTTGGTCATTTACAGGTTGGTTAGTTTGGTCACTTTTTAGTTACTATGTTTGATCATTTAGTTACTAAAGTCATTTTCTTCGGGCACTATCATGGCTATTACCGTTGCAATAAAGTTCTGTTCTGTTTTTACCACGTTGACAAAATGTTCATTTTGGAACAAAAACTTAGCATTACGGTCTCTCTAAGTACACCTGGACGAACAAAAAATATTTGTCTTCGGGCATAGAAATCGTGTGGGGGAGTTATACAGAAGATAAGTACAGAATCCACCAGTTGAAATCCCCGGGATACCTCTGTAAAAAAAATCGCCTTTACTATAAAATAGCAATCTTCGGGATTCTGAAAGCAGGAATCCTGGTGTGTTAGTAAGAGCAGTTTAACAGCTTCAAAACTCCGAATTAGGTAAAAATATTTTACAGATAATTCTATAATTGGTTGAACATTTAGTAAAATATTTACTAATTGTAAACATTACTAAACAATCTGTCAAAAAAAAAACTCAAACTTTGATCCATCCAAAAAATTTAGTATTCGAAAAACTTCAGTAGTTTATTTCTTAACGGGAAATTAGCAGTTATCAACTTTTCGTCGGAAAGCCCAATTTTGGAAGCAGCTTTTGTGCCCAAAAGCGGAGTTTTGTTCGTGAAATTGTAAATACTGCATTGTTCTTGCGAATCTGAACACTTCAAATATATTTTCATGAACAGAATTTTTGTTTCAAACAAAAAAACTGCTTTTGAAATGGCAGAAACGATGACGACTAATTTCACCTTAACTATAAACTACATAGGTACACATATTGTTGAATTTAGCTATATACCCACTGAAAAAAAAACGAAATTAATTAATTAATTAAACGAAATTAACGAGCGATTCCGTGCAAATCAACAGTAAGGAATAGAGAAACTTTTAATTATTATTCTCTTTATTTTTGAAACCTTAATTTGACATTTTCCCCATGGGTTTCTGTCAAATTTCCGCAGCGTATTAAAATCCGTATGTATTGTGTCTGAGTCTTTAAGCTAATAGCTGGTGCGTATCAAAGAAAAATTTAAAACAATTTTGATTCAGATTTCTCAATTAAAAGGTTTATAAATCCATACGGTTTATATCTACTAACGCTAACGCTATATAGTCCACATAAACATCTAAGACATCGCCTTTGTTCCATTTACTTTGGCTTGATTATTCGTTTGGTGCTTTGTGTGCGTGTACGAGAATTTGCCACTTCAGGGAAGTCATTTGATACTGTCAAAACATTCGACAATATTTGCGTGCTAAAGAAGATTAGCTATTGTTTCGTGTTAAAGTTACAACACATTTATTACTGTTATCCAAAAGAGGTGAAATTCGATACATTTATAGTTAAGTTAACTATTCGACTAATTCGCCATCCAGTGACGAGTGATTTAAAAATTTTGCTTTGTCAACATAAGGCAAACGAAGATTAGATTAATCTTTCCAGGCACAGTTCGTTCAACATTTTTGTTTTCCCGTTCAGTTAGATTCTAGTTGTTCGGACGGTCACGAGTGATTAGTGGATTCTGTAATCGAGAATGGCTGCTGAAATTAAGCCAGCGCCACGCAGTGCAAATGATCGGTTCTGTACCACCAAAAAGCCGGAGCTGCTGAACAAATTAGAAGGCTGCAATGATGACGTGAACGCAGCGCTGCTAATTCCAGGAGAAGAAGGTGTTATCAGTGTTTGCGATGACAAGTATGTTAATTCAATTTTGTTTCCGTCCATATATTGAGTTTTGCCTTTTCATCAAAAAAATAAAAAAACATTTAGATTTGAGCTCTTGCAGTGGTCCTATCAAAATTTTATAGCTATTTTTGGCATAACGTTTAGGAATGAGTATCAGAACTATTTTTTGTAATTTTAATCATTTAATGATTCTGTAATGGATTTGTAGGATCTAGCGGCTATATCTAAAAGTATCTATAGATACTAGTCCAAATATTTACCAATGGTCTGTTGAGGTTAATATATTGTGCCTTCATAGGACGTAAAATAATTTAAGCTTGCTACATATTGATTCCTAAGATAGTTTTAAACTTTCATATTAGTAAATTAAAAAGATTTAATTCAAGATGTGTACATTTAAATATTATTATAATAGTTTGAACAAAGTTTATCTATTGATTGTTATTTTGCAGGACCATTCGAGTGTGGTTGAAGCGTGATTCCGGCCAATATTGGCCATCGATTTGTCAGTACATGCCGTCTGGATGTACATCGCTCTGTTACACGCCAGAAACGAGAACTCTGTTCATTGGCCAGGAAAATGGTACCATTTCGCAATTTATTTTGTCCGACGATTGCAACCGGTTGACACCGATCAGGGAGTATCTTGCCCACCAGGCCCGTATTACTAACGTTATCTTCGCAAAGCACACTGGTTGGATTTTGTCCGCTGGGCGTGACAAGTTTTTCGCTTTTCACAGCACAGAAACCGGAGAGCGTTTGGGGTGCTTCACCTTTGAAGCCATGTGCACTGCAATGCAGTATCCTTACTCAAAAATTATTTCATTATTAAATATTTGAACAAGTACCAAATTTTCCTTAACACACTTGCGTTTAAAGATATGATTGTCTTTCTAAGTATGTTTTCGTTGGTGACTATAGCGGTCAAATTACGATGCTTAAACTTAGCAACACGGGAGCTACTGTGGTAACCACGATGAAGGGTCATGCTGGTTCCGTGCGTGCTTTGTATTGGGCCGAAGGACCCCAGTTGTTATTCAGCGGTTCATATGATCAGGCCGTCATAGTGTGGGATGTCGGTGGTAAACGTGGAACAACCTACGAATTGCATGGTCACAAGTAAGTTTTCAGTAAGTTGAACGAAAAATGTCAGACTCAAAGTCATTCGAAATTTCAGCAATAAGGTGTCAGCTCTAACTTACGCCAGCAACACGCAGCAGCTAATCTCGGCCGGAGAGGATTCGGTGATAGTATTTTGGGAAATGAATGCCATGCGTAAGGTTGCCCCGGAATGGGTCGAATCGGACACCTGTCAGTTGTGTACGCGTGCGTTCTTCTGGAACCTGAGAGCGATGATCGATCAGAAGCAGATTGGTATGCGGCAGCATCACTGCCGCTACTGTGGAAAGGCGATATGCGATAAATGCTCGACCAATCGTATCAACATACCCATCATGGGTTTTGAATTCGACGTTCGTGTGTGCGAAGGATGCTTCCAGCGACTGAAGAGCGAAGAGTAAGTTTTGGCTTCTTAATGGAATAAATTTTAATATTTACATTCCTATTATTAACGGGGTGCTTTAATGTGGTTAAAACGATTTCATTTGCAGGAGACCCTCACTCGCGACGTTCCATGATGCCAAACACAGCATCGTGGCAATGGACCTGGACGAACCGAAGAAAAGACTGCTCACTGTTGGTCAGGATCGCATAATTAAAATCTGGGATTTGTCCTCCATTTGGCCCTAAGGAATGTTGCTTCTCCGCTTTCCAGCTTACAACCGGTAAGAGTACTGTTTAGGGTATTTTTTCCGATTTATGATACAATAAGTTTGGCATTTGGCCCACTAAATTTCTAAAGTGGAACATAAAAATTCACTGTACTATTTGCACTCTCATGTAGACATCCTTATTAGGGCGTAAATGCATTACTTTTTCCCCATAAATATCTATGAACGCCTAGTACAAGGAACTCGTTTGACGAATGAACTTTCTAGTGTAATAAAATAAGAAAAGTAACTGACTTTTTATAAATATGTGGATAGCGAGGATACGCCGAAAAAGATTGTAAAACCAACGTTGATTTGAGCAGTGCTATAAGTAACGTATTGTTGTAAACAAATTATTACATGTAGTTATTATAATTGAATTCGATTCGTAAAGAAGATAAAATTGTCGGGAAATTTCAGTAAATATACCAACGTATGCGAAGGGATTCCCGTTAAATGTAACCTAACTGTAAACTTCAACAATAAAATATAACAATAGTGGAAAATATCAAGGCTTCGTAACTAGCTTTTGAAAAATCTATTATATTCGTAATATTACATCAGAGCGCAATGGAGTTTGTTTTATTTTCAAATTGTATTTAATGTTATTTTTTGCAAATATACTTTTAATGCTAGCCAGATGTTAATATTCTTTGTGAACGTTTCCCTAGCATTCACTGTAATATAAACTTGTGCGACAAGAGTTTCTAAAACCTGAATGGGCAAATAATTATTTTGATTGTTACAATCGCTTAATTTCTAAAATATAAATGAGAGGATGTTCTAAATTTAAAGGAAAACAATATTGTTTATAGCAAAATCACATTTATTCCATCTTTAATCAATATCGTGTCCGTCTTCAGCCATTTTGGATTTTTTGCTAATTTTAACAATTTTCGTCTTACCATCTAGGATCGATTTCACTTTAAGAAGCTCTTCTTCTAGCAGCAGAATCGCCTCTTGCAAACGTCCGATTTGATCACTGCAACCACAATGGTAATTATCATAAACGGGTGCATTATCGGCTGCTTTGGAACTAGGAGTTAACAAGTGATTGAGAGTTCCCCTAACTAAAAGAGGTCTGCCGGGAGAGAGAGCGTCCAGTACATGGGACAGAGGTTTCTTAACTTCCTGCTTGACAACAACACTGCTTGGGTAGGAATTATCATAACTTGACGGGTAACTGCTCACGTAAGAGTTATCATAAGTTGACGGATAAGCTGAATATTCCTTAGTGTCTACTACATGGGCCAGGGGTTTCTTGATAACCTTCTGGGCAACGACACTGCTGACGTAAGAGTTATCGTAACTGGACGGATAACTGCTCACGTACGAGTTATCATAAGTTGACGGATAAGTCGAATGTTCCTTAGTGTTCACTATATAGCCCAAAGGTTTCTTGACCACAGTGCTTGGGTAGGAGGTATCGTAAGTTGACGGATAATGTTCCTTAGTGTTTTCTACGTAGCCCAAAGGCTTCTTGACCACAGTGCTAGGGTAAGAGTTATCGTATGTTGACGGATAATGTTCCTTAGTGTTTTCTACATAGCCCAAAGGCTTCTTGACCACAGTGCTAGGGTAAGAGTTATCATATGTTGACGGATAATGTTCCTTAGTGTTTTCTACATAGCCCCAAGGCTTCTTGACCACAGTGCTAGGGTAAGAGTTATCATATGTTGACGGATAATGTTCTTTAGTATTTTCTACATAGCCCAAAGGCTTCTTGACCACACTGATAGGGTAAGAGTTATCGTATGTTGACGGATAATGTTCCTTAGTGCTTTCTACATAGCCCAAAGGCTTCTTGACCACGCTGCTTGGGTAAGAGTTATCGTATGTTGACGGATAATGTTCCTTAGTGTTTTCTACATAGCCCAAAGGCTTCTTGACCACAGTGCTAGGGTAAGAGTTATCATATGTTGACGGATAATGTTCCTTAGTATTTTCTACATAGCCCAGAGGTTTCTTAACGACACTGCTTGGGTAGGAGTTATCATAGGTTGGCGGGTAAGCTGAATGCTCCTTAGTGTCTACAACATGGGCCAGAGGTTTCTTGACGATACTGCTCACGTGGGATTTGTTATAAGTTGGCAGATATACTGGATCCTCAATGAACTGTGGAGCTTCTTTACCTTCCTTCTTACCACTTGATGCTTTTTCCAGTAGAGATTGTTTTGGGATCTCCTCGTATTTAGAAGTAGTAACTGGGACAGTATACTCGTATTTAGGATTAGTAATTGGAACAGTATATTTGTATGTAGGTGCTGTAGTTGGGACAGTATGCTTGTGTTTAGGAGTGACAGTTGGAGCAGTATACTTGTATTTAGGTGTAGTATTTGGGACAGTATGTTTGTATTTAGGAGTGGTGGTAGTAGTAGTAGTTTCTACGTACTTGTCATGATGATGATGGAAAGGATACTTAGGATAGTAGGAGGTATCATGGTTATCGTATGTTGGTTCAGCATATCCAGGTTGATCGTAGCCCGGTTGAATGTAGCTTGGTTGCTCGTAACTTGATTGTTCTTCGTAGCTCGATTGTTCGTAGCTTGGCTGATCGTAG
The DNA here is from genome assembly GCF_943734655.1 of Sabethes cyaneus. NCBI lineage: Eukaryota > Metazoa > Arthropoda > Insecta > Diptera > Culicidae > Sabethes > Sabethes cyaneus. Next base: position 227,012,896 of record NC_071355.1, read on the forward strand.
CTGGGTTGGATATAACTTGGCTCAACATAGCTTGGAAAGTAGTTACCGTCATAATCCAGAACTGGAGCTGCATCATAATAAGTGGCCGAACGCTTTTGTTTAATTGAATCCTTTGTGGCCTCGTCAACTGAGTGACTTGCTTCTTTTACTAGAATTTTCTTTATACTATTGTCGGTTAAATCTTCATGTTCATGCTGCGTGGTAGTAGATTGTGGTACTGGAAAAAAAATTATCATATAAGCATTTAGAGGCACACTCAAAAATTAAAGCTTTAGTATTTCCATTTGATTCATGTTTATATACAAAACATGAATCAAATTTGAAGCTTGCATTGAACTTTATTCTAATTTGTTGGTGATGATAATAATACAACACTTATTGTTCTTACAATATCTATGTTAGGAGAAGAACATTTTTTTTAAATTGTAAGTTCAACCAGTGTTTCACCACGCTTTTTCTTTGCTTCGAAATTTGACTTACCTTCGTTTGCCTGTATATTTGCAGAACAGATCCCTAGTACGACACATGCTGATATCCACCACAAATTCCACATTTTTACAAATGTTTCACTTCACTAGAACAACCTCGGCGTTAGATTGCTGACTTGATTCTGAGTGAGATGTGCTGGAGCCTAGCTTATTTAGTTGGAAAATTTCCACGAACAGGTACTGAATTTACAGATTTCTCAGCGAAGGATGGTCGTTTGTTTCGAAACATGTGATCAGTAAATGTTATGTATCGTTTACCGACTGCCCAGGTAGAACTTGTTTCTTGTTTTTGTTAGCTTTTTTGAGACATTTATTACTAACACTAACGCAATTTCTTCTTAGGTTTCTATAACCGCCAATATAGTAAGGAGTAATAAGGAAGTAGGCAGCTGAATCAGTATCTGCATGATTTATGTTAATAATGGTATCTGAAAAACCGGAAAACACGGGTAAACACATTAACTTAAATTTTTGAACATTTTGAGGCACATGTTTCAAATGACCAGAGTTGCAATGTTCCATTCAAGTTTGGATTGGCTTTTCCAAATTTAATAATTGTTCACATACATAGTGTGTCCTAAAATTAAATGTTCAGATTTTTATTCTTCATCCTTTTCTCGTTATGTTTTGTGGTTTTGTTTTAACCTAGAATCTAGAAAAATGTGTAACATCTTTTCCATAATGTTTATCAGGAGGCGAACCAGCCGCACGCTGAAAACTTCTACAATAAAGAATCTAACCTTATCTAATTTGTTAAGTAATAGAGAATAATCTAGACAAGTATAAGACTCTATTTATCTATCCTTTTGAAATTTTGTTTTTTTTTTTAAATAATTACTGTTGACGATTTTTGAAGGAATCTTCAAATGCTAGTCAACAATCGACGGCGCATATATGGATCGTTAGTTTTTAGGAACAAAACAATAAACGCTATCGTGAATTTTTGTATCACTAAAAACTTATGAGTTGCCGGAAAAGAAAAAAAAACATATTTTGGAAATTTTCCATGGGATGTGACGCATATTTTGTCATTTTTGTACCGTGCAAAGTTTTGTGAAAAACTTACACATTCCTCACATTTTCACACCAGAATGCTTGGTTCAATAGTTTTATTTTTTAAATTAGCAATCTCCTATTAGCAAAAGCTGTACAAACTGCTTTACGCTGCATATTGGAAAAATAACACACCGCTAATAAAAATATTTTGTTTTGTATGCTATAGTATGTTTGCTTTAACGGGAAATTAGCAATCATTAACTTTTCGTCGGAGAGCCCAATTTCCGAAGCAGTTTTTGGGCCCAAACGCGGGGTTCTGTTTTAAAAAATATAAATGCTGCTTTCTTCTTGTCAATCTAAACACAGCGAATATATTTTCATGAACAGAATTTGTGTTTCAAACAAAAAAACTGCTTTTGAAATTGGCAGAATCGATGACTGCTAATGTCACCTTAATACCGCGTAGCGCCTAATACAGCGCTTTTCAAAGAAATGTGGCGATACCCTAGGAGTCTTACTAGATGCAGAATATATCAGTCAAAGTCCCTAGCAAAGAAGATTCGGAAAAACCGAATCGTTCACGGTAATCGGTAACTGGTTACAAAAGAAGATTGACGCTTCTTTTCGGTGGCTGCAAGCTGATCAACCATGTGTGGATCACAATTATGCCACAATGCTCCGCATCAGTTGGCCGCTTAGTTGGTTTCGTCGAGGTACGGTGCTGGTCTTAACAAGCCAGTCGCCGTATGTTTGAATCTCGGCTAGGTGGTGCTGCTAGATATAGGAGTCAGTAGGATTTTTACACTAGCCCCGTAATTGCCCTGTACTCTAATAGCCGCCCGCGAAGTCGATAAAGAAGGGTCAAGTCTTAGAAAGGCCGTTTAATCCCACGGTTTTTGCTTTCTACTCTGCATTATATTGAAGTAGATTAACGAATTCCACGATTCTCTTTTACTGGTACTCTCTGACTTTGACCTTGACAGTTTGAAAGACTCAACCAGGAAGAGGAGTTCCAGATATGTAAGCTAAGGCCATCCAATCGAGGCGCAGTACGAGGGTGACCATATCGGTTCAACAGGACATTTTTTTCCCAAACATGCCGATGAAGAGTTACTTACTTAAGTGGCTTGCTGTCCTATAAGACAAAGCCTGTTAAACAAGGTTTCTCCAGTTACCTCGGTTGTGGGCTTCCGCTCTCCAATTCCTCGGACACCGAGTACTCTCCGTCGAATCTCGCTCCACCTGGTCTAACCATGTTGCTCGCTGCGCTCCTGGTCGTTTTCTTCCTACCGGACTTGAGCCAAATACCATCTTTGCTAGGTAGTTATCCGGTATTCTTGCACCATGCCCTGCCCGTCGTATCTGTCCAGCAGCCACCTTTTGGATGCAGGGTTCGTCATAGAGCTGTGCAAGTTCATGGTTCATTCTCCGCCGTCGGTCGATGAAAATGTAGATTCGACAAATCGACCAACCTTGTGTGCTCCTTGTGTTTAGAGGTACAATTCACACAAAGCTAGACAAATATGATGATCGTGATGATGTACCACTCCAACCATACAGATAACCAAATTCAAACACTGTTGTAGAGCCAAAATGCTCTCTTGTATAAATGCTATGGCGAGTTTCAATGAGCCAACTAAACCTAACTGCCGTCGAAATGGTACCGAAAACCAGTAGAAAATTCGCCAAGTATTCTGGCAAGGCTCAAAAAAACATCATATAGGAGAGCAAAAAAGAATAAGGCCCGCGGTTACTCGTGCTGTATCAAGAGCCCGTCTTGGGCTATTCGTCGCCAATTCGTTGAGCATCTCGACACTCGCAAGTCGGCTGCAATCTGATCGCACTACCCAGCACACCGCCCAGTCCGCCCAGTTAGCTTCGGGGTATGATGCTGGCCTAACAAGCTAGTCGTCGTATGTTCAAATCTTGACTGGAGAGGTGCTGCTATAGAGTCAGTAGGATCGTTGCACTAGCACCTTAATTTTCCTGTACTCTAACAGCCGGCTGCGAAGTCTGTCGATAAAGAAGGGTGATGTCTAAAGACGGTATAAACCCATGGCTTTGCTTTTAGGTTGCCTCTACCGTCTCAAAGTTGCTAGTAATGATATCAAAGTGGTCCACGAAGACAAGGAGTTGTTAACCTCACACCTTCAATAACGATGCTAAATAACACAACAACAGTCCAAAGGGCAATTCGAAAGGACTCAGTCGCATTAGTTGGCCCGGGTAATCAACCTTGTGTACTAACTGCCACAGCTCTTCACGTTTAACTGTATCGTATGCTGCCTTGGAATCCACGACAATATAAACCGTGGGCATGTTGTACTCCCGAAAGCTCGGGAGGAATTGTCTGAGTTTGAAAATTTGACCCATAGTAGCAGGGGCTCCCGTAAAGCTCGCCTGGTACTGCCCTACGAAATTTCTTGCTATTGTTGCAAGATGCCGTAACAAAATCTGGGAGCACCTTATATTCAGTCGGTAGGTTGGAGCGCACAGTTACTGGTACTAGGTAACGATTCTGGGTGTATCCGCATCCCGTTGGGAACGCATATTGATGATATTTGATAAAAAAAACGGCCCGTCGATGACAATTTGATAGATTAGGCTGATCCCAAGGTAGGCTTGTGGATAGCTTGGGAAAAAGTGCTTCCGATCACCAGGCCTCGAAAAGCTACAAAGTTCTCGGTCATGTCGGTGTGCAGGTAATAGACTTGACCACCGGTCTAACATTGCATTTCTATCGACCTGGGTATTCATAACCCCGATGACGATTTTTATGTTCCATGGAGATCAACTGTCGTACGTCTCGTCGCCGAGTCTACAGTAGTTTAAATAGTTGAAAGTATGCTACATATACAAAACAGAAAATGTAAAATTGGGCATCGAAATATTTATGACGACGAGATAACCTATGGTCTTAGAAAGACTGACAAAGTAGGACTTTAAAAACATTTGTACTTCAGTTTCTTTAGCGAAGCAGGATTTCATTTTGAAAATCAGGATTTTCCGCTGTAAACCAGGACACCAGGACAACGCTTGCGAAAACAGGACATGTCCTGGTAAATCAGGACGTGTGGTCACCTTGACGTTGCGTTCTCGTGCCCTTGCACAAATGTTGTTGCATAATGGTGTCTTGCCTGAAGGTTATTGCTACATGCTGGTAAGGTTCAAATCGTGGATCTCCCAACTTGGTAAAAAGCTACGAACCTAGCATCTAAGTGCTGCTTTAATTACCCTCCCTTTATCCGCGAATTTTCCGCTGTTTCCACTTATCGTCATGTCTTATCCTGGGGGTATTATAAAATACTATTGTTTCTTTACTTACTTTTACTAGTTCCTTCGTCTACTGGAAAGATTGCTGGGAAGGTCAATCGCGGTTAGCATTCACGCCTCTCACGCCGAGGACCCGGGTTCAAATCCCAACACTGCAGAAGTCACGAATTCCCCAAGCTGTTAAAATGACTATAATCAAACAAAAAAAAAGATTGCTATTATAAAAACATTCCAAATAATGTCATGATCCTTTTATAAGTCAAGACGAAATAAATGAGTCTAATAATTAACAAGTCTCATTCTTTACTTCAAAACATTACTGTAATTTTATTTGTTTATTTGTACATATTAACAGGCCTTGGGACCCAAATGATATACTTTAACCTAAGAATTACGCTCTATTGTTAAAAGACGATTTTCAGCACATTTCGGCTGACTCAAATTCGAGGCTGGAACAAAAACTGTAGACATAAATTTTTTCTCAGCTAACTTTCCAAATCGTCTAGCGTTTTTAAAACTTAGATTACGTAATATCTGAGTTTGTAAACTAATCAATGCGGTATCAGTTTCAGTAGTTCACATATTTTAATTTCATTTGACCTATGATTTTTAATACATTCTTATACAATTTGTCTTCATTCGCAATCTTAAATCGGATGGAAAACGATTGACCCTGGGATTGGATAAGTTAGGCTCTTTTCCTCATCACTTTTCACTGTTCTTTCTTTACAAATTTTGAGATCGTTACATCCCTTGATTTTAAACTTTCACTAGAAAAGAGCCATCAAAGTGCCTCTGGAGGCAAACCTTACCGTCGCCACAGGGTCTTTCATCTGTCAGTATCCTCCGGGTCTTCGCTGAATGATTTCCGCATCCGGTTTCCGGGTTGGTCGGAGGGCCTCCTGCATCGCCAGGTATAGCTGCATCTGCGTCAACTGGTCCTCCAGCTGCTTGAGAGCCAACTTCAAATGGTCGCTCTTTTTCTGTAGATCATCCATAGAACTGCTACTTGAGGCAATTTCTCCGACCATATACTTCTTAGGTTTATCAGACAAAGCCTGGTGAACTTGATCGAAGGCACTCTTCACCTCGTCGGCCATCTTGTCGTGATAGTTGTCGAGAGTCTCCGTAATATAGTTGTATTTTTTGTTGTGGTCCTCCACCATGCCATGCCAGTACTTGTCCGTGGTGGACGCTACAGGATATGACGTGGTCAAATTGACGTCATCATAGCTGGGTGTGCTGTAATATTGATAGTACGCCGGTAGAGTGTTCTGAGTGTTCGTTTCGTGTTGCGCGGTGTAGTCAACATGATCGCCAGAAGGAATGGCTTTTGATTGAGCAGGTACCTCGATGCTTTCGTATTCTGCAAATAAATGAAATGGTTTTAGAGTAATTCCGAGAAAATAAAGTCTATTTATGACTGTCTTTAAGACATTTAGATAATAGTAATAGTAACAAGTACGCTCCTCATAATATTCCTTCAAAATTTACAAGTAACCACTTTACTTACCTGACTTAGTGACAATTGGATTTGCAAATCCTGCTGCCATTAAAGAAATCAGATAAGACACCACGAAGCAACGCATGTTTCTGTTCGTTATGCGAAAGTAAGTAATCAATGTCAACTCAATTGAAAGAAATAGCTTTTATACCCTAATTTCTTCCGCCTGTTCGAGTAGAATATCCAAATAGGAAACGATCCGGTTTCGCATAACTGGATTCATGCCTTATTTATATCCATTAACTCTTACCTATCGCGTTGAGGTAAACCATGCAGTTCGGGGAATACATATAACACATACATTTCGGTTTCCTTTACAACGTAAACCGAATGTGGGGTTTATTCACCATAAATAATCTAGATAACTTTTATACTTCAATCAGTGATTGTGATATAACTTAATTAATACGTATTCAAAGTCGGTTCGTTTATTAAAACAATTTCAACTTTTTTGTATTTATTTATGCTCTATGAAGAATACCTTTATTCTTATCATCAGTTGTACATGTTGTTTGACTGAAATGAAATTTCTTAAAAAACATCATAGTCATGTCATACAATCTTACTGCTAATATGCTAATATTATGAGTATTTCAAATGCTTCGTATTTTGTACAAAAGTACACATTATTGGAATGAAAATAAATAGCATCGGATAACGCACCACACATCTAACCAATCGCATTCAAACACTCGTTTATTCCGCCGACGGTAGAGTCGTGTTTTGTTGTGATAACAAGCTAGGAAAATCCCCTCTGTAATTGTAGTTGTCGAGTTTCCTTTTGACCCATCCGCCAAAACCCACGTAAATGCAGTGTAGAATAAATAAATAAACCTAAAACTAGTCTAGAGACGCCCACCGATAGGCATCGTCGTCTAAGGGCTTATTATTTAGGTAGGGACACTTTCTAAACCGGCGACCATGTGCAGGTAATCAGTTACTTTCAACTGCACGTAACCGTCGCATCGCAGTACTTTGGACAGCGATATGTATCGTTGGGTACACAGATTTCACCATTAAATATATAGTTTTTCGAACAGGATAAAACGGATTTTTTACCATCGATGCAGAAAAAATATTCCTCACAATTGCTGTCGTAATCTGTTTGGAAGCCATTTTTAGTGCAGGTCGGTTCACAAGAACGTGGTATGCAGTTCACTAAAGGATTCGCGGCAGCCTCGCCATGTGGGCAGGTATAGCAATCCGGTGATACACAGCTATTTCCGTTGAAAAGCTTACTACCTCGGCATGTAAGAGTTTGTAGTTTCTCACCCCTCTGACAGTAGTAATAGTTCCGGCAATGCGATTGCAGATCATGATAATATCCATCGGACTTATCACTACAAACTAAATCTTCGGTGCAAAACGTGTTCCCAAGACGATCTATGCAATGGTCGTTACTGAATACTTGTCCCGGATTGCATAGATAGGAAGTTTTGCTTCCTTCTGAACAATAGTAATATGAACGACACCCGCTGGTCGGGTCCCGATAGTAGCCATTTGGTTTGTTTACACATGAACCGGAGCTCGCACTGGGACAGGAGTATTTAGAAGAACTGACACAATTTTCGCCATCAAAAACAAGTCCATTCGGACACCGAAATGTAGTTTTATTGCCGTTGAAACAGTAGAAATATTGGGCACATTTGGATGCGTCAGAAAAATCCTGATAAAATCCGGCTGAACGCTGAACACAATCACCAGAATATCCTGATCCGTGACAAATTTCACCACGTAGGGGCTCCACACATACATTTTTGGATGGATCGTACTGAAAGCCCGTTGGACAAGAATGATTTTCTACTGTCTTTTGTTTCTCACAGCGAACAAAGTAGGAACAACCCTTCCTGGGATCCACATGGTATCCGTCTAATTTCTTTTCACAGATATCGCCCGGCAATGCCAGTCTTGGGCAATGATAAAGAAAATCTGGCACACACTGGGATCCGTTAAACAGGGTAGATTTGGGACAGTCATGTCTAGACCCAGTTCGGCCACCAAGGCACTTGATATAGCTTTTGCATGTTTTAGAAGTTGGATCTAGATGAAGACCATCCGGTAGCCAAGAACAAATGTCCTCTTCGTTGTCCATATAGTTACTCATGCAGCCGGACGATTCAATGCCTTCGGAGAAGGTACACATTCGAGTCATCTCATTGTACATATAGCCGGAAGGACACTCCAGCACATCAACTACACTGTTATCTTCACAGATCATATATTTCTTGCACTGCTCATCTTCGATAACGTGGTTTCCATTTTGAAGTCCATAGCAACGCTGATCTCCGCTGAATGGTATTGCTACGGCTGATACGGTTGGACTTTCACAGTTTACCTTATTTTGTGGCGAGCATTGACTACCATCGAACAAATGGCCCTTTGGACAGTTGTCCATTGTAATAAGTTGGCCACCTTTACAATGGTATGATCTCCTGCATGCCTGCGTTGTATCCGCATACTGACCATCTGATTTCCCGGTACAGATCGGTTCGTAACACGTTACTGAAATTACGATATGCATCTATTATTAGGGCCGTGATTAGTTGTGAAATTTCTTACTTTCTTGGCGAGTGCATTTTTGCTGGTCGAAATCGAAAACCGATTTATCGTTGCATTTGTAGCGAATTGCTTGACGCTGAAAGCATCGGTAATACGACGAACATCTGCTGGTGGGACTTGCGTAGAAAAACTCATCCTGGTGGGTGCATTTGAGATCTACTGCGGCGGCCATGTGAACCCCTAGACGAAAATAACAAAAATAATAAAATTTAAGATGTTATTTAAATGAGCTGAATTACAGGAAAGAAATATTCCCACATCCGCAATACTACAGATACAGTGCAGTAGAAAAATCTGTGCTTGTCTTCAACCTAACTGTACTGCTTACACTCACCATTTTGAATGGGTTCATTACGAAAAAACTTGAAAATCACCCGACCAGTTGTTTGTAGCTTTCGTTCTGCAAAGCAAAATGGGAGTGCTCTAGTGAGTATGGGAATAACAGTGAAAATTGAAAATCGAAGCACATTTTTTTGATTGGATAAAAGTTATGAAATAATATCCCTGATGAATCCTAATAAAATTCATTCAAACATTACAGTTTCTATCGCTGGAAACTCTTTTGTGTCGCCTAAAATTTTTTGTATAAAAATAGTGAGCTATTGAATAATAGGACATTTGAGTTACAAACTAACACAAAATCACAGCGAAATCGCTATAAACGCTTTTTAACAATCATTACCATCATCTCAGTTTAACAAATAGCAACAACAGTCTTTTCTTGATGATCTATTAGATGGTCAAGCATCTCCCGTAGACCCGGTAGTAACTCAGCGATGATGGCGACCAACATAGCGGAAACGCAAAACGACATCTAAGCTACACTACAAAGCTTTTAACTGGAAGCTAATGTAAGTAATGCAAGCATCATGTACCCCTTCCTGAAAAATTAGTAAACAATTATGCTAATGTAAAGAGCACAATGCGTGTGGTTAACGTTGAAAGTTCACTTCCCAACTAAAGGTTGAACACGAGTAATTCCGGGCGCAAAAAATGCTGCCTTTTATATATATTTTATGACTAAAAATGATTAAAATTTTATTGAATTATGTTTAGACCTCATTATGGTGTCATCGGGCAAGCACATGGTGAATAAATCCTGCTCGCTCGCAGCGAAATTTTCCAGCTTCCCGCTTATGAATTGGCTAAAGTGTTGAATATCCCTCCCAAATCCACGGTATCTAATGCCCCGCAACGGTTTGGAGAACGTTGGACCGTTGGACGAATTTCTGGACAAGAATTCGACCGCCAGAATGCAATAAGAAAGGCTGAAGGTCGAAGTTTTCGAAAAAGCTTTCTACTCGGCAAGCAAAAGTGATGTGTTCGTAACTTCTAGACACATGAACCGGGAAACTTTTCGAAAGGTGAGAAGCATGAATACAAAAGTAAAATCTGGCTAATACCCGAGAGTTGTTTGTGAAATACTATTAAGGAATACATACTAGAAGATTATGATGGACAAGACAAAAATGACAAGAAAAGCAAACAAGATAAAAAAACACAAAAATTCAAAAAAAAAGAAGAATGCCAAAAATGCAATAAAATAAAAAAGACAGAAAAGAAAAAGCAGGACACAAAAAGCAAAAATAAAGAAAAGTAAAAAAAAGACAAAAATGGAGAGTAGACAAGAAAGGCACAATCCGCAGAGAACATAACAATTGCATAAAAGGCAAACAAGCATAAAGCTAAAGAAGCAGAAAAGGTAAAAGATAAAAAAATCAAAAGGTAAGTAAGACAAGAAGGCAAAAAAGTATCAAAAACAGATAAGGGTACAAAGAGCGGAAAGGAAAAAAGGCAAATTTGGTACAAGAGGCAAACAAGAGGCAAACAAGGGCAAATATGGTATGAAACTAAAGCAGCTTAAGAGAGAAAATTGAAAAATGAATATTAGACCAACCTCGTGTTTTTAGTCATGACCTTGAAAGGTGCTCAGGCATATAGGGTACGGGAGGGTATTCCCAGCACGCTACTAAATTTGGCATGCATTACGTTTTTTTGCTGCGCTTTCCCAAATAAAAACTTTGCCGCTATATAACAACACTGAAACGGATGTAGCACTCATAAGCTTTAATGGGTTATAACTATTTTCATAAAAATGTAAGTAATTTGCTAAATGTTGTTCAATAAACATCAAAACCACTGTTTTTCCACTGGCACGTAATCAGGCTGAAAAAACCAGCAGCAATCGCTTACGCGTATCCGCTTTTGATGATGGTTTGGAAAACACACAATTATGATCACGTTTATTTATTCTAGAAACTAAACAGCTGTGAATATTGTATCACAGTACAATTCTATTTCTTTTTATCACGGAAGAACACAAAAATTCCCTTCTGATATGAAAATATAAATCAATTTTCATTCACTAGCACTTGCAGCATTTTGTTTTTAATTTCAGCATATGGTGCTCTATTTACACTACTACCAATGTGTGAGGCAGTTACTCCTGAAATTATTCTATCGTGTTGACATAGCTAGTATTTGAGTGACAACCACTTGCTTCTGGTGCTAATGTATATGCACGATTCAATGATACACTAGCAACAGCAGCAAGCTGTTGTCACTGCAAAACTAGTTATCTTCAAAGAGTTGGTATATAGGCAATCCCGACACGTTATCCAACGGTCTCTCTTTTGATCTGTTTTTGAAAAGCTTTTAATCCCTGTGCTGGCTATTTCGGCCGGTCAGATTTAAAAAACACAGATATCACTATAGAAAATGGGTTCATTTTAACCGCAGCGACTTCATCATTGCTCGCACTATAATTCAAATTCAGTAGCGTTTTATTAAGTCCAAAATACAGGCCGATATTCAGTAAATATTATTTTATCAACTGGTAAAAAGCTTGTCTCGAATAAATATAGTTTCAACGTAATTCCGGAATATTGTTTAGGCTACCGCTTAAATGGGTGGAAATACCCTCCCGTACCCTAACTTAATATTTCTTGAAACGGTAGTTCCCTTACAATTTTCGGGTAATTTTTCAAATAGACCTATGTGACAATGACAGATTCTCTTCGCCTCTCCTCTCTTCTGCTTTTCTCAGCAACATAAATACATAGAAAAGAAAATTTTCAAAACATTTAGCTAATTAGTGACTCCGGCAATCAATTCATGCAAAGCTGATGTATTAAAATGCATTAGTAACACCGTAAAAAGCGGTGTAACGTGCGTGGGAGGGTAACGACGGTCTTTGCTTATGCACCAGGCAGCAAGGCTGCCGCAAAGCTGCAATGGTTAAATGCCCGATGAGACTCTAGGATGTGTTTGCTTCCAAAACGACCCTTGACTTGACCAACCAACTAACGACGGGCTAACTCGGAAAAACATATGCAAATATAAGGAACGCGAAGTTATTAACACGAAGCTTATAGCGAATTCATAAATTAACCTGGCTCAGGTCGATTAGCACTCAGTTTTAATCGAAGTGCTGTCAAAGCGTTCATTAATTAACCGAGATTGCATCTCGGTTAAACTGACAGCATTCAGTTTGAAGCGCAGGTTAAAACTGTCTAGCATAAGGTTTTGCAAGGTGACGTCACGAATGAACGCAATTCATCCATTTGACATCCACTCGTGGTTTGTTTACTATTTGTTAGGCAAACACAATATGCATAAACTAAAGTTAAACGTTTTAAAAGCGTATTGTCCAGCAGTGTCGCCCTCTAAACTACTCGGAATAGCAGTTTTTGTGCTTTTCTGGCCTGCCGCAGACGCCTTTAACAATATTCACTTTAATCATTTTAACCCGCGTTCTAAGTCGATGTAAACAAACCACTGATAGACGTCAAAAAAGCGAGGTTATGCTCGCCCGTGCAAAACCTTATTACGGTTTACGGGTCGATCTGTCAAACTGCTCGTATCGTTCATAAATTTCTGGTTCGAGTTAGCACGAACCCAGGTTAATTTATGAATTCGCTATTAGATATGATCGATTCCCATTTTAATCTCTCATGAATCTGCCTACTCTTGCGCCTTAAGCTCGGCTTCCCGAATTCTCTTCTTCCTCTAACTAACCATGCCGTTCGCTATTCGGCCTTCGACTCACCACGGTGGTGGTTCATGGGGTCGGTGGGGTGCGGATGAACCATGTTGTCCAGCTATCGATGCGCATGAATAACGGTACTGGATGATAGATGACTCCACCTCTTGCAACGGAGGGGTTCGCCGATGGTGTTGTGCACTTGGTCGTAATATCTATGCTGGCAGTGCTCGATTCGTAGACGAAGACACGGGTTGTAGTTCGTAGACCGCGTCACCGAAGGTTCCGACCGTGCCAACGTCGGATTTCCGCGCCTAAGGCAGTGTTCGGCGCTCAAAGAAGTGTTCAGCGGAATGGTGAAGGAACCGCTTTTGGGATCGTCGATCAGCTTAAGCCGCACGTGGCGGACACGCGGGGTTGTGGACACTTCTGTGTGTATTTCGTGTGCCCCAACCTGGAACCTTCGATTTAAGGGAACCTTCAAACGTTCAATTTTCATTAACAATCTTGTCACATTCGTTTTATATGTGGATTTACCTGCTAATCTGCTATCTATTTTTCCTCACGTTTTTTTTACAATATTTCACGGTTTAATTTATTACAGTTCTGCAAAAATTCTTTTCAGTAAAAATACAGCTTATACAGCTTTTTGGAACAAAAACTTACTTCTATCTGATTTTTATTTTCACCAATTTTTAACGTGAATACTTGTACCGGTTTAACTTTTACGGTACTAACTGACACTACTGACTCTTAGAACGACCCAAATGGAAATGTCTCACACTTAGCCTTTTGTATTAAGTATAGCCAACATCTACCGGCTCAAATATTAAGACTAACGTGTTCATCGCTGATTGGTTGAGATCCCAATGTGCGTTAGTGAGCAACATTTTTTATTGAGCTACTGCGTTCTGTCATCCTAGCGCTCTCGAGGGACCCTAACCATCAACTCCGACAATTTAAATTTTTGAATTTAAATTAACCAGATTCGAAGCTAAACAATATTTATGTAACCCCGTTACAGCGGAAGAGAGGTGACACTAAGAGAATCTCTCATTGTTACATAGGTGTATTTGAAAAATTACCCGAGAATTGACGAAGGGACGGTAGAAGACGATAGAAGAAATACCCGCCAGGGAATGTGGCTCGCTGGCACTAATGTACCTTTGAACCATATAGGCACTGGACAAAAGGAGACTGCACAACCCCCTTTGAGCGTGTGACGTATCTCAAACTTCATAATTTGGTGGGTTGGGTTATTTATAGACACAAATTTTGCCTCTTCCTCAATGTATTGTAATCGAACCACCGAATTGAGAAGTTTTAATATTACTCGTTTAATCTAACAAAAAGATCAATTATTGGTTTATTAGGATTTTTTAAACGCAAGTCTTTAGGCTTCGAGTAAAAATAAATCAATTAGATGAAAAAGTATAACTAGGAAAATGATCGCGTGTGTGCACTGAACTTGTGTAAAGTTATTCCAAAGGAAAAACTAGCTGTCCAGAGGTTGAAAAAATAATAATAAAAGTAAATAATAATAACACTACTTTTTATAGAACAACTAAATATTTTATAGAACAAAGTCTTTACGAAAATCTACATTGACAATGTATTGAAGAGCTACTTCCTTCTCAACGTTTCGAAATTGTATAACAAAGTTTACTATCAACATGCTTCTAGACTGTTGCAAGCTTATATTTGTAAGCTTTGGTTAAAATTATAATTAATTGATACTCGCGTGTACCCTTTTAGTTTAAAATTTTATACTTCGCATTGTACTCAAAACTGTAGGAAAACATTCGATAGGCCATTCGAATAATTAATGTACTTAACAAATAATAATAATGGTTGTTATGAGATACTTGTGCTATGGCATGCAAAAACACAGCACACAAGCTCACAAGTTCATTGATCAACAACAAACAGAGGCAGAGGCATTTGGTTTTGCTGAAACTCACCTGTCGCAAAGGCAGTTACTACTGTCGCAGCCGCAGCCGTGAGTAGGAAGAAAATGTTACTGCTCAGTCGAGGTGTAACTCCAACGGCAAGCCGATAGCGTGACAGGTCCGACGAATGCGGTCGATTTGTTGACGAACGAATGCAGCATCTTCGCTGGATCAGTAGCCGACTGGCATCCGCTACGGGTGCCGGCTTTGTACTTGTTTGCTGCAAGTTGTTTTTCTGAGCTATCGGTTCCACTGGTGTAGCGGTTGGAAAATGCGGCATTTTCCTGATGATTTAATTACTGCTCTAAAAATTCTTTCCTGTCTATAAATAACACGCCCTATGTTTGTATATTTAGGGCTGCGAGACATGCAAGCCGATCGGAATTTCGAGATAGTATTTGCTTGTCTTACTTTGTTTACGCGTCTACGCGTTGATCGTAATCTATCAACAATCGTTTGAAGCGAGATGCCTTCATTGGCTGATAATACGCTCTGTTCCCATTGGGTGCTCCCGTCGGCTCATTTGTGAGAGCAAGTTGTTGCCGGTTGATTATAAGTGCCACCCTGCAACAGAGAATGTACTAATGAGATTTTTATTGTCAGGTTGATATTTTAGGCACGTGCCAAAAGATGTATAGGTGCAAAGCAAGATGTAATACCATAGATAATGGATCCATAAATCGAATCAAAATATGGAGAGAGAGATTTGCTTGACGGAACTGCCTATTATAGCGAGTCAAGGACGCACAGCGACCGGTAAGCTGGCGCAAGTTAATTGAACAGCCGTTCTGTTTGGATCGGTCGAGTAATTGGAGAAGTATGAAGAGATGCAGAAAAAAACGATAAAATGATGACGTTAGTACTACGTTAGGAAGCTAACGGTCACGTTTGTTGTTAACAACTTTAACTGGGCTGTATGTTTGAGTACACATGCGTCAATTTTCAACCGAGCGAACTATCACGTGTGAATTCTTGTAAGTTGTTGCGCCAAAAGTGAACGTAAACATGTTGTTTTTCTCCGATGGTAGAGTATTCGAAATGCTTGCTACATATTTCACGAACGGCCTTCACGAAAATATGTTCGTTTTTTGTAATTCACTAAAGTAGTAGTATCTGGCTCAATACACTAAAAATAGTAGGACTGGCAAGAATGGAGTTACCAAAATAGTAAAGCACCATGCTAACCCATAGTACTCGACAGCAAGGGTTCACCTCTTATTCACTCATTGAAGTTCCGAAAAGAGTAAAATTTATCGAGCAAAAAATAAAATATTGAGAAAAGAATATTTCACGAACAGCATTGCTTAACAATCTTGAACACGTTTTGGGTTTATGTGAATGCTAAACCAACACCAATTATCTTCTATATGTGATGTTATTAAAGGCAAACCACTATCATCGACTCAAATTATATCACCGTAGAAGTTTGTTTTACTGAACAAAACGATCAAGTGTATGTTTAAAGCCAGGTAGTAAATCGTATCTATCCGAAATGCTAAATACGGTGATGGAGAGTTGATGCTTCGATTTGATGAAAAGAAAACATTAAAAAATATAAGTGTAAATTCACATGGAGGACATGTAGAGGGTATTGTAAAACCCATCATCAACAACTAGCAACTAATGAGTAATCGAATTGGTTTTACCCATTCCCGACCACATGATTTCCGCTGGCAACATGACTTTAATTATGTGGTAACGATTGTATGCAACTTTTCAGAAACGGATATAATAATAATTTGTCAGCTTAGAACAATGCAATTTCAAAAAAGATACTGAAACCATTAAATTCACTCTGTATGGAAAAACTTGTGCAAGATCCTGGAGAGAACAATTTCTGATATCGTTACATCCGCATTGGGTTGCAGTTTTTAGTGCTTGCTCGGTTTACGGTTTCCAGTTTTTATGTACGGTGCTATCGGTATGCAGCATGCATTCTACATTCTCTGAATTTAGCAGGCATCGCACGCTTTGCCATCACTTTTTCTCTCATTCTAAGCACCCGGCTGACAGTCGACGACACTGCCGGGTTTTTGTGAAAGCCCCGCACGTTCAATAAAATCGAGTGATCAATGTTTCCATAATAAACACTTCATTCCTTACAGCTAGCTTCGGGCCAATGCACGCGAACAATCACATCTATTTCGCACTTGCACCTTTTAGCACGACCGGCTACCGTTAATTATGCATAATCATCTTACACTCTTCAGTTGATGAAGTTTTCAGCAGATCAATCACTCACGACCGGATATTCAATAGCAGAAGATTAATAGATACTCATTCGTCTTAGCCGTTGCACGCAATGGGATTAAAACCGCCAATCATCACCGCGAGATACGAAAAAAGGTGTAAACCCGACGACCGATGCGCTTCGAATGAAACGATGAATGCGAAATAGCTTTCAATTTATATTGTTCAAGCGACAGGTGGCAGATTGCGTGAGATGCTGCGGTGCGATAGTTCATGCAGGAACTCAGCAGGCGCGCGCGTCGGCAATGAATGATCTCCTGTTTTGTCTTAGCGGCGCCGGCGTAACAAATAGCAAAAACCAAAGGAGACGCTCTATCGTTTGTTGGTAAAAGCAAACAGCAACTGAATTTTAGCTTTTTCGAACTTGTGCAAGTTGGGAAGAATGAATTTGATAAATTTAAATAGATTACTTAGCTCTCTGGTCAAAGTGGTAACTCTGATATCAATGTTGTAATAGCATGAAGTTAGATGAACAACATCGCCATTATCTCTTAAAGAAGGAAGCCTTTTTTGCGCATTTCTGCCAGTACTAAAATATGAAAAACTTGCAACAAAATTACGTTATCATGCTTCAACTCTAACTAATCTGTTGTTTCGTTACCTGCGTTACCTGTATCGTTACCTGCGCCAGTCAAAAGAATTCACTTTGTAGAAAAAGATTTGATATTAGTCTTTCGTAGTACCACAAACTCTGTGGTACAAAGGTACACGGGTACCAGTGAGCGACACGCCCTGGCAGGTGTTGTGGGTTCAAATCCGGTTATAATCTCTGATTACAGCTTGGTTCGACCCATGCACCTTCCAGCATTGGACAAAAGATAGGAGTCACAACGACAACTTGTTAACCATAGCTACCTATTACCCCCCCTTCCTTTCCACCCTTCCCCTTCATTCCCGAAAAAATCGTTCTTCATTACTTTCCCTTACCGTCCCTTCATCAATTGTAGAATCATCGTTTCAAAAAAATATTAGTTTTATTATGGTTTTCTAGCCAGCTACAAGTGTGTTTGGACTCGTATCTTCTTGGTATTGCGCAATACCACAATAAAACCAGAGGTAATGATTAATACCGCAATAAAACCTTTATAAAGTTCAAGCAAAACCAAGTGGGTTTAGAATTGTTACTTGGGATGGAACTCCTACATTCGGTTGTCCAAGCCAGAAAAATGTTAGACCAACCTCGTCTTTTGTTTATTTTTTATAATTTTTAATAACGTTAGTTTTTTACAATCGTCATTACTTTCTTCTACCGTCTCTTCTGTCGATTGTAAAAAGCTACCTTTATAAAAAATAGAAAAATGTTGATCATGTGAAACTTTTCCGCTGGATACAAACAAAAACGATTTCTCATAAAATCTCGATAACATAAATATTACAAACATCAAATGTTTCGCAGTAGGTTAGAAATATCAGTGGCGACTCGTGGATGTTTAGCTTATCCGTTCAACCAACGAAAAATACGAATCAAAATGCAGCTTTCATTACTATCGCATTTCTGTATTGAAAGTATTAAACAAACAAACAAACATATTCAGACACTATTTAAATAACAACGAAATACAACGATTTACTTTATAAGCAAATTCGTCTATCACTTCCTCATAAAATGATGGCCTCTACACTAGCTCCTTAAGGAACCTAGCCTCTACTGCCATCAGCATCAAACTTAATAGTCGGTTTTTCTTTATTGTCGTCCTTATGTAATTTTTCAGTCGTCGTAAGACAGAAAAGGAACGCTGTACCGTAGCTGTTGTATTTGGCAAGATTAATAGCAGTTAAATAAGCTTTAAACCCTCCGAGAAGATCTGCTGGAGTTACAGAACACCAGAAGCAATATGTGGTAGTAAGTTGTTCAAAGGAATCGCTGAACAAGCAAATGAGAAAATTTTGCGAAGGATGATGCAGTTATGGCAACCGAGCTCTATTTCCATAGACGAATTTCACGTAAACTCGACCAGAAATTGGCATAACCCTTTCAGAATTCTTTTTTTCTCCTAAATTTGACCATTTTGCGATGTATCGAAGACGTCAAAAAAAAAATCATCAACTTCTGAAATGGCTTTTTTGGGAAATCGATTTTTAGTTTTTAAAACGCTCTTTTCTCAGTGCAAGATATAATTTTTATTTTTTTAAAGTATTTTGTTATGAAAATTCAGAATATTTTTTTAAGTCACTCATAGATCATTAAATAGTCCGCGTAGTCTGCAAATGGCGTCCTGCTAATTTGGCTATATAATGTTTCTCATAATTTTTCTGTCCTAGTTTATTTGTTTTTGTGTAATTTGTAATGAAAGTTACACACATACATATGACAACAAAAAACAGCCTCTGTAAGTCAACCCAACTTTCTCCAAAAATGTAAAAAAATGCTCAAATTGTCGAAATATTTTTAGTTTCCTTGATAAAGGTGAAATAAAATCACCGAAACGTCGGAGTTTTAGAGGCAAAACGTTGTTTTAGCTGCTATCAAACGACTGCAAAGCCGAAAAATCATCCCAAAAAATATAGTTTCACATTCGATAAGCATGTAGGGTACGGGTGGGTATTTTAAGCAGGTTTCTAAATTCAGCCTATTTGCCTTTTCTTTGGCCAATAAGGATACATTGCCGTCATACAATTTTAATATGTTATAACTATTTTTTATTCAAAGAACGTCAAAATCACCTGTTCTTCCACTAGAACTAGGCCATAGGCCTAGATGTCATCGCTTAATGGGCTGAAAATACCCTCCCGTGCCCTACTCAATATATAAAAAAAGAAAAAAGTAAGACCACACACAAAGTTTTATTGAATTCTGAGAGGGTGCTGCCAATCCTATAAACGAGTTGGCGTGAAGTCCGTTCATATCAAGAATGCCTTTTTACCTCCTGAGTTGATACTGAATTAGCACCAGGAACAATGTGTTGGTATGGTTGTTCAATAAGATCACTGAACGTTTTCCTCATCAGCTTCGTACGACGATTGACTTGTTTGGCCAGCATCGTACCGTGAAGCTAACTGGGCCCAAAATGTATTTATTGCCTCGAGGTTGCGTACTCATATAGGTGCGTTTAGAATGGGGTTGTTATCAAATTAGGGATTCTCGACGTCGTAGGCACTATTCGCCATTAAGATGGTTGCCGGATCAGTAATCTAGGGATTTTGGAGAAGTAGGAAGTGTCTGATGCGCAGAGTAGTTAATTGGATGAACTGTAAAATTTCGAAACGGACCAAAAATGCAATGGCAGTTGGGGCTTGCACCCACGCTTTTTCGGTTGGTACCCGCATGTTTTACTCACTAAACTACTGCCGTCCGTTATGTTAGGTAGTCTAATACCTAATTTTGTTTTATTCTCCCAATTCTATCATTCCCCGTATGTGCACCACACACTTCCCAAGCGACTTGTATGACTGCATTCATTTTGTTTCTACCGCCGAGAAGATAGACTGTTGAGTGCGATAGAAACAAAGCAGTGCGTTGCCGTCAGTCGCACGGCAAGTCTCGTAATTAAAACCGTTACCGTGCGTGTTTTTTTCTTTTTCATTTACTCGTATATGGTTATACGCGGGCATGACGTAAACTATTTTAGAAAAGGAGACAGTGTCTGATTCGAAAAATAATTAATTGGATGAATTGGATAATTTTGATATAGACCAAAAGGGGGAAAGGGAAAGAATCCAACCGCCAGTACGTCCGCTCGGCACACGCAAATAATAGTCCCAAGAGTTTGAGAAAGTAATCAACAGCGAGACAGCAGGAACAATGAGTCAACGGGAATAACTAAGTTGTGAGGCATTTAAGATCCATGGTATTTTCTTGGAAAGTTTGTGAATCTTTAGCAATTTGGCTCATCCTGTATGCTTTTCAACATCGCTCTCGCATTGAAACGCGAGTCACAATTTTTAGTACAGGTAGCAAATTTCTAGGTTTCGCAGATGACTTTGTAATCATGGCCAGGAACTTTGCGAAGGCGGAGACAATCTACGCCAGAGTGAATGCGAAATCTGGGCTAAAAATAAATGCGTGGAAGACCAAATATATGAGTGGAAGAGGCTCGAAGGAGACAAACGCTCGCCTTGCATGGACGACAACCGGTGGCGGCACAAACTGGAAGTGGTAGATGAATTCGTGTATTTGGGATCACTGATTACTGCGGACAACAACACTAATAAGGAGATCGAACGACGCATTCATGTAGGAAATCGGGTCTATTTTGCCTTTTGCAAAAAACTATGATCAAGAAGCATAGTCCACCGTACGAAGCTGATAATGTAGAAAACCCTCTTTGACCGGTGAGGTGGTTTTTTGGACTTGAAGCAGTGCTGAGTTACGATACGATACAACTTGTGCCATACGATTGTGGAACTACTGTTATTTTTGCCGTGGCTGTCGATGATAACTTCGCGGTTTTCACCACTATTGAATGGAGCTTTAGGATCGGCTGCTTTTTCTTTTCTGCCACTTCCAAATTTTCTGTCAATGATCCACCGTTCTCGTTTCAGTCCATCCCAAACCGTGGATTTGAAATAATTTAACACTTCGGACAAGTTATGATCACATATTCCAGAATTCTTATTGTAAACAAATTTATGTTGACACTAAATGGTGGATGTTTAAAAATAGATCAAAATAGCATAGTTTTTCTCCGCGTTTTTGTTACTCATAAATCGTTCAAATTGATTGTAAAATGTGCGTGACTCATTTTTTTAATAACTAGTAAACCGCTGCTAAATTTGAAACCATTGGTAAAAATTTCATGAACAGAGAATATCATATTCATTTAATAACCAACTAATTTCATCGTTCGCTTTTGCTGTTGAAATCGCCTTCGGCAGCTATCGTTTTTCATGCTGCTGTTGCTGCTGCTCGGCAGGATCCGCGTTGAAAGCTGGTGCGCGATGAAATGGTTAGAAAATCTATTAACTTGTTCGGCGGCCTGGTTTACGACGGTATCAGTTTCACCATTCACGCCAAGAAACTTATGTCGTTAGGCTTCTGGTATCATGTCACCGTTTGTTGACCAGCTGCAGGATAGCAATCGGAATCGGTATTTCGAATGAAAATTTCAATGCGCGCGACACACATTAGGAAGATCGTTATACACCGAAGCACTACAGTAGCCTGCCAGTTGTGGTAATTTGTTTCTATGATCTCACCGGTAGCAGTTTATTTCGATGTTTTATAGATATTTTATTCGGTAAGTTGATTAAAGCTAACATTCAGTGACGGATAAATATTCGAATATTACCCATCAGGAATAATATATTTCTGAACTATATTTAACAACAAAAGAAAAACCGGTTTTTTGGTTGGTACAGTTATTTTGCAATTGATTTCTGAGATGTCTTTGAACCAAAGCGAAGGTTAAGTTATATTCGACATAATTTATTATTACATCATACTAAACAACGCCGCGGAATTACTGAAATTCTTCTTCTGAGCAAGTTTCAGTTTTACACTATTTATATGCATGATCAACTTTACTATTAGACGTTACAAAACTTATGCTCGTTATGAATCAGTTTTAACTGAAGTTTTTGGAGCGTCTTAGTAGAATACGAAAGCTGGAAATTAAATAAAAAGAAAACTTATCCAATTTAATTCTACTTTGTTACATAGCAAAATTAAATTGGATAAGTTTTCTTTTTATTTAATTTTCAGTTTTAACTGAAAATAGAACATATTCAGACAAAAAATATACACTACGTCTTTTCCATCGTGTTAATTTCTTCTATTTTATTATAATTTCAGTTTCTTCTCTTTAACAGACGGACAAAGCATAATCACATTTACTAATAACAATAACTAATTTATCTATTTTCTATTGCAATGAAAATATACTAACTGAGTCATCCTAAAAATTAAGCAAAGCGAATTATCAACCATCGCTTTTTTATTTTATCTAACGACATCACATCAATTTACTTTAATCTCTCACGACTCATGTATGATCCATGACAATTATTTTTTTCCGCTTTATCATGCCACTCATTCCTATCATTCTTCCTTAATACTATGCACGTATTATTTTGACGCTTGGCTGTCTGTTCTGAACTGATCCGTGCGGATAGAGAAACGATCAACCGACACGATCGCGATAGCCGTTGACACTCACCACCTGTTCGCTAGTCCGGTCGCAACGGTATATAGTTCAAGGACCTCACTGCGAAGTTATACTGCTTTCGCCGTGCGGCAAAAGCCTTTTAAGCAATTTGAAACCTTCGAAGTTTTCCATTTAAAAACCGTACAAGAATCTCTATCGCAGCCAGCGAGTCTCCGGCTGAATACCAACCAGGTGGGCCTCTTCTCCTTGATAGAAACGCGTATGACTCATCCGAATCGATCGATGCTCATCAACTTGTCATAAACATCACACCGAGGACGGTTTCTCGATTATCGGACCAAGCGTCGGTATATCACGTTTCACAATAGTATTTATTGATTTGACGTGATTCTGGAGTTGCAAGGGAACCAAACAGCAGTCAGTGAGTAAGTTCAACTAACATGCCTGTCGTCTATGGTGACAAACTCGAGACATGCCCAAGAAGGAATCTCGCTGTATATGCTTTAGTTTTATATTATTTCGCAACTGAACTTTTATCCAGAGCCCCAGTGGATATTCTCAGCAGCGGATGGGTCGTTCAAATAAATAATGACTAATCTCGATGAGTCTTTTGGAGATCGACAAAGTGGATTCAGTAGGTGATATTAATCTAAAAGTTGCAGTTTATGCTATTCATAGAATAGACGAAGAGCTCGACTTTCAATATATTGAGTGCGTTTGGTGTTTCGAATTTGAACTTTTATTAAGACGTATAATACATAGGTAATAATTGAAACATAGGTATATAATTGAAACCAAACATTCAATGTCAATAAGAATGACGTAATATTCAGTAGTGATCAACAAGTTTAATCGATTTTTAAATTGAAGTCTGAGAATGTAATGCACACCTGAAATAGAGTCAACTAGTCCAAATTTTGGAATAAAAAAATTCAAAAAGGTTTTTAATAATACAGTATGGAGTTTTCAAGATATGGCTGTTTTTCTATTTGTTAGCAAAGCTCAAATAAAAATCTTTTGCA
Organism: Sabethes cyaneus; assembly: GCF_943734655.1. Taxonomy (NCBI): domain Eukaryota; kingdom Metazoa; phylum Arthropoda; class Insecta; order Diptera; family Culicidae; genus Sabethes; species Sabethes cyaneus. The sequence continues at coordinate 227,036,963 of NC_071355.1, forward strand.
AATGTCCACCAACAAGTTGGTTTCAATACATTATTTAGTTTCTGAAAAAAGTTAAGTTTGATGAATGTGATTTTAGGACTGGAGCGACGTCTTATTGCATCGAGTTTGTGCCACGAATCACTGGAATACTTCAATGCATAATTTTTTTTAATTCCATTTCCCCAGCTAGCGGTATTCTAATTTTTGATTAAAAAGAAATCGATAACTAATTCTTAATAATTCTACAGCTAGAGTCAGTAGGATCGTTGGACCCCGTAATTGTCCTGAATTCTAATAACCGGCTGCGAAGTCTGTGGATAAAGAAGGGGCAAGCCTTAAAAGATTTGTTACGCTATTATAGTAAATTTGTATTATTATAAGTACTGTTGATTGTAAAATAGCTCTTAACCTGATTTGTATCGAGTGCATTTTATAAAGATGACTCACTTGTTGTTTTGATTGACTCTGCTGAGGATACTCGCTAGTTTCTCTCATTTGTACGCCGGACGCTCTAGTCGTTATTGGTTCAATCACGCTTTGGCACATATTTTGGTCTTGAAAAAATTTGGATTGCTGACAAATCAGTGCACCCGGAATAAGAATTGCTGACAAACAGTGCGCTGCACTGGTTTGAACCAAATCGTCTAAGTGTAATTGTTCGCAGTGAATGAGTCAATAGTTGCAGGTATACCGTCTTTTGGCCAGTGAAAATTTCAGAAAAAAATTCATTTATTCATTTCTTGAAAAAATCCTCATTTCCAAAATACTACAAAAATATATTGTTCATTTTCGCAAGTTGGTGTTAGTGAGTAAGTAAATAAAAATTTAAAATATTTTCTAAATTGGAAATGTACTTTTTTTTGGAAAATTTTATAGGTTTTTTTTCTTGAATTTATGAGATATGAATTTCTGAAATAATATTCTGGAAAATCGATCCTTTTCTGACGTAACTCAGAAACGCAAAAATCCTGTCATAAAATTTTCTTCACTATTCTCAAAGCGTGCGAAAAGAATGTCTCAGAAAAATAGCAATTCACAAAGAATATATGTTTCGGGATTCGGAATAATTATTTTATGAAAATTTGTATGTTTTTACGTTCCACCATAACTCCAAAACACTGTGACCGTTTTTCACCAAAGTTGGCTTACATGTTCCTTGACATAAAAGAATCAGCACTAGGGGGTTGACAAAAGGTCAAAGATCCCCAACAAAAGGGGGTGTCCAAATAAGCAATAGAGGTTACGTTTTTGGACAGATAGTACTTGTGCAAGTGACTGGGATACAAGAGTGGGAAACTGAAAAAGGAAGAGGAACCTCTAAGGGAGGATATATAGAGGCTGTATTTCTCTTCCATTATAGGGATTTTTGGAGAGAAAACAGATACAAAAGTGGTTGTGTGGCCAAAGAAGAGAATTGATCTCGAGGGAGCTAACAGGAAAGCGGAGTAGAAGGAACGACTGAAGTTTTTGGAGTGTCTTAGTAGAATACGAAACCTGGAATTAAATAAACACTGATTAAATAGACACTGAGGAAGCCTGCAAGTCGTAGGCGAAATACGTATCTGTCAAGAATAAATATACATAGTAGAATTAAATTAGATAAGTTTTTTTTACTTAATTCCAGGTAGAAGGAACGTCCAAATCGAGAAAAAAGCTCTGTTTTTAACTGTTTTTCAGGCGTTGTATTTCGGCTGAGTAATCTGTAGTTGGCAGATAAAAAAATTTTACTAACTAAAATTTTTATAACTCCTAAATCCGACGTTTCGGCGGCTAAACTTTATCTTTTTCAAGGATACTAATATTTTCTTATAGATTAATTTGTATTTTCTGTTTCTGAAGAATGCTTTATTTTTAACTTACAATGGCTTTCCTTTACGTACGTATTCTATAATTGCTGGACTGGAATTTGGAAATGGCGTCCTATTGGCTTTCCATGCTGGCTGAAGAAAAACAAAGTAGCAGGAGACGATGATATTGGAGTGGAACTTATCAAAATGGGTCCGGACGAACAAAAAGGCGGTAACGGTCGACTGAAATTATATCACCAAATACGAGCACGAAAGGTCCAAACACCAAAACGGCCCAGATCAGTGATGGCCAAACTGCGGCTCTTGAATATGGTCCTTGCGGCTCGAGAACTGATTTGATGGATGGTGGACGGGAACTATAGGCTGAATTTATTAGTGTCAGAAGTCATTCCGGCCCGCGGATCTAATGAGAAAATCTAATTTGACCCACATCGTGCCTATACCGTGGACACCACTGACCTAGATTGTAAAAAATGAAGACTCGTCTGCACCCATATCCCATAAAGCAGCTTCGTGTAGTGAGATGGTGGATGCTTCCAGCATAGCAAACACGTCAAGTGATTACCGATCCACTTTATTAACGTTGGTCAGCTAACGGCTATCCGCAATGAAATCTTAAATTGCAAGACCAGGAATGTCCAGCCACATGGCTAAAATTCAGGAGTTGCCAGATCAAGAACGACCGTCAGATGGCTGAATATTACGGTATCCACGCTCAAATCGTGGGAGGAAGCGTTGATACGAACATACAACATGAAGCACTTCAAGAGGCCCCTGGTATTCATGGGGTATTTTTTGAGATACCTTGAGCCTCCCACTTGGCGTCGACCATATCGATGCTGGTCTAATAAACCAGTTGTCGTATGTTCGAATCTCGGCTGGGAGAGGCTGTTACATTCAATGGGATCATCATTGGCGTAGCTAGGAAATTTTCCTGGAGGAGGCCCGGGGGGGTGGCTTTCAAAAAAATTTTGATAATGATCTTGTTACTCTGGCTGACACCGATAGCACAAGGTTTTGTAGGGAAATACCAGGCGGGCTTGATGAGGATCCGCGCAATTACCAGAAACACAACCTGTCCGCGCATCACATCTTTATTAATTTCAAAGCAACATACGATACAGTCGACCGAGGCCAGCTATGGCAGATAATGCACGAACACGGTTTTCCGAATAAACTGACGTAACTGAGCAGAGCTACATTGGAGAGAGTGTTGTGTTTCGTGTGCATCTCGGGGATACTTATGCATCTCGAGTTACTTTGAAACGCGGCGAAAGTTGGGACAAGGTGACGGCTTATTTTGCATGTTATTCAACATCACACGTGAAGGGGTGATCCAAAGAAATCGGAATCTAGGACGAGTGTTCTAAACATAAATACGGCCAAGACCAAATACTCAAAGGAAACAAACGCGTGCCTCTCGCGGACAGTAACTGTTGATGGCGACGAACTAGAAGTGGCAGATGGGTTCGTTGTTCGGACAACAACACTAGTAAGGGGATCTAGTTGCACATTTAAGCGAGAAATTAGACTCCCTTTGCCCTTCGCTAAACGCTATTCATACGCTATGTTCGAGCGGAAGGTGCTGCGGACGATATTTGGCGGAGTACAAACTGAAAGCGGAGAGTAACGGAGACGTATGAATCATGAGCTACAAGCACTGTTTGGAGAGATTGCCATCGTCATCTGGCGAAAGTCAGTAGGCTACAGTGCGACGAAAACAGTTCTCGTTAACAACTGCACCAGCATCAGGAACAGGGAGGCTCAACGTGCAAGATGGCTCGACCAGCTCGAAAGTGATTTGCGACTTCTGTGACTGGGAAATTTGCGACGAGTGGCCCAAGATGTAGTTGAATGGAGACGAACGCTTGAAACAGCATGAAAAAGAAAATACCTACACAGCGGGAACATATACACTGAGTGTTTTCCCGGTTTCCAATTCCAATGAGGAAAATTTCTGGAGGGGGCCTGCAGAATTCTGGAGGGGGGCTGGTACCACAGGCACCCCCTCTAGCTACGCCAATGGGGATCATAGCACTAGCTCCCTAATTATCCTGTATTCTAACAGCTGGGTCGTATAAATACAGAATGTCAAGTTTCGATAACGGAATGTAGCATCTAGGTTTTGCTCTTCCTGATTCCCGATGCCTTTCAACACAAGCGTGGCTTGTACTTCATCGCAGTGTGTCTAGGAACATCGTCAAACTGGCGCTGGAGATAGACCCTCTGTTTGCCAACCTAATTGTCAAGCAGGGCTTAATGCTAAACTACATGTTCGACATAACTCACATACGACAGGTTGGCCGAAACACAGCCACCTGCTAATAGGGGATTCTGCGTTGGGAGTAGCGAAGTTGTGCATGGAGCAACCTTGCAAGAAAGTTCCTTCTGCTCCTAGCACATCGGTACAGTTGCGAACACGGTTCCTCGCGAGGGGAACGGCAATAATCACCAATCAATGTCTGTACCCCTGCGTCGGTTCGCAAGATTTTCCGTAAGGGAGCTCATCAATCCACAGAATCCACCAAAAAGTTTTGGCCGTGGTTCGGTACCCTTTCCTTATATAACGGGCGGCAGTAGTTTAATTAATAAAACATTCGGGTACCAACCGAAAGAGCGTAGGTGCGAGCTCCACCTGCTACAGCACAACCCAATATATCTGTATCTGTGGTCTGTATCGAAATTTTCCAGTTCATCCAATTAAATCATTCTTCGCAACAGATACTTCCTCTCTTTCCAAAAAAGAGCTTACGTCATGGCCGCGGAAAGAGTCATATGGAAGTAAACAAAAAGATCACTACCTAAATGATTAAAATTTGACGAACAAGAAAAAAAAATATTTAAAAAAATACTCTTGAGGTATAACATAGCTTTTCAGAGTTTTGTACCTCCGTGAAAAATTTTGTGGCAAACTTTTCCGATTCATATTTTTCCGGATTGCTGAAAAATTTATTAGCCTTGATAATATTTGTTCTACAATGACCAAGTCCACAGTTACGAATCATTATTTTCGCAATTTCTTTTGAAGTTTTCTAGGAAAATAAGAGATTTTTAAATATTGTTTTCGTTCATAGGGTAAGTTAACCCTTAGTGGACCCTTTACCTATAATGGACCTCGAAATCACCAATTCAGACAGAATCACAGATCGACCACGTTTTGAACGACAGTCCGAACTTCTCAGACATTATCGACGTCAGAACCTATCGAACCTCTCGAGGACTGTAGGAACACTATCAAAACAGCCATCAGCAGTGTAGCGGAGAGCTCCATCGGGCTTGTGACCCGAAATCAGCGGAACGATTGGTTTGACGATGAATGTAGGAGGGTGATGGATGAAGAGAACGCTGCACGGGCGGCCAAGATGCGCAGTGCTACACTTCAGAACCGGTGAAAGACACGAACAGAAGAAGATGCAGCGAAACCAAATCTTCCGGGAGAAAAGCGCTACCTGGAAGAGCAGGAACATGCAGAGTTGGAGCGGCTGCATCGTTCTCAGAAAACACGAAAGTTCTACCAGACACTGAACGGATCCCGCTAAGGCTTTGTGCCGCGAACCGAAATGTATTGGGATAAGAATAGCAGTATTCTGACGGACGATCGTGAGGTGGCCGATGGGTGGAAGAAGCACTTCGATGAACACCTGATTGACGCCCAGGCGGAGAACCATGGCGGCGGGGAAAGCGATTTCGACGGTGCAACAAACGGAAAAGAGGTGCCAGCCCCAATGGTAGGCGAAGTTAAGGAGGCCATCATGCAGCTAAAGAACAACAAGTTAGCTGAGAAAGATGGCATCGGAGCGGAGCTTATTAAAATGGGAACAGAAAAGCTGGCCGTTTGTATGCACCGGTTAAATGTTAGAATTTAGGATACGGAACAGCTACCGGAGGAGTGGAAAGATGGGGTTATCTGCCCGATCTATAAAAAGGGCGACAAGTTGGACTGTGAGAACTATCGAGCGATCACCGTTCTCAATGCCGCCTATAAAGTGCTGTCCCAAATCATTTTCCGCCGACTATCACCAGTTGCGAACAGTTTTGTGGGAACTTATCAAGCCGGCTTTGACGAAGGTCGGTCTACAACGGATCAAATATTTACATTGCGGCAAATCCTTCAAAAGGGCCGTGAATATCAGAGTTCCCACGCATCATTTGTTCGTTGATTTCAAAGCCGCATATGAAACCATCGACCGGAAAGAGCTATAGAAAATCATGGACGAGAACAGTTTCCCCAGGAAGCTCAGCAAACTGATTAAATCTATGTTGGATGGTACACAGTGCTGTGTTCGGATTTCGGGTGGATTGTCAAGTTCATTCGAATCATACAGAGGGCTTCGTCAAGGTGATGGTTTTTCATGCCTGCTATTCAACATAGCGCTACAAGGTGTTATGAACCGAGCGGATAACACGCGGGGCACGATATTCAACAAGTCTAGTCAATTCGTCTGCTTTGCCGATGACATGGATATTATCGACAGAACATCTATGGCAGTGCCTGAACAGTACACCAGACGAAAGCGCAAAAAAGCAGAAAAGATTGGGTTAAAGGTAAATACGTCTAAAACAAAGTACACGATGGCCAGCAGAACCGAGGCCGAACGACAAAATACTGCAAAAATTTGTAACAACCGCATAACTAATTCCCTAGTGTAAATGTAAATTCTTTTTGATTGCTTTTATTAGATTTCCGATGTTCGCCAACAGACTGCGCTATTTCGAACTTTCGGCTCAGGTGTTTTAGTACGCAACAGGTGCGCAAACCCCATCGCCAGCAGCCGTATGCGAGATGCGTTCATACCTGGCCGAAAAGCTTACTATTCACATTCTTGCACATACACCTCCACAGCAGCAGACTGGTGAACTCACGATGTTTGTACAACATTATCGCGTATTCTCCTCCGTTAGTTCGATTCAACCGTTCGTGTAGGCAGCAGGTAGTTCTGCCACCGGTCAGCCAGTGCGTCGGATATCGGTTTCCTGTCTGTCTCTTTTTTTGTTTTGACCCTTCTCCGCAAAGGTAACCTGCAATATAGGCTTAGGTGGAACTTATTATAAAATTTTTGTGTGAGGTTACCGGCACCCACTAGCAATCTCCCTACGGTTTTAGTTATGCTCAATTCGGGCACTAATTTCTGTTCGACTGTTTACGGCATAATTGGACCGGATGTAAATGACAAGTGGCACTGAAGCATGAAGCAAAATGAGTACATATTCCGTATTATCATCGTCTGACTGCGTGAAGTTTTCAGCACGGGATAAGAGAATGTGAGCTGTAATGTATCAGTAATGTGGTGTACGGGTAAACACCTGCACTTATCGAAGCCAATGTGGTCACACAGTTCGTGTACTTTCTCAGGTGTCGGAGCAATTATCGGGCTTCTGTTCCCGTTCGCTGCAGCCGGGATATGTGAGCGTGTGGATGTGATGTTTCATTGGATCCAAGAAAACATGTTTAATAGGAGCTTTTACTTGAGTGACTACTAGCAACGTGCAACTCACCTCCATTTAGGTTCTCAGGCAGGTGTTAGTGTATGCGGCGAAGGTACCTGCACCTTTGCGTTGAGTTGCGTGCTAAGCTCCAATTGGACTGAAATACACAAAACACCGGCCTAATCGCTCATAATGTGTTCGATTAGATTTATTCAATTTTGTTCGTCTTATTTTAGGAATTTATAACTAACTTTCTCAGTGCAATTAATCATTGACTTTTGATACATTTCAAGTGTACCTTAAGGTGTAAATAATCGTCATTGAGTTACAAAAGTATTTATGCTCAAAATTAAAATTTTGTTCATGAAGTTACTACATCACTATGTTCTGAAAAGAACTACTTAGAACGTAGAACTATTTAGAACTTTGTGACTACGTTAAAAATTACTTAGCGTTACTTTTTTTAAAATTCGACCATGTTTATTGTTGAGATTATGATATAGGGTTCCACATAATCATGAAGTTTGAAATTAATAATACGTTTATCATGTTCATCAAGTTCATCATCAACAATGTGTCAATCCATTGATGGACAGTTTGAAATTGAAACAAACAACCCGCTTGTACAAAGTGTTTTGCTCCTAAGTAATCAGTTTGTCACATAAACTTCTCACCTGAACCGAAAAGCTTCTTTTTACCACTACAAAGGCCTACCTAGCCTATGCCCGAAAGCTCCCCTAGAATGGTTGGTAGTGGTGATTTCGCGGTCTGCCTGCCTGCCTCCCTCAGCGAAAAAGCGATCCACTTTAGACCGTGCTTGTGGCTCTGTGGGGCTACGCTAGAGTTCAGTGGCTGCCAGTGCAACCAGTTCGAGTTTAACTTTGCTGCGTTGCGTACACGTAAGCCGCTTAGCGCAGGCTCAGGCCCAGGCCCGATTGAGGTCGGCTCTAGTTGAACAGGGAGCTTTTCAGTTAGTTGTTTTTCTGCTACACATATGCGAAGAAGGTTTTTCCGTACTGCTGCTGCGGCTGGCTGCAGTTCGTTATTGTTTAATTTTCATCCATTTTCTTTTTCTGGTTGAGTGAAAAAGTTGTTCCAGAGGTTCTCATGGCCGAACAGAAAGTGCTTGCTGGTGCAAAATTCTAATTAGAAAGTGGGTGCGGTGACAGTTTTTGCTGCGTTTTGGCATGGATATGAGATGAGTGATAGTGCCGAGTAGGTCGCCGATGAAGAAAGAAGAAATTTTATTCAAATTAGGAGAAAAATATTTCTACACATTTTTTCTGCTAGATGTGTGAGTGTATGTGGAATTAACGGCATTTTATCTTCAGAAATAAGTTCAGCAGTGTAACATAAGAGGTGAAAAAAAATACAGAAGAGTGTTGAGGAAATCAAGGTATCCTCCAGTTATATTAAGCAGTTGAAGGAGTTTAGTGAATGTGATGCTTACAGAATTGGGCTGTACTTGAAAATCCAAGGGTTTCATGAGAAAATTGGAATACCATTACTACATTACACCGACAAGTCTATAAGCTGTCGACGGAATATTTTGGATCAGTGACGGATTTAGCAACAATTTTATAATCAGAACGGAATATTAAAACTGTGCATACTCAGCTACACATTCGGTAAGTATGTGCAAACTGCAACCAACCGGTATTAAGCAACGTTGCTTTCACGATAGCGTATGACTAAAATGTACTTACAGTATTTCATTGGTTCTTGTGCAATAAGGAACGTCTTCGTTTCCTTTTCTTCAAACCAATTTAACCTATCCATTCGAGCAGTTCAGACAGCCACATAGCTCCATCGTTCACACAGGAGGGCTTGTTCGATCGCCATACAGACCGAATATCACAGCGAGGCAGCGAGTCCAGCCAGAGCCAGACACATACGTGGAACATTTGTCTGTTATTTTATTTTCCGCTCATCACTGTTCGCTCGGTCGGTCCGATTCAGGAAAACGCGAGGCAACTCATTATTCCCTACACCACCCGGGTTCTGCTGTTGCTTCTTACCACTCTCTGCTGCTGGAGTCGGAAGAGATCACCGTAGACGGGTAGGGCGTTGATGTGAGGTTTTCTGTTGAATCAATATACTGAAATTTGGAAAAACTTTTCAAAAAATAATTTAGTACTTTCTCCTGTATACATCTCATTATTTTTATTATATTTTCGAAAAAAAACTGTGGACACAACTGGAAGTAGAAAGCACTTTTTATAAAAAAAAGTTTAGGCGACATTGAGTCAAAGTAGATAAACTATATTTACATGTAAGTGCATCTTTGTGACGAAATTATCTCCCAGTTTAACGATTCAACAGATGCTAAACCACGAACCGAACGTAGTGGGGCTGTGATGTTTAGTGCTAAAAAGAAGACATGAACTGTTAAGTGCTAAAAGACAGTCTCAGGTAGACTGTAAACATATACCAATTAACTATTTTAGTATTTTTTAAGAATTATGGTACATAACATTTAGGATCGTAATTCTTCTATCCATTGGCTGTACAGTTGAAGTGCTGCTGAAGCACGTGGAGTAGACTTAAAACTTACATTGCCATTGGCATTGCCAAATCGTGTAAGCCATCTAAACTATCTAAATACTTCGTTGGCAAATAACACGGTTTCCTATTCACCGAATCCAAAGCAATCTTTCTTGGAATTTAGCCTTTTTCTAGTCTTTTCCATTAGAATTTGTTGCACACGACATGTGGTCACCGGAAGCTCCAACTCTGCGCGGATTAGTGATGCTGTTCTGTTAGAGTTCATTGCAATTTCTCAAATTTTGCATGCCTTATTCGCTGTGTGGTTATCTTTCCTCTCATCTTTCGGTGTGGTATCAGCTACCACTATTTTTCGAGAATTTTTTAATAGATTTTGAAATAAATTGTAGATGAATTTCTTTAAAACTAATTGGAGTAAGTGTACCCTTAGTAGAGGTAGTATCAATGTTGGTGGTACTTGAATATAATTCGCCCTCTAAGAGATAGAATGCAATTATACTTCTCATTAACATTTATTTATACACATGTACCTGGATTGCACAGTTTGCTTGAAATAAATACAGTAATGTTCCGATTTTGTCAGCTTCCGATTTTGTCTACCCCCGATTTTATCAGCTTTTTATCCCGATTTTGTCAGCTTTTGTGCTTTTAAACATGATTTATCACATCCTGCTAGAAACTATTCTGATTGTCTGGGGAGAGTTTTTCAACAAAATGATGCCTTCTTGCGAGTAATTCGGGGTCAAAATCAGGGTATTTTTATAGTAAAAGATCTATAGTTCCTAAACAAGCAAAGATAGAAGTATACTATAGTCAGCAATGTTCTGTATTTTTACTATCTGTAAAACTTTGTAAAAGAGGAAAAACTCATTCAACTACAAAAACAGCCGAAATAGAAAAATAGAATTTTCCGATTTTTCATTTATCAGAAATAGAATTTTTCTATCTTTGCTGAAGAGATATAAGGTTACTGTCTACAGCAAAATATCTTGTATTTATATACTGTAAAACTTTGCAGAACACATCAATATGTTATATTGAAACCGAAGAAAAATAAACTTTTTATTGCACTTTTAGGGGGATTAATACAAATTTGAATTTCGCTGGACGATAAAACTTTTAATTTTAAGAAACTTTTCCGAAGGTTCCATAAACCTAAAACCAAGTTTTCCCGCTCCCGTTCTGGACCAGTGTGCTGTGCATCGTTCATTGAGCTTTCGGTTGACCAATTTAGGGTTAAAATTTAATTTTTAGTAGCAGTCTTCGATATTGCAAGGTCTCAAGTCTTGAATTTTGAAACAAAATTTCCGGTTTTGTCTTTCCCCATTTTGTCAGCCCAAAATTCAACATGGGGCTGACAAAATCGGAACATTACTGTATCTTTTTATAGCGGTAAAATAAATTCGAAAAGGTCTATCAAAAATTACTAGAAACAATCAGCTGGGTTTGTTAAGATTTTCTGAGTAAACCTTAATCTGCATAGCTGCTGAAGTAGGTCTTGAAATCTGTCGTTTTTTCAATGTCATTTTTATTTATGAAAGTTAAATCTGTCGAAAATATAAAGTGAGTACTTGCTCTTACTTAAGCATAAAGAGACAGTTTGTATTAACTTGTATTATAGTAATTGGATGTTCAATGAATTACCATCGTTATGGGCACACTATGGCTCCACTATAGGAACCATAACACCATCATAAATTATTCTGACGGGTATTCTGACAGTAAATTAAATTTGATTATCAAATAAATTCACCCATAAGCTGTCGTAGAAGGGCCAAAAAGAGATGGCCGGACCCACAAATAAAAACACTTTGTGTGCATTCCCTGATAATAAGAATCTCATTCCAGCATTAGGAACCATTCATGTAATAATTAATTTCGCTGACCAGCTTTGATCCACGTGATGGTTTGTTTGTTCGAAGGGCGCAACATAAATAATGGGTGGCAACTAAAATTTTGGAATTTTTTTCTCAAGCTGTCAAAAAAAGACAAAGATACATAAAGAAGATCTGATTTACCGAAATTAAAGATACATTATCCATTGTTGTAAATAATTAGTGTACATTTGAAAACGGTCCGTAATCGGCTGTTCGGCGAAACTTTCGTTTGACGTCGAAACAGCAGCGTTGTACGGCCGTCATGTCCACTTTGCGAATGCATCTCTTGATTCTACCAATCAACTGTTTGCAATTCGTGGCTCTCCAGTTATTTTTGAACACCAAGGAACTCAAAATCCCGAAGAAATCTTCGATTGGGCGCACTGAGACAGGTTTTTCGGGTCGTGGTTTTTGGGTAAAAATGGGATCGAATGAGTATTCAGGAACGATTGTGTTTTTTTTGGCGTATTGCGATGATGCTCTATCCGGCCAAAACACGTAATGTCCATCTGCATGATGTTTTTGTAGAAACGGGATCAAAATTTTCTTCAAACATTCGTCTGGTGCATCTTAATTGTTAGTCAAACCAGAGGGCTTGTTGTTGAAGAAACGAGAAATTGAACGATGTCCTTCTGCGTCCATAATTTTGGCTGGTCTGCCACTACCTTGCTTGCGAATAGTTGTTGGGCATCGTAGGATATGGTAAACAGTCGATGGCGCAACATATTTGCCTTTTAAATGTTGTACCGTATACTTTTTACCGAGATTTCTGTTGCAGATCGTAGAAGTCTACAACGCGCTCCCGAAATGCTTTTTGTTTCATCGCCATTTTTAGCAAAACCGGGCAAGCATAAACAAAACAAAATATATTAACAAAAAGAGGAGAGAGTAAGCTAACACATACACACTCTCATTTCTCTTTGAGCTTGCATGTTGTTGAGCATAAGGGCCTCGAAAAAATTCCAAAATTTTAGTTGCAACCCGTTATTGTTTCAAACCTTCAGGAGTTCTAATGATTCCGGTTGAGTACTCACTCCTTCGTCCAACCTTCCACTCATATGATGCCCCAGTGTTGTTACTTGTTACCCTCTGTTGCGTTTGTCATATAATGTATTATAATTGGAACAATCTCACCAGCATTCTTCAATATCGAAGTAGGGCAGAAGACCTATTTTCAGTCTATTAAACGATTACTTCTATTTCTTCAACCTTATCAAGTTCTAGTGGCGCCAAACAGCTAGTTTTAATGTTCATTTAATAAAAAAACAGCAATTTATTACATTTTTGAGAAAATAGATATAAAAATTTTAAAGTAAAGAAAAGGCTAAATTCAGTAGGCTGAAAATACCCTCCCGTAGCCTATATATTTCGTTTGGACTTCCAAGTTCCAAGTCATCTGCGTATCCTAAGATTTGGTAGCGCTTGTATGTGTGTACTTCTTCATTCTGTTACGATCTCTTATCAAGTTAACCGTATGAGCCTAGTAAGTCACCGGTCTGGACTTCCCCATCCAACCACAAATTCATGGAGACCAGAGGTCAGATGAATCAAATAAATAAATGATAAATGATTACAATCCACCGACTGTACGCGCGATGTTCCTCATCTTCTGTCAGTATATATCGACGAAGCAGCATACAATGCTAGAAAATAACCTTTCTGTTTGAGATAAATTTAATTTTTAAAGATTCCAACGGTCATTTGTAGAAAGATCAAGAATGTTTCAATCGTATCGTGTGCTATTTCATGCATATTCATTCTGACATCACTGTATTTTTACCATAACCATTAGGCCATTACAAATATTTTATAAAGTTTTTGTAAAAAAAACTAAGAGATTTGTTTAATCGACTAAAGAAATATGCCTTTCAAGTATTTTTACTTCAAAGTTTTAACATGAGAACCAAATATATCTTTGCCTTTTATATGTATTATTTTTCATGCAAAAATTAACGAAAGAGACACAAGATCGAAAGAAATTTTTTTTGCCGATTTTCGGAAATTCCAGTGTTCGAATTTTCATTTCTGTTTTGTGTTAGACGCGTTCCACACACTCGGTACACTCATTTTTCGAGTTCTTTAGGCTGTAGAGTTCACAGACAATTTTATTAAAAAATTTGACTTATATCGCACAAATTATTGTTAAACTTCTCGGTCGGTGGTTTCTACAGCACAATTTGTGTGTCTAAAAATAACCCAAATCAGATACGTCGCTACATTAATAAAAGGGGTTGCGCAGTTTCCTTTTGTCCAGCGCCTCTATGGTTCAAAGGTACACGGGTACCAGCGAGGCGGTGTTGTGGGTTCAAATCCGGTTATAATCTCTGATTATAGCTTGGTTCGACCCATGCACCTTCCAGCATTGGACAAAACGTAGGAGTCACAACGACAACTTGTTAAGCGTAGCTACCAATTACCCCCCCCCCCTTCCTTTCCACTCTTTCCCCACCATTCCCAAAATTTTCATTACTTTCCCCTACCGTCCCTCCATCAATTGTAGAACTATCGTTCCAAAAAAAATATTAACTCTTTGTGTCACGTTTTAAGTCACTCAGTTAACTTGGTGCATCAGCTATTATATAATTTCCAAGAAGTAAGAAAAGGAAAATGTAAACCATTTATTCAAAAATTGCGGACAGGCAACAGATGGAGACTCATGAAATGAGAACCAATTTATATCCAAACAAAAAAAGAAGGCTCGATCAGCGCAATTTAAATTTCCCGTTAGATGCCGTGGTAGGCAACATAAAAAAGTGTAATAAAATATGAAACTTACACATATTATGCGTTCGATTGTTACCATTAGCCTGAACGCATCATGTAATAGGAAGCCCAAAGGAGAAAGAAAGCAAAAATGTAAAGCTGTGTGAAAAAAATTATTGAAACTGTCGATGCTGGGTCTGGTTGGCTGGGTCCGCCAGCAAAACATGTGCGCGCGGCTTGCGCTATTTGCTTTCCGCTAGACATTTTGCTAGCCCGCTGGCAGCAGCAAGTGCTCGGTCTCGTGTTACCTATGTAATGTAAAGACAAAACCTTTGCAATGTTAACAACGTAATCGAACCGCTATCGTATGAAATTCTACCCAATCGTTGATTTTCGAGGTGTTAACTTAAATGCCACCTATGTATAGTTGGGATACTAGCTAACTCCTATTTATTAATTGAACGTGAAATACCTGTGGAGAGTTGCAATGGGGAGAATTTGCTCCAGAATTCTTTGCTTTTCAGAATACTATCTCACAGTCTAGCAAATTTGGTAAACATACTTGCTTGATTCTTGCTATTTTTAACATTTCACTGAGCTCTTGAAAATATAAAAATATTTTCGATTAATGACGAGTGACAAAAGACAAAAAATTACACGTCTCCCTTGTCAAATTGTAACGCCAAACAAAAAATACCTTAGCACACAGGATTATCGGAGTACCTAGTTACGATAAGATATAAATCTAATTTCAGGGGAAGTTTACTTTTATTACTCTGCGGGTTATGAACGTACAGGGTACAGCGCAAGTGTAACTTAGTGTAGCTATGCTTTTGCAACGGGTATAATTATGATAAGAAGTGTCCGATGGCACTACAATCCGAACTCCGAACGCATCTGGCCATTTTGGAGCTGTCCAAGATAATTCGTTTCACCCACTCGTGATTAGGCAGACGAACAGAGGTAGGCTGCTAAGGCGCGCTATCATATCAGCAGTCAGCGGTAACGCAATTCTCCGAATTCCTTTGTATCAAACTAACGAGTGGCGTCTTGGGGAAGCCCTTATCAAATCGATGTCCGGTGGAATGTAAGATAAGTTGTCTACTATTCACGTGAAGCTGTCCCCTTTTCAGTTATCACGATTAATTGCTGTCTTTGATGTTTGGAGATGAAATATAAAAAGATGTCGCTTTCGTTGGACTTGTTTCGCCTTCATACATATATGCACACATCTTGCTAAGACCAGTAAACCAAAACTGATTTTTGGCTTGCTTTTGGTTAGTTTGTGCAATGGCCACTAACCGAAAATACTCGTAATTGAAATCGAATTGGATAGTTGACATCTAAGTGCCGGATATAATCAAAATGTAATCATCAAGCATTTTTTTGTATGTTAAGTTTTTAACCAAATGATTTATTGACTATCTACCAATTGTATTTAAAAACTAAATTTACAATCACGCATCGGCCTGCCAATGCACGAATAGCATGCATCATGCAATGTTGCCAATTTCCTCTACTTTTCACAGAAACCTGTTGTCCACAGGTTAACGCAGTGCTGCAGAAACGGGTATTCGTTCACCTGCGTTGGACCTGCGAAATAAATTCAATCGAACAAAAAAAAGGTCTCAGAAAACTCAAACGTGTCACGCCTCATCAACGCCATGCACTTTCACTCACAAAACGATACCGAGGTGTGCCGGGTGTGTCAACCTGTGATTTGAATCTTCATCAAAGCTCGTCGGCTCGGCTGCGTTGGTCGATAATGTTGCGTTTTGTTCCTGTTGGTTTCTTTTAAGCCTGCGGTCGAACGAAACGTGATTTCAATTTCAATGTCTTGCTTTTCGACACCACAGGAATAGCTAAAAATTGCGTGATGGAATTTATTACCATCTACTCGAAAAACACCATATAAACGGTAGAATTACGAGCAGCAATAGGCGGTCTTTTTTACGGTGTAAGTAATGATTTGTATTGGAAAGTCATATAAAGTGTGTACTTTATGGAATTAATGATTTAAATACAAGACCAATGTTAGAAAATATTTATGGAAACTCGCAACTTTGGCATATTTGGTTTTAAAACGGTTCACAATCACAACGTGAGAATGTTCATAATCGAATGTAGTGTGATGGCTATAAGTTTGTTTTATTATAACGTTTGACGACAAGGTCGTCAGAGTACAATTATTGCAGTCAGTGTGGCACCCTTCTCTTCCCTTCTTCAGTGCACCAACATGCTTCCATAGGCTAGAGAACCTTCACAAAGAAATAAAATTAGTTCAACTAACCTGTTAGCCGTAATAAAATCTTGCAACTCGAAGCAATAAATATTGCATTCTACTACAGGTTCTATTACTTTTTGCGGCATAAATTACACTAAATACTGTGATTTCTGCCCAATTGAAACTGTATCTTCACTTCACACAAAGTAATTAGCAAATTTTAAAATGATTTTTCTCAAAAATGGGTGAAGTTTATGTGCGTGCAAGCAAAAGTTTGTTTGAATATGTAATAAGAGTTGTGCAATCGATTTGTTTCGATTATCTTTTTACTTTTCGCTATGCCTCGGATTGATTTTGAAATCAGAAAAAAAACTCCACACTTGGTGCACTGAAAACGGTGTTTTCTATTAACCAAATCGCAAGCATAAAAATATCAATAAGAAGAGTTATCCATGAAGGATCTGCCTTGGTCCGGAAGAAAACCTGGTTCCAGTTAGCCCCCGGTAGATTCTGAAGTAATAACTTATATTAAACGACACCGATTGGTAACAAAGTCTTATTTGGCAAAAACACTTAAAACAAGCTTTGCAATAATTTAGTGAATCAACGTCAGGAATCAACTCCGTGAAGACATACAGGAAGCATGAGGGTTCAAAGAAATCCGGAGAGCAACAATCTCGAGCCTAAATAAGGGCACGGTAACTATTAACGGATAATAGACAACGGCAGTAACTGCATCTATATGGACGACGAAACTTACGTCAAACAGGATTCAAAAGCGCTTCTAGGACCGAAATTCTACACGAAATCGGCGGACGAGGTGGTGGACGACACCGACAGTACGATTGCGCTGGAAAAGTTTGGACAGAAGGTTTTAGTATGGTATGATATTTGTACTTGTGGTCTGCGATACGTATTTTCTTCACAAAGTGTGCAATAAATGCTCAAATTTACAACGATGAATAATTGCAAAATATATTGTGGCCCCTCTACAACCAGTATCAGTCTCCCCTCTCTTTTGGCCGAATTTGGCATCTGTACATTGCGCTGTACTACAGTTCGTCGAGAAAAACATCAATCCACCAAATTGTCCAGAGCTCTGACCAATTAAACGTTACTGGTCGATTGTGAAGAGGATCTTCAGGACATGGAACATGGAGGTATGCAAGAAAAATTGAACAGCAGCATCCAGGAAATGCACAAAACCTAGAGTGCAGAATTAGCTGGGAGGAGTTTCATCAAAAGTGCGCCCTTTTTTTCGAACCTAATATTTTGACTAATGTAAGCCATGTTATTGTTTCAAGTCGTACTGGTGTTCAATAAACCGAAAACAAATATTGAAATAATAATCATACTAATAATGTAATGTATATACTGGACACTATCACTTATTGTTCTTACAAAATAAAAATGAGCATTTACTTTATTCGCCGACCGGTTTCGGGTAGATGTTAGCCATCATCGGGGCTAGGTCCAACCGGAAGTCCATTGGACGCTCCAGTGGCTGAAAATAACAAGGCAGCAGCTAAGGCTAATATTGTAGAGGTACTTATTTATGCGTAATGCGGCCTTCAAAATGTTTTTCTAAGTCATTTTCCACCGACTGTCGCCATAGGCGGGATCATGGATGCTCGTTCTACAATGGACCCAATTTTTATTTTGCTGTAGATCCTCCAGAGGTGGCGTGAATTCTAAGTTCTCGCGTATTACCTACAGGTTTGTCTGATTTTATTGTTAAGCGACTATAAGTTGTAACCTGCTCGAGCTTGTTCGTTCCAGTAGCGAGGGAAGCCAGCTTTCGGGCTGATTCCTTTATCATTGGGCAAGTTTCGACTATGGTCTTTCACCAAACTTGGCAAACCTTTGCATTACGGATTGCACGGAGGATGAACACGAGTTTTAAGGAAAAACCTGGCATTACTCTTCGGATGATCGGAGAAGGCTGACTAACTCCTTTTAACGCAGCCAACAAGCTCGAGTACCTTGCGGGTACCGTTTGAGTGCAAATGACCTGCGGTTGTTGAACTCCTGAATAGTGCATAACATCGGTACTTCGCGTAGCTGCAGATGTAAAATATATCCTACATATAACCTCATCAGTCTTGAGCGTTTGTTCCCGTACCTGGGGCGACTCTTGATGGCATGACGATTCCTCAACCAAGTGCGCGGTTGTACTCCAGGTTATGAGTGGCTCACGACAGCGTTTGTTCTGGAACAGGCGGCTGAATTAAGAAATGTGTTATCTTGGCACTAAACCTAAGATGGCACCTACATCACGAGACTCACTAGTAAGCTAGTAAGGCAACCTACCTAAACCTACTTTACTACGAGCAATCAAGGAAATTTGACTCGAAGCACTGACACTGCAAGAGATCTGTCGCAAAGGCGAGGAGGTGTGATGGATCCGTAGCGCAAGGCCCAATTTTACCAGAAAGGTGGAGCAACCAACGAACTGGGGCTTTGTAGTGATGAGCAGAAGAAAGGATCACGTGATGAACTAGAAGGCGATCAACAACAGGAGGCGACTTATGACAGCTGTACGCCATGGAACATTAAGATCGTCATCGGGAATATGAACGCCCAGATGGGCAGGCAATGTATAGATGTATAGACCGGTGTCCGAGGCTCATAGCCTGCACACAGACACGAACGATAACGGCCAACGATACATCAATTTTGCAGCTTCCTGAGGCTTGGTGATCACAAGCGTATCAGTAGAGGATACACACCGAAGCCTGATATGCGTAGGGACGAGGAGGGAAACCTGTCTTAATCAAGCGCGAGGTGGTCGACAGGTGAAAGCAGTTCTTCGATGATCCATTCAATGGCGAAGTTGCACAAGGAGGCGAAACGGAAGTTAACCCATCAGGAGTGCCTATAAACGATAAGAAATCGGTCAGTTGAAGGATAATAGAGTCGCCGGAAAGGACCGACTCTCGGCAGAACTGTTTGAAAATGGCAAAGAACCACTATTAACAGCACTTCACTGGATAACTTCTAGGATTTGGGAGGAGGAGAACCTCTCGAAGCAGTCGATGGAAGATGTGGGTTGTGCCATCTAGTAAAATAGCGATCGGCTCGATTGCTGTAATTACCGGGGCATTACGCTAATCAACGCAACCTCGTAGACTGTAACATCGTCAGGCTTGTTTTATGGGAGCCTATGTTACTACGAAACAAGTATTCACTCCGACAAATTCTCCAGAACTGTCGGGAGTACAACTTGCCCACGCATCATATTTTCGTGGATTTCAAGGCAGCATACGATACGCTCCAGTGCGACCAGCTATGGCAGTTAATGCACGAGAACGATTTTCCGGACACACTGACGCTGGTCAGAGCTTTGTGCGTGTTCCGAGGGCACTCCCTATTGCCTTTCGAACCGCGCAGAGGATTGCGGAAAGGGAATGGACTGTTCTGTATGTTATTTAAGATGAAGGCGTGATCCGGCGAGCGGGCATCGAAACGAAAGTTACGATCTTTAGTATAAGTAGCTAATTCGTAGGCTTCGCAGATGACGTTAACATCATTACTAGAAGCCTTAGGACAGCGGAGACAATCTACACCAGACTAAAAATGGAGGCTAGGAGTAACCCAATACAATATATGGTAGTAAGAGGCTCCAGAGAAAACAACGTTCGCAACTCATGGATAGCGATTATTGCCAACGAACGACGAAAAACTGAAAGTGATTGATGAGTTTATATATTTGGGTCTCCGCCGACAATAATACGAGTAAGGAGATACAACGACACTTTTAAACTGGAAGTCGAGCTTATCTTTCTCCGCAAGATACTTCGATCAAGGAACATACGTCGCCCTCAAAGCTGCCGATGTACAAAAAGCTAATCAGACCTTTAGTCCTCTATGGATACTTTGGAATTCGGAATCCGCACAGCTCATTTCGTTAAACTGGATCTGTCGCGCGGTGAACATTTGGTCCGTCGTAGTGCGCCCTCTCGAAAACTGCACTAGTATTCGCCAACAAAGATTTAAAGAGAAACAGGATGTGGGAATGAAATTTATATGGCAGAGTTAAGGAGAGTAATGCCCCAACAATTGCTGCATCCGCTGTAATTGTTTGTAAATAGCGCATATGAGACCTTCCAACCAGTTCGTAGGAACGCTACCTTTAGTATAACCTAGTGTTATTACATTCACATGGTAACATTCAGTATAACCAATAAAAACTAATGACATATATTAGCAGCTAAGATAATAATTTTGTACGTGGTCTTAACCCAGAGGTTCATTCATCAAGATAATAAATTGTTACAATTACAATAAATTACATAAAGTACCTGTTCTATGGAATCTTTCGGGTTTCTTTATTTCCATTTCAGATTCATACGGCGTTAAATGTTATTACAATTCCAAAGCTCTTCGAGTGACAGTTCCATGATGTATATTTAATGGTACATTAATCGTTTCATTATACATTCGCTGCGCTCTGGGCTACGATACCAAGTTATTTTTGGATTTGGTTTGATGTTATTACGAATTTGATTCGGTATAAAGAAAACGCAGCAGCAATATATCACGCTAAATTACATTATGGCATTTTTCTTTAGTCCATGATATAATTGCGAAAGTAATACATGTGCGTATGTGTTAGAACACAAGAAATATAAAACCGGACTAAGGGAGTTATTCCGACACGAAAACCAATTATCCTGGAAATTGTTAGAAACTGTGTTAGTTTAAACCGTAGTTACAACTCCATTAAACTGTTTAGAAATGTGAACGTATTCTTTTGTCATATAAGAATCCATAGAAAAGATTACCCCTCATGAAATATAATTAATTTAATTGAATTATAAATTGCGATTACATCTGGTTATGTCTAATAAAACATGAGCTCAATAGCACTCCCAGGATTAAAGCAAAGTATTCAACAGTTCACAAACTTATTTTTTTATAACGTAATTTCGTCAATCGGTTCTTTCACCATATAAATTTTTTGAATGATGCCAAATATGATAAAATTGCTGAGAAATACAAATTTGCTTGGTTTTTGAAACACTTCTGGAATTTAGCCTGCATCAATCGAGCAAACAAAATAGGTGCCTAAAATTAGTAAATCATCTATCTCTCACCGGCACACTTTTGTGGTGACAATATCGGTCGAAAATGTGCCACTCAAGTTTTCATCATTCGAAGTCTCTACGCTAGTTATACCCGTCTCCGCAAACGACCTTGTCCAAGGAAATAAACATTTGCCATCCCCGTGATACTTCCCGCAATGTCACCCGGCGAAGCTCCTTATCAACGAAATTCACTATCTTCATTATCAGCCTCGCATGTGCAAACCGTACCCTAGTAGCTTCGATAAGTATTTTCTTAGCGATTAATGATAATAAATTAATTTCAAAGCGTGACAAACAATCGCAGGTTTTGATCTCCCAACAGCCGAACAAACTGTAGCCATATTATGATGCAAATCTAAGCAGCTTAAACATGCTTGAAAAATCACAACCTAATCTTGAATAAACAAAATTGCCCATCTTTAAGTTCCGCATGTGATAAATCCCTTACCTATATCGCTACATCACTGCATATGTTTACTTCACTCCGTATGTACGCAGCATATTTAAGCTGGTACGGAAATGCACAGACCACGCTTCGGATGTAGAGGCTGTTCGGTATTTAAACCGTACAGCAGCAGAGCCGCATTAATCTCCTATTCTTTGCGTGCCCTCCTCATGGGGAGCCACATAGCTCGCGTAACCAAGTATCTAAATGAATTAATTTACTTCAAAATGCGGATGACTGCTTCGCGCACTGAGCTGTCGATGCGGAGAAGTGCCCTCTTCATTGCTCAAAACACGCACGTTTGATTCAATTTCAACTTGGTCTATCGAAGTGGATACTGGATATAAAAACTGCAAAGTACATACATTTTGCGAACGATTGTGCAAGGTGCTTTATCTTGCACCAGGAACTTGCATCGTGTTAAATATGACCACCAAAGCTTTTTGGAGTTATTGATATCTAAAGACACTTTGCGAGCGCGGGAGCAATTGTAGACTTTGAGGCATCGTAAACAGTTTCCAACTTCGAGATTGTCTTATCTTTAGCACAATAGATGTTCAATCATAGCACGGGAAAGATAAAGTAGCTCTTCTAACTGTGACAAGCCGTAGACACCCGTCAGTAACAATCAATGTAATACTTCAACAATGAAAGCTTTATCACAAGGTGTCATCTTTGCGACGCACTTATATGCATTCCGCACCGGACCAGTCACCGGAATATTACGTGGAATGCCATGTAAAACAATGGCATAAATTAGCATATTCTAAGCGTACCTACATCAGTAATGCGTTAATGATGAGTTTCCCCTAGAGCGCACTTCATCATCATTTTCATTGTAGACATAAATACCGATGACAGGTTCCTCTGGAAGTGCAGTCATTACCATCGCAACCTCTGCGGTGTTCAATTATCTGAACCCGCACTCTAGTTTTATTGCCCAAGCTTGTTACTGTTGTTGCTGTTGGTTGTTGATTAATTTTTTGACAACCTTCATTTTGTGACGCATGCATGTGTGTGTACATGCGATAATGAAGTTAGATGCCACTAGGTTATTACACTCCGTGACACGTGACACCATTTGTTTGTCATAGTTAAAATGTTGTTTAAGGAGTAATGAGTCGTCATTGATTCTGTAAATTTCAAGAGCAGTTTTTTTTGTTTCAAACGAAAATTCTGTTCCTGAAAACATATTTTTTGTGTTGTGCATTGTTCTGCAGTGAATACATTTCCAAAAACAGAGTTCCTGTTTTGGGCCCAAAAATTGCTTAAAGTTAATGATTGCTCATTTCCCCTTAAATGCGTTCAAAAGTAGTAATGACGTGTAACATAATTTTGGTGTGTTCTCTATTATTTTATGCCTTATTTATCTTTTCGTACCCAGCGAATAATAGGGGTTGACCTTAACGGATTTCAGTCAAGTTTGGGCAGATTGTTATTTTAGGTCAAAAACTAAAAATATCAAGCCTGTTACTGATTGGACTTTTTCTCGATTGATAAGAGCCCTCCCTTTTGTCTTGATTTTTATAAGTAATGGGGTCAGGAATCTAACTTTTTTTATAACGATTGTTTTTACAAACGACGGAGGAGACGGTAGAAGAAAGTAATGAAACAAAGGGGTAGCCCCCAGCTTGGGCAAAGAGGAACAATACTACACATACCCATAACCCTCCCTCGCCTATTTTTCCGCTCTTTCCCCTTCACGTCTTGTCCCATTCTGTTTGGATACTATAAACACCTTTCTTTCATTACTTTTTTCTACCGTCCCCTCCATCGATTGTAAAAACTAGTGTCATTAAAAATTAACAAAATAGACCCTACAGTGGTTTACAGCCTCTTATTCAGTAATTCTTATCCCTACTTCCTCGTAGTACTAGCCAGGATACAAGAAACCTTGGTAGAGATCATGTAAACAACGCCGGTTTAAGCCAAAGTCGCATACTGACAGTAGAGGAGGGCTCTTTTCAGCTTCGTTGGTTCCCCGGCGAGAATGATGCCGCAGGAGATTAAAAAGCCACAAGTTCAACGTCGCGTCGTAGCGTTGTAGGAGTTGTGTTGGAAAGGCTCAACGGTACGTACGTTCAGAGGTGGACATAAAATCTACCGGCAAAACACACGAGCTGGGCACAGCTTTCATAGTGATGGGCTAGGTGTGGAACGAAATGGATCCTCGAATGTGCAGGTTGAAAATCAAGGGCCGGTTCGTCAACATAAGCGTCATCCACGTGCACAGCCCTTTCCTCAAAAGTACCGATAACGGCAAGGAAGAATTCTACGAACAGTTGGAGCCTGAATTCGACCGTTGTCCAAAACATGACATCACGAGCATCATTTCCATGCATGGGGCTGCAATTGGGATTTCGATGCCAATGTCGGCCACAACCTGATGATTGGAGGATTTAGCGCACACCCAGAATCCGTATCCGACCAACGAAATGGTCCTATGATTTATCGATTTTGTTGCTTCTAAGACCATGGCCATTCGTAGTATCTTCTTACAGCACACACTCCTACAGAGATACACCTGGAGGTCACCAAATCAGACAGAATCACAGATCGACCACGTTTTGATCGACTGTCGGCACTTTTCAGACATTATCGAAGCGCTATTGGTGTTGGTTAAGAGGCACCCAAAATTCTCCATGGTGAACAACATTCGCTACCGACGCCAGCCTCGGTTAAATCTTGCACGGCTAAAGCACTCACCCATCGCATTCATTCTAAGTTGCGCTATCGGAAGAGGGCAAGCTGGAAGAAGGCCTTCTAGACAAATGTTGGAACACCAAACAGCCATTAGCAGTGTAGCTGAGAGCTCCATCGAGCACGTGGCTTGGATTCAGAGGAATGACTGGTTAAACGATGAATGCAAGAGGGTGATGAATGAGGAGAACGTTGCGCGGGAGCCAAAAATGCGCAGTGCCACACGTCAGAACATAGAAAAACGCAAACAGAAGTAGATGCAGCGAACCCAAATTTCCTGGAGGAAAAAGCGCTCACTGGAAGAACAGGAGTATGCGAAGTTGGAGCAACTGCATCGTTCTCGGGAATCGCGAGTTCTACCAGAAACTGAGTGGATCCCGCAAGAGCTTCGATCGTGAGGTGACCGAAAGGTAGAAACAGTACATCGATGGACACCTGAATGGCGCCCAGGCAGAGAACAGATATGTGAGAATTTATTAAGCTGGCTTTGTTGAAAGACGTTCAACAACGAATCGAATATTTGCCTTGCGGTAGATCCTCCATATAGGTCATGAATACAGAATTCCCACACACCACTTATTGTTGACTTCCTAGCTTCATATAATACCATCGATCATAAAAAGCTATGGAAAATTAAGAACGAGAACGGTTTCCCTAGGAAGTTGATCAAACTGATCCAATCTACGCCGGCGTGGCGTGGCGTATAGGAGAACGGAGTATGGAGGCGG
Organism: Sabethes cyaneus; assembly: GCF_943734655.1. NCBI lineage: Eukaryota > Metazoa > Arthropoda > Insecta > Diptera > Culicidae > Sabethes > Sabethes cyaneus. Next base: position 227,062,446 of record NC_071355.1, read on the forward strand.
AGGATGAACCGTGAACTCGCATAGCTCTATGGCGACCCTAGTATTCAAAAGAAGGCTAAAGCTGGAGCATGTTGCTAGTGTTCGCCTCAAATCCGGTTGGAACAAGAGGACCAGGGGCGCAGCAAGCTAGATGGTTACCAGGTGGAGCGAGATCTGGCGCAGAGTACACAGTGTCCAAGGAATTAGAGACTGGTAGCCCGCAACCGAATGAATTGGAGAAATTTTGTTCATCAGACTATGTCTTAGGATGGCAAATATGGTCTTAGGAAGGGAGTATTTAACCTTCATAATGCATTAGAAAAAAGTTACATATAATGCATTGGGGTCGAAAACGACCCAAGTTTTGAAATTGTTCTCATTCATCCATTTTCATTCCGAATTTCGTTTTCTTTACCTCGTTTGAAAGGTATGAACCAAAACTGGCACCCAAGGTGTGTCAGAGACTATTTGTTGACTAATGGCCACTTCAGCGTCGGTTCCGGAACATCCACTACCAGGTCCCGGGGGACATTTCTGTACTTCGACTTAATTCATTTTGCGACACATCAAATCACATTGGTTTGATAAAATAAGACTAATGGAAGTACAATGGGGACATTTTGGACCAAAACGGCCATTTTTCCATCGGTTCCGGAACATCCGGTACCCGGTTTTTGGCGAAAATTTTAAATTTTTGGATGACTTATCCTGCGGCACGTCAATTTACATCACCTTGATAACATTAGACTATTGGAAGTATAATGAAGACATTTTGAAGGCAAATGGTCACATTAGCATCAGTCCCGGAGCATCCGGTACCCGGTTTCTAGGTCTCTAGCTCGTTTCGTTATTGAGTATCGAGCTTTGTAAGTATGCCGATGGGTCGAAAACTACCCCAATGGACTAGGAAGGTTAAACAGTGAATAATAGCGTTTTCCTTAAGAACGCTGCAATTTTCAGTTTTTCGTATGGTTGGTAACCTTTGATAAGTGAACGTTTGTGTGACAGAGTCAAACATTGAATGCTTGGTAGATCAAGAATCATGGAAAATAACCAATATGTATAATAGTATAAACATGCCAGTAAGTCAATTCTATTTACTAGTGAATAATCAATTTGGCAAACTTCAGCAAATATCCCCATTCAAAGCCCGAAAAACTAGCACCATAAAATCCGGCGAACGGAGTGTAAATCGTGTCACACACGCAACAAACCTCTTTATTATATGATAGTTTGTAGCTGTACATTGGATACTAGTTTGCAGTGTATCAGTACGGATAGTGTGTATCAAGAACCGGTTATGCCCACAGAAACGGGAAGATATGTCCCGAGGGAAATAAGGTCGAACCAACGCCGCTTAGCGAATGCAAGTCTGCTCCACACCGTGTAACTATCAGTCGGGAAAAAGTTGTCAAGTTTGCAAAATCTGTGTTTATCTCTTTTTTCACTTTCTGTCTTGACACTACTTCTGGTTGTGGTTACGGTTCCAATTGTGGCTGACGATCATTAGTACTGACTGAATCTTTACCAGCGAAAAGAGAAAACCCACCGAAGTCCCACCGGCAGCTGTAATAACGGTTTTCTGGATTCCGCCAGAGTATTTGTTGCATTCAAACTGGAATCAAAATAAAAGAACCAAGAGGAGATTCGAGTTGAAACTCAACGTTAAAACGTGCCATAGACGGGAAACCTGCACACTGGACTGAGCCAATCGAGTCTGGATGGCTGTTCACGGTGGCGCAGCAGTTGAGATGCCGAAAACCATTACGTTGCATTATTTTTCTCGTCTCACGGAGAAGATGAGCTAACCGAATCGCCAACGAAGCAAATCACTTGATTCTACGATGATGTCGCCATTACACAACGACCCCCAGTGCAGATGACATCAGCGGAAAATGCTTAATGTCGATGCTGGCTGACGGCAGCCGGCAGCCGACAACAACAGTGGGGATGGGAAAGTTGGCAGATAGTCCGGAAATTGGTGTTGTTCAACAATAGTGCGATTTTTCGGAAGGAGTTCCAGCGGAGTACGGTGAATTGTTAGAAAATTATTTCATTATGTCGTTTCCACAGAGGTGTCTATCGCGGGTAAAATGTTATGACAAATTGGTAACATTTGTGTGCATTAAATCCACACGGTTGGACAATGCTTAAAAATTATCAATAACGATGCGTTTTTGGGGCAATTGAATGTTTCATTTTAACATTCAATAACGTATTACATGATAATTTAAATAGAAAACCTAAGCATATTTGAGTTGCTTTCGTGATATTATTGAAAAACAGAACGAAAAGCAAGATCGTGACAAATAACTTACCACCTTTCGATGTGCTGCCCATTAAAACTGCTGACAAGTCCAAACGATCCACGTAAGTCCATGGTTTGCAACAGCTAGTCGTAAAGTACTTACAGCCATAGAGACTACCAATGCCAAACATTTTTCCAGATTGGTCTCCACTGTAGCCATAGCCAAAGCGTCCGACACCGCGTCACGGTAGAGGAAATTTCATGAATATGAACAAAAAGTACAAACAAAAGCAACAAAAAAAGGTGCAAAAGCAAACCTGCAAATAGGAAAGAATGAAAAGCCTCAACGTTTTCAACTGGAAAAAGCAACAACAACAAAGCATGCAGCACACTCGCATATATCAAGCTAAACGAGGGTTTTTTTATTTAATATGTAGGTATATAAGAGGGCAGAACCGTTCAAAAATAATAACAAAATACACGTTAGTGTCGAGTCAGGCCAACACCGAACAGCGAACGATTGAACGAGAGTCGGGGCACAGAAACGGTTTCGAGTTCGATTGATTATTAAAAAATGCGTAGCGTCGTCGTAAGATGTTACAGCCGTTTCGCAGGCAATATTGTGACTTTAGTAGTATTTGCCAATAACTGCACTATAATTTCACAACTCGTCAACGATAAATTGTGCCGCGAAAACAATGCGCGCTTCATCATAACCATAGTTTTGCGACCTGCAGAGCTGTTCTCATGATGCCGCAGGGATTGGTTCAGAGATGGACTCCTATAGATTGTTTTGTTTGGAAAGTGGGCACAAAAAACAGTTGTATGGTTAATAGAAATGAGGTTTTGTTAATAATACATATGACTAAATGCTTGAAGCTTGAAACTAATAACTATATTTTTGACAATTCGAATAATTATTATTGTAGCAAACTATTAGTGCACCGGAAAATTACGTCAAGAAGAGAGGTGGGACCGAAAAATTGTGGAAGGGGAGGCAAAATAAGGTAAAAGGTTTTGTTTTTTCTTTACCATAACGATTTACAGAGAGAAAACATATGTAAAAGTGGCTCTGGATCAGCAGGTGGAGCTAACAAAGGGGGGCGGAGGAGTTTGAGCTGACAATGAAAGAGCGACGTCCAAATGAGGAGAATATGTTTTGTTTTTCGATTTAAGAGGTATCAAATTCACTTTGCCCGCTTTTTTATAAAGTTTTTTTTTGCATAAAGTATTTAGAAACTATTAGATAATATTCATGAGATTAGGCTTAATATAAAAAATGTGCATTGGCTTTTGGTTATGACTATGTGCTTTAATTGGAAAATAGGAGCTGGTACCGAATGGCCGAAACACAAATGGCCGAATTTCAACAACAGTCAGAGAAGGCCGAAATTGCGTTTGGCCGAATTCTCGGAATGCCTAAATAACTATGCAAACTATGAATTGGCAAGCAGTTAATAAATAACTTTAATCAAACAATAAACCAAAATTAGCAACACAATCTATATATATAAAAGTGAGCGTGAGTTTGTTTGTATGTTTGTATGTTCCACCATAATTCCAGAACGCCTTGACCGATCTCCATCAAACTTGGCACACATATTCCTTGATATAAGGGAATCAGCACTGGGGGTTTGATAAGAGGGGGGGTGATTTTTCGTAACAGAGGGGGGAAGCCATAACTCCGAAATGCCTGGACGGTTCTTTACCAAACTTGGCATACATGTTCCTTGACATAAGGGAATCAGTACTGGGGGGTTGAAAAAAGGGAGGGGGTTCGTAAAGGAATCAGAATTGAAGAGGTTGAGAAAAGGGGGAGGTTCATAACAGTGGGGAAGGCCCTAACTCCGAAACGCCTGGATGGTACTTCATCAAACTTGGCATACTTGACATATGGGAATCAGCACTGGGAGGTTGCTAAAAGAGGGGGCCCTACAAGGGGCTAAGTAAAAGGGAATGCGTTTCTCTTTCATTTAAACCGATTGTTGATTTCAGATAATCGCCGCCACCGCAATGTTTGTTCGATTTAACCGATTTAAACCGATTGCAGTTGTGCAAATAACTTTGAGAAAAGAGGTGGTTCCACCGAAGAGGAATATATGGTAAAAAAGACCTTTGTTTAGTTTCCATTATAGTGATTTTCATAGAGTAAACCAATGCCTAATTAGCTACGTGACAGAAGAGGGCACTGACTGGTAAGGAATCCACAAGTAGGGGGACGAAGAACGTGAGTATGAATGTATGTTTCGCCATAGCTCCGGGACTTTTGGACTGTTCTTCATTAAACGTCGTTTATCAAACACATGTATTTTGGCATAAAAGAATCAGCGCAGGGGGGTTGACAAAAGCGGGAGATTGTCTCTTTACAAGGGGAAAGAAAGGTGGGGTGCGTAAAGGGGTGCGTTTCTCTTGCAATTGGAACGATAACAGTTATACAAGTTCCTGGATTTCTGAAAGGGGGGATACAGTGGCCATTAACAAAGAGAAGGTTCAAAAACGATTTTTTGTCGAGTTATAGAGATTTCCGGGAAGAAGTCAGATTTACAAGTGGCTCGGGGACAACATGAGGGAAACTGACAAAGAGAGTAGACACATTAAAATGAAAAAAGGGTTTGGGTTTTTGCATTATGAGAATTTTCGTTACAATAACAGATGCACAAGTGACTGAGAGGCAAAGGGGCCCCGAGTAAGATCGGGTAATCAGCTAGTTTACTATAAAACAAAAAAAAACATGCTTCAAGAAAGCCCTTGTTTAGCGGTTAATAAAAGCGCAACTGCGTCAACAAAATTTTTGTTGCTCATTTTGTGAGCATTTACATATTTTGAATAGATTTTCTTTATCTATTTCTTTCCGCGAATTTGGAATATCCTCCTGAAGAACCCTTAACATTTTCCCCCTCTATTGCCTTTTGTCGGCCGCAGGTCGCGAGTGTGCGCCGGCAAATTTTGCCGAGATTTTTAATTGTGTGGGTGACGTTCGGCCATTCGTGTTTCAGCCTTTTGTGATACGGCCATTCGTGATTCGACCGTTTGTGCTCCGGACATTCGTAGGTAATCCGAAAATAGCTTGATTAAACGGTGCTTATTACCCCATGCACCCCTACATGTTCCTTGATATACGGGAATTAGTTCAGGAGAGTTGACAAAAGGGTTGTCCTAAAATGATGGACGGAAGATTCAAATAAGGAAGATTGGCTTTTGGAACAGTGGTCGGAAGATAAGAGGGGGTCTGAAAAGCATGGGACAAAGGCAGAGGTTGAAATAAAGAAAAAAATTTGAATTTTTGAAAGAAAATAAATAGACGAAAGAAACAGTAGTGGCTGGAGACAAAAGTGGGACACAGGAGGGGGAGAGAAGGTTTAAAAGAGGGGGTGGAACGTCTAAATGAGGTGTGAGGGTTTTTTGCGTTATTGGAATTTTGTAACGTAAAAGATGTGCGTATGCATATGGACCCTTAAAGTTATGTAAATTATTTTCGCCATACTGTAAGGTGCCGCGGTGCAATCTGATTGGCACAGCGACACTCGGTGATTTCATTTCAGTGAATATCAAAAGCCAATGTAACAAATTTGACCAAAAATTAAAATAACATGCCATATGAATGAAACATTGAACTTTGGTAGATAGATGTCAATCGCTGTGTTTTATGACACTCTTCCAAAATACAGTAATTTCTCCTATCGATAAAAGCGACGGACACCTTATACTTCATGGCATAGCAATCAATGTACAAAGTTTGAATACATGGATCCTGAGCCATCCCAAATTTACGGTGTAACAAGAAATTCGGAATTGGCAAAGGAAACTGATTGGAAAATTGATTGCCCTAGTAGCACAGATGTTACAAACCGGTTTTGGCAACCGATTTGCGACTAATTTTAGTGATAAATGAGTTGATAAACAACTAAAAGTGCCATATGTGTGCTGCTGCGTGGCAAGTAGTGGTTCTTTTCAAACGAAATCTAAAGCATTATTCGAATGCCAGGGTAAAATTAGCAGTACTTTCGCAATCCTATATCCAGAAAGCAAGGTGGGGCCTACATTTGTGTACGAAAATTCATTAATTGTTTTAACTCAATTCTAGTGGCACATGATTCTTTTGTTTAAATTCTATTGGCACATAGATAAAATCAACATTGCGGGAAAGAACACAGAACTGTAACGTTGAAATGAAAGAATTTAAACATCCATAAACTTCACTGCATGAAGTTCAACCGTTTGTGAGTATATGGTCAGTACTTGTGGCTTGAGCAGCACGTATATGGTATATGGTTGGATACATTAATATCCACCTTTTAAATATGTTATATGATTGTAACAGTGAACGAACAATAACTCCTCCTCTAGGATCATAAAGCCAGAGTAGCTTGTGATGCATCAAGAATCTCTTTTCACTGTACTGGGTCCTGGGCTACTCGTCGTCTATTCGTTAAGCGTCTCGACACTCGCAAGTCGGCTTCAATCTAATCGAGCCGTCTAGCATCTAGGTTGCTTCTGTTTCTAGTACCAGTGGGGGTCTTAAAAAAAATAGATTTCACTGCGCAGTCGTCCGGCTTCCTTGCGACGTGGTCAACCCACCGTAGTCTCCCGTCTTTCGCCAGCTTGGAGTCTCTCCAAGTAGTGCCTGAAGCCTCAGGTTCTTACACCTACGTCACACTCCGTTTTCCATTGGTACTCTACCAAAAGCAGTCCGCAACCCGCTTCGTTGAAATACGACAGGTGTACGTATGTCTTCCGTAAGCAAAATTACAACGGTCTCAAGTTCATAGAAGACTACCGGTCTGATTAGCGTTTTGTACATCGTCAGCATTGTGCGGCAATGTATGCTCCTTGATCGAAGCGTCTCGCGGACGAAAAAGTAGGCCCGACTTCCAGCTTGAACGCGTTGTTGAATCACTTGACTCAAATTATTATCGGTGGTGACTAGAGATCCCAAATACATGAAATCATCAACCATTTTTAGTTCATTGCCGTCAATAGTCACTGTGTTTAAGAGGCGAACGTTGTTTTCTCTGAAGCCTTTTCCTACCTTATATTTGGGTTTTGACGCACGTACATTACCACTGTCATCCCAAAGGTTTTAGTAATGATGTCAAACTCGAGTACAGTAGAGAGGAATTCTTAAAATGGCAAGAGTCACCCCGGTTTTATGCTGATAGGGTGAAGAAGTAAGCAAGTCAAGATCGTTTGCGAAGGCGAAGAATTGGTTACTTTCGCTGAAGACCATTCCTCTTGTCTTGATGTCCGTTCACCGGATCACACCTTCCATAGTGATCCATAATGATTAAATACCAATACAGCACAATCCAACCCCTTGTCGCAACCTTCTGCGCGATTCAAAATTGACTCAAGAGTACCCACGAAGCACGCACGTAGCACGTCATTTGATTCACAATAGTTTTGATCAGCCGCATCAGTTTGTCCGGAAACCGTTCTTTTGCATAATCTGCCATATTTTTCGCGCTCGACTGTATCATACGTTGCTCTGAAATCCACGAAAATACAGTGCGTGGGCAGTAGGCACGTTGTACACCTGACATTCCTGAAGGATTTGTCGGAGTGTGAAAATTTGATCAATAGTAGCACGCGGCCTGCCTAATCCTGGGAGAGCACCTTATAGGCAACGTTGATCCGCGTAATACCGTGGTAATTATAGTACTCGAGCCGAACGCCCCGTTTGTAGGTGGGACAAACCACACCTTCCATCCATTCCTCTGATTACTGGTTACTCCTCCTTCCAAATTCTTGAAATTATCGAGTGATGTGTCGTTCCTTACCACTTTTGTAGAGTACCGACGGAAGTTGTTAGAAGAACAGTATGTTTTTTGAATAATGTACTGAATTTCATTTATAAATTACTATTATAAGCCGAGAAGTAGCATTAATGTTAGTTCTGGAAACGAAAGCACAGAAATTCAATCTCGAAACTTGGATAAACAGAAGGAACTGCGGAAACATAAGAGGCACACCAAGTCGGAAGAAAACCAAAGTAAAAACACAACATGTAAAATGATAAACGAAGTACCGCTATGTTTAATGGTCTCTTCATAGCCATATTTTCCTTCTCGCATACTTGCGCCTGTCTGTGGTGATGTACGATCTTCACGAATGCAATCGTATAACACATGAGCCGGCATGATGCCTCAAACACATGCAGCTCATTTGTGAAAAGTGCGCTGCTAGGCCGGCTGCAGTATTTACTATATTATTATTTGTACGTCAAAAGCTCCCTCTCTCTCTCAGAGCTTTGAAACCCCGGAACAATAGTGTAGTGGTAGTGCGCTGCCGGTCGAACTCGAACGTGATCTTGATGGAGAAAAGATCATTCAGAAGTAAAAACCTGTGTGCATACAAATACTACCGTAGCGGGATGGGATGACCGGCGGCCGACTGCCGTTTGGATTATTGGTGACGTTGATCGACATGACTGCTGCAGCAGCATGACTCGTGGCCCCTGCCAATGTCGCCCGAAGAAATGAAATAAGGTGAAGATGAAACCTGTTTCTGAATGTGAAACTAATGTTGAAAAATAGTAGAATCAAATTCTAGCTGGCAATAACCGGTCCGGATGGTGCAGTAAGGTGCCATCTTGGTCTGTATGCCTAATTAAATTAGAATAAAATTTCAACTAATAATTTAAAAAGTAATTCTTGAGTGAATGAAAGTACGTAAGAACATTTTCCTGGTTTTCATTTACATGCGAAACTGTAGAATGGAAGTTTGTTTATGTGTAACTGTGTGTAATAGCATCCCATCTTAGCACAATGTTCTAATTAGCACAGTGAATGTAACGCTTGAGTCACAGTTCTGATCTCATCTTTTGAATGAAATTGCGTCTTGAAGGTGAAATTTATATTTTAGATGCGATATTAAGAATATTGATAGATTAACTCAAAAAAATTACAATTAAAAGCAAAACTTAGAACATTGTAGCATAGTAGATTTGACCGTTTCCGCGAGATACTTTTTTGCAGTAGATTCGTGACGTGAAGCAATCCTGCTATTACGATCACTTCCTTCCGCGTTTATAGGTTTTCAACAACAAAACGTGCTTCCAAACATAAAAGCATACGTTACCAACTACGACAAGTTCGCATTTTTTTGGCTCCCTGCTGTTTTAAATTACGAAAACATGTGTTTAACTATAAATGAGCAAAGCTCCGGTTTGATATGAATGTACCGTATGACACCCACTAAATACTGTCCACGTCTAAATCTTTCGTAATTTCCTTCTACAGATTGTTCGACCGGCGAGACCGAATCCGAATACGGTCACGAAAAGAAAAAAAACCTTCGTGGTTCACTACCCAGTCAGTATCACCCAGAAGACAACCTTCGACGGACGGACGACGGAGCTGGAACACGCCGCGCCGCGGCAGTTACAGCAATATGCAGATAGAAAGATGAAAAACCCCATTTAAATTTAAATGCTTTGGAAACTCTCGTTTCCTTCGAGAAATTGTGCAATTTAGCCTCTGTCGTCGGTTTTTGTTTTTTTTGTCAGCATATACAGTACCTACATTAGACAAAACATCACCATTAAAGTATATGCTGTATCTTCAGTTTATAGGTACGGACGGTTGGTTATAGTCGGTATTTTAATTTAACCTCGCCGGCCGTGTTGAAGTGCTATGAACAGCGAGAGAAAATTAAAATGGATAAAAAATTTGATTGTGATTGGGAAATCATGTACATTTTCTATGGGACGATGTCGGATAAAAACGAATTAAACATGAATTGAATATGTGTCATGAAGTTATGTTTGTTTGTGGCAATTCGTGTTATTTCACAAGGAACCATTAAAACGGTAGACCATAAGTTACCTTGTTTATCAAAGGAATAGGTCTTTGTTTCAAAATTTAACTCATCTTCTTTATGTTTCAGTAATAAAAGTAGTGTGTTCTCAACTACGAGGTGTTGTTATTTGGTAATTGAAATTTTCGTCGTCATTTTGGAACAAGATTCATAATCGATTTATTTTTCTTCCATGAAAATGATTAATCAAATATTATAAATACTTTTGAATGATGCTGCAAAGTGTAATTTTGATTCGATGCAAATATTCTACGACAGCTCTAATAAACTAGTTTTCTTACCCACATTTCGATCACTCCAAAAAACATTTGCTATTTTCCTAGTTCGACAAAAACATCAATCCTCTATACGGACTCCTAAGTTCCCACTCCGCCAGCTTCCGCCCAGTACGTTGGTCTAGAATGCTACCGCTTCGTGGCACCGTAATTGGATATCACTTTATTTTAGTTATTGTTTGTATGTCCAGCAGCGTCAGCAGCCCACTAGCTACGACACTACAGACAGACAGTTGTGGGAGTAGTTGCCCTTCGAGAGTGGACCTGCCCCCTGGGCCGGCGGGTGAACGCATTGTGCAATTGTTTGTTTTTTCCCACTTGTTGTCGATTCCGCCGCCGTGCCGGTAACTATTTTCCACTTCATTTTCTGTCGTGTGAAATTATGTTCTCGCCTTTCCCTTTGTTTTGATTACATTGTTTTTTGAGAAGTCATTTGTCTACCGGATATATAGAAAAGCTACATAATCACTTCAGAAGATTCACAAGACAAAAAATCACGCAAAATACTGTTTCCCACATAGTTCTTATTAGGCGTCCATTCTTGTTTGAAGGCCAACATTCTCAGGTTGTAGATTTGAAAAGGTTCAACTTGGTGGGATTTGCTTGGATGCTTTCATTAACGCTAACGCTTCATTGAAAGGGTTGAAAATGCCATAGTTCCATAGTTTAGGTGGATTTGCTGTTTCTTTCCTGGCATCGACTTCAACATTTGTCAGAGTTTGTTTATTGGATGGGAAGTAATTTTTTTAAATAGTTTGTGTAACCCATCTACTTGTCGGCATAGTTTAATGCATATTTTTATTATCTTTCCCTTTCAGCTTAAAACGAAAGTCAATGTGGCGTCAAGATGGTTATCGTTACACGGGTAAGTAAACCAATAATATTTGAATGATAAAATTGCTCATTGTTACTAAGTCGAGGTCTGTTCTTTACATGAAGTTTTTGTTAAATTCAATCATTCTATGATTCAAATCGATTCAAATTTCGTGTGAATATCTATTTTACACTTTCTCAATATCGTATTTTTTGTTTTCCATCTTAATAATAACTATTCTTGAAGACTAATTTCATAAGGGAACATGGGCAGTCAGAACGAACATTTAGAGACGATTTGATTCCCGTACGTGGAAAAATGGTTCGACTCAATGGCGAACCATCGTAGGCAGATATGAGATAGTAGGTAATAGCAAAAAAAAAGCGAAAAAATAAAACAAAACATTTCGTAATCACGCCCTGTTGCGCGCTGCCTTTCGTACACGACCAATGTTCGGCCTAACTTCCTTATTGTCTTCTTGTCTGTATACCTCCCTGCAGCAGTAGTGCATCAGGTTTCTTACCCTAAACAAGTACAAGACACAGTAACTTCCATGTACTAGCCTGGCACACTGGCGTAATTATGATTTGATTTTTAGCACGTAATCAGTCTATTGAGTTACTCGACAAAGAAGACCTGGGCGGCTTATATCGGCTAGCTGTAGCACATTCAAGCACTCGTTCGATGGCCATGAATTATGCTAGCAATATGTCGTACTATTTCATAAGGATTGATTTTGGAAGGATAGCGGTTCAAATAAATTGAAAGGAATGAAATGAACTAAAAGTGTTTCCTCAAGGCAGCACCGTAGAAGAAATTATAAGAATAATGTTTGAAAAAGATATTAATCTAGTATTTAGAAATGAAAATCAATCTCGCAGTGTATTACTGCAAAATTATTTACTGTTTTATGCATACCATGGTGAGTCTATTCTTCATGACGTACACCTAATGTTTCTAAATCATCTTTTCGTGCCATACCCGATGAATAAATTCTAAATCATAGGTTATATCGGTACTGACCGTTGAGAGGGGACCTTCGACATATTATTAGAAAGTCAATATCATACCTCAAGCGAACGAAATGAATCTGTTGTCTACCTGTTATGTTTGCGCAAAAAATTAAGGAGATTGGCATGTTAATTCCCAGTAATCACGTGCTACATGTTCGTAAAGTGGGCTCAGACGATAATGTAGGTGCTGTTGCCAAAAGTGTGTGATTTGTGTGTCACCTATTAGTCGCACTAGCCTAAGGATAATTTGATGCAGAAGCTTCGGTTTACCCATTTATAAGGTCCAATGGAGTTGGACATTCCGCAGCATTATCGCTTCTCACTCAGTATGTGCCTTGGAGGCTAGAAACTGATGGATACTTTTCCTGTAATATCACATTTTCTGATCAAGCACATTTTCATAAGCTCTCGTGTGAGGTTCAGAAAAACAAGTGTTATTTTTTGTAAAAAAATCTCAAGTGAAAAATTAGAGAAGGATAATCTTACTAAATTGAAATTATGGGTACTTTAACTCATATTTGAGACTTTACTAAGACGCTCAAAAACAACTTCTGATTATTTAATATTATTTAATACTAGCTGACCAGACAAACTTCGTATTGCCACAAATTAAACTGTGTTGTATATAAATCGTGAATCTCGAATGACCTTTGTCACAATCTCGAGTTTTGCAAGTTTCTGAGGAGTTCATGGGTGGTTTAATATACAAATTTTCTTCACAGTAAAGTAGAAAACAGCTCCCCCCATTGCTTAGTCTGATAAAATAACGCGGATAGCATTAAAATATTCGCCATGATTATATAACATTTCGCAGAATACCGTTTTGCGGAACACCACCTCTCGCTTGACCGTAACGCGGAATACTTTCACGAAAAACCTTACGCTGGACGTACCATTTCACGGAAAATGTTTCACAGGGGTAATCCTCTCCTTACGCGCTGTCGCTCGTTCGGACCCAACTGAAAGAAACTAATAGAGGTCAGTAGACCTAGGAAAATAAATAAACCCTAATTGATAGTTTTTGGCGGTCTTGTTATTGACTAATGTTGTATGGAAGAGTTCGATTGGTTTTTAAGTTACGCAAAAATTTCTGTTTTATTTGTATGAGAGTCCTTATCCCCCTACCACAGGAGTGAGGCGACTAAAAACATCATAAAAAAATTCCTGCCTCCAAAGCCCCCCACATGCCAAATTTGGTTCCATTTGGTTGATTAGTTCTCTAGTTATGAGGAAATTTATACATATTTCATTATAAGGGGAGGGGCCATAAGTTACCTCCTGAAGAGTGGAAGGGTCGCAATGCACCATAGAAAAAGAATTTGCCTCCCGTAACACCCACATGCCAAATTTGGTTCCATATGCTTGATTGGTTCTAATGTTATGAGGAAATTTGTATTTCATTTGCATGGAAGCCCCCCTCTTAGTGGGGAGATGGGCCTCTAACTATCATAAGAACCTTCCCTGGCCCCAAAAGCGCCTACATGCAAATTTTCAAGCCGATCGGTTCAGTAGTTTTCGATTCTATAAGGAACATACGGGCAGACAGACAGAAATCCATTTTTATAGGTATAGATTTGTATGGGAGCCCACCACTTAGTGGGGGGAGGGGTCTCTAACCATCATAAGAACCTTCCCTGGCCCCAAAAACCCCTACATGCAAATTTTCACGCCGATCGGTTCAGTAGTTTTCGATTCTATAAGGAACATACGGACAGATAGACAGACAGAAATCCATTTTTATGGATTCTTTTCCACTCCACTTTTCAACTTCAACTCCAACTCTTTTGCTGTTCCACCTTAGCTTTAGGGTGTTGGTGGAATTCCCTACATAGACAGGGCACCACCATAGCGCCATTGTCATTGTAGGCTTGGGCACCTGCAATAACGGTAACGGTAGTTCTTTATAATCAACGGAAGGGACGGTAGAAGAAAGTAATGAAACAAAGGTGCTGATAGGTTCAAACAGAATAGGACCAGGCGTGAAGGGGAAAGAGCGAAAAATAAGGTAAGGGAGGGTCATTGAAGCAACGATTAAGAAGTGATGTACCGCTCGTTTTTACCCAAAATTAATTATATCCTGACCACACTAGAAGGTCCAGACAAAAAACACGAGGTTGGTCGATAAAATTTAAATAAAAATTATTTTCTTACGGCAAAGTCCTAATGCTTGAGGTTTTGCAAGACGTTAATTTATGGTATAGCAATAAATTAATCATCATACGGTTTACGATTGTTGAAAGTTTGCGTATCCACCTTTTGTTATAGTCTGGATCCGCCAGTGGTCGTTCGACCACTGCTGTTTGCTCGAATTTGATTAGTGACAGCTAGTGACTCAAGTTCCTTCTTTGTTCCTCTTAGTAGAATCTGAAAATAAATAAAGAAAGCAGAAACTTGCCCCGGTTAAATTGTAAATTATTTTAATGTCCAATGACAAATACCTACGCGTTTCGCCTACGAGAAGGAAATGTAGGTCTTTCTGAGTAATTACTTACTTAATTGGCCTAACGTCTTACGACAAGGCTTGCACAGCATAATTTCTTCATATATTTCGGTCCATGGCAGCTGGTCTCCAGTTCCGCGGGCACCCAGTGCACGCCAGATCCCGCTCCACCTGGACTTGCCACCTCACTCGCAGTGCCCCTCTTCGACTTGTTCCTACCGAATTCGATGCGAAAAACCATTTTTGCAGGATAGTTATCCGGTATTCTAGCAACATGTCCTGCCCAACGTATCCGTCCAGCTTTAACCACTTTCTGAATACTTGGTTCGCTGTAGAAACGCGCGAGGTCGTGGTTCATTCTTCACCTCCATACACCGTTTTCTTGCACTCCGCCAAAGATGGTTCTTAACACCCGCCGTTCGAAAACTCCGGTCCTCTTCTAGCAGTGTCCACGTTTCGTGCCCGTAGAGGACAACCGGCCTAACCGGAGTGTACTTTTTACGGGGGCTCAGATTGTTCGACCGCATTATGGAGTCCGTAGTAGGTCCGACTTCAGGTGATAATACGCCTTTTAATCTCACGGCTGGTATTGCTGTCCTCTGTTGCCAGTGAGCCAAGGTATACGATCTCGTCGACTACGTCGAACTCATTCCCGTTGTTTACCACGGTACTGCCCAGTGGTCTTTCTCAGTTATAGTCTTTATTTTCAAGTTTCAACTTCAAAATTATTGCTCAGCAAAGTAGTATTTCAACAGCCACAACATGCTTAGCGTTTGATTTCTCATACCAGAACGGATATTGTTGGGAAATCATTTGAAAAAGCTATTCCCACTTCCATCGAAATATGCCGAATGGTTCGAAGTGCGTCAAACATCATTAATCGCTTTTAAAGATGCCGGTGTTCATGTTACAGGGTGACAAGGAGTTGCTCGATCGATTAGAGCCCCGAAAGTTCGGTATCGTGACACTGTAGGAGATCAGTCGTAAGGGCAAGAAGGTGTAGAGGATTCGTGGCGGTAAGAGGTATAATTTTACCAGAGTGGTGGAGTGACCAATGAGCTGGGGACGAATTTTGTAGTGATGGGCAGAACGCAGGATTGCGTTGTGGACTGGAAGGCGATCAACGAGAGGATGTGTAATTTGAGCATAAAAGACCGTTTCTTCAGCTACACTATCAAAATGTGCACTGTTTACCTGAGATCGTCATTGGGTATATGAACGCACAGATCGGCAAAAAAGCGATGTATAGACTGGTAATCGCGGCCCATAACCTACACAGACACGAACGATAAGAGCCTATGATGCATCAACTTTGCAGGTTCCCGAGGCCTGGTGATCCGAAGCACATTCTTTCCCCGCAAGATATCCACGAAGCCACCTCCCAGTAAACAATTTGGTTTGTATATCTAGGTTGCAACTGATACGAGATACGAAATCATATCCGCACGAAAAATATTTCGTTATATTTCACGCCACATAAGAACATATAAGTACCAAAGTGGAAGCAATATACGTACAAAAGTTTTGACAATCATTTGTAATTCTATCTTACATGCTATACAACAGTTTTTGGAACACGCAACTTAATACTCCTCAATATGCAATCAAGATATAACTAAATGTTACAATCAACTATACTGCTATAAAATTCATAAGTTGTATATGACGACACGCACGACTACAAAACAATTTATTGTACACTTCGCTTTGACATACTCTTATCATTATGCAATTCCAATGGAAAACTAACATGCATATGACTTAACGAGGACTTTCTATTACGATCTTGTGTTATCTGGGCTGGAGATTACCTGATCAACGAACATTGAACCACATCGTCCATATTCTAATCAATAGCTGGTTTTACTCGAACATCACCAACATAGGTATACCCCGTACGGTGTGCAGATATCGATTCGGACCATTATCTAGTACATAGTACAGAACATGTTCGCTCAAAACTATTGATGGTATACACCTCGTGACAAAGCCACCCTCCTAGGTTAAACATTTGGCAATAAAGCAATCCGCGAGTTGTCGAGGACTACGCACGCATACTGGATGAAGCTCTACCTTTCTCTGGCGGTTCGACTCTCGAAGACAGATGGAGCAGGACATGCTCGGCCGTCAATGAGCCCGCAACCGCGGTGCTAGGTGAAGAAATCTCGAGTGCACGAAATAATTGTTTTGACGGAGATTGGCAACAAGCGATGGAGAGGAAAACTAGAACTTGGTAAAACATTGCCAAGAGGGGGAATTTGCCTAAGCATCGACAAGCGCAGAATGAGTTGATGACGATCCTGAGGAGAAAAAGCACCAGAACGAGGACAGAGATCGTGAAGAGCTAGTACAACTATTCCGGACTAATGAGATGCCAAAATTCTAAGAGATGGTGAACCAATCTCGTTAAGTATCCACACCTAAGTTTATTATGTGTTGGCTGTAGAGACGAGGAGGGAAACCTGGTCACAAACATACGCGAGATGGTCGAGGTGGAAGCAGTTCTTCGATGAGCATCTCAATGGCGAAGGACACGAAACAGAACCTGAAATTAAATAAAAACGAAAATTTTCCAATTAAATTCTACTATGCTCCAAAAACTTCAGACGAAACAGAAGTTAACGTAGGAGTGCCTACAAACGATAACAACATGCCGGTTCCCGGTGTCAAAGTGACCCGCAATACATCGGTCAGCTGAAAAATAATAGAGCCGCCGGAAAGGACTGACTCTCGGAAGAGCTCCACAAAGAAACATTTGGATAGCGATGGCACTTCATTGGATATTCTCAAGGATTTGGGAGGAGGGGAAACTACCGGAGTAGATGGAAGGTGTGGTTTGTAGCGTCTGTAACAATGGCGATCGGTTCGATTGCTGTCATTACCGCGGCATTACACAGTTTAACGCCACCTACAAGTTACTCAGCCAGATTTTGTTAAGCCAATAACAAGAAAATTCGGAGGGCAGTATCAAGCGGGCTCTATTGAAGCCCGTGCTACTATGTATCAAATTTTCATTTTCCGACAAATCCTCCAGAAATGTCGAGAGTTACAGCGTGCCAACGCATCATATTCTCGTACATTTTAGGCTAGTCTATGACACAGTCGAGCACAAACAGCTATGGTAAATAATTCACGAGAACGGCTTTGCGGACAAACTGACGCGGCTGATCAAAGCTACCCTGGAGCGAGTGATGTCTACGTGCGTATTTCGGGGACACTCTCGAATCCCTTCGAATCGTGCAGAGGGTTACGGCAAGGAGATGGACTATCCCGTATGTTATTCAACACTGCCATTGAAGGTGTGATCCGGCAAGTGGGTATCGAAACGAGAGGAACGATCCTTGGGAAAAGTAGTCAACTCTGAGTCGACATCATTACTAGCAACCTTCGGTTGGCGGAGCTAATTTACGCGAGACTAAAAACGGAGCCGTAGAGGATTGAGTTGCAAATCAACGTGATGAAAACTAATAATATGGTAGGAAGAGGCTCCAGAGAAAACAGCGTTTGTCTCCAATGGATAGTGACTATTGATGGCGGTGAATTGGAAGAGGTTCATGAATTCACCGATTTGGGATCTCTGGTCACCGCCGACAATAATACGAGTAAAGAGATTCAACGACGCATTCAAGCTGGAAGTAGGTGGTCTATTTTTGGCGGAGTACAAACGGATAGCGGAGAGTGACGTAGGCGTGTGAACTTTAAGTGGCAGACGCTACTGGGAGAGATTCCCATCGTATAGCAAAAGAAGGGAGACTATGGTGGGCCGGCCACGTAGTAAGGATGCCGGTTGGCTGTGCAGTGAAATCCGTTCTCTTCTAGAATCCCACCGGGACCACGAATAGAGGTGGGTTTTTTCTATTCCTGGCGTCGGAATAGAGGTGGGTTCTTCTATTCCTGGTGTCAGAATAGAGGTGGGATTTTCTAGATAGCTCGATCAGGTTGAAGCTGACTTGCGTGTTTCGAAACGCTCAACGAATTGGCGAAGAGTAGTGTAGGATCGAGTACAGTGGAGATGAATTCTTGATACGGCAAAAACCACCCCGGTTCTCTGCTGGTAGAAGTGACTAAGTTGATATATTTTGAAATTCAATTAGCTCAAATTGATTCACTAAGTTTGCAATACAATTGTTATAATTTACAAAATAAATTTAACAAAATATTTTGTTTTAATGGCTGTATCTGGTCAAGTGAGAACTGGTTTAATCCACTGTTTTATTTTAATCAAAGACATTTTAAATTTTAGTGTTTTTTTGGAAAATGCCTGAAATTTCTTAAGAACTCTGTGTTCAAAAATGTATTCTCTCATAGTTTGAAATTTGATTAGTGAAACTAAAAATTAACATTTGTTTAATAATTCGATTTAAAACTCAGCAGAAATTCGCATGTGTTCGGCAGGCATTGAACTCTCCATTTTTCACATGGTGAATTACGCAATACAGTTCATCGGTCTCCGACCAAATCGAAGATGACGCAGGTTTATTTATTAACGTGCAGTACCGGTTTTTTATTTTAATTTTCTTCGTCAATTCACGAACTCCTGTTGAGCGCTAAATGTATTACCATGCAATAAAACTAGTGCCAGAGTGATGTAAGAAATGCTTGATCAATTTTAAGGATGACTTCATCGGATATGAATATTTTGGAATTCTTATAAGACGAGTTCAGGTCGCGAAATCCATAATATATTGGGACATAGGTAGAATTAAAATTTAAGAAACTTGATTTTAATGTCATCACGTAAATAAATGATAAGAAAATTTAAAAAAAATTAAATATCATTAACTTCTTCACATTACAGGGTGACTACATATGGATCGAGCCCGTGTCTGGACGCGAATTCGATGTGGCCATCGGGGCCCGGGTCATATCGGCCGAGGGCCGACGTATCCAGGTCCGCGATGACGACGGCAACGAACTGTGGCTCACGCCGGAGCGTCGCATCAAAGCCATGCACGCTTCGTCCGTGCAGGGCGTCGAGGATATGATTTCGCTGGGTGATCTACACGAGGCTGGCATACTACGGAATTTACTGATCCGATACAACGACAATTTGATCTACGTAAGTACTCGAAAAAAAAAGCCGATTGCTTATTATCTAAAACTAATTTTGTTATTGTAGACTTACACCGGATCGATTTTGGTAGCAGTAAATCCCTACCAGATACTTCCCATCTACACCGCCGATCAAATCAAGCTGTACAAGGAACGGAAAATTGGAGAACTTCCGCCGCACATTTTCGCAATCGGAGACAATTCGTATGCTCACATGCGACGCTATGGACAGGATCAGTGTATCGTTATTTCCGGTGAATCCGGAGCAGGCAAAACGGAAAGTACGAAGCTGATTCTGCAGTACCTGGCCGCGATCAGTGGGAAACACTCCTGGATAGAGCAGCAAATACTCGAAGCGAATCCGATTCTGGAAGCATTCGGTAATGCGAAAACCGTGCGAAACGACAACTCGTCCCGCTTCGGAAAGTACATTGATATTCATTTCAACAGTTCAGGTGTAATCGAAGGTGCCAAAATCGAACAGTATCTTCTGGAAAAATCTCGAATAGTTTCACAGAATGCAGAAGAGCGCAATTATCACATTTTCTACTGTTTACTGGCAGGGTTGACGCATGAAGAAAAGCGAAAGCTCAGCCTGGGGCATGCTTCCGATTATCGGTACCTCACAGGGGGTGGGTGCATTAAATGTGATGGGAGGAATGATGCTGCGGAATTTGCCGATATTCGATCGGCAATGAAGGTTCTATGCTTTTCGGACCATGAAATATGGGAAATTTTGAAGCTGCTTGCAGCGCTGCTGCACACTGGCAATATTAAATATCGAGCGACAGTTATTGATAACTTGGACGCAACAGAAATTCCGGAGCATATCAATGTTGAAAGAGTGGCTAGTTTGTTGGAAGTTCCGTTGCAGCCTTTTATTGATGCTCTCACTAGAAAGACGCTTTTTGCTCATGGTGAAACGGTGGTGTCTACGTTGTCAAGAGACCAATCGATGGACGTGCGCGATGCCTTTGTGAAGGGCATCTATGGGCGATTGTTTGTTCTTATCGTTAAGAAGATCAACCAGGCAATCTATAAGCCAAAGTCGTCAACCAGAAGTGCTATTGGGGTGCTGGATATTTTCGGTTTCGAGAATTTTGATCATAATAGTTTTGAACAGTTTTGTATTAATTTTGCAAACGAAAACTTGCAGCAGTTCTTCGTACAGCACATCTTTAAGCTGGAACAGGAGGAGTACAACCATGAAAGCATCAACTGGCAGCATATCGAGTTCGTGGACAATCAAGACGCGTTGGACTTGATAGCCATTAAGCAGTTGAATATTATGGCTTTGATTGATGAAGAATCTAAATTTCCGAAAGGCACAGATCAGACAATGTTGGCGAAACTGCACAAAACTCATGGCACTCATCGAAACTATCTGAAACCGAAGTCAGATATCAACACCAGTTTTGGGCTGAATCATTTCGCAGGAGTGGTGTTTTATGATACTCGTGGATTTTTGGAGAAAAATCGTGACACATTTAGCGCAGACTTACTTCAGCTTATATCAAGCTCTTCCAATCGTTTCCTTCAGGCTGTCTTTGCGGAAGATATTGGCATGGGAGCAGAAACACGGAAACGAACGCCGACCCTTTCGACACAGTTCAAGAAAAGTTTGGATTCACTCATGAAGACCCTCAGCCAGTGTCAGCCGTTTTTCATTCGATGCATCAAACCGAACGAGCTGAAAAAACCGATGATGTTCGATAGATCACTGTGCTGTCGGCAGTTGCGATACTCCGGTATGATGGAAACAATTCGAATTCGTCGTGCCGGATATCCTATTAGACATAACTTTAGAGATTTTGTTGAGCGATATCGATTTCTTATCAATGGCGTTCCACCGGCGCATAGAACTGATTGTCGAATGGCAACTTCGAAAATTTGTGCAACCGTACTAGGTCGGTCCGATTATCAGCTGGGTCATACGAAGGTCTTCTTGAAGGATGCACACGATTTGTTTTTGGAGCAGGAACGTGACCGTGTTTTGACGCGCAAAATTTTGATCCTGCAGCGTTCGATCCGTGGTTGGGTGTATCGTAGAAGATTCCTGCGCATGCGGCAGGCAGCTATTACGATTCAAAAGTATTGGAAGGGATACGCACAGCGCCAGCGCTACAAGAAGATGAAGATCGGATACATGCGGCTGCAGGCTTTGATTCGTTCGCGCGTTTTGAGCCATCGCTTCCGACATCTGCGGGGACACATTGTACGGTTGCAAGCGAGAATTCGTGGATATTTGGTTCGTCGAGAGTACGGCAATAAGTTGTGGGCGGTGATTAAAATCCAATCTCATGTTAGAAGAATGATCGCTGTGAATCGGTATCAGAAGTTGAAGTTGGAGTATCGAAGGCATCATGAAGCACTGAGACTCAGACGAATGGAAGAGGAGGAATTGAAGCATCAAGGCAACAAGCGGGCTAAGGAAATTGCTGAACAACACTATCGCGATCGGTTGAATGAGATCGAACGGAAGGATATGGAACAAGAAATGGAGGAGCGTCGTCAGGTGGAAGTGAAGAAAAACATCATCAACGATGCTGCGAGGAAAGCTGACGAACCGGTGGATGATAGTAAGTTGGTGGAAGCAATGTTTGACTTTTTGCCGGATTCTAGCAGTGAAGCTCCAACACCACATGGTGGCCGTGAAACGTCCGTCTTCAATGACCTACCGGTTAATCAAGATAACCACGAAGATATTATTGGTCCTATTCATACAATTTCCGAAGATGAGGAGGACTTGTCGGAATTCAAATTCCAGAAGTTTGCTGCAACCTATTTCCAAGGCAACATTACTCATTACTACTCTCGAAAACCTTTGAAACATCCTTTGTTGCCGTTGCACACTCAAGGAGATCAGTTGGCAGCACAAGCATTGTGGATTACGATTCTAAGATTCACGGGAGATCTTCCAGAGCCACGTTATCACACTATGGATCGGGACAACACGTCGGTCATGTCCAAGGTTACGGCAACGCTGGGTCGTAATTTCATAAGAAGCAAGGAGTTCCAAGAAGCTCAAATGATGGGCTTGGATCCGGAGGCATTTCTCAAACAGAAGCCTCGCTCGATAAGACATAAGCTGGTGTCGCTAACTTTGAAGCGCAAAAACAAGCTGGGCGAGGACGTGCGTCGTCGTCTGCAAGACGAGGAATACACTGCCGATAGCTATCAATCGTGGTTAGAATCTCGACCAACTTCTAATCTGGAGAAACTACACTTCATTATAGGCCATGGAATTTTACGCGCAGAGTTGAGAGATGAAATCTACTGTCAAATTTGCAAACAGCTCACGAATAATCCATCGAAATCATCCCACGCCAGGGGCTGGATCCTGTTGTCACTTTGCGTGGGATGCTTTGCTCCATCGGAGAAATTCGTCAACTATCTTCGTTCGTTCATCAGGGAAGGACCACCAGGTTATGCTCCGTATTGTGAAGAACGACTAAAGCGAACGTTCAATAATGGAACTCGCAATCAACCTCCATCCTGGCTGGAACTGCAGGCTACAAAGTCCAAAAAGCCGATCATGCTTCCGATCACCTTTATGGACGGTAACACGAAGACACTACTGGCCGACTCAGCGACGACAGCTCGTGAATTGTGCAATCAACTGTCGGATAAGATCGCGCTGAAGGATCAGTTTGGATTTTCACTCTACATTGCACTATTCGATAAGGTGTCGTCGCTAGGCAGCGGTGGAGATCATGTGATGGATGCCATCTCTCAGTGTGAACAGTACGCGAAGGAACAGGGTGCTCAGGAGAGGAATGCGCCTTGGCGCTTGTTCTTCCGGAAGGAGATCTTTGCTCCGTGGCATAATCCGATTGAAGATCAGGTCGCCACCAATCTGATCTATCAGCAGGTGGTTCGTGGGGTTAAATTCGGGGAATATCGCTGCGATAAGGAGGAAGATTTGGCAATGATCGCCGCTCAGCAGTACTATATAGAGTATAATACGGATATGTCTATGGATCGGCTTTATACTTTGTTGCCGAATTTTATTCCGGATTACTGCCTGACGGGCATTGAAAAGGCAATCGATCGGTGGGCAGCTCTGGTGCTGCAAGCCTACAAGAAGAGTTATTATTTGAAAGATAAGGCACCCCCATTGAAGGTCAAAGAAGATGTAGTAGGCTATGCGAAGTACAAATGGCCGCTGCTCTTTTCGAGGTTCTACGAAGCTTACAGGTAGAATATGGCTTCAAAATTGAATTTATAAATTCTGAAATTACTTTGATTTTAATTATTAGAAATTCGGGACCCAACCTTCCTAAAAACGATGTTATCATAGCGGTGAATTGGACCGGTGTCTACGTAGTGGACGATCAGGAGCAGGTTTTGCTGGAGCTTTCCTTCCCAGAAATCACCGCTGTTTCGAGTCAGAAAACGAACAAAGTCTTCACGCAAACTTTCTCATTGTCCACGGTACGGAATGAAGAGTTCACTTTCCAAAGTCCCAATGCAGAGGACATTCGAGATCTGGTGGTTTACTTTTTGGAGGGGTTGAAAAAACGGTAGGTTTCTTTTCGAGGTTTATTTTTGCCAGTGGAAACGTTTAATAATGGTTTGTTTTCAGCTCAAAATATGTGATAGCCCTCCAAGACTATAAAGCACCCGGAGAGGGAACGAGTTTCCTGTCCTTCATGAAAGGAGATTTGATTATTTTAGAGGATGAAAGCACTGGAGAATCTGTTTTGAATTCTGGCTGGTGTATAGGTGAGTACGAATGTGTCAAGATCCAACAATTTCCGGGTCTAATAATAATGTAATCGCAGGATGCTGTGAACGCACTCAGGAACGGGGAGACTTTCCAGCGGAGATTGTTTACGTTTTACCTACTCTAACTAAGCCTCCACCGGACATCCTGGCATTGTTCAGCGTAGAAGATGCACATCATGGCAAACGACTCAACTCGATACACTCGAACGGCGGAACGGAAACTCGAGAGCGACCGCACACTCTAGCGGATTATTCACTTGACCACTTCAGGCCACCGCCAAAACGCACGATGTCTAAGGCGCTATCTACCCTCAGTTCCAAGCGAGGAGGCGACGAGCTGTGGCGCTATTCTCGAGAGCCCCTAAAACAACCTCTGCTTAAGAAACTATTGGCAAAGGAAGAACTTGCTGAAGAGGCGTGCCTTGCTTTCATCGCTATCATGAAATACATGGGCGACTTGCCATCCAAACGACCCCGCATAGGTAACGAAGTTACCGATCACATATACGACGGTCCACTGAAGCACGAGATCCTGCGCGACGAAATTTACTGTCAGTTAATGAAGCAACTCACCGACAACCGGAACCGTCTTTCCGAGGAACGTGGCTGGGAGCTGATGTGGCTTTCTACCGGGCTGTTTGCCTGCAGTCAACAATTGCTCAAAGAGTTAACTCTGTTCTTACGAAGTCGCCGGCATCCAATTTCGCAGGATTCACTGCATCGTCTGCAGAAAACAATCCGTAATGGTCAACGCAAATACCCGCCCCATCAGGTCGAAGTAGAAGCAATTCAGCACAAAACCACACAAATTTTCCATAAAGTCTACTTCCCGGACGATACGGACGAAGCATTCGAAGTGGATTCCTCCACCAGAGCGAAAGATTTCTGCCAGAACATTTCACAGAGACTAAACCTGCGGTCCAGTGAAGGCTTTAGTTTGTTTGTAAAAATAGCCGACAAGGTGATATCAGTGCCAGAAGGAGATTTCTTCTTCGACTTCGTGCGTCATTTGACCGATTGGATTAAAAAGGCGCGACCAACGCGGGACGGTTCGAATCCACAGTTCACCTACCAGGTGTTCTTCATGAAGAAACTGTGGACGAACACCGTGCCGGGCAAGGATAAGAACGCCGATTTGATATTCCACTACCATCAGGAACTGCCAAAACTGTTGCGTGGTTATCACAAGTGTTCGAAGGAGGAAGCGGTAAAGCTCGCGGCGCTGGTGTACCGAGTGCGGTTCGGTGAAAGTAAACAAGAGCTGCAAGCGATACCGTAAGTGTTTTCGTGGAATTAACAAGTTTGAAATATCAAATTATTAACAATTAATAATGCAACCTTCCAGTCAAATGCTTCGCGAGCTAGTTCCCTCGGATCTAATTAAACTACAGACGACAAATGATTGGAAACGATCCATAGTTGCAGCTTACAATCAGGACGCCGGAATGTCTCCGGAGGATGCAAAAATCACGTTCCTCAAAATTGTCTATAGGTCTCTTACTCGGCTAATCACCTGAGGCCAAACCTTGTTAACTCTTCTTCTTACACCCATTTCAGGTGGCCCACATTCGGATCAGCCTTCTTCGAAGTGAAGCAGACGACGGAGCCCAACTATCCGGAAATGCTGTTGATTGCCATCAACAAACATGGCGTCAGTTTGATTCATCCAAGCTCGAAGGTTTGAACCCCACTCATATAACTCAACTCCAAACTCTCTAAGATAACTTCTCCCTTTGAATGTAGGACATCCTGGTCACCCATCCGTTCACGCGCATTTCCAACTGGTCTTCCGGCAACACGTACTTCCACATGACGATTGGAAACCTGGTGCGCGGTTCCAAGTTACTGTGCGAAACTTCGCTCGGCTACAAGATGGACGATCTGTTGACCTCCTACATTTCACTTATGCTGACCAACATGAATAAACAGCGAACAATTAGAATTAAATAGGAACCGGCCTAAGCGGAGCAGCAAGCACACAACACATAGCACAGCTTTACGGCAAATTAAGTTTTCTTTGTTTTTTTTTATCCCAGCAATATGCTTTCAAGTTTATGTATTTATTTTGTTTGAGCTTCGCTTTTTTGTTTTAGCTTGTTGAAAGCATTAAACATATTTAAGTAGAAATAATAGAACAAATTTGATTATGCTTGCGCGTAGGATTATTTATGGCGCTGATCTGATATTATGACACCGAGCGTCTAAAAGGCAAGGTACAACCGAGCTAACAATAGAGTTTACTTTATCTTCCCCTTCTAACAGTATTGAAACAGTAACGTCGAAATGAGCAAGTACTCAAGGGCCGAGCTAAAGGAAAAGCTAAACATTTTTGAAATTTTCAATAGCGTGCTATCAATTTTATGTTCAAGTCGAACCCTTAAAGCCATTTTAGTTTATGTAACTAATTTTATCGCACCTACAATTTGCACTGTTCTAAAAACATGCTTTTATTTATTTTGAGCCAATTCCCTATCCTGCCTTTCAAATATGTCACTGTACTGGTCAGAGCCTAGGTTTTTGTATAGTTAAGCTCTGTGCGAAAATGAACTAAACAAGTTTAGGTGTATGTTAGCTTGTCCGTCTGAAACAGTTTTTAGGGCTTACCAACTTTTCCCCCCCATAGGGTATGCGCGTATGCGAAATATTACTCAATCGTGAACATCCTGCTTGTACGAGATGGTGCCTGAGTTTGCAGAGTGACAATTTGTGACTGTGACATCGCATGCTTGAAATTATAGATGTGCCACTATTAGGCGATCGCTATGGCGGCACATGGTGTACGGAATGCTCTACAAGGTTCAATATTTTTGTAGTTTTATTATTATAATTACCTTGTTATACATACCTTTATTGCTATTTACTGTAACTGGTCTATTATACAATAAAATCCACATAGAGAAATATATGTAAAGTTTTCTGTTTTCTAGGTTAAATTGTGAATTTTCGTCCACTAACTGAAGGTCAGCAATCCAAAGTTATCTTTTTAGTTAGATACTAGCTGAACTGTGCTAAACCATTAGTTAAAAATGGCCATCTTTTTAAGTCTTAAAATTTATTGCCAAATAACCTTTGGAAATGTGGTGTTTTTTTCAATTTCCAGTACCTAGCAGTACCGATGGCTTTAGAAATACAAGGGCTAGACCAAATGATCGGGACAGTCAAATTTTTGATGAAATTCAAACGGCCATAAATTCTACAAAATAGGATAATTTTTGATGAAACCAATTGCATTCGACGGAGATTTTTTTCAGTTTTTCTAAAATATTTCAAGATTTGCAGTAGCCAGTAGCGAACATCGGAGATATTCCAGGTCGTCCGGTGGTAGGGGAACTGGGGGTAAAATGAACACCCTTAGCAATTTCACCCTTTGCTCTCCCAGGAACCAACCAAATGCTGAACGCATTACATAAATTGAAAGTTAGATTCATAATCCACGTAACAAAATATAAAGGTGTTTGAAAGAGGACGATTTGTCATGAAAAATCAATTATTTTAAAAAGCGTCATGTTCGAGCTTGATTTTTTTTCGTGTGGGTAAAATGAACACGCAGTGAGGGCAAAATGAACATGTCATAGAAAACGTAAGTTAAAATGCAGTTTGGATAAATTAAACATTATTTTACAATATCATCATTCTACATAAGCTGTAGAAATTCAATAGGGCTTTTGGAATTTTCGACAGACCTGCAGGATAACGATAAGCAAACAACACTAAATGATACCAAGTAGTCGAAAGTACCGAGGGTTGAGACAAGGTGACGGTTTATCCTGCATGCTGTTCAACATCGCTCTTGAGGGGGTGATCTGACAAGCGGGCATCGAAACGAGAGGCACGATTTTTACCAAGGGTAGCCAACTTCTAGGTTTTGCAGATGACTTTGATATCATAGCCAGGAACTTTGCGACGGCGGAGGCAATCTACGCCAGACTGAAAGTGGAGTCTAAGAGAATTGGGCTAAAAATAAATGCGTCGAAGATCAAATACATGAAAGGAAGAGGCTCAAAGAAACAAACGCGCGCCTCTCACGGACGGTAACCGTTGACGACGACGAACTGGAAGTGGTAGAGGAGTTCGTGTATTTGGGATCTTAAGTTACAGTTTTAAATTTGTCCAAACAATTTACATTTTTTCAGGAATTTAACAATCGTCGCTTTTTTGTTACTAAGTGCTATTCTGATGTTAGTGTTTATGTCCATTTCTTCACGGATATTTTCATATTTAATGCAGCTAACTATGATATGCTCTATACTCAGCTCAGTCCGGCAAACGTCGCATAACGAAGATACATTACGGTCGTACAGGTGTTGCTTGGTTATAATAGTGTGCCCTATCCTACATCGTGTGAGCACTTGTTGTTCTCAGTGATCCTGGCGATCATCCCATTTCATAACCGTTGGTTTCGTTTTTTGCAAGAATGTAGGACGGTGTTTGTCCCAAAGTAGTTGAAAACTATTGTGCAATGCTTGGGATACCCAACGCATGGCATCTATGGCAGGAACATCGATGAATATTAGCGGAGCAGTACGCCCTCGGTCGGCTGCTGCGTCCGCTTTTTCGTTTCCCGTGAAGCCGGAGTGTCCAGGAATCCAGCAGACCGAGATATTTTTTTCGGGTGCACTTTTTTCAATAAGCTGAATAAACGGATGTTTGGAGTCCTCCTTTGCTAATGCGGAAACACAGCTGGCAGAATCAGTAAAAATGACTGTAGGTGCTTCTGAGGCATGTTAAACCGCAGTTGCTAGTGCAGCCGCTTCTGCAGAGAAAACACTGCATTGATGTTGTA
This sequence comes from Sabethes cyaneus, assembly GCF_943734655.1. Classification (NCBI taxonomy): domain Eukaryota; kingdom Metazoa; phylum Arthropoda; class Insecta; order Diptera; family Culicidae; genus Sabethes; species Sabethes cyaneus. The sequence goes on from NC_071355.1 coordinate 227,091,593, forward strand.
AGTTACCCTCAATGACCAGTTCACGACCAATAACCCCCAAGCCAATGGTATTATTTAATCTGGAACCGTCAGTGTATAGTTGCACATGATGACTATACTTGCTTTCCTGGCATTCGCGTACGATGGCTTTTGCTTTATTTATATTATCTCCTTTTTTAAATGCGTCTTTGACAGACCAATCAATTTTAACTTTGGGATGATACCAAGGCAGTTTACCGACTCGTGAAAGTTTAGTAATACTTGGCAGTACGTTGCCTGTGGTTTCTTCTAAGATTTTATACACGGCATCGAGGAGGTGTGGGTAATCACATTCAGATTTCTCAGCTAAGCGACAGTATCTCCGAATATATGTTTCAGCGCGGCGGAGATGTAGGGGTAAGACTTCAGCTTCCACTGCAAGGCTTGTCACGGGGGAAGACAGTAATGCTCCGGAAGTAGTTCTTACGATTTGGTTGAAAGTAGTTTGAAATGTTTCAGTGAGGACGAGCTCAAACAGCTCAATGCCGTATGTGATTTTGGAAATACACACGGCATTTGCAATTTTCCATAGAGACATTCGGTTGCCTCTGGGTGCCGGTGCTTTTAAATAGTTTATTCGTCCTTGAATTGCTTCTTTAGTCTTAGCTCCTTGGGTAGAGAAGGTACCTTTTTGTTAATCCATGCTCCCAATAGTCGCGCAGCTTTTACTTCCGGAACACTTTCCCCGTCGATCAGTACGGGTTTCCGGGCATTTCGCCATCTATGTGAAGACTTTTGACAAACATGCAATATACATGATTTGGTTGCCGATAGCGAAAACTTAACGCTATTTGCCCATGTGTTGACTACTTCAACTGCTCTGATGATTTTTCCACGAACTTTTGGAAGATGCTTGGAGGTTGCGACAAGTACTATGTCATCTGCATAAGCTAACGCACGGATATCTTTTGGGATGACACGGAAGACTGGATTTATTGCTAACAGAAAAAGTGTGACCGCTAGTACTGACCCCTGCGGGACGCCGTTTTCTTGAATTTTATCCGACGAGATTACTCCGCAGTATGCTACTTGAAAATGTCTATTTGTTAGGAAATTGCTGATGCAGTTACGCATTCGTCTTCCGACGGGAAGCCTTTTGACTTGAAACATTATATGAGGACGCCAGGTTTGGTCATAGGCTTTCTTGATGTCAAGTAGAGAAAATTCGGCATGTGATCTAGATTGTTCTACTTCTGTGAGAATTTTCCTAACATCAGCAAAGTAAGATGAGGTGCCGCGACCAGCTCTAAAGGCATGCTGTCTTTTGTCTAAAATGTTGTTTTCTTCCAAAAATGTCATTAAGCGATGATTCACCATCCGCTCGTAGATTTTACCGATACAGGTCGGACTCGATTATCCGGGTGAAAAAAAAATTTTTTAAATAGGTTTTTTGAATAGTATTTTCGCTCAAACCGCATTTAACATAAAAAAAATTTTTTTTTTCACCCGGATAATCGAGTCCGACCTGTACAACTAAGTAATGTGATTGGCCGAGTACGAAGATATGCATGGGCACGTGGTACTGATGAAATTTCTATTAGATTTGTCAGGTTGTGAAAAAATTTGATCCGTATTAGCACGGTCTCTTCTAACAACCGCAGGTACTGCATTAGGAAATCTTTTGCAATTGGGGGTAGATGAGGTAACAAGATCTGGAAAAGTACCTTGTAGCGAAGATTCCAGAACTCAAGACTGGGCATAATAGAAGGTTCGCATATACACAGCAAAGGACGATACTACCATTTCTTATCCCAAGGGAGTTTTGTTTTCCTGTGTTCACACTCATCACTGTAACAAGTATAGTTGGTCTATTGTGTTATCGCCCGGGTGTTTGCTGTATGACCTGCACTGCATTTCTTTTTGCTATAATCGCTATTGAATGAGCGATATACTTATTAAATTTTATGCGTGCGTGTGGGTATTGGGGTTTACCCTTCCTTCAAAGCTTGATCTACTTTATCCACTTATTCCTCACTGCAAGTACTATCCCATATTATAGCCGTCCTTGGCGAGGACTCATTCGTTCCTCTGACCAGTACACTCAACTATAGGAGGGACTTTTGCACTTTCAAGAGGCTTCAGTGGGTAAATTTAGAATTCAACATGAAGGAAGGGTAAATAAGGTCCGCTGAGAGTCACATGCGCCCCTGATGAAGTGTGTAACTTTTCTTTCGCTACTACCCAGCTCAATTATACAAACTTCTACTTACTTTCAGGGCGGCTTACTTTTCGAGGATAATCAATGAATGGAGAATAAGATCACTTTTTAATTAACTGGTGTATTTGGCACAATTAAAAGGTCCCTACAGTCCCTATCGTCCCTACTAATTTTCATACAAAGAGCAATTTACGTGGTAAGTGAAACGGTGTCAGTGTTGGCCCGTTATCTGCCTCGCTCCGTCGATCCGCTGGTATCGGGGACCACCGTATGGTCCGGGTACTAGTTGTGGGAATTCGTCGCTAAGGGTCAATTTCATCCGCCCACCCTTGTTGCCAGGCCTTCTATCCTTGATCGGGTATCACCAGATCGCCGCGGTACTGGTCCAAGAAACTACAGTGTCCTCGAGTCGTCTCGGTCCGCTTGTGGGGTACATCCTAATCGTTCGTCTTTGACGTATTTTCCGAACAACGTCGGATCGACGCTTTAACCTCTTTCGTCGATGCAAGCTGGCCCACCTGGCCGCAGATAAATACTCCAACTCCGACAATTTTAACACCGTGTTACGGACTTCACAGCGCTATAAGCAATTTGACGTGAAATATGCCATCAATTTTTACACCAATGATGACAACTTATTTTACCACTTGAACGTATTTAGGTTGGTTTTGGCCAAATGTATTTTTTCGCGGAAAAAGCTGCACCTACGTCCGTATGGTGCTACGACTTGGGAACTTCTGCCTGCTCAACTACATATATCCAATCCTCCTATATCGACTCCTTGCTAAGCGACCGGAACTTCCCATCAGTACTTCTTTGAGGTGAATTTCTAGTTCAGTGCATTATGGTTAAGTGTTTGTTTTGTGTAAATGTCAATCTGGGTACAATCCCTCAAGTGTCGGTGTAATAATTTATGATTATTGTGCCATTTTCCCTATATAGCTAATTTCTCTTTTAATTTTCATTTTATTATGCCGATAACTTTTTATTAATCAAGAAAATATTTTGTTTTTAATTTATATATGTCCTATCTGGCTAAGTTAAATGATTGTATTCCGAGTTTTTTATATATATAATTTTAAGAAAAGCATGTAGACTTTTGTGACGACCTAGAAGTTAGTGAAAGGTCACAAGTGGGAACCGATAAACGAAAGAATAATCGTTGCCAGATTCAGAACACGGGTTCGAAACCTTATAGTAATCCAGTGCTAAACGCCAACCAATGCTGCCGACCTGCCGGAGAAAGAAAGTTCCTACAGTCAGCTGAACAGCGTGGTTGAGAAAATCCCGAAGGGGGACATCCAAATCCACTTGGGCGACTTTAATGCGAAGATTAGTTCAAACAATGCGGACCTTGAACGCGCCAATGGACGCTATGGCCTAGGAGAGATAAACGAAAACGGGGAGCTGTTTACAGAATTCTGTTGTAACAACAACTGTTCGAAAACAGACACTGAGGAAGCCTGCAAGTCGTAGGCGAAATACGTATCTGTCGTGAATAAAATATACATAGTAGAATTAAATTGGATAAGTTTTCTTCTTTTTAATTTTTTAGGTTTCGTATTCTACTAAGACGCTCCAAAAACTTCAGTCAACAACAACCTGGTCATAGATAGATCGCTCTTTCCCCATAGACCAGTACATAAAGTCACGTGGGTTTCCCACGGCGGCCGAACAGAAAACCAAACCAAAACAGAAACCAAGTGGATTGGATACACCTTGAGGAAAGGAGCGAACGAGATCTGCAGAGAAGCACTTGACTGGAATCCGCAAGGACAGCGTAGAATAGACAGACCCAGATGCTCATGGCGCCGCAGCTTAGTGACATCCGGACTGTAGACGAGAACCTGTCCTTGCGACAGTTAAAAGCCGTAACCGTCGGCATTGGAGAGAAGAGATCTCTGAATTCATCCCTTTGTTCTGCCGGACCGGCGGAAATGGACACATAAGTAAGTATGTAAGTAAGGTTATCTTACTAGGGCCACGCTACCACGATTTAGTGTCGAGACAGCACGTCTCTTAATTCAGGCGCCAACCTCGCGTCACAGACGCAAGGCACTGACGGTACGACTTTTCCAGCGGTTTACCAGTCTGAACTAACTCATTGTCAGTTGTATTGTCATTAGGAGATGCTGAATACATTACCCGAATTGCAGAAATCCGAGGGGCTGAGCCAAATCCCGCTTTTTCTTTCCTTAAAGCTTGCTTCATTAAGAATTGAAACAAACTTTTGCTCATATTGTAGCGCTCTTGGTGGACGGATTTGGAAGTTCTTGGCGCCCACACGTCCGAAATTTTGTTAGCTTCACCTATGTATTTTTGACATTATGCAAAATGACTGTATTTTGTAAACAAACAACATGGAAGCCGAAAGAAGAGAAAAAATTGTGTACAGTAATTTAAAAATCCATTGTGGTCTGCATATAGGCTAGTTAAACAGCTGAAATTGCCCAGAAAAACCGTTTGGCGCGTTATCAAACGGTATAAGCAAACATTGACGACGTTTCGGAAGCCTCAAGCTAATCATCGGAGTGGAAATGTCGACCGGAAACTGCGTGTTAAGATTTTGAAGACCATCAAGAGAAATCCCAATCTGCCGGACCGTGGATTTGGGAAATTCGGTGCTGTCCATAGTACCGTGAGGAGAATTCGACTCCGGGAAGGAATCAAAGCCAAACCGAACCATAACACAGAATAGCGTGGCCAAAATCCGTGCTCGAACGCTATATGACCGGGTGCTAACCAAGTTCGACGGGTGTCTTCTGATGGGCGATGAAACCTATGTGACTTCCGGTAAATACCTGTTCATAAATTTTACTTGGCAACGGTACGGGGGGATGTTCCAAGCAAAATTAAATTTGTTTTTGGTTACAAATTTGCACGAAAATACAGAAAATGATTTAGCAGCGCATTTGCAGCTGTGGCAGACAAATGAAAGTTTTCGTTTCAAATAAGACAATGACGGTGGAACTGTACCAAAAGGAGTGTCTCCTAAAACGAATTTTACCGTGAAGCTTTGGCCAGATTTGGCAAGCTGTCATTACAGCAAAGTCGTTCAAGAATGGTATGCAGAGAAAGGGGTCCAGTTTGTTCCGAAAAACCTTAACCCACCCAATTGTCCCCAGTTTCACCCTGTTGAGAAATACTGGGAAATCATGAAGTGGAGACTCAAGACAAAGGGAAAAGTTGTGAAGGTTATCAATCAAATGAAGACTTGGTGGAATAAGATAACCAAAACGATGGACGAAGAAAGTGTGCGCCGCCTAATGAGCCATATTACAGGAAAAATTCGAGAATTCCTTCGAAACCGTGACGAATAATTTCATCCGTATGTTTTCTTAAAAGTATGAAGAAAATGCTACATTTGTGTAAGAAAAGATCTTGAATTCAAAATATCTTGAATCTTGAAATACACGCAATTGTTTTTGTTCCAATACTATCTGAAGCAAGCTTTACTACGTACCTAATTGTTTTTCCAGCTGTTTGACCAAAGGCTAACAGTGTTAGTGTCCAATTATATGATAGATATCATATCTGAATAAATATGATTAAAAAATCCGAACAGTTAGATTTTTTGATCTAAAGAGCTCGCACCACCCGGCGGGTAGAATGCACTCTTGTCTTGGTAATTCAATATGCATTCGAAAAATGAAAATGGAAAAATGGAAAAAAAAAATCTTGAACAACTCCAAATTGCATTATTTTAAATTCAGAACATTCAGAAAGGTATATTTTTTAATTTTTGAAATATATTTTCGTAATGGAATTTCAATCGAGACTCATGGCGTTTCTCTCAACTAAAAGCAACGGAAATTTTGGGCCTTGCTTGAAATTTCTAGGACTAATTTCACTTTTGCCTTCCTGAATTTTTGATACATTGCACTATGGGCAAAAATAAGAGAAAAAGCGGATGCAATTAACCTACGACCTGCAGGGTGATAAAATATACGTGATCCTAAGTAAAATTTTCCGGAGAATCGCGTGGTACCGGCCTCTTTTCTGTTTATCATCGGGAAGTGCCCCGTTTTGCTCATTTTCCCCTATTTTTAATATTTTTCACCCTTATTGGACTGTTCCAAGCAAGGCTGTAAGAAAACAAAAGTTAAAAACCTAATAATTTTGTGTAAAAAAGTCCGCAGAATCGAATAGGGCTTATCTCATTTAGTTTAGAGCACAATAATATATGTCATAAGTTGGGATCAAAACCATCATTTGTTTTTACAGAAATAGCATAAATAAGTGAATATTCTGTTATAATTCAACATTGCTATTGCACAATGTTTTATTTAATACGCCTAAATGTGGCAGCTTTGATTTGGAATTTTATGCGTATCAAATAAATGCGTGTGTAACACGAAAACAAATCGACTAACTAACAGATATGTAGGTATTCCAGCACGCCAAATAATTAATGACGGCAGGTGAGCCAATGCAAAATCAGTAGTTAGGTACTTAAAATTCGCATAATTTTGCAGTTGTGAGCTGCTAATAACACCGCTTCGAGGTTTATTCAATTATCAATTTGCTAGCATCAAAGTCTGGCGCACAGTGTGTTAGACTCTTTAGCAGAAGGAAAAACTTGTTTGATTCTTTTCACTGGCCTACCATTCAAAATTTGTGTCTCTAAAACATATTAATTTCACTGGCGCTTTTCTGATATCGACATCAAGAGACTTGCATTTTACAAGAAGAGGATAAATAGTTCTTCCCATTTTGTACCAAACTTGCTACATTATGCCGAATTGTGCTGCTCATAATCTTGCTACTAGTAGTTGGAGTAATCAATGTGAGAAAATCTCCCAGTCGGGTTCATTGTTTCGTGTCTGTCGGAATCTATTCTTCTTTCACTATACGCCACTCTGCTGCTGTTGGGACATAAATAGGCATATCTCGCCCTGCCCGCCGCGGGGGGTTCAAAGGGGGCGTCGCGTCGGGTGGAAAAATCACGATACCGTAACGAAAAAGTAGGAGGTGTCTACTTTTCGGCGGTACCGGTCTGATGCCGAGATTTAAGATGGCTTCCTGGCCGGTGGATTAAGCCGGCTATTTAGCAATGAATGCTGGTTTCGAGCGACCAGACGTTGTTGTACGGTATACATCATCGGTGATATCAAAATATATTATATTGAACACTTTATTTAACAATTGCCATATTTATCTGTCAATTATAGAAAAATGTGAAGACTTTGATTAGATTAACCCTCAATTGATAAACCGGGTACACCTGTACCCCTGTCAAAATTTTCGAGTTCCAGTTTCGAACTGTTCTTTTTGAAATATCGTTAAAAGACACAAAATACTTGTTGTTGTACATAATTGTACGTAAATTGAAGCGTTCAAATAAGAATTTTTATATTTATAACCGGATGCTTCAACTGTTCGAATTTTGTCGGATTTTCGGTCAGTGAATTTAAGGCTCAATTTGGCTTAAGACTGGACCCTTCTTTTTCGACAGACTTCGCAGCCGGTTGTTAGAGTACAGGACAATTACGGGGTTAGTGCAATGGACCTACTGACTGACTGGGTGGAAAAACCCACATGGGTTTAAACTTCCATATGGTAGTCAAATTTAAGTCTAATTAAGAGTAACTGAAATGACGGGACATATTTCAAATTTTAAACTTCATAAAACTGCAAAACAGCAACAAAAAACAATTACTATTTTTAAACAGCAATTAATATAACTGTAGTTTAAAAAAATTAATCAGTAATCGGTCACTTTCATGTACATTTCATGTATACACAATTGTACAATTGTAAATACAATTGAAAGAAGTAATAGGTGCCTCTGTTGATGCTGTAGATGCTCTGTTTTTCTTCAAATCTTGTGTACCTGCTTCTTTTCGAAAAATTTAACACCTATTATTGTCGTCTAAAGTGCACCGTTCTAAGGCATGGCCCTAAAATTATCGCTTATTTTGCAATTTGGCAATTACATGCTATGATTATACATACCTAATTGATGAAAAGCATAGTTATTACATAAAATAAACCAACTATACGATTGTTAAGACGCTCAACGGAGTGGGAGCGTGTAACCCAGAACCGAGTACAATGGTCAATGGAGATAAGTTCGCCATTCCGGTTCTAAGCTGCTAAAGCAAGGAAGGAAGGTTTTTTGTGGATTCGTAACTGTCAAGCACACGTTTTTTCAAGAAATTGTTGATTTACTATAATCGCACGGGTCGCTGTTTCTTCGGTTAAGTTAGCTGTGGAAAATTTACTTGATCAGACAAGCATAAAAGGAAAATGTTTTGAAATAGAAATAAAAAATAATAATTCAAGCCTATTAGAATGATGGTGTATCAATCCGAGAAATTGGACACAGATTTATTAGATCTGGTGAAGTGGTAAGAAACTACTCGCAGGATTCAAAAAATGATCGAAAGTCAAAGTTATTAGCGACGGTTAAACGATTCATTGTGAAGTTTTATGAAGAAAAATTTCGTAAGATTTTGGACAGCAGTCCCATTATTATTCGATCTCAAATGAACGAAGCTCCAAATCACATACAAAAACGTTTGAAATTCGCCAAGCTCACTATGGCACGCAAGAGGAGCACGTTAAAATCTTTGTGTTTTGAAATGTTCTAAAAAAACTCCGGAGTTTTATTTTATTGTTTTTAATTATGTTGACGTTTGTTATTCCACTGTAGATCATCTTTTCTGCAAAAAAAAAGCTCAGTGAAGATAGCTCCCGTGCATGTTGGCAAATTTGCTTGTAATTTCGGAGGAGCTTTTCTAAAGGGTGGAGTAAAGTTTTTGTGCGCCTGAAAAGCTAAATCTTGCAGGATTAGCTCCTCAAATGAAAGTTGAAATTCTGCACAGCTACCTGGTTCCGTTGAAAGCGAAATACCGACACAAAAAAATTCATATTACAGTAAGACAACACAGATATTTACATCAGTTAGGCTACAAGCTGGTTCCAAAGCCGCAAAATTGAACTATTGTGTAAACGAGGTCGCAGTCCGGATCTAAATTCAGTAAGCATCTCCGTGGAATCTATAAATTAAGAAAGATGAGACGTTTTATTAGTTCTACTATTTATCTACTACTACTCTGCCAGTTCAGTATTCCGAATTCAACTTGCAGGCTTTATCAGTGCCTATTTCGTAATACGTCGAAACTTGAAACAGATATTAATGAAACCTGCTAAAAAAGTAAAGCTTTGGATGTCATTAATACTTGATCCTCTTTAATCGATAGATTTCGCAGCCGACTCAATTGGACATTTACTGGGCTAGTGCTGATCATACTGATTCTATGTAGCAGCATCACCCAGCCGAGATTCGACTATGTGTCAACTAGCTTGTTAAGACCAGCATCGTACTTGAGAGCTACCCGGGAGGTCGAAGGTGGAATGGAGCCTACAATTAGCTTTCAGAATAAAAAAAAGTAGAATTAAATGGTAATGGGAATGGCAAATGTAGGCCGAATTTAGAAGTAGGCTGGAAATACCCTCTCGTACCCATATCAGTTTCCTCTAAATGCAAGCCGTAGGTGCTACGAGATCTGGATATATTTGTCGTGATGTGGTAAAAATATTGGATGAGTGCTCTGAAATTTTTATTCTGCCTTTGATACTCACCAGCAAAAATCTAACAATAATCCTATAAGTTTATAGTCAAGTTTATCGATGGTACCTTTTCTATCTCTTATCAGTTTTATCATTATCATAAACCAGTAAAGTGTAATTTTGTTTTCAGCTCAATTTGATTCTCTTTGTTAGACTTTGATAGAAAGTGTGAATCAACTCATTGATATTTTCAGATACTAAAGAAAATTTAATAGTGTTCCTTGACCAAGAGATAAAGCAGCGTTCATACTTCTAGTTAACGCTAGTTCTAGTTGAAACGCCGTATTTAAAACCACATAGTAATACTAGTTTTGCGATATATGTATACTGAGTAACTCGCAGGATAAATTGGCATTGGTTAAATTAACCACTACACGAAGGCTTGCCTTAAAATCAAAACACAAATTGGTAGAATTAGAAGTAGTAAAATTTACAGGAATTCTTTTATGTGTTCAGATAAAATAACTCACCACTTAAACAACAGTTTTCGTCTTTTTTAAACCGCGGTAATTCCGATGTTTTATTTAGTAACGATTAAAACTAGATTGAAAGGCAGCACAGTACACATATGCACGATAAAGCTGATAATCACCATCACAGCCAGACCTAATCAAAGATTTCATGACTTTTCACAAAACAATTCAAGAACTCTCCAATTAGTTCTAGCAGTGAGGGGGATGTCACGTCACTTTTCACTATGTCACACGCACCGTAGATTCACTTTAAATATCCAAAAATATTTTTCACACTAATCGATTGATGCTAGTCGATGAAGTTTTAGCTGAAACCTTATCCGTACTATAGCAACCATCGCAGACAGTGCTTGTTAGAGGAGAATTGGAGCCGGAACTAGAACTTACCTCGGTCCGATCCAGCGATCTACTGTTTAGTAGTGATCCACCGAGGTCGGAAGTAACTTCTTGGAGCCCCGAGCCTAGGGTGAACTCTTTCTCTTTCTTTCAAACAATTAGTATGGTTAAGAAGAAATGGCAAAAAGGAAATAGCCGAAGTAGGAAGCAAGGGAAAAAACTTCAAGAACAATAAAAATGTAAAGGAAGAATTATCATGAAACAGTGATTTACATAACGCAAATATTTTTCGAAAGAAAAATCACAAGATCTCCCCTGCTATGGGAAAAGATGTTCAGAAAAGTGTAGAGATTGTGGAGTAAAAGGAAGTAAAAAGAGATCAGTTCCCACGTGTTAAAAAAAATAATTTAATCTAGAGTGCGTTCCTTGAGTAGACTTCCCCCAACCAGCCTACTGTTTGAATCCAGCGATCGTTCCGATTCAGTTCGCTGGCTGCAGCACCATCCCCTCCCTCGCGATGATGGCTTTTGTTTTCCAATTCATTATAGTTATCACCTACCTTTTCGTGTTGCCGGGCCGGTGGTGCCGATGCCGAAGGAAGGTTTTTCTATTGCTTTCGTTGTTGGTAGTCACAAAAGTTTTTCCCTCGGAAATCAAAGCACCGTGAATGAGACATGAAAAATTGCAGGCTATCAGCATTGCCGTCGCCACTGCCATTGCCGCTGCCGATGAGGCTTCTTCGCGGCGTTTTGGCTTTTCTTCCGTTGCTTTTCTCACCGGGGTCACAATGCGTGATCTTAATCCATACTGATTAGATTGTGCTGGCTGCACGAGGGGTGTTCCATTGGATGGGTCCCTCGAAGGTGACATAATGATGAGGAGTTTTTTGGGGGAGATTATCGTTTGGTTAGCGCACGGAAATAATGTCAGGTTTACAGATCGATCGTTCAGACTAGTTGAAATAAATTCCTGTTTGATTTACAATACATCATAAGTTATTTGTACTCTATTGAGGACATACTTTTTTTCGTTGGGGAAAAAATTGAGTTAGGGCGTATGTTTGGTGCAAAAATCATTTCATATAAGGTACTAGGTTTTATATAAGTAAAAAATGATTCCAATAGTCATTAAATGTCCTATGCTGGCACCCCTCGTTTCGTTTTTTTGTCTCAATTATTCGCTACATTCACCATGGAAGAGCACTGAAGTCACCGGTTTTATAATTCTTCTACATAACATCACTCAATGGGTCTCCACCTGCTGCGAACGGAGTTTTCCTTCCAAGGTGGTTTAACAATTCCAAACAACCTGTTTGCCATTCAACGCCGGAACACCGTGGAATGTTCCGGAACAGAAGTTGGGATTTATTTGCAGTTTTACTACCGTGGCCGCTGTGTGCTGTTTTTTTCCGCCCGCCATATTTTGGTTTTGAATGGGTGGGAAAATCCGTTCCGTGCTGACTGAACATTCTTGTTCTTGTAGCTCAGTTTTCCCAGCCATAATTGCTAGCTTGATTGTTTTCAAAATATATAAATTATGCTTTTCTTTTATCAGTCTGCGCTAGTTTGCACTAATAATAGAAGGTGTATATTTACATATAATCCATTATATCCATTCTGATTAGTACCGTTTCTTTAGGAAATTTTCTTTTGTTCTGATGCGCAAGAGAAAAAAATCAGGCATCGGCGTTTCTCGCTTCGCTGCACTAAATATGTGATGATAACCGGACTGCAATATTAATTAGATCAGTCCAACTTTTGATGTTCTCACGATTTAACAAGCTGATTGAAAATACAATTAGACAGCAGCTTGTTAGCGTCATGGAAATCAACTGGGAAGAAGATTTGATGCATAGTAAACTAATAACATCGGGCTCTCAGATCGGGGCCATATTGCGGTATCAACTATTCAAGTATCGTGTGTTGAGAGGAATTCGATGTCATCTTTTGGAACATTTCGGGTGTTGTGAGATATACGATTTAGGATCTTGGATTGGAGAGGAAGCTAAAGCCAATTTCAAATCAAATTTTGAGTCCAAATGTGAGTCATGTGAATTAAAATTTCAAGTCGGATTTCAAGTACAATTTAATGTCCAATGTCTCTAATTACGTATAATTTTATGTCGATTTTGAAATAAAATTTCAATTTTTTGTGATTTTTTTATAACGGTAGTTTTTTACAATTGACAAAAAGGACGCTAGAAGAAAGTCATGAAACAAAGATATTGATAATGTTTTAAACAGAACGGGAACAAGGCGTGATGGGTCAAAAGCGTTAAATTAGATAAGAGAGGGTCCGAGTTTCTAGTGCGTCACCAGCTGGTGACACATTTCTCTATGCTCAACAACAATTGCTCAATTTCATTAAACAACTTCAAAAACGCCTGTAATATTCTGCAGTCCTTGATTCGTCTGACTACAAGATATATTTTCTTTTCGCCCCAGATTACTTCCCTTTGGCACACCAGAACTATTTTTGAACGTAACAGACCTGTATCAAGTTGCGCAAGTGTCAATTTCGCATGCAATTCCAGGCCCAATTGCATGTCTAATATAAGGTCTAATTTCAAGTTAAATTTTACAGCCAAATTCAATTACAATTTCGTATCCAATTTCAAGTATAATTCCATGTTCAGTTTTAAGTAAACTTTCAATACTAATTTCAAGTCCAATTTCGGGTCTAACTTCAAATCCAATTTCATGTCCGATTGAAGTAGAATTTAAAATCTTACTGATATATTTATATACTTACTTATGAGTCATATTTCAAGGAAAGTTATACCTAATTTATACCTATGACCAGCGCTGCCACAAATACAGATATTTGTGCATGCATAAATTTGGGGCCCTGCCATTTTTTCCGGAGTATTTTTTTCTCGGTCTAATCTTTTATTGAGGAGTATTTTATAATTCAGGAACATTAGAAGAGCCGAGAATCACAGCAACTAAAATAATTTATGAGTCCCAAATATATGCATGAACAAATATCTGTATTTGTGGCAGTGCTGTCTATGACCTATGTCCAATTTTATGTTTAACTTTAACTCTGATTTTAAATCCATTTTCAAGTCTACTTTTAAGTGCAAATGCAACTTAGGGTCTAATTTCAAATACTATTTCCAGCCCAATTTCAAATCCAATTTCATGTCATATTTCAGGTCAAGTTCAATTTAAGTCCAATATCAATTTCAAATTGAATTTTAAAACTTGAAATTTAAGTTCCGAGTTTAAGTTTAAGAAATTTAATTCCGAGTTTAAGTTCAAATTCGAATCTCAATTCTAATCTAAAGAAAAGTCAAATCTTGAGCCTAAAATTGAGTTTTCAATTTCAAAGTCCAAGTCAGACTGGGATACGTGCCTCGCTTTGCCCATAAAATTTAACATAAAAAATCCTTATGTTGTAACCTGGAAGTCTGGGATTTTAGACCTAATCGATCGTTGATTAAATCGATTGATCTGCGAAACCAAAAGCAAGCAAGAATTCGATTTTTGGTCCGGAACCCAGCATCGAAATGTAAGTGTTGTCACAGAATATTCAAATTCTTACTATTTTGATTGATCTCATCGATCACAGTAAATATAGGTACACAAATATAAAAAAAAAATGAACCACCAAAGTTCAAAGCACCAACATAATTTTGAGTTATGAAAACAACACGTGTTTCAATACAAGTTGATACATTCTTTCGATTCAAAAACCACACACTTTTCGCTACTTCTTTGGCAATTTTATTCCCATTTAAAAATGCGCAGTTTCATTCCGTTTATAGAACAGTAGGTTTGAACGGCAAAAATGTCTTTCTTAGTACAGCTGCTACCACTAGCTATGTATGCAAAAAAACGTTCGTTGTTATCTTTTTTTTCGCACAAAAAATAGTCACATTGTTTCCATATTTACTTTAAATACTTTGTTCTTTTTTTATCTTTAAAACCTGCATATATCACTTTTTTTCAATGTCTGTCTGTGATTAATCACGTAATCTCTCATCTTAAAAATAGTAATTCTCTTACAAAAAATCTGTCAAAATACGACTTTCCTTAAAAATAGAGTAGGAAATGATAGTCTACATTCATCTCTGCTAAAGGAGAGAAAAGATCTTAGGAAAAATATGTTACTTGGACATATTCACTTGTTGTTCCTGTGGACATTATATATAGCAATTTGTTCATTGGCCTAAGTCTGCGTTTGTTTTTTTTTCTTGTAGTAGTAGTAGTAGTAGGAATAAAAGTTGAGATTACACACTGATTTCTCTCATTCGGGATGCTCGTTCGATTCGTTAAAAATACTGTGTATAAATTAGCAAATATGTATAGATAGGTAATTCTCATCCGAATCGATTCGACAAAACATAATAAATATATACTTTTTACCCTCCGACGACAAACATTAATAATAAAAAAAGTGATTATCTTACGGTATTCCTCCACCATGTGAGCTCCAGGCCACGTCGGAGATCGGTGGCAGCGAACCGCCGGAACCAACCCCACCGCCCGCTGTTACGCTGTTACTGTTACCATTGTTGCTATTGCTGTTTGCGCTGTTGGCCCGCCGCAGCACGTCTTCCGCAGCGGGACAGGGCTGCCGGGGGCCTGGCTCGGGCGTGTAGGTAAAAGTCAGACCTGTGGCGTAGATTATGCCGTCGTTGCGTACCAGCGAAATAGGCACTTGCGTTGGCTGGCGCACCTAATTAGTAGCAAGAAGAAAAAATGCATAAGTTTTCAATTTTTGTAAATTATTAGTTAAATAACTACATTTAGTTGAATATATTACTCAAATTCTTCAACATTACTGACATTAATAACTCCCAGCAATGACAACAAACCTACCATCTAGTAGCACCCAACACATACACAGCCCTCTTCTATAACAACAGGTTTTCCCATTATTAAATCGATAATATCAGAACATGCAATCCCGAGTGAGTAACAGCACTTGGTGCATCAACAATACACAATAGCTAGCGTGTACTAATGGGAAAGAGGCTTCCTCAAAGAAAAGGCGCAGTATTAGGTGCTGCAGTAAAGACGAGTAGAGCTGTTACTAGATCTGTGAGCTATCTTATGAATATTTAAACAACTAGAGTCAATTGTTCCCGCGAGCTGCGGTAAGTATCTAAGCAAGGAAGCATAGTTGATCATTTTCCTATTACCCGCTACTGTAAATTGGAGCATAGAACAATCTAACTAGAATTGTTTTATTTTCCTGTTTTTCCCACAGCAGCAGCAGCAGCAGACGATACCATCAAAATGGACGATCTATTCGGTAAAAAGAAAGAGGTAATTCCCATACTTGACCTCTCACGGTCGACGGCTATGTCACGGGAAGAATTCAAGAAGATGTACGAGAAAGTTCCGGACTACAAAATGCGCCCCATCAAGGTACGCCCCGAGGAAATACGCTTCAAAGACAAGGACACGAGCTACAAAATGCCAAAGAAAGAAATGAGAATGTTAATCAAAAACGGTGGCGACAGGGACAAATTGTACACCTACATGGATCCTATTCCGGCCGAAATGAGAAATCTTATAATTATGGAACTGTGCAGTGTATCTATCGATTGGAAAATGTTGACACCACAACGTCCGAAGACCAAAACTGAGGAGGATTATTTCAGCAAGTGAGTGAGTGTGTAAAATCGATTTTTTCGTTGTGTGTTGCCTGTGGACCATGTGCGAAAGAATACATTGTTCTACTTTCAATTCGAATTTGTTCGAGTTCATTGAACTAATTATATGTAAAGTGTAGATATATTTTTTGATTAATAATTGATAATTTGCACTATTGCTTTGGAGAATGAGGAAAAAAATGATTTGTACAATTAAATTTTCTGCGGATATTATAATAACTGGCGACTAATTAAATATTGTATTTATCTCATAAATGCTTCATCGTTTGAAAGGTTGGTAGAATTGGGCAAGCTGCAAATCAAAACCGAACAGCGTGATAAACGTGAGAACCAACTGTCGTCGTCGGTGCGCAAAGTAAAGAACAGATCCGGCATTATCGAGTCACGCATATTCACCTGTCACGAGTGCCTGGAGGAGTTTTGCAATGGAAAGGTCTGTTTGGACTTCAACTACGATCTGTACACGCGAGTCGTGCCGAAAGCGGTTGTTCAGAAATCCCAGTCGCAACAGTTAATCACTGGTGGTGGTAGCTCTACCAGCAAAGTGCTGGCTGAATTGAACCAGAAAAGCATCGACAGTGGCAGTGGGGGCAGCTCTAAAAAGGGGCGTCGTCATATCCGACGAAAATCTAAAACGAAAACTAAATCTACCGAGGACAATGATGGCAATCAGAGTGCTGGTGGCGGAGGAATTACGAGCGTAAAGAAGAAAAGTAAGAAAGCTTCTGGCAGTCCAATGAAATAAAATAAAGACTATTAGGTAGACATAAATGACTAACAAAAGCATTTCCATAGAATAATAGTTAAAAACAAGTTAGTAATTCACATAAAGTTACCTCTTCACATCCTATCTTATGTACACGTAAATTAAAAGATTATTTTTAGAAAGAAACTCACCCACGACCACTCTCCGCGAAATTGCGAGATGTCCGGCACCACGCAGAGCAACGATTCCGCACAGCGATACATAGTTTCCGCTTCCACGTCGCCGAACCACGCCTGCAACGATGGCGTAAAGTTGTCACCCGTAATTTCTAACATGGCTACATCGCCGCCCCCATTTAAATGTAGGGAATTGACTATTGGCACTGGTGTGACCGGTGTCCGCACAGGTCCCATCCCTTCGTAGAATTGATACTCAGCCTTGTCGGTGGAAATGATCGTCCAGCAGGCGCCGTCGTTGATCATCTCCTTGTTCGGTTCTTTCGGACATGGAGTTGCTTGGAACTGAATGATTTTCTCCTGCGACAAACACAGATACATCCTTTCGGTGTCTTTCATATGGAATGCACATTTATGCAGCTGCGAGACGGGATCATCCGCTTCGAGCAGTGCCATTTGTTTGTCTACTTTACGAATTACTAACCGTGGTAGGGCCATTCCCGTTACAGAACAGACCAGTTTGACTGTGGCCCCGTAGTGCACATACCCGTCACGAACCTAGGAAACGGCCGAATCAGGAAATAAATCAGTATTATGTTAAAGAATTAAAATAAAGCTACAAAGCATTGATACTAACCTGAAATTCTTCTGATTCGCTTTCGTTGTCGTCCAGTAGGTGTATCGTGAACGCACCCCACTGCGTAGAACTGGCATGGAAATGTCCATCCTCCACGTGCAAGTACCTCGTCGATACGGTTTGCGATCTCAGCCGGTTGAATAGTGCCACCTTGGTACCGCTCGCTATGCACAGGTCAGCATTTTTGAGTGACTGTTTCTTTTTCGACGGCTTCGATATCACCTTTATTCGCTTGGACTGAAACACGCCGATATCGTGACCCATGCTGTAGAACATTTTCACCGATAGCATGAAATGTTTCCGCTTGTCCGAGTCGGAGATGAACAGCGTTTTGGCAGCGCAATACTGTTTCGAGTTGTTTAGATCGAGCGGTTGCAGCTCCTGGTCGGAGCTGCCGATACCGATGAAGGCACATAGTTGGGTGGACTGTTCACTTTCGCCGCGGCGCAACATTTGCTCCTTTCGCAACCGCCAACCTTCACCGAACAGGTAGATGCAGGGAGGAGGACAGAAGAAACGTTTTTCATTGCCGTAGGACTTTTGGGCAACCTGCAAAAAGTGGAGGAAAATAGAACACTTTGTATATTTCGTTGTCGCAGATTTGTTGTAGGATACATATTTGGTAGGTAATGCACAGCAACTAGAATGACTGGCACACCTTAAAAAGCGTTACCATATGTAACTAAGATTGTGGAAATATATGGAAACATTGAAACGCATTTTCGGGAAAAAGTAGAAGAGTGAAATTAAACATACAGTTAGTAATTATATACCTAAACTGAGATACATTTTAGCGAACCATAATCGATAATCGAAGGAGAAGATTGTGTTGTTTTTAAGTAATATTTTTTTACTTTTTCGCATTATATATAATCACGCAGTACGTATTAGTAGGTAATAGGATGAAAATGATAAAAAATTGTAGCTTCGATTTGGTAGATTCATTCAGTCTCGATTTCGGAAATTTGCTCGATTAGCAGTGTGTATCGCTGTGCTAATACAACTTGCAAATTCTACGAAACACATAGTAGAAGTTTAGACTTATAATCACCAGCTAGTTGATTACGATCGTAAAAGGCCTTAGGCACAAAATGCACTATATTATACCACTCTGGTATCGTCTTAAACATTGATTGACGGTTTGTTTGATTTAAATAATTTAATTTACGTTATGAATTCAGCAAATGGCAAAAGTTAATTATTACATTTTATTTTATAACTTAGAAGTTATACATAGCATTCAAATACATTTAAATAATATAGGCTCAAATATTTTTAATATCACTACGAGAATCGCAAATCACTCATCCCACATACAGATTGTCGGAATGAGTATTATATGAGACTCCATCGTCCTTCCGGATGTCGAATGCAACCTAATCATGTAACCGATTTGTATACCCTTTTTTAATAGGACAATGATGAAAACGTTCCAATATTATATTAATAAACATGTTTGTGGTGAAAAAAAAATCGGGAAAGCATCTTTGGAGAAATAGCCATGCGTCCCCATTTTCTTTATAATTGGTGGAGGCGCTTCAATAAAAACTACAATGATCAGAACCCATGGTAGTTATGCGCTTTTATCGTTATACTCCGCAGATATAGAGTAGATGCTCCAGTAATGGAGAGATTATGTCGGGGGATAGTGTATAAAGACAATTTGAACGCTCAATTTATCAGTATCAACTCACTTCAACCTTATTTTCCCCAACCGAACCTTCCTAAAAATGAAAGATAGAACTCAAACGCATGCAATAAAATTATAGATTATTTACAATTGGCATTCCAAACACCAAAATTGGACTTAAAATTTGAGCGTTATTTTCAATTGGCGTTGTAAGTTTGACGCAATGATATTTTGGCCACAGGCTTTCGTAAAAGTACATGTTTTTCTAACAATAGGTAAACATAATGAGCAGGGCCCAGCATCGTCGAAACAAATAAATGAAACTGACTTTCTCTTACCTTCGCTTCATACATGAAGTGACTTGCTTCGTTTGCTGAACTGAACGTTTCAAGCAAGCTTCAATTCAAGTTGGTGGCTGTTTCAATTGACGACGGCAGAAAGTCAGGCACGATTTGTCGACATTGACAAGGTTAACTTTAATACGCGCTGCATTGTAGGAATTGTTACTCAAATTCAATTCATTTGCATTCATAGTTGCTGATCTTCTTCTGAATATTTGATAGAAAAGTACTAATGAAAAGTTGAAGCTGATCATCATGACGAAGTGAAACCCGTTTTGCTGACGCTGACTGAAGCTAGTTTGAAACTGAAGCGGTGCTGCTTCTGTAGAAACCGAAGCTTCGCTGCTTCATTTATGAGTGACGCTATGCAATTGAAGGTGACGTTGTAGGGCCCTGATAATGAGTGTATTGACAAGTTACACCCGAAAACTAGTTGAAAACAAACAAACGGCAATCAATAAATGGGTCGAAATAAGTTCGGCATTTCAGAGCACCCGGGGCAAGTGGGACCTATTAAAAATAAAGTGTTTCAGCGCAAAACTTCCTGTCTTAATACATTTTTTAGATGTACTACCGAATATTTTCAGTTCAATTACATAATATTTATATCAGTAAAGCTTTGAAATAAAACCTAAGAGGACTAAACCAAACTGACCCAAAAAAAAAGTCAATTAGTACAGTTTATGAGGGAGTTTGGTCACATTTTGGTTACACCTAAACGATGTTAATTGAAACTGGAAGGGCAAAGTTAATATAATTAAGCAAATCTGCAACTGGAATTGAAACAATAAGTGTTGTGGTTGTTATAGTGTAACTATAACTCTTATGTGTAGCTCTACCGTATTGGGCTTGGTAGGACAAACAGATCATAATCGTATTTTAAAGCTATTAAACAATGGTTAATCATAAATTACGTCTCGCAAGAATTGGATACAGCTACATATTTAACTAATTATAATAATAATGCAATTACATGCGTTACAGCGTAATTGCTCACGATCTGTGTTTTATATCTATACCTATAAAAATGAATTTCTCTCTGTCTGTCTGTAAGTATGTTCCTTATAAAATCGAAAACTACTTAACCAATCGGCGTGAAAACTTGCATGTAGGGGTTTTTGGGACCGGGAAGGTTCTTATGATGGTTAGAAACCCTTTCCCCCACTAAGAGGGGGGGGGGGGGAAGACTCCCATACAAATGAAACACAAATTTCTACATAACTCGAGAAGTAATCAAGCAACTGAAATCAAATTTGGCATGAGGAGATTTTTGGATGCAAGAATTTATTATATGGCGCATTAGGAGGGGGGGGGGGTTCCCATACAAATAAAATACAAATTTCCTCATAAATTGAGAACTAATCAAGCAAATGATACCATGTTTGACATATGGGGGTTTTAGGAGGCAGCAATTTTTTCAACGGTGAATTATGACCCTTCCTCCCTTTAAGAAGGATGCTCCCTTATAAATGAAAGACAAGTTTCCTCATATCTCAAGAACTAATCAAGCAAATGGAACGAAATTTGGCATGTTGAGGTTTTAGGAAGCAGCAATTTTTTCAATGGCGAATTATGACCCCTCTCCCCTTTAAGAGGGGGGCTCCCATAAAATTGATATACAAATTTTCATCATAACTCGAGAAGTAATCAAGCAAATGGAACAAAATTTGACATGTGGGGGCTTTAGGAGGCAGTATTTTTTCTATGGCGAAACTAATCGTGCTCGAGGAATTCCATAAAACAAGACCACCAAAAACTATCTGCAGTCTCCCCGTAGAAATCCCCTCTGTCTAGGTTTGTTTATTTACCTAGGTCTACTGACCTCTATTACTTTCCTTCAGGTGGGTCTGAACGAGCGACAGCGAGTAAGGTGAGGATCACCCCGCGGATCGAAATGGTACTCCGTGAAATGGTACATTCCACGTAAAGTTTTTCGCGAAATTTCGAAATAGTGGGAGTGTGTGGGATCTCACGTTAACAATCAATTATTTTTAACAGTTTGCATGCCATGTTTCTCAGTCATTTAATTTTAGTTCTTCATAAAAACACACTTTCTCCCCCATAAGATAATAAAAATAATTTGAGTATCAATACCGATAAAAAAGGATAAAAAATTGCGGAAAGGTAGCTAAAAATTTTTTTCAATAGCACTTTGTTTTGTGGAGATATAAAAGCAACATTTAACCGCGTCGACTACTTCATTCTATTGTCAAAAATTGAGAGCCTCGGTGATTTCCCGAACATAGTTGTATGTTTGAAATCTTGCTTGCCGCACGCTATCCGTAAAAGCAGGGCGTCATGAACCACAATGATTTATATATTTAACGGCTGCACCACAAGGGAGTAATCTGAGACCATTACTATTTTTATTATTTTTTGTAATCCGCAATATTGTACTATCCGACCAATTTTAATTTATGTGCAAAAATCTAAAGCTGTACTGCAATGAACATTCAACGTCTTATTGTATCCAACTACAACTACATCTAAATGACGTCAGCGATTATATTATTCTCTTTAATCGTTCCGTACCGGATATATTAAAAGAAATATATGCAACCGTAGCCTCCCCGTTGGTTTCGAGGTATGACGCTGGCCTAATAAGCCAGTCGTCATATGTTCGAATCTCGACTGGGAGAGGCTGTTAGAGTGAATAGGATCGTAACAATTGGCCCTGCAATTGTCCTTCACTCTAATAGCTGGATGCGAAGTCTGTCGTATAAAAAACAGAAGGTCAAGTTTCGATAACGGAATGTAGCACCCAGGCTTTGCTTTGCTATCAAAAATCAAAAATGATCAAATCAAAAATGTTACCTCACATTTTTTCCGTTGCCACCGATTTTACTTTCTCGTGTGATGGAAAACGTAGTAAAGAGACTTTCTCTAAAAAATCTCTGAAAATTTAACCATCATCGGTTGGGATTGAACCCAGACAAGTTAGAGAGCCAGCCGCTTATGCTTGACATATAATTGTCAACGTAGGCTATTCTGTTAAATTTATCAATCCAATTTGTAGATGGTGTGCTGTATTGCTGCAACTGTGGTAAACAAGGATATCCCATCTATCCCAAAACTAAAAGAAGAAAGCATAAAGGATGTCCCACATTAAATTGCACTACGGAAATCTCGTGAAAATTTGGGTAGAAGTAGTTTAGAGTGTATTGTTTACACTGTATTTTTATCGTGGTCAGTTTTTCGAAAATTGGAAAAAATGGCGTCACCCGAAAAGTAACGTCGCGAATTTATTTTGCGCAAACACCTGGAAAATCCTCAACTCTCTCATCATGGATTGTGAGACTTACGTCAAGGCGGACTTCCGGCAGCTTCTGGGGCTACTGTTTTTCGCCGCCCAGCACAAGTTTGATATTCTGGAGGAAGTAAGGATGCAGAAACTTTCAAAATTTGCCAAGAAATTAATGGTTTGGCAAGCGATTTGCCCATGCGGGAAATGGAGTGCTCCGTTCGTGACTACCGGGACTGTAAACGGGCAGATCTACCTCAAGGAGAATCTACAAAAGCGTCTGCTTTCTTTGTTGAAGCAACACGAGGGCCCTCCGATCTTCTGGCCGGATCTAGCTTCGTGCCACTATTCAAGGATGTCCTGGAGTGACACGAAGCAAACAGGGTGAACATGAATCCCCCCCTCCCCAATGCACCGGAACTGAGGCCCATCAAAAAATACTGGGCTATTATGAAGCAGGCACTAAGGAAGCATCCCAAGGAGGTCAAATCTGAGGATTTGAAATGCGAGCATACGGTTATGGTATTGAAGTTGATTAAAATAAATATGCCAAAAGTTTACTAATGCGTTATATTTTGTTGCCTGAAAGTTTGAAAAGGATCGGTCAATTAGGTAATTTTTTACAGCGTTTCTTCGGTGGTGCAATTTGATGTGGGACACCCTTTAGTAAATGTGGAGCACATTTCATAAACTCTTCCGGCAAAATAGACCGCATCATAGCTATGATGATTAGGAATTCGATTTAAATTGTCTGCCGGATAGTCGAATAGTCTGTAAATAGCTTTAAAAGCCAACTCATACGGAATTGCACTTCTATAAATTACGCAAACGGAAATAAAGGGAAATTTTTTTAGAGTATCTTATGAAAGTTTATATAGAAGGAGGAGAATATTTTGATTCTTATGGGGGATCCTATTTGGAAATGAAAACTTTGTGAAAAATAAAAAAAAATCATATGGTAAGCACTCTTGGCCAAGATACTTGAGCAAATCTCGGGTACTTTTTCATTCCGACGTAAGTGAAAATGAGAGATTCTCTTTGGTGTCCCTCTCTTCCGATTATTACGACGACATACAGTTATGTTATAGAAAATTTTCTCAATTTTTAACTAACAGGTAACGTCAGCAACCGATTCATACAAAGTTGATGGGTTGAAATGCATTTGCTTCGACGTAATAAGCGGAATAGAGGAGACACGAAGAGAATCTCTCATTGTCTCTTACGTCGAAATGAAAAAGTACCCGAGAAATATGTACTTGAAACTTGAACGAAGAAAAATTATAGCAGAAAGATTGGGCATTGATTGGCATAGTATTGTTGCAGGATTTAAATCTGCTGGACATGAACAAATATTACCGCAACTGTCTGACTCGTTTTGGTTCGATATGTAAATCATAATATGTTTTACATGTTGTGCGAAATATAGGAAAGTAACGAACTGTAAGAAGCTGCGCAGCTGCTTGAGAGGTCGAGAAATAGTAGCCATTATAACAACATTTTTGATAAAATTGGGTTATATTATATGTTATTATATGTTATAACTTGCAACCAAGCTAATAATGTCAAATTAAGTGTCGTGTTTGTCATACTGAAGAACTTCATCGAAGACGTGAACATTCCGGATCTTCAATTTGCAGCATTTCAATAAATTTCTGTTGTTTAATTATTAGAAAGCAAGAAAGCTTAAGTTGCGAGAGGGCCATATGGCATCACCCGCCGGAAGTTAACAGTCGAGAAACATTCTAGATTCTAATGCACTATTTAATACAAGTTGTTTTTGTTTATTTTTTTAATACTACTGACTCATTTACATCAAATCACATCAAACTAGGAATATCAAGTCAAAGCATTTAATTATCAGAATTATTTGTGTTATAATCACTTATGAGCCAGTCAAGCCTTTCTTCGCGGTTTTCTTTGGTTTATATGGTTCTGCCGCAAGACAATTACTGTCTCAACTTCAATCGAAATCATCCTTCGACTCAGTGCTAATATTTTTTGTTGACAACGCTTGAGACAGTTTATTAAGAGGCGTGTTCGATGAACGCTGTGTTCATGTACCGTGGGGCAGGTTAAAATTTTTATTTTGTTAGCACATTTTCAGGATATTTTCAGTGATTGCTGGTGCCGGCAATTCTTCTGTAATATATTCACGATGTTCCGATGAATCAAATTTCTCAAAAAGGGACAGTCTCTAAATTCATATTCTGAGATGTGCAGGTAGTAGCTTCTGGGCGCAAAATTATAGTGGCCCAACTTTGACAACATAAGTGGCCCGAGCTGGTTGATAGGCCCTTTTGTATCATTTTGTCTTTACCTTATCCAAACACGTTACAGGATGAAACTTTTCTCAAATTTTTATATGAAGGACAATACACTTAACCCACGGTTACATTTTTTTCACTCTTTCCTTGTAAAAGAGTTCACTAGGTCTAGAAAACTTTTTGTTTTTTTTTTCAAAGGGGATCCGTGGATCGAACCAAGCTAAATCCACGAATCCCTTAGCTAGATTAAAGAGGTGCGTTATACAAACTCTAATAAGAGATGCTTCAGTAACACTTCCCTTGCCTAATTTTCTGCTCTTTCACCTTCATGCTTTATCTCCCCTGAGATACTACTTAACACCTTTATTTTAATACTTTCTTCTACTGTTTTTCGGTCCATTAAAAAAAAAATACCGCTATAAAACAATAATTAAATGTTTAACTTCATTACAAATGTCAAGACAAAAACACGAAGTTGGTTTAAACGTTTTGTGTATCATTTTAGCGACGGTTGGATTTGTGTTACTTCTGTTTGATCTAAGTTCCAGATCTTCACACTTATTAGTTGTTTACTGAATTTGAGCACATAAAATTTTCTGTGAAGTGGTCATTTCAAGGACAGCGTTACTTTCTGTATTGTAATAAGTTTTGCATCTACAATCTCACACCAAATTGGTTTATTTTGATTGCAATAAACGTTTGGATTTCATACCAACACATCAACTCATCAGTATTTGCACAAAATCATTAAACCAACGTTGAAACAAATAGATCATCATCGATTATCGGCAAAATATCAGATTACCCAATCACAAACATCCCTCATCCCTCATTCCTATCGTCGTTTCCATCGGTTGCTGCTTCGCTTCGGTACGGTTGAATTCGGTATTAAATCCAAGTTCCCACGAATCTATCCACCATCGAACCGAGCAATCAAAAATTAAAGAAAATGATCAAATAATTGAAAAATTGCCTGCGAATAACCGTGTCCAGATATTGATGTTTGATGCTGTGGCATCTTTAAAGGCTCTACATGTAAGCCGTCCGTCGTGCCGTCCGTCGTACCGTCCATCCTCTGTTCGAGAGCTGCGGTTCGGAGAAATTTAGCGGCAAATTACCTTCTCGAGATAATTGTTGTACCGAAAAATAGATTTCCCGTAGGTCCATGAACCGGAAAGTGAGCGCTCTAGACAGGCTGGAGCATGTGTGGACCTTTCCGTTGTAACAAATTGGAAACAACCAGCAGCAAAGCGCATTACTAATCTCATTAACGAACGACTCAAGCAAGAGACTCAAGGGCGCGTCGTCGTACGTACCAGCGGACACTAACTGGCGGTAATGTGGGGCACACAGCGAGAATAAAAAGACTACCGTTCCAGACGGAACAGAATCGGGTTGGATTGATTGAATTAAATTAATATTTGGATAAATACGTTGAATATAAAAACTGTAAGTCAGAAGTACCTAGTGAATGCATTCGTATTTTTACAGTCGAGTTAAGTAACTGCGATTTTCTACATATTATCCTTAGTAATTTTGGTTTCTTTCTAGTCGTTTAAACATCGATTAATTTTTTTAACTGTTGAATTGTTCAAAACATAGTAAGATATCACCAATGATAAATGCGAACAATTTTAAATCAAATACTGTAGGTTGTTGGTGATTTTTTTTTTTGATTAATTTTCGGCATTCGTTGCGAAA
Organism: Sabethes cyaneus; assembly: GCF_943734655.1. Taxonomy (NCBI): domain Eukaryota; kingdom Metazoa; phylum Arthropoda; class Insecta; order Diptera; family Culicidae; genus Sabethes; species Sabethes cyaneus. The sequence continues at coordinate 227,118,475 of NC_071355.1, forward strand.
TTTTGACTTCGAACAATTTGTAGCAGTAAGATGATAATTCGATCGAATACGAACATTTTATCTCGTTTTGTTGCCACCGAAGTTGTACTCTATTGACTTTTGGGGTGTTGCGTTTGCAGATACCAATACTAATGAGAAGCTCATCACTGAAGAGACCGAAATAAGCCTCCGTTTGGTGGTCGTACAACACAGTGCAGGAAGAAAAATGATTGAATTTAGCTTAATCACACCACTCACACACCCCGTACAAAAGCGTCGGCCACCAAAGAGTCGGTCGGTTCCCATCCAATCCATCCGGCAGACCAAACCGAACCGCATCACATCTCTCGAGTTTCGACTTTATCATCTTTCTCTTTCGCTCTTGATTAGTTCACAGGAATTTTCTCACGGTACTTCTCGAGCTCGATGCTCTCTGCTGATGGGTTATTTGATGGTTTGCTGTTGCTGTTGTTGTTGTTGTTGTTGCTGCTGGTGGTGATATGTTTGTCGCGCTTTTGTAGCCGCTATGCTGCGTTTTCGCTTCTCCGCTTCCCAGCCCAGTCACACGATACGATATGCTGGTTGACTAGTTGATCCAACAACTGGCACAGCCATCGCCGGCCGGCTATCAGTCTGCCCGCTATCAGACCTTTCGGCAGCGGCTCGATTGCTAAAAAGTACTTAAATTCGATTTATGTGAGGAACATTTATCGTTTCTGCGTATTTTATGGGGGTTAAAATTTTATGCTGTATGTTGTTTCTTTTGGCGTTTATGTTGTTGGAGGATATTAACCGATAAATAAATGTTTAATCGGGAAAAACTACGTCATCAAAGCAAGTGATTACGTAGTGATATTTGCGCAATAGTCTTGAGCTTTTGATGCTATCTAGTGATATCAAATTCGGCGTTTATTGTAATAATATTGTACGATAATGCTGTTCGATCTATTTTGTATCAAAGGTCATACGTAAAACTACAGCACAGCAATTTGGGTTTAAACTAATATTCCTGTGAAATGACCACATTCTTTAACCCTACATGCCGCCTTAAAGCTTTTGAAATTTGCGTGACAGGTTTTGTGGTAATTGCAGAACTAACTGTACAATCCTGATAATCTGTCGACAAAGAAGAACAATGTCTTAAAGACGGTTATACCCAAGGCTTTGCCTTTGCCAACAGAAAATACAATCCGGCTTCCGGCTGCCATATTTTGAATTGACAGTAGCGAGTAGTAATGCGAACAGTTGAAAGAACAAGTGGAAGAATTTTTTTTTCGACATAGTGACATAAAGTCGGAAAATGATGTTATGTCAAAGTTGAACAAAAGTTCTAGTGAAATCAGTGCTTAAAATTATCAGTCGATACTCATAAAATTGAATATCAACTCGCTCCTAATGCAATGTAGCTGATATTTATCAACATCATAATCAATTTTAAAACCCAGTTCTCACATTTGGAACAGATAATCATTATTCCATCTCTAAAACTGAATATCAAATATCAGTATCAACGAATTCGGAATGACAACTGATACTCAAAACCAAAAATGTAAGTTACATCTCGAGGTATTGATATTTTAACCAAACATTGTTTTCACCATATTGTTTGTTTTCCGTGCAAACATTTTGGCAATAGCTATCTAAATTCTAAAGTAAATTCTAAAGTAGATTGTGAAAGCCCACTGCAATATGTTGCATCCCAATCTACTGGAATATAAATATTCAGGCGCTAGCGCCTAAAAATTCACGGAACTGAAAATGATATTAAACTCTAACCTCTTTGAAATTCATCATGAATTTTTTAAAACGAATTTACAGCAAATCGAAACTCAACACTTTGGTCTATCAAAGAAATTTTGTATCAATGATATTCATATTCCTTCTGAAAAAAAGAGTTACAAAAAGAGTAATATTGCTCAAAATCAATTATTTTGAGTATTGTTTAACTGAACCAAGCCATTGTAGAACATCATATATACTAGATGAATGAGTTTGTGGAATCAGAGCAAATAAATAAATGTGATTCATTTAACATTTAGGATCTTTTAGAACACGTTTGGTTGTATTTGGAAGGTGTTCCAAATATAGCCAAAATTGTAAACTTTATTATGGTATACCAAAGATAAAAGCTACTAGCATGTATGCAAAATGTTACGAGATTTTGCGAAGAGTGAAATAGATTCGTTTTAATGAAAAATTATATTTAGAACAATGAAACGATAGAAGGAAACGAATACTTGGGAACGCAGAAAACCAAAATAATCGACACCTATTGTCAGGAAAAAGGAGATGATTAAGCTTTTGAGAGAATTTTACTACGAAATCCAGGGCAACCAGCACAGTCGATTGCTAGACAGCTCAAGGTTTCACAAATTTCTATTCAGTTATTTCTCGCGTAACTTTTCAAAAGGATCTAAGTAACAATGAGAGATTCTCTTTGGGTATCTTCTCTTTCGCTTGCCACGGCAATGCAAATGCACTTTAAAACGTCTGCTATGCATTAATCGGTTGCTAACGTCATTATCTAACTAAACGTAAAGAAAATTTTCGCTAAAAAGCAATTATGTCCCCGTAATAATCAGAAGAGAGGGACGCCAAAGAGCGTCTCTTAATGTTACTTAGGTCCTTTTGAAAAGTTATGCGAGATTTGTTCAAAAGGATTACAAAATGTTCATGGATTGAGGGCGAAGCTATAATGGTTCGATGCGACTGCGAGATTCGCTTGGGGTTAAGCACGCTGGTTGTAAATGTTTGTTTTCTGACGAAAAATTGTTTTTGCTACAAGACTCCTACAACGAGGAAAATGATCGCTTGTATGCAGCAAAGTTGTCTAACATTCCAAAGGAAGGAATTTTCCCATATCGAAAGATTAACATTGTCAAAGTTTACTCAAAAGTGGTTTCAGGTGAATTTACCAGATTTTATGTCCTTTAAAGAAGGGTTTGCAGAATCACATGATATTAAAACAAACGCGAATGCCAGTGATGCGCATCGTAACCTTAATTTTATGACTCTACCTACTTTTACTTGTGTTGTTTATCACCGGTTAGATCCGACTGGCAAAAGCAAAGAAAAGTCGTGGGCTTAAACCGTCATTAGACATTACCCTTCTTTATCGACAGACTTCGCAGCCGGCTGTTTAGAGTACAGGAAAATTACGGGGCCAGTGTAACGATCCTACTGACTCTATCAAGCAAGTACCGTCTAGCCGAGATTCGAACATGCGACGACTGGCTTGTTAGACCAGCATCGTACCTCGAAGCTAAGTAGGCGGTACCAGATCCGACTGGCAGTGACGCCGTATGCGCATGGTATCATTGTGCTTCGGGTTAAACCACCGAACCGTATTTGTAGAGTACGCATGGAGTAAAATCCCAAACAACATTTGGAATTGTGTGACTCAAAACCACATGTAAAATTTTACGAAAGGATCTCGACTAAGACTGCTCAACTCAACTTGAAAAAGATTTGCGTTGTTTTTGAAAATTTGTGTCTAACGTCGAAGCTTATCGCACATCGAAAGGCTATTAGGCTCATTTATGATTGAATGGATATGTCAAAAAACAAAATTGTCACATTTAGTCTGATGAGCAACAATAAAATACGGGCGCTACTAATGCATGCAGAAAAGTTCACCGTTTGGTGCGGCGGAATTTTTTGAAGATAATGCAACCCGCTTCGGTCGATAATAGCAGACCATTTTGTCCCAAATGCATGGCTAGAATCTGCCTGGTAAATGATTCCAACAAAATGGCACTTCCTCTTTTTATGATTGAAAACATTGAAAATTCAACATCACAAAAGCGTCAATTACATTGCAGAAAATGCAGTAGCCTTTCGGTGTGATGGTGGCCGACCAAATAAAACAAAAACATTGCAGAAAATATAAGACGATACACAGATTCTGCGCAAATTCCTAGTTGGCCTCAAGGTACGATACTGGTCTAACAAGCCAGTCGTCGCATATTCGAATCACTACTGGGAGAGTCTGTAAGTGATAATAGAATCGTAGCACTAGCCACGCAATTGTCCTGTACTCTAACAAGTGAATGCGAAGTCTATCGTGTAAACACGGAAGGTCATGTTTCGGAATATAGTACCTAGGCTTTCTCCGAAGGATTCCCCCTGCACAAGCCTTTCTCTAAAAGCATGTAAAAATATATTTTTTCTTAGAAATTAAACTCAGAATCTATGAAAATAGTGATTTCAGTGACTTTTCTATAGAAAAAAGTGACATTTAACTGCCCAGTTACCCAGTGACCAAATCATACAAAAGTGACGAACTTTCAGTCCACTCAAATTTATCACACGGAATGGGAATTTATACAAAAATTTTACCGGTGTTCAAAGTTTAAGTAATTTTGAATACTTTTGGGATATACTTTTAACAGAAAAATCTGAAGGATGCTACTCATTCATTCATTCAATTTTCAATACGACTATCCATGCGAAAAAGCACTCATAACGTAAGCCTCGCAAGATCATATAGGTTCGTCGAGGAATGAGTTGGTTAAGCAGCTTTACGATTACATATTTTCTAGTACATATTCATTAGTATAGTTGCTGTCATTATTAGTAACCGAAAGAGTCATCAAGACGTGTGGAACACCATTAAAGTCAAATTTTACTATTTCTCGATGAGTAGCAGCTCGGAAAAGCCCTCTGGCTGCGCACGGTTGATGTACAGTTTGAATATAGCAAACGCTAATACGACACAAGTCATCATACAATCCGCCTAGGGGCAGATAAGAGCAACACAGGAAAACACATTTCACCTCATCGCGACACCGCGAGCTAACAGTCAGTCAGTACAATATTTCGCTGTTGGTGATTGAAAGATGAATAAATAATTACCTTTGCATGCAGTATCACAATAACCATATTGCTGCGATCCCGCAAATATTTCTCCATCGCTTCCCTTGTCAATCGCCGTTCCTCGATTGGTCCCCGGAAGATGGGATTACTTGACGGACCCATGCTGCCGGTGTTTGCGTTGGCAGAAACCGGAATGACGGCACCGCCACCGAGTCGCGGAATGAGTGCTCCTCCGTGGTGTGTGGGTGGACTCGGTGGCGTCTGACCGTAGCCCGGAATGCCGTACTGATGTGGCATGACGTATGTGTTGGTGACTGAACTAGTTTCTAATCCTGAAGAAGAGAGACGAGGACAGTCCAAGGCCGCTGCACTCCCTATTAGCTCCAACTTCGCAACCCGGTTTTCCTGATAAGATACACACTTGCTATTGGTGGCAATCAGTGGGAGTACACTGAAAGCTGTATATTTGATTTAGGACTATTTCTTCAGAATTATTTGAGCATGGAGTTTCCCACCATCTTCGGAACATACAGCAGCACTTTTGATATATTTTTGCTCATTCATTCTTCTTCGGCCTTTCTTTTACATTCACTACACAATTAGAAACAATCCGGATCATAGTATTTTGCTTCGAGCCAGATTTCTTCCCAATTGTTTTGTGATTTCGAACACGAACACCATCTTTAGCACTTCTGTGGCTATCAGAAAATTATCGATCGAGCTGACTTGACATGTTCACAATAAAAGTTAAGCACTATCCAAAGCTTTTCCGTTCAATTTTATAGTACTGGTTGCTATTTTCTGTAGAGTTGTAGCAAATACGATTTCTATCACTTTCCACATGCAGGTGACGATCCTTTTACCTGATATAGGACAAAGTTGCTGCTGCTACTGCAGCACAGTGCTGTTGCGCAGTCAGAGAACACTCAATGAAAATCGATGCTGCTATAGATGATGCTTGTCAAACGATATCTAGTGGAAAGGAAGGAAAAAGCGTTAAATGAAGCTGAATTCATTCGGTTCCAGCACTGTGTACGTAGCGAAGTGATGCCAGAATTGTGTAGCCAAATTGTTTCCAAATTACTCATTGATTTATCAGATATCAAATCGAATTAATGCAGTTTACGATTGATCGTGTTACTATCTTTCTACACTAAGCAATAAATAGTGAAATGCAGGCGCTCAGATAATAATTTAGTTGCATGCGTCGACCGTAGTTGAAAGGATGGAGGTGCTAAATGATTTTTTTCAAACTAATTCAAAAAAATGAACTCAGTAGAAATTGATTTTTGCAATGAACTTTTAACATAAATTTAGGCAACATTCAGTGACTATCTGCTTGAAACGTGCCTGTAATTATGCAAACTTACAGTAATTAGGTTTGTTATTATAATTATACTATAAACAATTAAGTCAATGCTGCTTTTAATGCCAAACTAGGAAAAAGTTTACATTTACAATTCAAAATCTGCTATTGTTATATAAATATTCACTAGAAAATTGTAAGCGCAAACCTTTGTTGTTAAAAAAATACTAAAAATGACATTTTGGAACCACTTTTCGCTAAATTGCTGGTCTGTAAGTCAAATGAGAAGTTGCTCCTCATAGGCAAAGCACACATATTTGGACAACTACTAGCAAACAACGAACGAGCATAACTGTCACACAATGCGCAGCGGCGTTTGTGAAACAAAAAAATAAACAGAAAAAACATTAAAGCATAACCTCACATTTTCGTGAATGAAACATTATTTTTCTGGAACCGCTAGGACCAGCAGTCTACCTACGTCGAATGGTCACAACAGGCAGGCAGTTTATTCCTTGCTCAACACCGAATGTCCACAGCAACTTGAACTAATTCGCATTTTTAATTATGTACTTTCACAACAGATTCGAGCGTTCACTTCGAATGGAAATAAACCACTGTCCAAAACATACGTAGGCACAACCAGCGTTAAAATGTTCTCTGCTTGATATTTTCTCCATTAACAAGAAAAACTAATTTAGTGAGATCGAAACCGCACAAAATCCGTACGCGCGACTACACTCAACGCATTCACGATAAAGTATGAACCGACGAACATTTGCGTTGCGGTTGTTTCGGCTTGAACTTGTGTGCTGTCCCACTACTACTCATTCATCACGAAACTCACCGTTGCGGGTGTAGTTGTAAAAATGTGGCCTGGCTCTGCCGTATTGATATCGTAAACGAACAGGCGACAGGACTATCGATACGCTAAAGCAACGGAGCTTGGTGTAGAGAGTAGAGATAAAAGCGTAATGAAACGGTTGTGTTGGTGCGCCGGAGTATCGAGTCGGCATGAATCGAGAATGAACACCTGTATCGGTTCCCATGCGCTGTTGCCGTAGTTTTCATTGAAACATCGGATTGTTTTGACAGCGGCAGCGACCCGAGTAAACGTTTCGCACAATAATAGATTAACAAATAGTCTAAATTTTTTTATTTATATTCAGATTTATCTTTGATTGGGCTTATTTGCTGTAACTTGTTGGAACCTTATTTTCCTTGCATGTGAAGGGCATAGTACCATAAATAGTTGCTTGGAAACTTCCCGTTAGATTTCAGCGACCAGCTCAAAAAATTACTGTTGCCAAAATCAATCGAGTTTTTTATTATTATCATATTGATTTTGCAATAAAATGCTACTACGATATTTGTATACACAATCTCGCAATTGTGTTTCACTGACAACAGCTAAATTTTTTCAATATACAAAATACCCATGTTAAACTACAGTACAGCTGGAATTCGAATTTAACAATAAATGGGTGTCCACTGTGTTGTTAAAATCAAAACCCTGCCAAAATCGAGACTCTGTGACATAAATTAACGTATTATTATTATTAATCAACGATTTTCCACGATTGGAACCGCATATTTAATAAGCATGGCAAAAGCTATCCGGTCGATGCGAGCAAGTTTTTTGATACACTGCGGTAAGATGTAGTCCTACGTCCATAAAAATATCATTTCAATTTTTTAAATCACATACTGGCGGTATCATTTTTTCGCCACTCAGAATATGTTTGCGAAAAATGATTGAAGTTTAGTGTACAAGTGTACAATAGTAGTGATTTTGGCAACGCGCATTTGTTGCCAAATTTGAAATCCTATTGTATTTGCTTTATACAACTCTAACTATTTCTAAAATTTTTGGCGAAAATATGAATCAAAAGTGTTCAAAAATGAATCAAAAGTGATATTCACTGAAAGTGAAAGGTTCAACCATTTTGTGGTTGCATCTTGAGAAAAACAGAAACTTTGAACAAGTGTTCAAATTTAGCCGGGATCGGTTCAATAGTTATTGAGAAAGCACTGCCGTCTATCGTTTTCACGATGTAACCAAGCCATCGCAACCGCCCGACACTTCTTTGGCATCTGTAGAAACAGTCCGCAAAAGCAAAACACTAATACCTAGGTGCTACATTCAGATTTATACGTTTGATCTGTCGTTTAGATACGACTGGATTTCGCGGTCTTTACAGCTGACCGCAAGCACAATTGCAAGGTTTGTGGTTCCAGAGGTTCAAATATGCAACTTGGGTTGACCAGTGTCATAACAAAATGGCAAGCGTATCTAGCTTAACTCTTTGACGGGTAAAATCGTCTGCAGACGACATTTCGCTTCTAGAGTCACCGAACCACATATGAAATTTGTTTTAAATTGACAATATGAAAAATGTGGCCAAGGCAGATTTCTTGACATTTTGAATAACTTCTAGACTGAGGGGGGCTCCGTAGCCGTAAGGTTACCGAGTCTGCTTTGACAAACGTGTGGTCGTGGGTTCGAATCTTAGTAGAATCAAACCATTCGATGTCAAGTGACTTTAGCATGGGTTTATTCTCAGGCCCCTCCATTTACCCTTCCTTCGTGCTGAATTTTATATTTACCCTCTGAAGCCTCTTGACAGTGCAAATGTCCCTCCTATAGTTGAGTCAGAGGTACGAATGAGTCCTCGCCAGGGACGGCTATAAGATGGGATAGTGCTGGCAGCGAGGAATAAGTGGGTAAAGTAGATCAAGCTTTGAAGAAAGGGTAAACCCCAATACACGCAAGCACGCATACAATTTAAAATAAGCATATCGCTCACTCAATAGCGATTATAGCAAAAAGAAATGCAGTGCAGGTCATACAGCAAACACCCGGGCGATATTACAATAGATCAACTATACTGGTCGCAGTAATGAGTCCACACATGAAAAAAAAACTTCTAGACCAGCAGCATAGAGCCAGGGAGGTTTTTGCTATAGCAAGAGTTCCTCTTCTCCACTATACTCGGTCCTGGGCTACTCGTCGCCAATTCGCTGAGCGTCTCGACACACGCAAGTCGGGTTTAACCTGGTCGAAGCTCTATCCCTGGTGCTAGTGGGGCTTCACTGCACAGACGTCCGGCATCCTTGCAAAGTGGCCAGCTCACCGTAATCTCCCAACTTTCGGCATGTGTATGATGGAAATCTCTCCAAGTAGTGGCTGCAGCTCGTGGCTCGTATGCCTACGTTACTCTCCGCTATTTGTTTGTACTCTGTCAAAAATAGTCCGCAATACCTTTCATTTCAATACGTCAAGTGCACGTATGTCTTCCGTAAGTACAGTTACGGTCTCAAATCCATAGAAGACTATCGGTCTCATTAGCGTTTTGTATATCGTCAGCTTTGTGCAGCGGCGTATGCTCCTTGATCGAAGCGTCTTGCGGAGGGAAGAGTTGGCTCGACTTCCAGCTTGAATGCGTCGTTGAATCTTCTTACTCGTATTATTGTCGGCGGTGACCAGAGATCACAAATATACGCCAGAGATCAGCCACTTCCAGTTTATTGCTGTCAATATTCACTGTCCGTGGGAGGCAAACGTTGTTTTGTCTGGAGTCTCTTCCTGCCATATATTTGATTTTCGACGCATTGATTTGAAACCTAATCCTCCTAACTTCCGGTTTTAGCCTGGCGTAGAGTACTTCCGCCGTCCCAAGGTTTCTAGTAATGATGTCGACGTTTGGGGCTAACGAACTACCGGTTGAAAGCCCCATTTAAAAAGTAAATAAATGAATAAATAATGTCGAGGCCATCTGCGAAGGTTAGGGATTGGTTACTTTTGCTGTAGATCGTTCTTCTCGTACCGATACTCATTCACCGGGTCATATCTTCAATAGTGATATTGAATAATATACCCTTGCCGCAACCCCCTGAACGATTCAAAGGGACTCGATGGTGTCCCGGAAACACGCCCGTAGCACATCACTCGTTCCAGGTTAGCATTTATCAGCGGCGTCAGTCAGTTTTCGTGCATTATCTGCTATAGTTATTTGCACTCGACTGTATCGTATGCTGCCTTGAAATCCACGAATATATGATGCGAGGGCACGTTGTACTCACGAAATTTCTGGAGGATTAGTTGGAGAGTGAAAATTCGTAGTAGCACGGCCACCATAGAGGCCACCTGATCCTGATCTTGCTATTGGGGATAGACGATGAAACATACCACACCTTCCATCCATTTCTCCGGTAGATACTTCTACCTACTCCCAAATTATTCCGTGAAGTGCCGTTGGTAGTGGTTCTTTGCCTATTTTATAGAGTTCTGCCGGGAGTCGATCCTTTACACTCTATTATTCTTCACTTGAACCGATTTCTTACATCCTTACAGATCTATTATTCTTTACTTGATCGTTTTTTCGCCAGATCTCTTAGAAATCAGGAGCTGGCACGCTGTTGTTGTTTGTAGGCACTCTTAGGTTAAATTCCGTTTCGTTTCCTTCTGTTTTATCACCTTCGAGTTGCCGATCGAAGAACTGCTTCCACCTGTCGACCAACTCGCACTCGTTAGCGACCATATTTTCTTCCTTCCGGCTGCGGTGTTGTTCTATCTTTTCACGATCTTTGTCCTCCTTCTGTCCATTTTTCTCGCGCTTTTCTCAGGATCGTGGTCAACCAATGCCGCGCTCTTCGATACGCGGCAAAATTTTTCCCCATGGCAATGCTTAAATAGTTAGATAGTGACATTTTGACACCAACATTTTAACATTCTGGTCATTGATTGATTGAAACCAAGGGATTGACCTCAAAATTTTTCCTATTTGAATTTATATTTTGTACCTAATACATTTAATTTGAAAAAAATATCTGGGTAGAGCTTTAGGCGTGAAAAACGAAAATAAGATTTTAGACTATTTCTTACCTGGTACTCGTCTAGACACTTATTTTTGCAAGGAAATCAAAACCTGAGCTTCTTCGTCTCGTTTTTACGATGTTGCCTGTTAGAGGGAGTGCCTTCACATACTTGTAAGCAACGAGTTTGCCCACGAAACGTAGAAACTGATCATTCTTGCTGATTATCTTATTGATTTTTCTAGACAGAAAGAGATTTCGATTTCACCTTGGTCTCATATGTTTTCCGTATTGCGTTTTTTAGCCATTATTTTACACTTCGGCTTATTTTCAGGATTACTGACCTGTGAAAAACATTCTACAAATGCATGCGAGTGCGATTGATTGTGCAAATCAAACACGTTTCAAACGATAACCGAAAGAAACGATTGGTATAAAAGTTCATTTTCATGTAAATCGACAGTGGTAGCAATCAGGAATTAGAGCAACTCTGCACCATCCCGTCGAATGAAGATGGATGGATGGTGTTGAATAATAAAGAGTGCAAGGCAATCTTTCATTCCGCTCGCGGACGACGCGGTAGACTACTTGGTCACAAATGGGAGTGGGGATACAATAGAGAAATGCGCGAATCAAGTATACGTACATACAAGTGCAAAAGATTGATATTTTCCCACGCCCTGCGTCGTTGCAAACCCAAACTAACTCGCGTTGCATTCCACTTGCTATGCTCAGTTAGCTTACCGAAACGAACAAACGAGACTCGATGAAGATGTTGAATGTGGAATAAAAGAGTACCAAAATATCTTGTATAGTGAGTGACTGGATATCGTGATATCATGCAACGATAAAATGTGTGGAAAAGCAAACGAATGTTGATGAAATTGTTTCAATGCTATGTTTTTCATGAAGTTATTCAAAAAGAAATTCGAAGGAATTTCAATGACATTTATAAATAGTTTTCTAACCACTGAGCGAACCAATTAATGTTTGATTACTCTAGTTGGTCACGAGGTCTGTTTAAAGCTGTGTAAAACGATTCACTTTACTGCATGCCCTTTAAATAGCGCTCAAGCAAGTCCTTTTAAATGTCCCCTCTCGAAGTAATAAACGTCTGTTCGAAAAGAGTTTTCGTTTTCGCTCACAGTTCGTCTTTAATTTTTAAAACCCCATTTACGCATTACTTATTCATATAAATACATAAAACTTGACTTCGATATACTCGAAAAACAGGCGAAACGAGAAAGGACCATCGCAATAGCTATACATTCTCGACTTGCTATCGTTCTTGCCCTTTACACTTCCGTGCAACACTTGCAAGAAGGGTTCCACTCGTTCTACTGCTCAGACCATCAAACCGAGGCAAATAAAAAAACTAAATTCCATGCTCTCTGTTCCTTTCCCTCTTCTTGTACCGTGACTGTGATATCCACCCGCAGCATAATGGTATGTATACATTTACACATCAGCTCGCCAACCAGCCAGCGAAGCGGCCAAAGCAAGCAATCCAGCAGTTGGTAAAATTCCCACGGTTCCCACAATGTAAATTTATACGGCCAAGAATATTTCCACACGAAGCCAACTGTGGAACGATTTCGCGTCAGTTAGCCAGCAGCGAGCACCACAACCGTGAATGCTGATCTGTCTGCCGGGCCGCGCACGACCGTACATATGATGTATTGAGAGAGGATGGCTCTGGGTCTGGGCTGGGGCCGGTATGGCAGTACTTATATACCTTCTGTCGTTTCTGCGTTGCAGACCACCCCAAACTATACCGCGAACTCAGTAATAGGGAGGATGGTCCAATTTCGGCGTATCATCTTTCAATGTTGCCTTCTGGCACAAGCAAACAAGGGCACTTCAAATGGAAATGCTAGACAAATTGGTTGATTTCATATGTTTTCCCAAATCGATGAAATTACATACCAAGGCCACAATTTGGTCCTGTCATATATTGGCTGTGTCCTTTCGATACTGCCGTACTCTACGCGTATCGAACTGATTCACCGCCAATGATAAAGGTGAAATTATGTCGGCATCAGAATCAAAAAATCAACAATTGACTGCCAGTGAGGTTTATGAAATGATTAGCACATGATTAGTGGTGTATGAAAATTGATTATTTACAAAGTGAGGCCTGTTGTGACTGAATGTGATTTATTGTCATGTCTTTTTTTAACAGACCCGATTTTTTAAATCAATTTTGAGAACGCATTTTTGATGAGTTTTCAGTTGTACTATTATATAGGTATTACTCTATGTAAAACTGTTTAGCATCATAACCGCAGTTCTAACGATCTGTACCGAGAGTATAAACAATATATATAGAATGCCAGTGTCGCTGCAGTACGCGTGGCAAACATCACACATTTTCAGATAATGTATTTACATTATACTTGCATATGTGTGTGTGCCTGAGATTCAGCAAAAGGGGAATCTCATTGTCAAACTTTGACAACCAGTTTAAAATTTCGAATATGGCTGCCAAGTAATGTAATTGTAAACTTCGCTTGCTTCAAATTTCTGAAAAAATCGGTGCAAAAAGACTCAGTTGAGGGATTCAATTCATCCGGAAGAAAGAAAATGAGCGTTTAAAAACATTTCACTGGCATGAAAACTCAGCGATGAGCGCACTGATGACAGCAGCAACCAGCGCACAGATAAAGAACAGATAAATAACAATAAGCAACTTTGACATAGAAGTTCCCGATTCACAGACTTGATACAGATTGTTAGCATCATGTTTACCACAATGAGTCCTGCAGAAAAACAGCGACACTGGCATTCTATATATATTGATTCTACTGTACCGAGGCAAATACAACATAACAGTAGAGCGACTGTAGAAATATATAAAAAATTAGTTCATTTTACGGCCGAAGTGCGAATTAAAGGACAAACCAGACAAACTATATATCCGTTTCACAGTTTAGTTTTGCTAAATGGCTTATATGTTTGTTGATAAATAAGAATATCCAGATACTTGTTCCTTATTAGATGGAAATAGATTGAATATTTTGATGACATACATATTTAAAAATGATCTAAAGCACTATCTGATGTGTGAATGAGTTCTCAAACCAACGGTACTGTATTTTTAAGGCATTGTTTCAGAGACTGGAGTTATATTTTGTAGATATTGGAACCCTTTAAAATCGAATCAATAATCGGCAGATATCAGATGTTTACAAAAATTCCCCTTTAATTTATCTCAAAATAATCATTTTGATGACTGTGCTTTTTTAATTTCAAACCTGCTTTGGCCTACCAGGCTACTTCTAGCAGCACCATCAAAATAAAGCGAAACCAATGGCGTAAAAACATGTGCATCATTTAACGATTATGTTCTGTATCATTTTATGGGCGACATGTCGCACCACGAACCGTACACTTTAAATGACTCCAATGACCGGCCTATGGGTACAAATTGCGACAAAAAACTGTTAAATATGAGAATTATTGAACTTACTGCAATAATTAAGAACAACCTAGCGGTTTCTTGATCAATTTTTGTTATTGGATATAAAAAATGATATTTAACCCTAGAGCAGTCGCGTTAACAAAGTTACGTAAGCGGTCGCGTCGTGTACTGAGTACACGGCGAATAATATTGCCTATATCTCAGAACTGGCATGAGATAGAAGGTTGCGGTTTTCGACAAAGTTGTTTATATATTTAAGACGCATCTGAAAACGAACAATAAAGTTTGAGAACTGATTCGCTAGATGGCGCAAATGGCGACCTAAATAAATTATTCTAGAATCTCGATACTAGAATCTCTAATATCGCGGGACTGAGAAGAGATAGAAGGTTGCTGTCTTTGGCAAAGTTGTTTATCTGGACGAGATCAATCTGACTGCGGGCAACAAAATTCGGAACTGATACGACAGATGGTGCTTATAACGAGCATAATGATAGCAGCATAATTTTTTTTGGAATATCTCAGAGTCGAGACGAGATAGAATGTTACTGTGTTCTACAAAGTTATTTGTTCGAACAAGACACATTTGTTAATGCATAACAAAGTTTAAAACTGTCTCACTAGGTGCCGCACGTGGTCAAATTATAATCTTATGATGATATATCATGACCATGATACGATAGAAGGTTGCGGTTTTTGACAAAGTTTTGTGTCTAGATAAGGGGTATGAAATGGGGAAGGCAAATGAGGAGCGTCCAATATACCTCTAGCCATTCCAAGCCCCTACCTAGCGCCTCCATACCTGGTAATGCTCTTTTGAATAGCCAAGCTAGGAGGTGTGATACTGGGTGGTTCCCGGCTGCCTGATCTCAAAACTGCGGGTTTGGATGACGGCTGAGCAACACGACCTTGTTAGTAGGTAAGCTTAACATAAGTTATTTTAATGATTTGTTTCGTTTTAGCTCATGGAGCAAGCACCTCCTACTGTACAAAGAAAACTCGGGCCGAAGAAAGTAGTGCTCATGGATACCAGAAGAAAAAATAACCGGCAGCGAAGTCTATCGATAAAGAAAGGAAGGACGTTTATACCCATGGTTTTGCTTTGCTGACAAATTTAAATTTTACCAGATTTTTCATTGCATGCCAGACAAAGTTCAAAATCTTCCAGATATTTGGTAATGTCCCAGATTTTTGCCAGATTTCTATTTCTCCGTTCTGCAAAAGAGTCATCACTCCTAATTTCAGACAACGTTTTGCGTTGAACAAAACTGGCAAGATGCTTGCCGAAAAAGTCCTCCCATTGGTCAAATTAATCGCTAGATTTTGGCCAGACTTTATTCGTGTTTGCCAGTTTGTCGAATAAACCTATTAACGACCCTGGGAAGAATAGGGACTCAAACACTCTCTAAAATATATTTGAACAATGTGATGGAAACGCAGCACGGGTTTCCAGGAATCTTTTCCTGGTGATCTTTCTGGCTAGACGATGTAGACGACGAAATTGCTTCGTCAAAAGAATTTTGATCAGACTGTGCTCTTCATCTTGTCTTTTGATAAAAGTTGAAGCAATTCGTATCAGTTGCTTCTGTCAGGAATCCATAAAAATAGCTGTTGATTGGCTGAAATTGACAACGTAATCAATGGTGAAAAGGACAACCATGCGTTATCTAACGTGTTTTGACTACAGAAACCACTTTGTAGCGAACAGCAGTGTTCTATGTCATCATGGTTCCGCAATATTCCGAAAAGAATTTGATTTTCTCATCATCTCCACCTACTACTGACTTAATTACGAATTTTATTTACCATCATCGGAAGTATCTTGACCTGATAAACAACTTTTTCGAAAACATCAACTTTCTATCTCGTCATGGTTCGGAAATATCGCCAAATGAATTAAATTTCACCGTATACTCCATCTAGCGGACTAGTTCCAAACTTCAGTGTTCGTTACCAAATGCGTCATGGCTTTACAAACAACTTTGTAGTAAATAACACCCTTCTAGCTCATTACGGTTCTAAAATATTTCTAAATGAATTTAATTTCTTCATTATTAGCGCCGTCTAGCGAATCAGTTCCGTACTTTGTTGTACATCACCGGATATGTCTTAACTAGATAAGAAACTTTATCGAAAGTCGTAACTTTCTATCTCTTCACAAACTTGAGCTATTGCCCGCCGTGTAGGGGACATGGGTATAATGTGCCCCAGGTGGGTAAATACGCCCTAGTTCGTTTATTAGCTAACTAACTTAAATTAAAATGCAAAACTAACGAGAAACCTTAAAAACGATGAAACCAGCCTACTATGCAAGTTTGACAGTTGTCACTAGCTGTCAAACCAAAAGAAAACTAAATTTGTCTTCTAACAGCTTCCGATGTAATTTTTGGTTCGATTCCGTAAGCTCTCTTGTGGTTAAAATCTGTAAATATAAGGTTGTTACGATTCGATTGCGTGAAGTGAAGTTCTAAAACATTATCTCAGGCGAAAACTAGGTGAAAAAAGCCTAGTTGATGTAATTATTTAATATTCTTCCCAACATGTCGAATGCGGCCAATATGCCCTAATTGCGATGGAATAGGGCATGCAAATTTCGCTATAAATACTGATAAATAAATATGAGTGACAGTCTATTACTACTATTAGCCTCAGTTAGCAATGTAGAATGAAAGTGCTAGGAATAATGTATCTACCACCTCCAAATTCCAAGTTATTTAACTATGCGGGGCAAAATGCCTCAGATGCAGTATAATATGCCCCATGCAAAAAAGAAAAGTTATCGCAGGAGCAGGAGTTCGATCACTTTGACTCAATTTTGATTCATTTGACAGTACCGTCTCAGCCGAGCTAAATATGACAATGTTATATATGGGACATTTGTAGAACTAGTTCTAATTTACAATTTTTCTGAAAATAGTTTTGCTGTATCTTTTGTAGTTACGGTGCTACAACGCTAGGAACTCATCAGTGACTAAGTATTCATTTCAAAAAAGTTACGTTAGTGGTGGTTAGTGGTTACGTTTACAAGCAATTTTCGACCACTTTTTTATTTCTTTTTGCTATATTTGGGCATCATTAGAAAGAGGAAGAGTAGATCTTCAAATACAACCAAAGCCTAGTGCGATTTGATTAAAATTTCGATGATTTTTTCGCGTTTTTCGAAAACGCGTGTATTCAGTACACTAGCGCGACCGCTCTAGGGTTAAACTTATTCAATTTAATTCTATGCATATTTTATTCTTGACAGATACGTATTTCGCCTACGACTTGCAAGCTTCCTCAGTGTCTGTTTGCAAGTCGTAGGCGAAATACGTATCTGTCAAGAATAAAATATACATAGTAGAATTAAACTGGATAAGCTTACTTTTTATTTAATTTCCAGGTTTCGTATTCTACTAAGACACTCCAAAAACTTCAGTTTAAACAATAAACAATTACAAAACATAAAAAATAATATGGTCAGTTTTCTTTTGGGAGTTCAGTTAAAAAGGTACCAACCGGGAATATGCCTGGTGGGTTCCCGATGAAAAATTTTTGTCGTCACAAAAAATAGCGAGAGATTTTAAATCCTAAGTAACTCATTTATCTACTTTGGCCCCTAAGTTAATGATAAGCTTTATAGAGTATTTATATGGGCAGGTTGAATAAATACAAATTTAAGTCAAATTTCTGTTTCATTCGAACTTATTCTATTGTATAAATAGTGAATTGTTGGGGCCCCTTAAATTATGTAATCTTTTTTTAAAAATTAAAAATTAAAATGTAATTTTTGGTGGTTGAACAAACTAAAGCGCGAAGTAGAAAAGATTGTGTTAAAGAAAAATATGTCCAAGCTCCAAACCAAAGGACATGCTAAACAGCGGAACCGACGGGACCCTGTAGCCACAAGATTACCGAGTCTGTCTTGACAAGTGAGTGGTCGCGAGAGGGTGCGAATCTTAGTAGAATCAGCTCTGCTTTACCACCATATGAAACCTGTAACCGGAGTTAGCTATAAGAATGGTACTTGCTTGAGGTGTGAATTAAGCCTGTTGGCAAAGGGCAAATTAAAAACAATCTCTGGAATTCCTGAGGGCGAGATTGGTTGAAAGGTATTAAAAAGCATAAAGATTACAAAGGGTGAAAACACCAACACTTAAGCAAGGATAATAGACAGCCGCAGTTCGTTTACACTATAGCGATACTGCAAAAATAACGAAGTGTGGAATACAACACTTGGACGGTATCACAATAGATTAATATACTAGTCGCAGTGATACGACGGAACCCAGGCAGACCGACGCCGCTTCGACAGTAACAAAATGATCGAAAGCGAAACGAGCCATGAATTCGAGATTGGAAAAATGTTGTGAAGTTTAACTGTGATACAACAATATTTTAGCAATAAAGCTTTAGGAAAAACTAAGATGAATTAAGGTGCAACTGGAACGAAATTAAGTCAAACTGTGATCCGATAATAAGGCTGTAGAAAAACCGTACTTTCTAGACGAAATTTTTGATACTTTTTCTGATGTCATGTTGACGCGTTTATTTTCCAGCTTCTGATATCTGCATCAAAATAGAATTTGTTGGAAGACTTCCTTTCGTTAAGGTATATAATAATTATTATTCATTGCAAGAAATCCGGTCGAAGCAGGAAACGAATTAACTGCTGACCGCTGTCAAAGTAGCTGAAAAACAAGCAGGAAAAAAAGTTTCCCACAATCCAAGCTCAAGAAAATTTCAATTTCATCCATTCTTCAGCTCCAAAAAAACACACAACGTTCCAGTGTTTGTCTCGCAAAACCTCGAACCGCGTATAATGCATACAAGTCGACGTGCACCGTGGCTAAGGCACCTACATTGGCCAAAGCGTTAGGTATTATTCAGTTCGATCAAGGCGAGGCTCACCGAGTCGGAAACGGAGTGAGCAAATAAAAGCAAAAATTCCGCGCGCCTCAAATTCCGAAGTCAACCAATCGCGTCATTCTACAACTGCACAAGACTGGTTCAGGATCTGTTATTGATTTGCAACAGTTTCCTACACTTTGAAGTACACGCATAACATGTTTTGCATAAAGGTCTGAATCGATTTATAATTTATTTGGTTCTTTGGTGCCAGTGTGAAGCATTCTAACAGGTGTACAGTGACTGCCCTATACCTAAACATGCTCCCAATAACTTTTTGCTTTAAAAAAATTAGCGGACCTCTATTTACTTACACGCAGACAATATTTCTATTGAATCTAAAAAAATCCATTTAATTTTCTTTACAATTTTAATCTGAGTTTTATCAGCATTCAAAATGTTTTTTATCGATATTCATCATGAATTATTTGTTATGATGTCGCCATAACACGCACATTGTTTTGACTGATGATTTTTGATAATTTGATTTTCTGAGTGAGGACATCCTTAACAATCAGGAGATGTCCTAGCAAAAATATCTAGTATATTTCAATTTTCCGAAATTGCAAATTAGACTTGTAAGCTGTAATTATAATTATCATTTATTTGGAAGCAGTAAGTAAATTACTTACGGCAATATATACGTACTTAGGTTTCCAAGCCGTTCCACTAGTAGAGTTGCTTGATCGAGACATCCCTCGCTGTACAGGACTTGCCGTCGCTTCTCACGCAAACTTCCCACTTAGAACGCCAGCCAACCAGCCAACCGCGGCTGGCAGAAATCTAAGGCAAAATTCGTGAAGCGTGAAAGAAAACATAAATACATATATGAGAATAAATTAGTTCTTCCCTTTTTCATTATAGCTTTTTTTGTTGTTGCTTTGTTTTGTCTGCGATCGGCTCTTTAAACCTTCGGGGTACCTTCGCGCAGGTCGACCCCAAATGTCGCATCGCGGTGTGTTCCACGACGAGACCCACCACAACCATCCGGCTGAACAAATCTTAAGAAACTCCGCCAATTGGGATCTTTCGCGTGCTTTTCGTGTATGAATGAGGGAAGAATCACTCCTTTTTTCATTTTTTTATATTGGACGATTTTCGAGGGTCTATACAAAAGCAGTTCTTTCGTAAATGTGGTGGCATTGATTGCAGTGCTGCTCCCTCAGGTGTAAAGTTTATCACTATGGGAAAATCAGAGCTTGGAGCTTCTCCTTTCTGCATAACTTCTATCTTATGATTTCTTTTCGGACCAATAAAATAATGGAAAGGGTAATAAGATGATGATTTTGTCTTACCGGGTGACTTGTCTTTCAAGGTGTAAGATGTTCCGACTGACGTGTGGAGGTATAAGAGAAACACGCAGCTGAATGAACTTGCCGGTGGGAAAATCATTGCTGTGGAAAGATGAATTCGATACTGATAGTACGGTGTGCGATGGTATCACAGCTAGTGGGCCAATCACGAAACGAATGTAAGTTGATTAATTACTTCTTCAATGACTCTCATCAAATATCGTTTAAACTTTTGCTGTGGAAGCCGTAGAAAATTTTGTGATTCATTAGAATCTTTCAAATGTAAGAGTCGTGTTTGCTTTATGTTACGCCATACATAACTTAATGGAAAGTATTCTAATGCATCATTATAAGTAGATTGAAATACTAATAGTCTATGATTGCCACTGAAGAAATATTTCTCACCTGGATAATTCAGATTTAAAAAATTATTATATGACTTATTTTTCTATTTAATTCTACTATTATCTTTAAATATTTATATTTGAATTTTACTAATATTCACATAAAAATCACAAATTTCATAGTTGTACAAAATATCGCTTTATCAACGATATCCAATTAACATTTACCATAATAAAAGAATCAACTCGAAAAGCATACAGCTAGCGTTAAGATAACTAATCACATACCTAGTTGAGTTGAATATTCGCAGATATTTTAACAACAGCAATCTATCTTGTTTGTTTCTATTCAAGATTTCAAAATTATGGTTGAGGAAAACTTCAAAGAATGATTAGAATAATGTTGTTTTACCTCATGGAAAATTTGCAAAATGGGCGCACACTTTTTTCGTCCGTCGTTTTGGCCAAGGGTCATAAAAGTTATTTCAAATATTAATACAAAAATGAAAAACATAATAACACAAAGATGACATTAAAAATGTTTATTTTTTGTCGTGTTGTTTTAATGTATTATTATTTTTGGCCTTGGAGTTGTATTAGTATTAGTTTGGCGAGATTTCGCGATTGGGGCAAATTTTATTTCAGTTCCTGAAATACCTAAAATTGAATTGAAGTTACTTAAATTAGAATATTGTTTGAACTATCACTATAATTACACTATTATTCACTATAAATCATGAAACTGTGAAGTAACAGTTTTCAAATTCATGAAATTTTCCTGTAAGTTGCAGTCAGTTATCTATACCTATAAAAATGGATTTCTGTCTGTCTGTTGGTATGTTCCTTATAGAATCGAAAACTACTAAGCCGATCGGCGTGAAAATTTGCATATAGGGGTGTTTGGGGCCAAGGAAGGTTCTTATGATAGTTAGAGACCGCTCCCGCCCTTAAGAGGGGGCTCCCATACAAATGAAACACAAATTTCTGCATAACTAGAGAACTAATCAAGCAATCGGAACCAAATTTGGCATGTGGAGGATTTTGGAATCTTGAATTTATTTTATGATGGTTAGAGACCTCTCACCGCTGTGGTAGGGGGATAAGGACTCAAATTTCGAGACTCCACAAAGACGTCGACCACAATCATTCAGGGAAAGACGGCCGCGAGTGTTGCCGGCGACCCGCCGTCGGAAGCAACCCCCTCCCCCGCAGAAATCACCACTGTCTAGGTTTATTTGTTTTCCTAGGTCTACTGACCTCTGTCACTTTCCTTCAGTAGCGAGTAAGGAGAGGATCATCCCTGCGAAATGGTACTTTCCACGAAAAACTTTTCCGTGAAATGGTACATTCCGCTTAAGGTTGGGAAATGCTGTTCGGCGAAATGTGGTATACAATCACGGCGAATCCGCTTTCTGGCTAAGCAATGAGGGGAGTTGTTTTCTACTTTACTGTAAAAAAAATGGCAAATTTGTATATTGCCCCTTTTATGACTATTTAGACTACTGTGATAATCATTTAATGCAACATACCGCATTTTGCACTGTTAATCTGACACTAAAGTGGCTTTTAGTTTATTCAACTTATGCGTTTGACTTCTTTTTCCTTCTTGCCCTTCTTTTTCACTTCATTTTCTTTGAGCGAAATCACGTGCGAGATTCGACTGTGATATTCGTGTAAATCCGGGTAGTCTAAATAGGGACAAATGTCGCAATTTTAAACTACCCATCCCAGGTAACCAATAAGCATTAACATAAGCAGCAAATCAGCATATCTGATATTTTATACTGCACGTTGTTGTATACTAGGTTTTAGACGGCATAGGTGTTGTAAATTAGCATCCAAAATTCTATTCAAATTCTTCGTGTTAGTAATTAGCGGTAATTAGCTGCATATTAGCATTTTCAGCACTAGAAGGTTAGTAGTGAAGTAGCTGTATATTTTGCCAAAATAGCATTTAAGGTGACTTCAGATCGATCATCTCTTGATTGACGATCGACACTTTTCGGATGTTATGGATGTACGGTCTTTTCGTGGACCAAATATCGACTCTGACCACTATATCGTAGTAAGTAAGATTCGCGCAAGGCTGTCGAACACGGCGAAAACTCGCACTGAGAGGACGCTGCGTTTCAACATCCAGCGGTTAACGGCAGACGGCGTAGCAATGGGGTACGCCAGGAAGCTTGACCAACGAATCGCAGAACAGCAGATAGAAGGAGCAGATAAATAAAGGGCTGTGGAGGAACATCCATGGTGCCATCGAAACAGCTGCGAGAGAGGTGGTAGACACGACGCGTGGATGTCAGCGTAACTGCTGGTTTGATGCCGAATGCCAGAGAGTGACAGATGAAAAAAACCAGGTCAGGAGTCGCATGTAGAGAGAGGTACAGAAAAACTAGAGCTGCGGAAAAAAGAATCCATCGTCTAAAAAAAGCGAGTAGGAGGAGCACGTGCTCGCCGACGCAGAGGAGCGATACGCCAGCAACGGCACACGGAGTTTCTTTAAAACGGTGAGATGCAGGAATTTTGCCATGCCTGTGATGTGCAATGATAGTGCTGGCAACCTGCTTACCGACAAAACGGCGGTAGCAGCGAGCACTTTCAGACACTGTTGAATGGAGAGGTAAATGCGGTGATCAGCAGGGACAGGATAGGAATTGTAAGCGATGGTCCAGCTAAGCTGTGGAGCCACCAACACAGGAGGAGGTTAAAAAGGCAATCAGTGAGCTGAAAAACGGTAAGGCTGCTGGGAAGGACGGTATCCCGGTTGAACTTCTAAAAGCGGGGAGCGAGCGGCTGTACGAAGCAATCCACCGGATCATTGTCAGGATCTGGGAGGAAGAACAAATGCCGGAGGAGTGGTTGGATGGCCTCATTTGCCCAATTTTCAAAAAGGGACATCGACTGGAATGTAAAAACTATTGAGGAATTACATTACTCAATTCTACCTACAAGGTGCTTTCCCGTATCCTGTTCTGCAGACTGAGACCGTTAGCGGAGTCCTTCGTCGGCGAGTACCAAGCTGGTTTTCGTGAGGATCGCTCCACGACGGATTAGATGTTTACCCTGCGTCAGACTTGCAGACAAACCATCAGTTTGTGGACTTTAAAGCGGCGTACGATTCAGTTAAACGATATGAGCTGTGGCAGATAATGCTAGAACATGGTTTTCCGACGAAACTAGGTACGCTGATTCGTGTGACGCTGGACGGATCCAAATCATGCGTTAGGATAGGGGGTGAGGCCTCAGCTGCTTTTGTGACGTTAGATGGACTGAAGCAAGGGGATGCACTCTCTAACCTGCTATTCAACATTGCCTTGGAAGGTGCATTACAAAGGGTAAATGTGGAAAGGAATGGAACAATCATCACGAAATCTCACATGCTCCTTGGTTTTGCGGATGACGTCGATATCATTGGAATTAACCGCAGAGCAGTGGAAGAGGCCTTCAGGCTCTTTAAAAGGGAAGCGGCGAGATTGGGACGTACCATTAACACCGCCAAAATGAAGTACATGGTTGCTGGTAGGGAACTTGAGAGCCCAAGTGGTGTTGGTGCCGAGGTGGAGTTAGACGGGGAACGATATGAAGTAGTGAATGAATTTAAATACATTGGTACACTGGTGACATGTGACAACGCTGTAAGCCGCGAAATGAAACGACGAGTTGCAGCCGCGAATCGGGCTTTCTACGGATTACGTAGCCAGCAGAAGTCCCGTAGTTTGCAAATTCGCACAAAACTGGCGCTCTACACAACACTAATCCTCCCGGTGGCCCTTTACGGATACGAATCATGGATGCTAAAGGAAGTTGATCGATGAGTGCTTAGGGTTTTCGAGCGTAAAATTCTGCGATCTATACTTGGTGGCAAAATGGAAAATGGAGTGTGGCACAGACGCATGAATCATGAGCTGTAACAAGTATACAAATATGCTGATATAGTAAAGGTAGTGCAATGTGGCAGGGTGCGGTGGGCTGGGCACGTGGCCAGAATGCCCGATGAAAGAGTAGCCAAAACTATTTTCAGCAGAGAACCAGGAAGAGGCCGTAGACTCCGAGGCAAACCCCGCACCCGGTGGATGTATGCTGTCGAAGACGAAACACGTTCAGCTGGTGTTCGTGGAGATTGGAGGACGGCAGCCCAGGACCGATGGTACTGGATGACCATAATTCGTTCGGTGCAGGATCGGTAACGGACCGTTGCTTGATTTGTGTACAACCCAGTTTAATTTGTAGCAACACGAAGTTTGCCGGATCAGCTAGTAATCTTTAATATTGCTGAACTTAACATTATTGTTTTATCTCTTATAGTTATAGTACTATAAGGCTGTAACACCGTTGGTAGCAAGATATTTACCTTTAATATTAATATTTATATTACCTTTAATATTTAATTTAATATATTTAAATTCAATAGAGCTTGCTAATTTGCGGTTGTGTTGGTGATTTGTTTTCCCCCAGTTTGAAAAACGTCATGGAAAAACCAACAGCAGCAGCAACAAATCGCGTGTACGTATACGCGGCATAGTGTGCGTACGGTAGCTGTCAGCAATCTCAATTTCACTATTTCACAATTTCAAATGAATGAAAATATTTATTTAGGGCTTTAAACCAAAAATGGGACAGTACACCTTGAGTCGACGTCAATACACGACGCCGGTATACGACAGTCGACAGTCGACAGAGGATAAATAAGCTGGTAACACTTTACGGGTGGTGAACTAGGTGAACTAAACTGATGCTGATGAACACACTTCAATTTCATTCATTCACGCAATGTCAAACAGGAAAACACAAGTGCCGGTTCAAGCTCCAAGCAGGTCAAGTGGCGGCTGGCGGGTTGTTTAATATTTTACTTGCTTGTAAAATGTGATTATCGTTAGTGAATTGTGTCTAATTTGTGTAAATAATATATTTCATCACAATGGGAGTTACCGGTCTTTGGAAATTAGTGGAGCAGTCCGGTAAACCCGTTCCGTTGGAGACGCTGGAAAATAAAGTTCTTGCTGTTGGTAAGATTTCTATTCCGACGGTTGCCTGGGTTGACCATGTTGGCTCATGTTGAAATAACTTTTTCGATTTGTAGATATATCCATTTGGCTTCATCAGGTGATTAAAGGTTTCCAGGATTCAAAGGGTAGCTCTTTGCCAAATGCACACGTACTAGGTCTGTTTCATAGGCTTTGTAAACTTATGTATTATCGCGTGAAACCAGTATTTGTCTTCGATGGGGGCGTTCCGATATTGAAAAAACAAACTATAGTAAGTTAGACTATTTTTAAATATCGAATAGATAGGTAATGAAGGTGAAAACTCTTTTCTAGATCAAACGAAACCAGAGCAAAAGTAAATTTCACAATGAAGCCGATCGAATTCAGCAGCTTCTGCTTGAGACACTGGCCAAGGAAAAAGTTGTTCAACAAGCACTAGGTTCTGCTACTAGTTTGCTGGTTTCACCTACGAAGAAGGTTGGTAATAGCAGTAAAGAGCAGGGTGAGCCCGATGAAATGTTCAAGCTACCCCCGCTTAAGGACGACTCGCCGTTCAAAAGCTCTGATGAAGCGCAAACAAATTTAGATGACAGCACCAGTTCGTGGGACGAGAAAACCTCGAAGAACTACTATCATTTGAATTTGAACGCAATTGACGTAACCAGCGTTCATTTTAAGAATCTCCCAGCTGATGTTCGTCACGATATTTTGACCGATATCAAGGAAACCCGAAAGGAATCATCCTGGGGACGGTTGCACGAGCTTCCCGTGGAAAGTAATGATTTCTCGTCGTTCCAAATGAAACGATTGCTGAAGCGTCGTACGGTTCAAGTTGAGCTCGAAGAAGCCGAAAAGGAAATGGGTGGTAAATGTCTTTCCTTGGCCGAGCTTGAAGCATTGCTGTCCGAGGAAGGTGTTGATACATGCTCGGATAGGGCAGCACAAAAGATCGCTTCTGATGAAAACACAAGGTTTCTGCTGGTCAGAGATGTTCAGAAAGCAATTGAAAAAGCTAAAGCCAGAGAAGAAGAGGACAAAAATGCTCCGAAACCAGCAAAATTGGCAAAGGTGGAGGATAAAAAGTCCGATGTACTTGAGATTTTGGATGACAAAGACATGGATGAAGAGCTACAGTTAGCTATTAAGATGTCTTTGATGCAGGATGAAGATCCTAATGTGATGATTGATTTAGAACCGGAAGAAGTTCGAATGTCTAAGCAACAGAAACAAGTTCTTGGAGGTGCCGCTTTGAGCTTGGCTCGAGGCTATATGTTGGAATACGGCGGAATGTCGAACGACGACATTCGTGAATTGTTGCAGCAAACACAGGACGTGGACTGTGGAGATGTCGAACATTCTTTTACGCAAATGTATGAACACAAAGATACTTCTGTTGCACAGAACGATAAATTGCAGCAGGATGACAATGTGCAAGAAATACTTCAGTCATCTGAGACTGAATCGGATTCAGATTTCATCGACGTTCCAACAGATGATTTAGATGATTCTGCACCTGGAGTAATACTACCACTAAACCCCAGTAACCACTTGAAACCTCTTTACAATACGGTTGTAGACTTCACCTTGGATGATCTTAAGCTTAACAAAGACAAAAATCAGGTAGTAGAAGTGATCATCGATAAAAACAAATTGGGTCAAAAGGATGAAGATGACATCTTTGCTGATGTATTTGAATCTACATCAAAGGGTCGGACCATCGATAAACTAACCACCATCACATTGGATGAAAAGCTGACGAGTTCAACAGCTCAGAAGGTAAATTCAATGTTGCTATGTTGTAGATAGTGAATAGTTTTGCAAAACCTGTTTATATTTTCAGTCACAAAGTAAAACCATACCCGAAACCGTAGTTTGTGTAAAACCTGCCATAAAAATAAAGAATGTAAATGACATAAACAAAGGGCTGAAGGAAGAGCTAGAGCGGCTTAAGAGTTGTCCAGCTGTGATAGATTTGGATAAAATTGATGTAACGGACGTTCTGGAAGCACAAGCTCCGTCGGTAGATGCACAAAAAACAGAAATTACGATACCAAATATAAAAATAGATGAAGAAAAAACGGAATTCAACAAGCAACTGCAGGAAGAACGAAATCTGCCAAAACCAAATAAAGCTGATGTGACCTTTTCGTCATTAGAGGTCCACTCCATTGTGTCTGATGGTGAAGACAGCGATGCCACTGTTGGTTACTCTCCAATGAAAGAGGTACAGAAACTTGTGCAAGCAAGTGAGACAGGTAATGCTCAATTATTGCAGAAGGCAATAACTTCCAACGCCGATCAATCTGATCCTGTTTACGGAACACCGAAAAAGGGTACGTTAGAACAGTTCGTGAAATCCCGGACTCCTGGTAGTGACTCGAAAAAATCGGAACCTGAAGAAGATCTGCCTAAGGTACCCAAACCATTCTTTGTAAATAAAACTCCCACGTCTTCATCTAAAAAACGGTCAAATGAATCGGAACGCAATTCCAGTCCTTCAAAATCCGCTCGTGTCTCAAAGGAATTATTTCCGGAACAGGAACCGATTCCTTCGACAAGTAAAGCTCCCATACCGCAAGCAACCGCAGTTTCAGCAGAATGTTTGATCACCGAAATGGCAGACAGTTTAAAGGACAACAAAACTCCCCTGGAGTTAAAACGCATGGCTTTAAACCTCGCTCAGGAGGAACGTGAGTTGGAAAAGGAAAAGAACCGTCAGAATCGACTGGGAAATTCGATAACGGAACAAATGCAGAACGATTGCATGGAACTGTTGAAACTCTTCGGGGTACCTTTTATTGTGGCACCGATGGAAGCGGAAGCACAGTGTGCATTTTTGAACCAAATCGAGATTACGGATGGAACCATTACGGACGACAGTGATATCTGGTTGTTTGGCGGGAAGACCGTCTATAAGAATTTCTTTAATCAACAAAAGCTCGTGCTGGAGTTTACTATCGAAAACATCGAAAGGTTGTTCCAGATGGACCGCAAGAAATTGATTCAGTTGGCTTTACTGGTGGGCAGTGATTATACAACAGGTAAGTCTTTCGTTTAAATGCCGACTCCGTATAGTTTGTCATATATACGCAATTTATTTTAAGGAATTCACGGTATCGGAGCTGTGACGGCACTGGAAATTCTTGCATCGTTTCCATCCACTCCAGAAAAGGAAGGCGAAACGAGTGAAATAATGTCCTTGCTTTCGGGTTTGCGTAAGTTCCGTGAATGGTGGAATCACGGACGTAACAGTTCCACCGGAACGCGAATTACGCTCAAGTCGAAGCTGAAAAACATAGAGTTTTCGGAAGGCTTTCCTAGTTCTGGCGTAGTTGAAGCATACCTCTACCCGACGGTCGATGGAAGTAAGGAGGGTTTGTCTTGGGGTTACCCTGATGTGGAACGATTGCTCGATTTTGCTAAGCAGAAGTTCGGATGGGCAAGTTCAAAGACAAATGATATTCTCAATCCCGTGTTGAAGCGACTAGATGAGCGAAAATCGCAAGCATCAATAAAGAATTATTTTAAGGTTCAGAGTGCGGTTGCCTACAATCAGGTGAAGGTTAGCAAACGTGTTCAACAAGCAGTTGATGTAATGGCTGGTAAAGCACCAGCAGAACCGACGAAAAGTCCTAAGAAACGCCCTTCCAGAAAAAAGAAAGCTAATGATGTAATAGTAGTTGAAGATTTGACTTCAGAGAGCAAAGAAGTCCAAAACGAGGAAGCAAATCTAATTGAACCGATGAAACCAAGAGGTCGAAAGCCGACTGCTGGTAGAGGAAAGAAAACGGCATCGAAGGCACAGTCTAGCATCGACACAGATAAACCTTCCACATCCCTATCCAACATATCCGGAATAATTGCTAACATCAACGATCAATCGGCGGAACAACTTGGCGAGAGCATTGTGAAGAACAAAAAATTAGCAGCGAAAAACAAGATACCGGATTTCAATCCAGCTATTACGCAACGTTTGAAAGACCAAGAAGAGATGGCTAACCGGAAGCAACGTGCCATCGAACTATTTCGTAAGACTCACGCCGATTCAAAAAGCAAGAAATCACGAAGGTAAGTTGGTAGTAGTGATAGCTGTATACAAGAAACGCACTAATAGTGTACCTCCCAGTTGGTTCTCGTTGTTTAATTTAAATAAAGTAATTTGTCTTATAAGAAAGCTTTATCAGTACCATTTAATCTTAATTTGGCTCCGTTGTGATATGTGACATCCTTGATTTGAATGTACAGCATCTACACTGTGCCCTATTAAAATTGGATAATTGTAGACATCCGCTTTAGAACTCGCGTAGTCCGGGTTGTCATTGGCTAAGCCAGCGGAAGAAATGGCAATTGTCTTCTTATCTGTGCTTTTAGCTGCGCTGACAGTGTTTCATTTGCATTTCATTACAGTAAATATTTCCTTTCCTTTGCTGTGTTTACCTTTGTAGGTAGAACCAAGCTAGTTGATTGGAACAAATTAATGAAGCGGCAGAATGCTCTACTATTTGATTTTTTGGGAAGTGAGCGATTTCATCCACTTTAAAATTTAAATCTCGGTTTTAGCTGAATCACAAAAGCAGATGTTCTTTTCTATTGACCGCGGATAACATGAGCGACAAACTTCAATCCCAAATTTTTATTAATCTGTTACCAGAAACGGGTTTTGTTAACAGTCAGGGTGATTTTGGCTAGGCTTTAGACTATTCGGCATTGTACGTACTTCCAACCACGTAGCCAGAGGTGGGGGCCAGGAGCCCTATCTTGACTCCTAATACATTATATGCATATCAAAAACTGCTTCCGAAATTGGGCTCTCCGACGAAAAGTTAATGACTGCTAATTTCCCGTTAACTATATTATTTTTGAAATCGAAAAGTGTTTTTACAGGGTACTTTGAAAATGCGTCGTGTGAGAATCATATCGTCCCATTGAGGGCCACTCCACGTTTGCTACATGGGTGGGATCTCTAAAGAGACATTTTACGCCAATTTCGAAATTTACGCGGTTTTTTTACGCGAATTTAGGAATTTACGCGGTTTTTTACGCGGATTTCGGAATTTACGCGATTTTCGGAATTTACGCGAATGCGCTCAATTAGTCTCTTTTTTCGCGTAGTGTTAAATTCCACGATTTTTTTTTTTACTCGAAATTTTGGTTTTTTTACGCGAATTTTGGAATTTACGTGGTTTTTTCCGCGAATTCCAGAATTTACGCGTTTTTTCTTACGCGAATTTCGGAATTTACACGGTTTTTTACGCGGGATGTATCCTTCGAGTAAAAACGACTTGAGTGTATACGATATGTTGGGTTTCATTTTAAAAATGCTATATTTCTGGATGAGTACATCATTATATATTGCACCATATTGTATCAGCACCTCAGTACTAGGGAAGATTTGAAAGCAGGAATGTTTACTCCACCGGAATGCGACAAAGTAACAAAAATATGCTCATTAGTGAACATCAAACACATCAGGTGAATTTTCTTAATACTGTGCATTTCAGCTGATTTGTTTCAGAACAGAATTTGGTTCGGTTCCGAATATATAAATGCTGCTAACTAGTGCAATGAAGCAAATGAAACGCTTATAACTTATTTTGATATGTCCTAACCTAACGTATTACATCACATAACGGCACTTATCGCTCACTTGCTCAGTACAGTTTACTTTCAGCATTTCACATAGGTCTAGGTTTGCCAGAAACAAAGACCTTTCGGGACGGGGGGACTCTGTAACTCTTCTAAAATAGAAATAATCGAGATTTCAAATGAAAATGTGTCTAATCGTCGTTCTTGCACGAGGAGCCAGTATGGGGAAATTTGACTTTGAAACTTTTCATTGATTTTCCCAATTGCTAGTAAAACAATGCTTTTATTAATTTACATAACATGCAACCGTTAAACATTTTAAATCAATTGGTAAGCAAACGATTCAAATTCGTTCAGATTTGGTTGAGCTTTTAGCGTTCATCATTTTATATTTTTTAATAACGCCTAAGTCTAAATTTTGGATTGACATCCTGCATTAAGACGTAGTTCTTCGTTAAAAAGCAGTTATAGGTTATACATATGATAAACAAGAAATGTACTACACGTATTCAGTTATTTTAATTATCTTTCGAAATCAATGCGTAGAAAACCAAATTTGTTCAAATATGCACATAAGATTTTGGTCATCCTGGAAAACTTCGAAAATTGGCCCAAAAGACAGTATTTTTAGGGATCATAGTGACTTAGTGAGTCAAATGTTATCGTTTGCTGGTAGAAGCAAATGGCGCCGAAGTTCTGTCTAGAACACATGCAGTGCTTTGATTTGTTAGGCACATAGGATTACGCCTGCTTCACAAAACGTTTGATATGAAATCATGCGCTAAAACTGCTAAACTATGCAAATTGAGGAACTTAGCTTTTCCTGTTTCGAGAATCGGACGGACGGAATAATACGGACTATCAAAGTCTAGTAAGAGATTTTCCCGCTTCAGAAAGGTAGAACAAAGCAATAAATCCCCATTCGGACGTTTTAATCTTTAGTAGATACTCGGTTGCGACTGAGTGCGGTTCAGTGTGTCAGATATTTACCTACTCTTGGGAACATAGTTCACTGAGTAATGCTACTGTGTGATACTACCAATGTGTGTAGAGTTCGTTGAAAAGAACATGCAACTTTAATTTACTGGATGTTAGATCCGTGTTGCCTTCTCCTACACGCACAAGACATTAGCCTTATCAAGCAAGTAAGTGTAAGTAAGAGCAACCACAAAATGTAAAGGAAGTAAACATTGCTACTGTAGTGGATCGGTGAACTTAAAGCAAATTGGTTCTGTAATCCAATACTCATCCAAGTTTGCCAAAATATTCGTTTTTGTGTATGCCAGAAGGGCATTGGATTAAATGGTCACCGCGATTGTCTCAATGGTCGTCTTTTGTGGCAGGCCCCGATTGCTGTACACAGTTTACTGCTCATACCCATTGATGGGGTTGTGCTAGATAATTGTAATCCTGTGCCCCAATTCGGTACTACATGGTTAATAAAACCCATGACCGTTTTGGAATTTAGGATATTCTTTAAATGATAAACAGTGGGGCCGTGTCCGTTTGGGGGTTCCATGATTGTGCGTAGTTCACTACGACATATACTTCCCCAGCTTCTACCTTTTCAACTTGTTTAACCTCCTAGTGGTAATCTCCATTGGCGGCGGCCATTGTTCCCTCTTCTGCTATGGAGTTGACCCAGGCTCTCTTCTTTCTTCTCAGAGCTTCATAACATCCCCCCTCAGTTCGGTGTATCGTTCACGGATTACTTTTCAGGAAAGTAAAAAAATAATTTCAGTCAATTTGTTAAGATAGATGTTAGGAGCAATGCAAAATGAACAACGTCAATTCTAAAATTGAATATTTTTCTTGGAATATCTCAATATACTAGCATTGTTTTTTTTCGCTGAAAAATGGCAACACTGCCAATTATTGTAGAACTTCCGATTCGATAGACCATAAAACAAAGCTGATGATTTCTCGCATAAAGGCACATATCTCACGCCTTTTTGGAATAGGACTTTCCTTATAACTCTTTACCTGTCTCATTATTATTTGCGATCTACGTCGCTAGTTTAAGCTGCTAGGTATATCTTCTAAGACCGATCTCACGAATTCGGAACGGTTTTCCCCTGATTGATGGCTATCGCGTGATTAACTTCAATTATATTAACGATTTTTGCCATATCTGAAAACGTACTTCCAGCTCTGCTCGCGGTATTCTGCTGGCTCGTGTTGCTCAGCATGCAGCGCACCGCACCGCACGGCTGAACGCAGTCTAGCTAGCTTAGTCGTCCACTGTGCGCGTGTGAGCGGGCGGGCGAACAAGAGAGAAAGCTAATTTTGCAAATCTTCCTCTAGCATGAGATACTAATCGAGTGCTACTATTCATCCATCAGACTGATTCGGATGCTCGATGCGCGCGTTCCGTTCTTCGGTATCGGCGATATAATACGCGGTGTTTTATCGGTGAAGCAAGGTTCGATTGCTGAGATTCCTCGTATCAGGGATGTGCAACTCTAGCAGTCGTACTTAGTCCTTTTCACGGAAATTGCAGATTACCGAGTCGCAGAGTGTTAGTGTGTTAAACGGTGAGCATCGAGTTTCAACCAAAACGTAGTTCCCATTTCACGAATATTGATAAGACAGACACAGGTTGTGATTAGATTGGAAAGCGTTGAATTTCATTGTAAAGGAACGCACAAAGGAGTGACACGCAGTTGCGAATCGGTGTATTGGACATAAGGCCTTAAGAGAAGTCCCGTGTGTGATTATACTACGGTGTTGATGTCCGCCCAAATGGAGCGGAAGACCGGGCACTTCTCAAACACTGCGTAGTGGTAACAAAAGCTAACGCGATCGTAAAACGGCCGAAAGCAAACACACATGGTGGTAAAAATAGTCAACAAGTGTCAATCCTATATCGTAATATTTCAGTGAGAGAAAACGGAAAAAAGTAACGTCACTCACGCGGGAAATAAACGCCCAGCTATAATAGTAGAAGAAGAGCAAAACAGGCAAAAGAGTGGCAAAACTTGCGGTGCAGATAGATAAATTACCGACCAATTATAGCAGGAAAGAATAAATAAGTCGGGTATTGTTGGCGATCGAGACCCCAGAGAAAACGTGTAATGAAATAACAGAGTTGTGATACAAATCATATGATAGTGATGTTAGCACTAATTAATAGCTCTCTAGGTGATCGTAAATTCCAGCCATTGTCAGGTCCATGTTTCAGTAGCAAATGGTGAATAATACGTCAGAACAATCGACAAAAGTGAGCAGTGATTCTCGGTTTGATTAATTGAAAATTTGTTCCGGACGTGTGCGATTGTCACGGTGAGCAGCGAAAATTCGACAGCATTTCGTCATTCATAGAACCTTTTGCTGTAGTAGTTCCGATTTGTATAAAGCCTGAATTAGTCAGTGGATGCGCTACGACGCTTAACACACAGTGGAACAGTGACCTTGGATCATTGGCCGAAATTTACCGACAGCAACGCATGAGGTGCACAGAATGGTCAGCAGATAAGATCGATTTCTTATCACTCGAAGGTGATTCAAAGTTTGTGTGACTTATATGTATTGCTTTACTCTATTTAGTATTTTATATCACCAATATCCAGCCGGTGTCATGCTTCTTGGAACTTCATTTCACATAGCTTTTTTAGACATTTAAATTGATATCGAGAAACATATCAGACTGAACGTTCGTGACACTGACTTATTTTTATCGGTAGGTAATGGACAACGTAATGGGCAGTGATTTTTAAAACTGGTTTCTTTGCCTTAATGAATGAAATGCATAGATCCTAGCTTTATGAAGATTCAGTGCCAATTATTCTTATGGTTACAATTTCGGTATAATACGACCATAAGCTTGTTAACTTACCCAAGTACCCAAGTGTAAAATTATGTCAACTAATTAGCGGTGTCGGTTATATATAATTCAATTGAAGATGACCCGTCTGGCTTGTATTCGTCATTCGCACATATACGGCTAGAGAGAAAAAAGCTCTTAGCTCTAAGCAGATAGTCACGCTATTCGCTTATCAGTCTAATTGAAATTTCAAGTTTGTGTATCAAGAACGTTTTGATGGTAACGAATGGAAGATGATGATAGTGCGCCGCACATGACCTAATATATTGGCTTAAGAAACGTGAGAGAGATAAGCTTAAGGCGCGTTATCGGCCTATGGCAGGCGGCAAAATAAAGAAAAAACTGCAATAGTTTTGCTACATATTTGCGTTGAAAAACGACCTAACACTTTGGTTTATAAACAAAAACAATTATCGCCCGGCGCATATACTAACATACCTATTTGTGTATTTTGAATATCTGTCGAGAAAAACAAACATCGAGGCATCGTGAATAAAATTTAGATTTTTGCGTACGCCGCTTGACACGGATTGATCGAGACAACTCGGTATTGTGCTGTTCAACAAATTTGTTCAACATCATGTTAATAATGAGTGGTTAGGTTTTTAACCTCTATCATTTTATCATCGAGATAAAAAATCGCCTTGAGCACTAAGCGTGGCTAGTACAGTTTATAGCAACTTGTGGATTTATTATCCAAGATTGCACGCTGTAGTTTTTATGGGTTAAATCCAGTAACAGTTTCTCTAAGTTTCTGAAGGTCCTCCCAAAACGGCAATGACAGATAGTATGCAAGATACAGTGTGTTTCATTCCTTTTCAATAAAAAAAACAAAAGTTCCTGCATATTCCTAACCCAGTTGCTAAAGTTTTGGTATTCAAATTCAAATTCTTTGAAAAATCAATAAATAATTTTATCATCCAATAGTAAAACCATGCTAAGAAGTACGAAATTCTGTACGTTAATATTCAATAAATTCATGAACGATCTGCGCACCGCATATTCTTCCTAAAAATCATAGCATTAATAATTGAATAGATCTTTGTGCACATATTTTCTTAAATGTGTTAATCAAGATCAAAATTTGCAGGCATTTAGAAGTTTTGACTGAAATGTGGGGAGCGCAGAATTAGGCACTATGTGCAGAATTAGGTGCGTATACGGTATATTAATTCTAAGGGAAATTTAATGGAATGGAAATATATTTCATAGTTCTTGAGCAAGACATCCAAGAATTTTTTTTTCATGAACATAGCAAGTAAATTTTCTTAGCAATGCAATATTACCTACCTTCAAAAAGAAATTTCCACGGCGGCACAAAATTTCTTTATTAGTTAGGTTTTCCATTCACTGAGGAAATTTTTGTGAATCTTTTCTTCTAAAACATATTTTAAAAAAAATTGCTTGCTTCTCCATAAAAAAATGTTTGCTCTACGATGCTTGGTTCTCGAGATAAGGAAAATGGAACCTGAAAATTGAATAGTAAGTTTAGTGAAGAACCGTCCAAGCGTTTTGGAGTTATAGCGGTATATACAAACTTACAAACATAATAATCGACCTATAATACACAATGTTATAGTGATATGTGTAACTTTGGCCGCAGAATTGCCGGAAATTCTAAGGGTAAGATAAAAATCGAAAATTGGAGAAGCGCATAAGTTTTGAACGCTCATGACTCAATCATTTTAAGACAGATTTGCACAATCTTTGCATCAATTACAGTATTTTATTTATGTTGCCACAATGATGCTAGTTGGGTTTATTTAATTTAATATCAGCAGCCAATTTTCGGCATTTTTCTGCAGTGGCGAGAGACAATTGGTTACAATCCGTTTACCTGGGGTGATCCTTAATATACCAGCTAGCACCAAATCGTATATTAGTGCATGAAAATTATCGTAAATATCTCTTAACGATTTCTGAACCGTAAAAAAAAGTTTAATGAAGTACGCATAAGTTGATTTTCAATCGTTCATAATGATAACAAATGACGAACATAGAATTGTACGGAGCCAGTCGCGCTTAATCGGATATTATCGTATATAGATGCATCCCTTAGAATTATTCCCTATTACTTATCTCGTCTCCAGGATAGCCAGTTTTGCGCATTGAATACAATTTTTTTTGGATGTGTATTAGACGTAACGACGCAAGGCTCAGTTATAACTTCAACATAGGGGAAAGTAGTCAACAGTGAGACAGCAGTAACAGTTAGACAACGGGAATGACATCGCTATAAGGCCTTCAAGATCCGTTATATTCTCCTGGAAAGGGAGGTTTGTGAATCTCCATCATGTGATGTAGTTTGAAAAAAAAAATCAAGGCATTTTCCAAATATTAAATAATAAACATTGATTTAAATATTGATATTAAACAATATGACAATCGAATTGTTTGCTAACTCCGCTATTTTACTATTTTTTTATGAAACATTTCTATTGGAAACAGTGAGACAGGCAGACATGGGTAACATTGAGACAGAGATCTCGCATATGCAAATTTGTACAAATATAAAATTTGTGCAAAGCAATTTTTTTAAGTTTCTTTATGTTGAATTGTAAATCAATCCATAGGGATTGCCTGTAAATGAATTCTTGTGTGTAAATCAAAAGCCTGATGACCAGGATTTGTCCTTTATATGAATATATATGTATACTTGTTGTCTCACTCTTTCCACCTATTGGGTGGACCTGACTGCGTATTGGGAAATAATGAGACAATTTTGTGGTTGTAACTAGTTTAGCTTATAACCAAAACGACTGAAATTTTTTTCAGACAACTAGAAGGATATACCTTTCAAATGGATTGAAGACCTCGTTGGTAGCTATCATCAAAAACTTTTTAATATCTTTCGTCTTGAAACGTCTTTCCCCTAGTTGGGAAGTTTCTTTAGGTTGTCTTTGCTATTGGCAATTTTGTTAACTTATGTTTACAAATATCACAGAATGAGACTGAATTTGATATATTTGCATCGTTTGTCCTATTATCGTGCTACGATTTCTCGCACGATAACGGGTTCTGATTCACTCAGTGACATAGGGTAAGGTAACCTATAGTGGACCTCGGGTATAATTTCAGCGTTTATTAGCTTGTACTTCTTATTTCTGAGGATGTATGGCATGAAACAGCAGGTATTAAACATAACACAGTTTAGCTGCTTTTGATTACTAACGCCTTAAATCATCACATTCAACTAGTGAGGGTTCATATAGTTAACAATGCAGAAAATGTCTCTCCATGCAAAATACTCTAGAATTGCTATAATGGGCCCGGCTGTTATCCTATTGTCAACCATACGGGTCCATACACGGAAAACGGACATTAGAATGCAGAAAATTCATATTTCGTAAACAGTGCAGGCGATTTCGTTACCAAGTTATAGGTATCCTGGGGATCAACTCATGGATTTTCATATGGCATTCTTGGAACTCTTGGATTCTATAAGCAAGGCATCCTGTGCGAACCTCTGCAGAATTCTATCAGACGATTCCAATGCGAAGAATCCCAGAGAATCTGGGCGAATCTTTTTGGTTCGCCCGGGTAGAATGCCCTAAAAATTTTATTGTTCCTCTCGTTTCGAAATCCGCTCGCCGGATCACGTTAATATTCAAAAAGGAAAGTCTATTTTTATACGACAGACTTCGCAACCAGCTGTTAGAATGCACAGTGCGGGGTCAGTGATAGGATCCTTGACTCTTTAGTATTAATTCACCTTTAATATTAATTTTAAGTAATACACAGGACAGAGTCCATTCCCAGCCTGTCGCAACGCAATTGTCCGATTTGAAAGGAATTGAGAGTATTCCTGCAACACGCACGTAGTATATCATTTGCTTCAGGATAGCTTTGTTCAGCCGCGTCAGTTTATGTGGAAAAGCTGTTAGCGCTCGAATGTATCATATGCTGCCCTGAAATCCAGGAAAGTGTTATCGTTTATAGGCACTCCTAGATTAACTTTCGTCTCCTTCTGTTAAGTCACCATTGAGATGCCCACCTGTTGCTCACTTCGCGGTCGTTTATGACTAGGCTTCCCTCTTCGTCTCTAAGTATATCCAAACCTTTTTTTTCCTCAGGATCGTAGTCAACTCGTTCCACGATCGCTGCTCTTGGCCAAATTCTCCCTCTTGGCAATGCTTATATAGGTTTTCTAAGCCCTTTATCCCCTCCTCTCCCTCCATCTAGTTTATATTCGATCACTTTTTAGGCTTTTACGAGTTACATTGATATTTTTGCTCCAATCTAAGACGCACCGGGCATAGTGGCAGGATGCCAAATGCGGCCATAAGAGTATTGGGTCTTTGTGAGATATCAAGAGTGAAATCCGCTTTTGGAGGCATTCGTCCTTGTAGATTTGTCCGTTGACGGTCCCTGATGAGATGAACGGCTGACTCATTATCTATGTCATAAGCGCAAATAATCGCTTGTCAGACAAGCAATTTTTTAACGAATTTCGACAGTTTCTTCACCTGTACACGTGTCTCGGAAACGGTGAACCTAGATATGATAACATAGTATATCTGTCCCGGCATTCGGTAGGTATCGACCTTAGTGTACATCACAATGCGGAATGGTTTTGTGAGCCACTTCCTGTGCAGCTTACTAGGGCGAATTTTGGACACCGTGTTCTGTTTGTCTTTCCGTACCTTGTAGTTCAGAATCTGTAATTGTTTTTTTTGTACAAAACAAACTGAAGCTTTCCCCTTTTTGTCACATTCCGAATTGAATGTTCAGTTGATGCTTAAATTGATTAGTTACCGTCCTGGCCTTCATCAAATCTAACAGTGCAGTATTTTCTAACGCTACCATCCTTCCGCTTGGCGGTTTGATGCTCCTTGAACGTTTTAATCACTTGGGATAAATGTGCGATTTCGAGCTCTTTGTTGATCCATTGATAAGGAGCATTTGATTTTAGGAAGTGAGTGCCCAACATTTTTGCGCACTTTTTCTAGTTCCGAAGCCATAAACATGACTGTAACTATTCAATCGATATCAATGAAATTGTGCCTTTTAATATAAACAATGCTTTCAACTACTTTCAGTCAAAATATCCCAATTTTTACTCACAAGCCAAAAAGGTACAAACAAATGAGTGTGTCTATTTGCTCGAATTCACTCTTTACAAGTTTTTTCATTTCAAATTATATGTAGATAACGATCCGTTCAATCTGCAAAAATGGAAGTTGGCCTATTTTCGACATAATAACCTAAAATATGGTGAGGAATAAGTATCTTAAGATATAGTAACTTACTATTAGTAAGGAGCAAATACCATATTTTTACAAAAAGAATGAAGAAAGAAAAAATGCGCACACGCAAAACATGTTTTAATATAGTTAACCAGTGATACCAGTAGATTTTGTGATAACATCAAGCGTTTGTGCCAAGGGTGTTTGCATGAAATCATTATTTGATGCCCTCTTATTTTAGTCCCCTCTCGTTATGAGGTAATTAACTGGAGTGCTGTAGTAAAAGTACTCACGACTAACAAATTTCATGAATTTGAATGATTAACGCTTGCATACTACATGTAGTGCCATAATCTACTAAACATCAGTGATCAGTTTAGAATGTACTCTCACTGTCAAGTTGAGTTGTTCCGATGCATGTTGTATTTAAAACTCAGAACGCACGCGATCTCTGCTGCCTTTAATAACGGTCTAGTGCGGTATCATATAAAAAGTAACACCCACGTCGTATGAACGGCTAGTAGCATGATCTTTATTCTAATGAACTCATTTCGTTAGTATTGTGCTGTTTTGTGTCATTTCATATCATATACCTATTGATAAATTAAAAATCCGAGGCTCATTGTTA
Organism: Sabethes cyaneus; assembly: GCF_943734655.1. Lineage (NCBI taxonomy): Eukaryota > Metazoa > Arthropoda > Insecta > Diptera > Culicidae > Sabethes > Sabethes cyaneus. The sequence continues at coordinate 227,159,545 of NC_071355.1, forward strand.
TTTTCAATAGAACAGAAAATGATTTAGGAGATCAGACCTGAACGTATTTTAAGCAATCAATCAACCAATAGTTTTGACCAAAACACTGCATGGTACATTTTAGTGACGATATAAAATAACCTAACACATCAGTAACAGACAATTAAGCACTGAATACCACTAATATGACAAAACGGATCATCATTGTAAGGCATTGAGGAAATATTTCTTTTTCAGTTCAGAATTAATGCATATCCGGTGTACAATTTTTGTTATCTGCCAACGTATACACTTGAATGATAGAAAACTCGCGAAAACGCATATAAAATTCCTCAACATCTCAAAGACAAAGTGTGTTCAAACAGATTAGAGTCGAAATCTTTTAGCAAATAAATCTTAAAAGCATCACTTTCTAGCATTTGTTTTCACCTGGATCATAGTGTCACTGGCCCCACACAAGTGGGTCTTCGTCATCATCTTCATCAGTAGTACCGCATTTTTTATCGCTTGATTTCATTTTCTTCCGCTATTATTAGTGCCGGCTAGGCCGACTGACCGTGGCAATGGGTACCGCCGCCGATTTCGCTTCGTTTAATAATAAAACAAAAGTGACAGTGTTCTTCAACGCCGCGGGCGCAGGGGACGCACGGTATACAGTGAGATGCTCTGTTTTGTCTTGCGAAAAAGTCACGTTAGTAATAAACTTATTTACGGCTTTCGTCGATATAAAAAGGTACTTATTGAGAAAGTCTTGAGAAATTGAAAATCCACAAATTATGTGAGATGAACTGTGATGATTCATCTCAGTCTCTGGGTTAATTTACCGCACATTACAATGTGCCAGAATGGATTATGTTTGGATCTTCTAGTCTGAACGTTGACTGTATCTGTAATACTACGCTATTGGTGAACTGAAGGATGCTCGATAAGAGATACCTAATGTTGGTGGCAATTGAAATTCCGAAGTCTAGACTATAAAATATTTGCGGGCTTCCCGGGGCATGAGTGAGCATTGTGATAAAAATATAACAAGATCTCGGTCATGTTTTTTTCAACTCCATTAGTAAAGAGTTCTTAAGCGTTACGGTAATATAATTTTCAATTCATTATTTTATTTTTATCATAGTAATAAGAAATGCTTAAACATTCTGCCAAAGTTCTTAACTTAATTTTTTTATTTTACTCTCCTAATTGCAGACCAAAATAGTCAAACAGCAGCTATCCGAAAATGGTTATTCCACGTCTAAAAAGCACGTGACACGATACCAGTTTCGATACAAACAGCTGTGATAATCTGTGTCCTGACGTTGGCAAGAACCGCACCCGGAAGCTCACATGTGTGCCGGCAATTATGGAGCACCCCCAAGACCAGCAAAATCAGCTGGAAACACAATCGGTTAATCCGGTTCCAAACCGGCGGGTTATAAATGACCTACACTTTAACGCAATTAACACCAATTATCATAAAAATCATGCAAAAGCGAACAATAGCAATGTGGTGGTACAGAGCGATGACTCGAAAATCCTGTTGCTGCCTTCAAACCATCGAAAATTTATAATCGTTCCAGCGCAGCCGTCCAGCGCTATCGGAAGTGGAAACACGGCTGCGGCAGCTGGAAGCTTTACTCATCACGCTTCAAGCCATAGTAATAGTAATAATAATACCAGTACTAGTAATATCGACGGAAGTACACAAACTAGTCCAAACATCGCCAGTTCGTCTAGTTCCAGTCAGGCAGTAGCAAAGTTCGAAATCGGAGAAGGCTCCTCGAGTGGACCCAGTTCAGTTTTGTCTCCAGCATATCCACTGGCAACGAGCTCGAAACCAAAACAGTTCAACAGTTTAAGATCGGTACGTTCTGGTAGGTAAATGTTGAAAAACGTTTCATTAAATACCATTCCCGGATGCTAAACGATATTAAATCCGTTTTTGCAGCCCACGATCGTCAAGCAATCGCCGATGCGCACGCGGCCCCACCAATCGCGCGGACGGGCTCCTACATTTTTAGTGAATCTGGCGGAACTGCACGGTTGTTTTCCGATGCAACTTCGATCCGATCACTGGCATCGATCGGGGTCGGTTCCACCGATGGCCGACGGATGGTGATCCGACGAGTACCGAATTCGCCAACCGAACTGCTGACTATCATCAACCCGCCAACGTGAGTATTTTTCTTCCTGTCTATTTAGATTAGATTTTACTGATTATCTAACGCAAATTGTTTAATTGCCGCAGTTGATGGTGGCAGTATACTAGCTGCTGGTTTTTTTTATGCGTAATCAAGAGTTATAAAATAATAAAACTTGTAATATTTAATAGTTGTCTAGTGGCACGCAGTCGCCTGGACAGGCATTGTTTATCGTAGCAAAATATGACTGTTTTTATGGGGCATTCCAAGATTATTTTTGAAATGTAGCTCCCAAATTATTACTGCTTCAACTGTTCTGATGTAGTCATAATTCTTTTCTGAATTCTTTTCTTGCTGTTCATTTAACTATAATTACTCTTTGGTTTGTAATTTATTAATTTATTACGTGCTGTAGGTTTTTGAGTTAAATGAAGTTATAAAAATACAATCAAAACAGGAAGTCGATTTATGACAAATTTTATTTCATTTATAGAACTTTGTTTCCACAACAAAGTTCAGTCTCAAAAAATATTTCAAAATAACTTTGAATCTTATAATTTGTTGTTTGGCAATAGGCGATTAATTTATTGTGTTTGGGTTGCATTTGATGCATTGCACGGCGTTGGTTGCATTGATTTGATTGATGAAAAATGCTAGATTAGTAGAGGAACTGAATGGGTAGAGTGGAAACGTTACAAAAGATTTCAGCATCATGTCACCTTCAACTGCTGGTTGTGTAACCAACCGGCAGTGCAGTCGTGTGGCTGCATCCGAAAGGCAGAAGGCGCAAATTTGCATGCACAACTGGAAATATCGTCTCGTATCTAGTGCAAAATGTACAATTTGATAGCGAAACATCGCAATTGTACCATTTTTTATGATGATAATCCATAATCATATACCGTGGAAGTAAATATATGGGACAGTCATAGTACAGAGTTAAATTGCTATTTCTCCAGCGGTATCGTCGTTCTAGTCTGACGGAATAGACGAGCGGCACAAGTCAGCCGGCCACTGGCTGGCCAGTCTGTTGGTCGTCAAAACGGGGTACCGCTCTCTGATGACAATTTCCTCAATTGACTACCGCGCGAGCTTCATTTGAATACTAAGTGCTGGGATCCGCAGTGCTATAGGTAATCGTCAACTGGTCCATGCCCAAAGCTGCATTCATTCTGAACAGCATGGAAAAAGTCCAGAGACAGCGGCCCACAGCCGCTACGACGACTAATTTGCAAGGTATTGAAGTAGGCACATGCTTTTTCATGAATTGCGAAATCGGTTCCAATGAATTTTGTGGGCCATGGCCACGATGATAATTTTCTTTTCGCTTCTAGACTAATGGATCAAATAGACTCAATTGGATTTACTTAATCCAGCTAGATATTTCGTTTCCTTCAAAAAAGTCTCGCCACAAAGACGAAATGATTGTGTTAACCAACAGCTGGTTGAAAGCTGTAAAGCTAAGGAATGAATGCAATTCAGTATAAATTCGATTTAATTTTTTACCTTGTAACGAAAAAAGCTTTTACAGAATCAATCAGATGATTCCTTGAAATTTGCAGGTCTAATTTTTTTTTTCAAGGTTCGTTCTAATTCGAACTTGGGAAACACCTCATGTTTTATTGTCTTGACCTGTAATTTGAGGTCAGGCATTAAATAATTTTTTATAACGGTACTCTTTCCAGTAGACGGAAAGAACGATAGAAGATAGTAATGAAGTCGAAGGTGTTCCAACAGAGTGTGACAAGACATGAAGGTCCACTTTAGCGTAATTTATTATATATGAATTTCCCAATAATACTTTTCGAGTTAGCTTACGACTTGACGCATAAAAGTTTAATTGAGAAAGCAATTCTACTGACTCGAAGTATTGAGAAGTAATGCATAGCATATTCGGGGCGTTCTTTAACTGTTTGTATATGAATTAGCATGCAACGTGCTTCGTAAGTAAAAAAAAATATATCGTCCAGGCCTGGGGTAGGGGAATTGGAGATTTCAAAGGGTTGAGAGGAACGACCAAATGACAAAAGAAGCTTTGTTTCTTAGTTCTACCAGCCGGGAGGCGGTGTGTCTTTTGCCATTTATCTCCACTGTACTCGGTCCAGGATTGGAACAGTGGGTCCTGGAACAATTTTCACTGCAAAGTCGTCCGGCATTCTTGCGACGTGGCTGGCCCTCCGTGGTCTCCTAACTTTAACCATGTGTACGATGGTAATCTCTTCAAGTACTGCCTGCAACTCGTGGTTCATACGCCTACGCTATACTTCGCTATCCGTTTGCATTCTGCCAACACGTTTCGTGCAAATACGGCAAGTGCACGTATGTCTTCCGTAAGCAAAGTTACACTCTCAAGTCCGTAGAGGACTACCGGTCTCCCAGATATACGAACGCAAACGTTGCATTACCTTGAGCCTCTTCCTGCCATATATTTGGTTTTCGACGCATTGATTTGTAATCCAATCCTCCTAGTCTCCGTTTTTAGTCTGGCGTAGATTGTGTCCGCTATTCCAACGTGTCTAGTAATGATGTCTGCGAAGACTAGGAGTTGGCTACTATTGCTGTAGATCGTTCCTCTCGTTTCGATGCCCGCTCGTTGGATCACACCTTTAATAGCGATATTGAATAAAATGCAAGACGGTTCATCTCCTTGGCTCAACCCTGTGTGCGATTCGAAAGGACTTGAGAGTGTCCCCGAAACGCGCACGTAGCACTTCACTCGTTCCTGGGTAGCTTTGATCAGCCACGTCAGTTAGTTCGGAAAGCCGTCCTCGTGCATTATCTGCCATAGCTGTTCGCGTTCAACGGTATCGTATGCTGCTCTGAAATCTACGAAAATATAACGCGTGTGCATGTTGTACTCCCGACATTTCTAGAGGATTTGTAGGAGAGTAAAAATTTAATCCGTAGTAGCACGGGCCCCAATAGAGTCCGCCTGGTACTGCTATTAGGGATATAACGTATCCCGTTATAGAGACGTAACAAAATCTGGGAAAGCACCTTGTAGGCGGCGTTAACCAGCGTAATGCCGTGCTAATTACAGCAATCTAGTCGATCGCCCTTTTTGTAAATGGGACAGACTACACCATTCATCCACTCTTTTGGTAGTTTCTCCTCCTTCCAAATCTTCCAAATTATCCAGCGAAGTGCCGTTGCTAGCGGTTCTTGGAGAGTTTTGTCGGGAGTCGGTCCTTTCTGGCGGCTCTATTAATCTTCAGCTGACCGATTTCTCACCGGATCTCTTCGAGATCGGGAGTCAGCTCGCTGTTGTCGTTTGTAAGCACTCCTAGGTTAACTTTCGTTGCGTTTCCTTCTTTTATATCGCCGTTGAGATGCCCATCAATGATTCCGATGCTTCCACCTGTCGACCACATCGCGCTCGGGGTGATTAGATCCCCTCCCTCGTCCCTACACATCCCAAGCAACAATGTGAGTTTTATTGTACTCATAAGGCGGTTTTCATGACCAATTTTGGTCTTAAATGCCATCAACTCATCAACCCATTTAAAGTGATGAAACTAATAAATGAATTATTATTATTTTTACATTCCTTGATTGATCTACCCCGAAGTCCGAAGTCACGAATGACATAGAAGTGTTAAAGGGACTATAATCTAACAAAAAAGACCACAAAATTACTATTTCGGAGCGTATTCTGCACATCAAGTGACGTAACGCGGTAAATTTGAATTCGCTGCCATTCGCGTTTCCTTTCGAGAGTTTCGAAATGGACTTTCGAGGCATGTGACTGAGTTCACATAAAACCGAACGGTAGCGCAATGAAATTTGGTTTGCCACGTCACTCGCCTTGTAGAGTATATCCCATCCTTTCATGTGTTAATTCGATAATGGCTGATGGAATGCCAATCAAAACAACTTGATTCTAAAGATTACAGGAATCCACCGGATTGAGCGTTTTGTGCACCCGCCGTTGTCTTATACTCGGTAAAGATACTCTTTCACCCGGCTTTGTTTGAGTTTGAAGTCTGGTTTCTCGTTTCTAGTAATTTAATTTTTTAATAATAGAATACAGACATTGGCGACTCGATACACCACACTGATGACAGCATAGCTATTGTTATTCTTTTAAACAATCAAGCCGTATTGATCACTTGATGTTTTACCAGTAAAGAATTGCGGCATACGATGTAAATAATGTTGCGGTTGCGGAAGCTTTTAACACGTTAAGTTCTGCCTAAATATAGAATAGTTGAAAACATTATGGAGCACAACATCGGCGATTATAGTGATATTGGCGCAACTGATTTGCTGACCAAGTAGCAACAGTATTATTGTTGAAATGTGCCTTAGACATGTGCGATGTTGCTAAACGATTAGGGTAATTTACCTATTTCGGACAGTGCGTTACGTGTACTTTACTTTGAAAACTTCCATTTGATTTTGGCGTAAATATGTCTAAAATAGAATACGTGTAACGCACTGTCCAGAATAGATGAATCACCCTATGGCCCAGTATGGCATATCTGGAAACTGCTGGGATTAAATTGACAGTTAGGTGAAGCTAATATTTGACAAACCAAATTATAAACTCAGTAAAAGAAGTGCAATTTTTGGCGTACTGTAGATTATTACTCAGACAAAAATAAACAAAAGTCACCAGTTCAAACTTTTAAAGTTATTAACACTGGGCGCCTAAAGCTGTTGTCGCGTCTGCTAGGATAAACAGCTTTAAGCTGCTGCCGCCGAGAGTAAAGCCCTCGGTAATAAATACAACCCTTCTTTACGAGCAAAATTCGTAGCGTTTTCGGGGTAAAGATTCTATTCTGAGTCTAGTAGTACATAACCGAAATTCGAACATACAATTCCTGGTCTGTTAAGCCAGCAGTGCACCTCGAAGCCAACCGGGAGGCTGTTACCAAATCCATGCTATATAAACTCCACAATCCGCTCTGCACTCGCTTACCCGCTTTTAAAGATAAGGTGAGCTTTATTTATATCCTAGCATCTTGTTGATCGAGCCCTGCCGGGTTGTATGATGTGATGGCGAATTTCATACTGCATTCACAATAATTTATTTTCTTTTGAGATTAGCGTCTCTGACGTGCATGAATATTGTGTTATTATATACCTTCGGTTAACTGCTCGTGATATCTACGATTGTCACAAATCATGGAATATAGCTCGCCCAAATCCCTCGGAAAACCATGAACTGGTTCAGTACGTTGACTAACATGGACCACTGAAGTAGCCTAGTCTGGATCGTGCCGTGAACATTGGGTTTAACTCGAGCAGATTGTTCACGTGTCGTGACTTAAAATTTTTAATTTTCTTGAAGAAGTGTTGTGCGGTTAAGGGTGACAATGGTTGATGATCGATGTGAGAGCTGATTGGTATAATTGTTCTCGATTTTGTTCTTGGTAAAGTCCACATAGAAAGTGAAAATTGTGAAAAGCTCAAGCATAATGAACGGTACTGCCAAATCGATTTCGAATGGCTATGCAGGGGATAATGATAAGCTGCTAACGTCGATGAAATATTACCCGCATAGTCCTGTGATATCCAGGAAATTTGTGGGAAAGTAAGTTGAGCTGATCGTAAAAGGTGTAGTTTCTGAACGGAACAATGTTCTGACTTTTTTAATCTGCCAAGGTGTAATGATGACTGTGAATATCACAGCTTTGAAGATTTATTAAAACATTTAGAATATGATCTCTGAACCTGCTGAATATAATATCCTAACCGCACCATATATGTATATAAGCATGATATTTAATCTTTAGTTTCTGGTTTGCGGCTTTCTAGGCAACTGTTTTTTATTAATTGAATTACCTATTACCTATGTCAATTATTGCACAATATCATGTGACTTAATGCCAACAACCGCTTCAACGAAATACTTATTTCACTCTAAGCAACAATGATTCAGAAACTCAGAGCCAACGGGAAGTTCCGCAACGTATTCATCAGATCTATTAGAAAATCAGTGAATAAACTCACACATTTCCCGTCAAAACAACCAAACATAACTGGATGTCGAACTGTAATGTCTATCTTATTTCCGCTTGCAGACCTCCGGAGGAACCGTACGATAATGAGAGTTACGGCGGTGTTTCGGACGAATCCGAGCTCGATAATCTGAAGCCTCGCAAACAGCACTGGGCCAGCAAAATGCAATTCGTTCTGGCATGTATAGGCTACTCGGTGGGTTTGGGAAACGTCTGGCGGTTTCCGTATCTGTGTTACAAAAGTGGAGGAGGTATGTATTCAGTTTTTTTATGAAAAATATTTACATTCATCTGTGCTAGTTAACACTAAAATGAGCTGAATTCCACTCATTTAATTACATGCAAATAAATTTCTATCATCAAGAATCCCCGTTTAATTTTAGATAAAAAAAAGTTAGGCGACTTAGGAATCACCGAATCATTCAAATAAGTTATTTTTCCTTTTAATAGTCGAACGTAACGGACGTAGTGTCAGCCGCATTTGCCCCGTTCATCTCACCTCAATAATGCACGATCTAAGTTGCTACTTTTTTCCCATTCTCTATTTCAGGCGTATTCTTGGTGCCGTATTATATAATCCTACTAATCTGTGGCATTCCTATGCTGTTTATGGAGCTGGCAGTTGGGCAGTACACGGGACGAGGGCCTATCGGTGCACTTGGACAATTGTGTCCATTGTTTAAAGGTAGGGTCTTCAGTTTGTAGCGATCCTATTTCAGTTCAGAAATTTTTATTACTCTCCGACCCAACCTAGATTTTGGAATTGAATATTAAAGTTTTCCATGATTTGATTATTGATGGTAAACAAAGACGAAGGAGTGAAATATGGTCAGAGCACAGTTATGAATTATTAAAATATTAGACGCAAATGTAGTCGCATTTGTGCTAGTTGTTAGCACCTCATTTTAGCTTTACTTATGTAATTAAACCGCTTCTTAGTTTCAATCTGCCGATTGGCGTCGAGGTATACTGCTGGCTTTATAAGCCAGTCATCCTATGTTCGAACCAGAAAAGGATTTGTTATTGTCAGTAGGTCTGTAATCACACAATTTTTTCGGTACTAAAACAATTGTTGACTGCGAAATTTAGCAGTAAAAGGGCTTTTCTGTAAGTGGAACAACTCTTTTCTGTTTGCTTTTAGTGCCAGTCGGTAAGCTCATATAGGTATGACAACGAACCGTCTGCCGGCTGAGTGGGACAATGTGTTGTTTGATTTCAATATGCAAAATGTACGATGACAGAATTAATGATTAATTAGTTAAGCACACCGTGTGAATATTAATTATTCGCACGGTGCGGTGATTGAAAATTATCAACCATCCATATTCAGTAGCTCCAGGTATGACAACCGGTTTTGTGTGGATAGCGAATCAAAAACGCATCTACATAGATATATCGATATTGATATATTTTAGAGAAAAATGTTGATTTAGGCTTATGCTTTGTTTTAGTAATTTTTATTAAGTGAGTTAAATATTTTGAACAGTTTCTTGGTTCAAATAATTTGTGGAATGTTCAACATGTACTGTTTGGTAAGAATAAAGTTTGGCAGTAAATAAGTTGAAATACCATTTTTAGCCAAGAAGTTCAGAGGTTGTCTCTTTTTGTAAAATATCAGTTAACATGTCGTATATTAACTTACATATACTGCGTAAGTCTTTATAGACGTTAGCACGAATCAAAAGTGACGGCACTGCATAAGCATATAGTATAATGTGCTAAGTGAATTAACAAGTTCTCTGCTATACCAACTTATGCTTTAACTTAAGGAGCATATCGCACAATCCTTATTACTTTTAGTCAACATTGAGTTCCATAGAACTTTTCTGCTGAAAGACAAACCATATTATGAATTCTCTTCTTTGATTAGTTTCTAATTTTCTCGGCGCTTAATGCCGAAAATCCTTCAATACATCTGGAAGTTTTTTCAACGAAAATTTTCCGCTTATTGCTCCGGCACCAATTGAAATGTGTTCTCACCTAGGTTCTAACAATCTAGGATTCGGTCAAATAACATGCTACCCAACACTATTCGACCGCTGATCGAATTAAAATAATAAACATTGGCTATCGTCACTATCACACATTTAACGCAACGATAATTTGACGTAGTAAAAAAAATCCATTAGTTTTGACAAACAGACACTGCTACTAAAGAATATGTATAGGTCAGAAAAATAAAAAATCGGAGGTTGTGTAAAAAAACAAATCTCAGTAAAATAATACTGTATTCTTCCCAAATGTTGTTCATACTTATTGTGCATTTTATATTGCTAAATACAACGAATACCTTGGATAGAGACAACATCAACTTCACTAACTTCTAAATCTCACTCCTACTTCAATTGTTCCTTTCCGTTGCATAAATGAGCTTTTGAAAAAATTTCTAGAGAATCAGTCAAACTGAGAAAGAAAGAAGTCAAGACTTAGAGAAAAAAGTTTAACTGTGACTGTGAACAGTTTCATCTTGCATCGTCTGTGCTTGGAAAGATGAGAGCACTAACAATAACCAATAAGCAATCTGTTAAGAACTATCCAAAGTTGTTCTGTTCCGTCCGTGCAAGTTTTTTCCAGTTTTAAGCACAAAAGTTGCTTCCGATAGTCAAACTGTAACAGGCTTCATTTTCAATTTTTTGCTCAATAGATGCTAATTTGACTGCAACGCCTCAACGAAACAGAATTCGAAAAAGTAGTGTAAAAGACAATTGTAGAGTTAATTATTATCTACATTATTGTTGAAGAAAGTATAGTTCTATCTTTTGTATTTACGGCGCTATCGGGCTGCTACCCCATTGGTAGCAAAAAGAGCGATCATTTGGCTACCAACGGGGTAGCGATCGAGTTCATAAGAAACTCCCGAAATTCCAACAAAGCTGCCGGAGCTTAGGTATTTAGGGGCCGAGCAATAATTACGTAAGGTCTTTTTCCTCATTTTTGAACCCCCCCCTCCCCCCTATATAAGATTTTGTAAGATTTTGGCCAATCCCCCCTCCCCCCTTAAAAATCTTAGTAAGATTTTTTGAAACATCAAAATTCAAGTTTTAATTAAAAAGCTAGACATTGAAAGAATATTGAACCAGCTAACAAAGTTCAAACAAGTTCATAAAAACCCAAATTCAAACATATTCATAAAAAAAAACAAACAACATCAATTATCTGTTGTAAATCCCTTTATGGCCCACTCACGAACAGAACGTATTTCAGCATTGAGGTTGTCAATAATTGTTGGTGTATGCTCAGAAACTCACTAGCGTTCACTTAATTCGCATTGATCCAATCTAAATCGTCTGAACACGTGTCCTCGTCAAGTAGTGAACTTCTTTGCCTCTTCTAGATGACACGCGACATGGTCTTATGCTGGAATTGGCACTGCGTTGCGTCTAATGTACAGATCTGTAATGACCATCCGCGATTTCCTTTGAAGCAAAATACTGACCCCTCTGGTCAGATGCGGCAGGCAAGATCTTTGGGAACAGAAGAACAATACATCCCAAGAAACATTTTTGTTGTATAGTAGCTTATCAAGCACTTGTTCCATTGGTGCAGCTATACATTAGTTGAGTAAGCTACTTTTAAACAAAATCATGATATCATAAGGTATTGCGACTGCCTTGCGGGATTGGGATAGGCAATTGCAACGAAATATGTTGGAATAATTGCATAAACCGATGACAGAGGCTCTGGAACAAGTAGGCCAACTGCTGTTTCCTTGAGTGGGCAAGGCTAAAATACTCAGCAGGTTGCTACGCATTTCCTTGCAGCATGAAAGATTTCGATACTTCACAACTTAACTCATCAATTTAAAAAAATTTGTAACAAATAACATGAGTTGCTATTAAAAATGTGACTTTTTCATAATTTTTTCGCGTGTGAAAATCTTACGTAAGAAATGATTAAACCCCCCTCCTCCCCAAATAAGATTTTGTAAGATTTCGCGGAACCCCCCCTCCCCCCATTATGCCTTACGTAATTAGCGCACGGCCCCTTATGTATGGCCTTCCGTTGTCGTGATGGTATTTACCTCCTTTTCTATTGACTGGGAAGGGTTAACGGTACATATATGCAGGGATGGACATACCATCTACCATAGCTGCGGAAAAAATGCGGTAATACATGCATACAGTTTTCATAGTGATAACCGAGATGTAGAAACGGGTGGTCAATCGATAATCGAAACGACAAGGAAGTATTACACGTGCAATTGGAGCGCGGCCCAAGGCGTGATATCATGATCGTATCGAGAATTTTGACGCTCAGGTCGGCCAGGAGAAGGAACCGGGTAATTGGAGCGATCAGCGCACGCCAAGTGGTCAACTAAAGGGACTCATCGACTGTGCCGCCCGCCTCCAAGAACACAACCGTACGTAGTACCTACTTTCGGCATAAACTTCTCTAAAAGTAAACTTGGGGCCTCTAGCCTAGAGGTTACCAAATCAGACAGAAACACAGATCGGCCCGGTTTGGATCGACTGCAGGCACTTCTCCGATATTGATGTCCGACAAACATTGTTATCAGATCCTATAAAAGCACTGTCATTGATTCGAAACGCTACATAGTGACTAAGACCCCGTACAAAGTGTTCTCTAGGGGCATGAAACATGAACAATGTTCGAGGAGGACCTGCGAGTGAACCATAAACTTGCACAGATCTATGGCGAATCCAGTATCCAACAGGTGGTTAAAGCTGGATGAATACGATGCCGGACCCTGCAAGTATGGTGTTTGCCTAAAATCCGGTAGGAACAAGACGACCAGGAGCGCAGCGAGCAAGATGGTTAGACCAGATGGAGCAAGATCTGGCGGAGAGTATTCGATGTCCAAGGAATTGAAAAGCGGTAGCCCACAGAGGTAGCCGAGTTAATTGGAGTTCAATAGGCTTTGTTTTAGTACGGCAAGCCACCTAAGTAAGTGATGGCTTAGTTACGCCCAATGTTCTGGGATGAGAACAACACTCGGTGCCGATGCCTTGGTAAAATCATGCACGGTTGAAGCAGCCTGATGTTGCCGAAAAATACGCGTATTCACTCAAAGCTACGCTACTGGAAGAGGACAAACAGGGCGAATCCCTATTTGAGAATGGTAGGAACCCCATTAAAACGGCCATTAACAATTTGGTTCCATTTGCTTGATTAGTTCCTGAGTTATAGAGAAATTTGTGTTTCATTTGTATGGAAGCCCCCCCTATTCTAAAGTGGGAGGGGTCTCAAACATCCATAGAAAAAATTATGTCTCTAGAAGCCCTCACATGCCAAATTTGGTTCCATTTGCTTGATCAATAGTCAAGTTATGAGGAAATTGTGGTTTTATTTGTATGGGAGCCCCCCCCTCTTAGAAAAAGGAGGGTTCTCAATCTACCTTAGAAAAAATTTCTGCCTCCAAAAAGCTTCGCACGCCAAATTTGGTTCCGTTTGCTTAATTAGTTCCCGAGTTGTAGAGAAATTTGTGTTTTATTTGTATGGGAGCCCCCCCCCCCTTCTAGAGGGGGAGGGGTCTCAAACATTCATAGAAAAAGAATCATATCTCTAGAAGCCCCCACATGCCAAATTTGGTTCCATTTGCTTGATCAATAGTCAAGTTATGAGGAAATTTTGGTTTTATTTGTATGGGAGCCCCCCCTCTTAGAAAAAGGAGGGTTCTCAATCTACCATAGGAAAAATTTCTGCCTCCAAAAACCTTCACGTGCCAAATTTGGTTTCATTTGATTGATTAGTTCCCGAGTTATGAAGAAATTTGTGTTCCATTTGTATGGGAGCCCCCCCTTCTAGAGGGGGAGGGGTCTCAAACCATGCTAACAACATTCCTCACATCAAACGCAATGTGTATGCCAAGTTTCATCAAAATCCGTCGAGCGGTTTGCGAGTCTATACCGGACACACGAACAGCATTTCATTTTTATATATATAAGATAAGATAGATAGATTGCCGAGTTCACTCGAATCTCATAGGGGCTTTCATTAAGGTGATGGATGCCCTGCGCATGCTTGCTGTTCTACATAGCGCTACAGTTAAAAGTCGAGAGGGTATCAATATGCGGAGCCTGATTTTCAAGAAATCTTTTCAATCCCCGCATGAAGTGTACCGTTATTAGGTGCTCTTTAGACTGGTTGTTTTCTGCGAGCAAAAAACGTGGATAATGCTCACGGAGGATTTGCTCGGAGTTTTAAGCGCTAAAACGATCTTTAGCGGCGTACAGGAGAACGGAGTTTGCAGGCGGAGGATAAATCACACACTCACACAGCTCCATGGGGAATCGAGTTTTGAAAAGGTGGCTATAGCTGGACGGATACGATGGGTGGGCATGTTTCAAGAATGCCAGACAATTACCCAGCGAAGCTGGTAAAAAGCAAAGTCATGGGTGTAAACGTTCTTTAGTTCTAACTCGTCCCTTATTTATCGTCAGACTTCACAGCCGGTTAGACTGGTTTGTTAGGCTAGGGTCATACTTCGCAGCTAACTGGACGGGCTTTTGCTTACCAGGAGCGCAGCAAGCAAGACAGCCAGGTGGAGCGAGATCTAGCGACGAGTATACGGTGTCCAGCACACTTAACAAAAAGCACCGACTTCGGCAAAACTTTGCCGAAATCTCAACGGTGCTTATTTTTAAGTGTGAGCGAAATTGAAGAGCGCCAGCTCACAGTTGAGCTATTTGGATAAATTTTGTTCGTTTGGCTTTATCTTAGGATGGAAAGCCAATTAAATAAAAATAAATAAAAATTTTCAGCATAAGGCACAATCACGCATTTCAAAAATAAAATGTTCTAAGATAATAATTAGGTTAGGTCACATTAATCTAGCAAGCAAATCGCTCCAGAACGGATACTACGGTTAATTTGAAGCAACACAAATTCTGAACAAAATGTGACCTTCGAAACGCTACACCAACCTCGTGTTTTGTCTTGACCTTTTAATGAGGTCAGGCATTTAATTAATTTTTTAACGGTAGTTTTTTACAATCGACGGAGGGGACTTCGCCTAAGCTGGGGGATCCAGTCCGCTGTGAATCGAAGGTTTACCAATACTTGCAACCCATAGGATCTGGGAGAAGAAGTTGAGTTCGAATTTGGTTATAGTTGGGTCCCATTGTAGCTTGGTTTGATCAGCAGATCCCCCAGTTCGGGTAACGAGGAACGGTACATTTTTTAATAAGCGTTGCTTCAATGAACCCTCATTAACTAATTTTCCTAATTTTTAATGTTAATAATAAAAATTGCAGGTTGACAGTGAACTAAACATTATGCGTAATAGTTCAAATTGTGTTTTCCGCTGGCCATAAATATTTTATTAGCACGTTTTTATATCCGCAGCAAATTCACATAACATCTATTGTTGTATAGAAACTTTGAATTGTGCCGCTGACTGTCTGTTGTGATTTACGTTTATATTTTACGAGCAGGGCTTGTAACGACAGCAGCACATTATTTATGTATGCCAATCGGCTATGGCTGACTACAAGTGCTGATTAGTCGCTTAGCGGTTCATAAAGGGTTTTTGTAGTGCATCAAACCGATTATTCAACTGTGTCGGTATGCTTTTAGCTCGGTCAATGATTTGTGAGCGATTTTAATGAATCTCTACTGGTAGACAGCGAACCTGACTCGAACGGAAGTCCAATTATCCAGTATTAGCCGTAAAAACAATGATTGTCAGTTGATTTTTGACACAAACTGAATTTTTCATTATCGTTAGAAAATAAGGCGGTTGATAAAGTTTTTCTTCATTCTCAGGCACCGGTCTGGCCAGTGTGGTTGTGTCGTTTCTCATGTCAACATATTACAGCGTTATTATCGCGTACGCTATCTACTACTTCTTTACATCCTTTCGACCGGATCTACCATGGACCGATTGTTCCCATCGGTGGAACACTCCGGACTGTTGGGTGCCGGAACGTATGAAGCACAACATTAGCCGACCCGAGCTGTCCAGGACACCAACCGAGGAGTTTTTTGAGTACGGCTTTTTTCGATTTAATTTATAACATTAACATTTTTTAACTGTGCTTTTGATTCTAGAAATAAAGTCCTTCAAATTAGCCATGGTATCGAATATCCTGGTGGAATGCGGTGGGAATTAGTTGCATGTTTGGTCTGCGCGTGGATTTTGGTCTACTTTGCCATCTGGAAATCGATCAAATCGTCCGCAAAGGTACGTTATCTCACCGCCACGCTGCCGTTTGTGCTGATCATCGTTTTTCTGGGCCGATCGTTGACGCTGGAGGGTGCTGATAAGGGACTCCAATACTTCTTTCGCCCAAATTGGCAGGAGCTCAAGAGAGCAAATGTAAGTAAATTGATTGTTTAGAATCAGCTTCTTACTGTTCTAATAACTATCTTTGCTCAGGTCTGGATCAATGCAGCTGCACAGAATTTCAACTCGATAGGTATTGCGTTCGGCTCGATGATTTCGTTTGCCAGTTATAACAAGTATAACAATAATATCCTTCACGACACGCTGGCCGTGTCATTTGTAAATGGAATCACCAGCTTACTGGTGGGAATATTCGCTTTTGCAACGATAGGTAATATTGCCATGGAACAAAACACGACAGTTGAAGATGTAATCAGCGGAGGACCAGGATTGATCTTCGTAGTTTATCCTCAAGCGTTAGCCAAAATGCCAGCGGCTCAGATGTGGGCTGTGTTGTTCTTCTTCATGCTGCTTTGTCTGGGTTTGAATAGTCAGGTGAGAGATGCATGAGTTTATTTCACATGAGATTATTTAAACACATTTGGTAATTGCTTTTTTTTAGTTTGCCATAGTTGAAGTGGTTGTAACTTCCATTCAGGATGGTTTTCCTCGGTGGATTAAGCGGAAACTGGTTTATCACGAGCTGTTGGTGTTGATTGTTTGCGCCGTATCATTCTTTGCCGGTCTGCCGAATCTGATACAGGGTGGAATATACTTTTTCCAACTGATAGATCATTACGCGGCTTCCATATCGATCATGTTTCTGGCGTTTTTTGAGACAATCGCTATCGCATGGTTTTACGGAATCAATCGGCTGTCGAAAAATGTGAAGCAGATGACAGGAAAGTTTCCCTCGTTTTATCTTCGCTTTTGCTTACTCATAGCTGTACCGGCTCTGCTAATCGTAAGTAACCAAAGAGATCTTAGAAAAAGCAGATCTAACCGTTTAGTCTCTGTTCTAGTCATTATGGATTTTCAGTTTGATAAACTACGAAGCTCCCACGTATCACAATGGCAAGTACATCTATCCGGGTTGGGCTCACGGCCTGGGATGGGCCATAACAGCAGCTTCACTAATTTGCATTCCTGCATTCGCGATTTATCAAATCGCGCGAGCGGAAGGAAGTACATTAGGACAGGTAAAACACTAGTAACTGATAGGTACCGTTAACATCAATTAAATACAATTTACTGAACATTTCAGAAAATTATGAACACCCTGAAACCTAACCTGTATGAGTGTAAAGTCTGTGGCGAACATCATTGTGATCACGACTTTCCCGACGATATGAACGGTTACGGGCAGGAGATGGCACTAGTCGACTCAACGTCCGGTGCGCCGTTGATTTTGCAAGCCCCGCCATTAGGAAATCAGGCTGCCGCAGATCAGCGTGCAATCGAAAGTTCGAATCTACATCAAACAGGTGGCGACGAATCGAATACGGAAAGGAGGTAGAATCAAGCACTCCGCTTGGACTGTTCAAAAGAAATCTAATCCTCAACCGCAATCCCTCTAAACATCATCAGTCCACGATCAATCGAAACCCAAATAAGCGAGTACCGCAAGGAAAAAGACAACTAGATAGCTTTATTACGTTCCGACAAACGAACATTTATTACTTTTAATGTACTATACATGTGTAATATTTAGCTAAATCCATTGTAAATGTGAAATTTTACCAAACGTTGTGACGCGAAAACTTCACTGCTGATGGAATCGAATAAAAGCGAGAATTTCACTTTAGTGATGACGATAGGAAACTTTCAATCGATGACAGAATATTCATTTTGGACGATTTAATCCATTCAAATGTGACATAAGTCGTCCCGAAAATTATGGGTCTTATTAAGTAAGTCGTGTCGAGTGAAAATACGGAATATGGGCCCTATTATGGGCTCTATTCTGTAAGTCACGTAGAGTGTCACTTTGCTTGACTGCACTTTTGGTATTATATAAGTCACACGTGACACGATTTTGTCAAGTGACTCTACTGAGTCAACCACTAAAAACCTAGTGACTCAACTGTTAGTAAGTGACACCCGAGTTTGCTTTGTTTTGGTTGTTCATCGAGTCGCTTCGCTATGCTGTCCGTTTTCCTGAGGCTGAATTGCTCGACGGGACTTACAGAATAGGGCCCATATTTCATAGCACTTTCTCTACGACGGCTTATGGCCTTAAGCCGCACCAACTACTTGGTAGTCTTGGGCGCTGGACTACCTGGTAAGGCGTGTGCTTTGAATCGGGTTCTCCAATGAAGATAGCCAAACTTGTCACGTTATCTGTTCAACAACAAAACTCGAAGTGTTCATCATAAGCACCAATCTCTTTCGACGCTTCCGTTTTTTAACATCTTGCCGAAATCCACTGATGATCGACTGAAGGGCTACTAACTGACGACTAATTCGTCTAGTCTGTATGAGTCTTACGATGTACTGATAAAGAAAGCTGATCAGATTCAGAAGATGACTTGAATTTCGAGTTCGTCAAAATAAAACTACTCGATGGGTGGTAGAAGAAAGTTTCCGGCGCGACTAGACTGTAGAAATTCCTGACCGCGAGAGAAATATTATTGCTGCAAATGTCTTAACCATTGGGAGGTCAAACAACTCTGAACCGCTGCTGATCGTTCCTGACCGCCTTTACCCTTGTTTACGGAAATAACCCGACCATTCGATCAACAATTCCGCTGGTAATCTGGGTTTGGATTTCTGATTTCCCTTGACTGCCTTGATGTCGTTGAATCACGCCCTGTGAGGTCTGGAAGGTAATCGTGAGCCCAATGTAGCCTAAATATATTCATTCGCCTGTGAAACGCGCCAAGAACACGTCCGAGCGAATAAAAAAGAAAAAAGTGATGAAGCAAATTTGGTTACATTTCCTCCTTCGTAAAACCAGACGAGAACACCTCGGCTGGCCAGCTATCGCTTTTCTGTCTTAGGAATTCCGGTCTCTTAAGCCACCGCACACCCGCCGTAAACCACAACCACAAACGGACCAAGTGAAAGATAGATATCGGACCATCAGTGGTTATCAAGTTATCTAACAATTTAATTTTCCATTCCCTTGGCATTTATGCACTGTACCAAGACAGGTCTACAGAGTAAATCTAGCGCAGCATGTCGTGGATGTTCGCGGTAGTCGACAGAAGCTATAAACCATAGAGTCGCACCCTCCAATACCCAACACTCGGGATCAAGCAGCTAGTACGCAGTATTTATAATGGGAACCCGTCGCCAAACCCACAGCTTGCATAGATATATGTTTGCAACTGCGTAATATGGCCAAATGATCATTCATGTCAACGTTAAGACAACAAAATGTTGTAAATTTATAAAATTAACTAAAGGTTTACTGTGGTTTAATGTTTTGCTCCTACCTTTTTTCAGCGGTTCACTTTATCTCTTCTCACCTGCTCCGTGGTTAGCTTTACCGGGGTTTCTTGTAGTTCTTTACATCACCTGAATAAGTTGTTATTCTATATTGTTGTTGCTGTTTTTGCTGTCATGTATTGCTATTGTTCTCCAGATTCTTTTTTGGTTCAGGTCGTCTTAGCTTGTCGACTATCACTCAATCAGCTTTCCAGCAAGAACAAACTGAAAAAAAATAAAACTCCTTCGGTAACTGTCCTGGGTAGACTAAACTTGGGTATGCCAAGCCAAAGGTAATCACCCTTATTCTGCGAGGCGAGTGACGCGACTAATTTGGAGTCACCGCGAATGGGGTGACAATTGTCACTTAGGTGACATGTGTTTGTTACCTAGGTGACACAGTTGTCACCTAAGTGATATCACCCCATTCGACTCGCCGTGGCGAGTCACGGCGAATGACAATTTTCGTATTGAGTCACGTGACTCGCAGGATAAGAGTGAATATCCTTATGATGACGCTTACCAAAAGCACTGAGTCAATTGATACAAAAATACTTTTGGCAGAATTCATCACATTTGGCTTCACAAATTTCAATTGCCAAAAATATAGACCAGCCCTGAAACTTGGTTGCAGTGGTCGCAGTTAAGCAATGCTCAGGGTTATCAGTAGTGGTAAAAGATTGTCACAAAAAAATCAGTATTAATCTATACTATATTATTTTCAGCTTATGTCATCGAGGAAATGTTCGAATATATTACTTTCATCACTTTATTAATTCATAATTCAGTCACATCGAAAAATTGATCAGTATCTTCTAACAGGGCATCCCTGCAGCCAATTAGTAGCATTTAAGTTTCATTTTGAACTCCATTACAATTGCGTTCAGTTAAAAAAAATTTCAATACGTTCGTTGTTTGACTTTGCTTCACAATAAATTAAATAAATGAAATAACGACTTTTGTAAGCACGAACTAATGACTAAACTTTAGCGGAAAGTACGGTTCAACACCAAGAATTTTGGGAAATTCAAGGAATTATCCTTTCAATACAAAACCAATAGGCTGCTGGAATTGAATTTGGATGGCGAATTTTTTCAGCAAACTTACCAGATGCGTGCACTGTGGCAGTTTTGCTTCACTTCTGCAGATTTATATATTATGTTTCTTAAATCTTAAATCTCACCTTGGTTAGTTATAGTAACAGTTGCTTAAGCTGTGTGTTTTTCTTGTCTTAAAGCAATCCCTCAAGTGGCGGCAGTACTTCGTACATCGCATACTTCCATGTCCAACGTCTGGCCAGGGATTCGAATTTCGGTCGGTCATTTTCGTACATTCTACCAAGCTCCGGTTCCATACAAATCTGAAATGTATTAAATCGTTTTATGACAAAAAGAATGAAATGTTTATTTTACAAACCTGTGTGAACGGGTCAGTCAATAAACTCTGAACCGACAGCAACAATTTGGAGATGGTCAAAGCCAGGGACCAGTTGTGCTGAATGATATCGATGCCAACATCTCCGTGGCGGGACACATTAGGGTGTACAATTTTCGTTAGAAACCGGACTTGTGGCGGAAGCATGGGGTACGAGCAAGGAATCACAATATAGAGGAAAAATTTTCCTCCTTCGTATGGGCTGCCGGCCGGTCCGAGAATCGAAGCTTGCCAATGGAACAGTTGGTTATCGAGTGCGACGGCATCGATCCCTTCGGTTGCGTCGAGATCCAGCGAGCGGATGTCACTTCGTAGACGGTTTGCTCTAATGTGGTTTACTCGACCGCGCATCGGTGTTTTCAATGCCATTTGAATGAGACAAGTTCGGCAGAAACACGAGTTCATAAGGGCGCCGTACATCTAAAAAAAATTAAAATAAAATAGAATAGGAGACTGCAACTGCTTACCATACTTACATGGAGCCAGTTAGGAATAGTCGAAATTTGTTGGAAAAGCGGCCACCGTTCTTTAGTGTATTTTCGCCACATTTGCTGTGGGGTGTGTACCTCTAGTATTCGTTTCCACTGTTTGCATACTTCGCTCACGTTCCAAAGTGACAGATCGTCAAGATAGGAAAAAATTGATAGTAAGACTTCCACCGGAAGTGAACATATTTTTTGCTGAGACTCATCCGTCTCGCGAGGTTGTGAGAGTAAATCTAAATACTGGCTCAGATTCCTTGGTGCCGAAGGTCGCGGTCGTTCCAAATCATAATCTGAATCATCATCATCCGGACGATCTTTGGCTTCTGATCCGTTTTCCGGTGGTTCGTCATTGCCGGAATCTTCGTCATCCGAGATCTCTGTAACAAGTCCTTCAGCTTCTTCGTTCGAATGATTCGGAAAGATAAAAGCGTGACATGTGCCACAAAGTGGTTCCCCATAACTAGAACCGTAGTAACCATTACAAATCCAACAGGTCGATGAATTCTAATACAGAAAAATAATTATACGTAAAGCCGGTCAATATTTTTCACACAAAACCTACTGAAAATTCAAAATTCTTGCAAAAATCCTCGTATTCTACATCGTAGTAAAGCTCTTCCTCGAACTTGGACGTAAACGTTTTGCTGCATCCTGCTGCCATTAGAAATAGTTCGCGAAAAGGGATTTTAACTCAGAATCCTTTGTAAAACACTCAAAAAACTACATAAACAACTTTTTTTGCAATTTGATAAGTTTGACTAATGACAATGATTCTGATTTGATTTTAATTCCCAACACCAGAGGGTTTATTTTCGTTTTGCTTGAAGGAAGTTCGAGGGGTTCATAAATGGAACTATCAGCGTAAATGTAACGTCTCAAGTGTCATCACATTTTTTGTTTTCAAAGTTGCTTTCATAGCACGAGTGCATGCCTTGTCGTGTTTATCGCAGATTTTCAATAATTTACTCGTAATTTGTGCGTTTCAACTACAAATCGGGGTAAAATGACGAAGAAAAAGCCCTTAGGTAAGTCTTTCGCATGTTATTTGCAATGTTTTTCAAACGAATCTGCTTGCAGGAGCTGGTCTGAGTCGTGATGAACGAATGCTGATTGTGGTTGGTGAAATCATACAGGAACTTTTGAAGGCGCACCACGAGGGTAAGGATGTAAATCTGAACCGGCTGAAGACGAGATTAGCGTCGAACTATGGCTTGGAAAGTGCTCCCCGTTTGGTGGACATTATCGCGGCTGTTCCTCACGAGGCTAAATCTATATTGCTTCCCAAGTTGAAGGCTAAACCAATTCGGACCGCCAGTGGAGTAAGCTGAATCCAGTTTGAAGTGAAAAATAATTTTAATATCTGCTACCTTTTTCCAACAGATTGCAGTAGTAGCTGTCATGTGTAAACCGCATCGCTGTCCCCACATTAACATGACCGGCAACATTTGTGTGTATTGCCCGGGAGGTCCGGATAGTGACTTTGAATATTCAACGCAGAGTTATACTGGTTATGAGCCAACGTCAATGCGAGCGATCCGAGCCCGATACAATCCATTTCTACAAACTCGTCATAGAGTAGAGCAGCTGAAGCAGCTTGGACACTCGGTGGACAAGGTTGAGTTTATCGTAATGGGCGGCACATTCATGTGCTTGCCGGAGGACTACAGAGACTATTTCATTCGGAATCTTCACGATGCTCTATCGGGTCACACCAGCTCCAGTGTAGAGGAAGCTGTACGTTATTCGGAAAAATCTCACACTAAATGTATTGGAATCACAATTGAAACTCGTCCTGACTATTGTCTAAAGCGCCACTTATCCGATTTATTGTCGTACGGATGCACGCGCCTTGAAATAGGAGTTCAGTCCGTATACGAAGATGTCGCCAGAGATACGAATCGTGGTCACACAGTGAAGGCAACTTGCGAGAGCTTTCAAATGTCGAAAGATGCTGGATTCAAAGTTGTTTCTCATATGATGCCTGATTTACCGAACGTTGATATTGAGAGAGATATCGAACAATTTATTGAGTTTTTCGAAAATCCAGATTTTCGTGCGGATGGTCTGAAGATTTATCCCACTCTAGTAATCCGAGGTACCGGTTTGTACGAGTTGTGGAAAACTGGCCGCTATAAAAGTTATCCTCCTTCAACATTGGTTGACTTAGTTGCAAAAATTTTGGCGTTGGTCCCACCATGGACGCGCGTCTATCGTGTACAGCGTGATATTCCAATGCCTTTGGTCAGCTCTGGCGTTGAGCACGGTAACCTTCGTGAACTGGCTCTGGCTCGTATGAAAGATCTAGGTACAGATTGTCGCGACGTACGAACTCGTGAAGTAGGTATCCAAGAAATCCATAACAAAGTACGTCCGTATGAAATTGAATTGATCCGACGGGACTACGCGGCGAACGGTGGATGGGAAACGTTTCTTTCCTATGAAGATCCAGCCCAGGACATTCTGGTTGGACTGCTGAGATTGCGGAAATGTTCGCCCGATACTTTCCGGCCGGAGCTTATCGACAATTGTTCGATTGTGAGAGAACTTCATGTGTACGGTTCAGTGGTGCCGGTAAATGCAAGAGATCCAACCAAATTTCAACATCAGGGCTTCGGTATGCTACTTATGGAGGAAGCCGAGCGAATCGCACGAGAGGAACATGGCAGCAAGAAGCTGGCAGTTATTTCTGGTGTTGGGACAAGAAATTATTATCGCAAAATGGGCTACGAATTAGATGGGCCGTACATGTCCAAAATGCTGGATTGAACGGTAAGTCTTTAATAATGATGCTGTAGATTTGATTCTGACATAAAACTGTTTAGCGATAAATAGCAGTTGAAAGAAGGCCAACAAAGTGGATATTTTATCATACATCAAAGTCATCTTTGTTTCAAAATTTTAATATTTTTGTAAAAATGTTTTATAAATTCCAAAATTTGGTTTGAAAACCGGTGTTAATTACAAAATTTGCGTTAAAAATCGTCGCGTAGGCATAGCCATATTGCCTTAAATTCCAAATTTCGCGTAACTTTCAAAATTCACATAACCCAGAATTCCAGAATCCACCTCCTAGGGATTGGCTACATGTTGCATGCAATTTTTTCCTAACTGTTGCCCGATGTTACCAACCACCTGGGTGTTCATAATCCCGTCCTCGTGGAATACCTTGAAGTCTCGTGGCGAACAGCTATCGTACGTTGCTTTTAGCCGCGCGTAGGACGCTTCCTTATCAGTGTCGGGTCTACCTTCATGCGGCCAATGCATGTTGATCATGGTGTAATCGAAGAAACAGTTCTTTATCCTCAATACACATCCACTCGTTGATTGCTTACCAATCTATCACGTGATCTTGCTTTCTGCCCAACACTACAAAGCCCATTCCCAGTTTAATGGTAGTCACCCGTATTCTGTATTTCGTACGAAAGTCGATGGTATTCTTCATTCCGCCAGCAAAATCAAACGGGCAAAGCAACTCGTTCGAAACAAGTCGAACGAAATAAAGACTGGTTCGAAATGCAGAATAAGGGTGAGTGTCACCGCTGTGGTCAAATAAGGCTCCTTCTTTGCAATAGATTCCCGGCAGAGCTACGATGTCGAGTTCGTGGGATTCAAGCTGATCGAGCGCACCCAGGCCTACGAAATTCAGCGATCCGCTGTTCCACATACCGGAATTCTATTCGTCGTCCTTATTTCGTCTTCTAGGTTGATGCCAGATATTCCGATCCCTGTTTGCTTGAATATTCACAATAATTATTGGTTAGCTAGTTTACCTTGCTTGGGCCACGCTATCAAGTCTCGTGATGGGGCTGCCATCTTAGCTTTAGTGCCGAGAAACACGTTTCTTAATTGAATTCAGCCGCCCGCTTCGGATCAGACGTTTTCGTGAGCTGTCTCCAATCGAGTGCAGGCGCTCACTAATTGAGTAATTAAATAATAGTAATTGAATGCTTCGATTGGCTACAAACTTGGTCTATTTGTTCCTTTTCGAAACAATTCTTGGTCAAATTTTGGTGTGATATTCTTTCGCAATTTGACCTACCGTTTTTATTCGGCAGCAGGGATGGTTCGATCACTTTGACTCAATTTTGATTCATTTGACAGTACCGTCTCAGCCGAGCCATATATGACAATGTTATGTATGGGGCATTTGTAGAACTAGTTCTAATCTACAATTTTTCTGAACAAAGTTTTGCTGTATATTTTGTAGTTACGGTGCTGCAACGCTAGTAACTCATCAGTGACTAAATGAACATTCATTTAGTCACTAATAAGATACTAGCATTGTAGCTCCGTAACTACAAAAGATACAGCAAAACTTCATTCAGAAGAATTATAGATAATAACCTGTTTTACAAATGTCCCATATATAACTTTGTCATATTTGACCCCGTTAAGACGGTACTGTCAAATGAATCAAAATTGAGTCAAAGTGATCGAACCATCCCTGTTCGGCAGATTTCGCATCCAGCTGTTAGAGTAGGGATAATTGTGCGGCTACTTAGTGTCAATGAGGTTTAAAAAGGTGTGGCAGATGAAGACATTTGATGGTATTAGTAGCGAAAAATCAGAAAACGACGTCAAAAAACAAAAACAAACCGCGTCGGACAATGGGGTCTGATTTTGGAGTTTGACGTCACGCTTCATCGTGATTGATCGATTTACGATTCCACCCACACCATGATGAAATTTCTTCATTGCACTAACACTACTTAACCAACATTGCCACACCTGTATATATCACATTGACTTAGTGTTACTATTCTATTAACTTTTATAGCCTCTGTAAGTCAAGATTCGCTTGTTAGGTCAGTGGCGAACTTCCAGGTAGAATAATTTAGATAATTGATGTGTCCTCTGCTTTGTTTAGAAATTCATAACTTTGAACCGCTGAGCAAATGGTTTACAACATTTTGATAGCAAATGAAAGAAATGTTAGTGGGTTTTTCAAGAAACAAGAATAATATTGTGTAGCACAAATTTGTGCACAGTCGCAAAAACTGAAAATATTAATTTATTCTGAATTTTTACAGTGTGAGGTGCAAGGAAACCCCAAATGTAAATATGCTGAAAGCCCTAAAGCTAAATTATAGCATATCAAAATATTATAAATAATCTGATTCAAAATTTAATATTGTCAATTGCAAGGAAAATTGTACCATCCAAAGTGCGATATCGCTCATAAAAGTGCTATTTTGCATTAAATCGTTTCGGTATCTTCGGCGCACTTTTTCGTTATCTTCCAAGCAATGAGTGCCCGGAAGATACCGAAACGATTTAATGCAAAATAACACTTTTATGAGCGATATCGCACTTTGGATGGTACAATTTTCCTTGCAATTGACAATATAAAACATGATTTTTACAACTTTGCAAAACCATTATTAATAACTATATAGTATGGTTACCAGTAGGCAAGGCAATGCGAATTTGTTGACCCCCGGGTAATTTTCATCCGCTGTCAAGCAGACAGCTGATCACCTTTTGTTTTCCTTTTCCAATTCTCATTGACAGTGGCGTTTGACTGACGTGCATCGTCGCTGTGAATGAGATGAAAAGTGGAAAATGCTAAATCGCCAGAGCAGCAGCAGCCAGCAGCAAAACAGTCTGGTTGGCAATTAGTTTTTAAAGCAAAATACAAGATAGTTTAATGTACAACGTAGCGGTAAATGTTCTAAGGTCGAATGAAAAAATGATGCCATTCATGGGCTGAAAATTGTCCTCACAAGCAGGAAATCGAACAGAAAAATGGTTAAACCTACACCGATGGAAGAAAAGCTGAAATATTCGCTGAAATATTCGCTGCTGCGCGATTTAAATGACAGCCAGAGTATATGGACCAGGTAAACAAATTGCATTGTTGATTTTACAACTCTGTTATAAGTGCCCTATCGTCTGCAGAGGTGAGAAACGAACATGGTTCCTAACGTTGCTGGCTGGAACATGCATGCTTTACTCGACACGAACAACAATGCCTCTCCTAGTTCCTGCGGTTGCTTCGGAGCGCAAATGGAGCAAAACTGACTCAGGAACTGTGTTGAGCTCATTCTTCTGGGGTTACACTTTGACGCAAGTACTCGGTGGTTACCTCAGCGATAAATTCGGTGGACAGCGAGTGATTTTACTAGCCGCTATTGGGTGGTCTCTCATCACTTTCTGGATGCCAAACATCATTACGTCGGCATCATACCTGTCAAGCTACTCTATACCGTTTATTGTAACAGTTCGGATTATTAATGGGGCCTGCCAGGGAGTTCATTTCCCTAGTATGATAAGCATCACTAGTCAGAACCTGTGTGCGAACGAACGCACCAGCTTCTTCAGTATTCTTACATCCGGATCCGCGTTGGGTACACTACTTACAGGTATCCTAGGATCATTTATTTTGGACTACTTTGGATGGCCGACGGTGTTCAGGGTCATTGGTTCTCTAGGATTATCGTGGACCCTTCTGCTGCGCTATTACACGATGTCTTCCGATCGCAATCGGATTATTAACATTTCGCAACCGAGCCGGATTTGCTCGAAGCTAGGTTCTACCGAAGCCGTTCCTTGGCTACGGTTGTTTGGAAGACTTTCTTTCTGGGCCTGTGTGCTGGCACATGCCTGTGAAATGAATTGCTTCTTTGTGCTACTGTCCTGGTTGCCAACATATTTCCATGAGAATTTCCCCCAGGCTAAGGTATTTAGGTTTTGATTATGACTTTGGATTAACAGGATCAAAATATTTGATATAACTTAATATTTCAGGGTTGGGTGGTAAATATGATACCGTGGCTGGCACTGCCACCAGTAACTTTTTTCGGTAAAATTTTAACCGAGAAACTGACGGCGAGACAATGGTCTTTGACACGAACTAGAAAGCTGGTGCAAAGCATCTGCTTTATAGGTCAAAATATTGCTCTATTCATAATGTGTCACACACAGGAGTTCAACACGGCTCTGACTTGTATGTCAATTATTATCGGTAGGTTTAGATTTTAGGGTTGTTTGCTCAAATATCAACACACTCCGTTTATGTTTTAGGTCTATCGGGTTTGCACAATAATGCTGTGACAGTGAATCCACAGGATCTAGCCCCTAGCCATTCGGGCAGCGTGTTTGGTTTAATGAACACGGTAGGAGCTATACCAGGGTTTCTAGGCGTATATCTGGCTGGTCACATCTTAGAACTTACCCAAAGCTGGTCTGCGGTGTTCAGCACTGCCGCGGCAATCAACACTGTCGGGTGGTTTGTATTCACACTCTTTGGTGCGACAGAAGCGATCATTTAAAAACTAAAATCATGAATGAATCGTTCGCATTTTGAATATGCTAAAGTAATACGAAACACATAGTGAATTTTTCGATATTGTACAAGTTAGTTAAAAAATACGACTAATATTTGTAACCTCATTTCTAGCCCAAAATGAACAAAAATACTGCTGACATAGTGACTGGAAATTGATCTTTTTTTAATTCAACTGAGGAAAAAAAGCTTGTGCTATTCTGGGAAAAATAAATTTCATCATACAACATACGAACAACCGTTTTTGTCATCTCCTGGAAAACTGGACAGAAAATTTCTCTCAAAGGAAGAAAAAGTTAATGCAAACTATAATTTAATTTTAATCGTTTCCTTTAATTTGCTTATGATCTATCAACTAAGCATTGCTTTTGGGACAACCAGGTTTTCAATGAAATTATCGTGCATCAAATATGATTGCATATGCTGCTGGTTTGCTGTTTTGTGAACGTTCCCAAAAAGCCAAAAGAGTTCACGGCAGATACCGATGTGCTCGGCATTTGAGTGGAAATTGAACAACATGTGGAACGTGACGTTATTCTGTCTGCATGCATCTAGAAATGTTCCGCAAAAGCTCTCATCGTTTTTCGCAACTAGATTGCCTATTATTCGGATGGCATAAATTATTTCCGCACTTTTGTTTGCCTCGAGTGCTATTTTGAAATAACCCGTACAACTATCTACTAGCTTGTGTAAAGCATTGAAATCTAGGATTTCGAAATTTGTAAGAAAAAGTGACTTATAAATAAGTTTAATATTGTTAAGCGAGGGTTTGTTAGAAGTGGCAGCGGGTAATATGTCCACAAAAATGGTTTCTTGCCTGAAAAAAACAACACAATTTAAAAACTCTGAATTTAATATTGTAAATACATACCTTATAAACAGTAGACCATAATCCAAAATCATATCTAAGGCCAAAAGCACTTCTTCTAACAATTGCTCATCATTCCTGATTGCCCTAAGGAGATGACAAAATTTAGCTACTACACCCTGCGAGTGCAATACTTTGGTTGCTTTCGCTCCCGATGATATTACATTTTGCAAAGTCCAGACACATGTATTCTAAAAAGGATGTAATGGCTAATAGAAATCTAAAAAAATCTTCATTTACATACCGCCAGTCGACCATTGTTTATGGTTTCCATGAATGTAATTAAATAGGTCCCGGCAAACATTGCAACTTTTTCGCAGCAAACTTCATTGCCGAGCGATAGATTGCACAAGCATTCGGCGGCCAGTTGCTGCAGCTCGGAATCAAGTCCGGTAAATTCTTTCACGATCACATTTATCGAGCCGGTAATTCGTATGAATTCCGAAATATTTTCGGCACTCTGCTGAAAACCGTAACTAAGCTTCAGCAAATCTTTGCTATCGGCATGTTTGCGGCGTTTGATCCTTGAGGCGATTCCCTTAATTTCCTGGGTGGAAATGTTTTCAACATCCTGCACCTCTTGCAGCATCTCACCTAGACCGGCACGGTTAACGTCCAGTTCGCACTTACGATGCCGCTGTCGTTCCCATCGAAGCTCGTGTCGTTTCAGCTCTCGAATTTTTGGTTCGCAATGTGAATTCATAATTGTTTAAATGATGTTATTAATTCTATGCCGTGCCGTGCGGCTTACAAGCTATTCCGTTATTTGTTATGTTACAACTTACAAAGGTTACAATGATCCTTTATCCGATTTTCCGGATTTTCCCCATGGTTCACTAAACGATAATATTTGATATGATCAGAGATGCCATATTTTCTAAAAAAATGTCTGCAACTGCTCGAAAACCGAAAAAATCGAGCAGTTTTCTGGCTACTCGAATTTTCTGGTTTAAAAATAATCTGCGAAAATCTGCACACTTTTTTAGGAAGTCTGTGAAAGTTGAAAGAGCTTCGAACAAAAATCTGCACCAAATCAATAAAAGTCAGAAAAACTGCAAATATCTGCAAATTTATAATGATCTGCAAGACCGTTCCAAAAATCTGCAATTTGCAGACAAATCTGCAAATCTGGTATCCCTGGATATGATGGAGTAATTTACACGATAAAATTTTGACATGAAGTCAGAGATGCCAGAAGTGAAGACATGTCTTCATTTTGAAGACATTTTTGTTACAAAGAAGACTTTTATTTTGAAATGTCTTTACTTGAAGATATGTCTTCACCATGCAATTCAAATGGGTAAAAAAATCTGGAAAGCCGGAAGAAGACAAACGAAGATAGAATTAACAAAAGGGCGAATGTCGCAAGCGTAAACAAACCGAATGAGGGTTGATTTTCCTATGCTGGTCCAGCAAAAAGTAACTCTCACTCGTTTTAAAAGTAACTCTCACTCGTTTTGTTTACATTTGCGACATTCGCCCTTTTGTTAATTCTATCTAGAAATGAAGACATTTTTCTTGATTTGTGAAGACTTTTCAAAAAATCACCTGGCATCCCTGCATGAAGTATTCCACCAGGGGTGTGAAATTGTCAAAATTTAGCGGACTAAACATCCATGGACGGCGACAACTTGGAACCAGCCAGTATCCAGCTTTCCACGAGCGATAATGGCGGATATTGAGCACAAGTGGGCACAATCCTTTGACATTCATTGGAGGAGCGTCGAGTTCGCCCTGACGGAGTTACTATGGATACATTCATGATTGTTTGTTGTTCGAATGTAACAATGTAAACATTGTTCAACTTGGCTTCAATTGTGCAATATATCTGAATCAGAAAAAATAACTGAATAGAGCATTAGATATGAAGAAGAGAAATTGAACTTTTTCTTAGCTGGCGCTCCTTCAGATAATTACTTTTGCATGGAAATCAAGACTTAAGCTTCTTTTGAATGTACTTTCATGAAAAGATAGTCATTAGCTTGATCGCATCGTTTTTACAATGTTAGTGGGTTAGGAAAACAAGACGAGGTCGAAAAATAGTGCAAAAGCTGCGCCACAAACATGCTTGAGAATGGGAAATATGATCGGTATGATTTCCAGTGCTTGTCATTTTTTATTTATTTATTAAAACATGATACATGACATACAGCATTTGTCCTTTAAAATTTCACTAACGAAAACAAATCTTACAAAATTACTGCCGTGCAACGTTTACTTCTTATTTTTCATATAACATTTCTAAGCTCTAGTATCTATTGACTGAAAAGAGCATCTATTGATGCGCAAAATTTGTTTGAAATTTGTATAAATTTATTTGGAAAAATCAACTCACTAGTATTTTTAATCTTGTACACCGCTATACCTACATGCTTAAATTAACTGCTATTCTTCGCTTTTTGGTTTTCTTGTACCATTGTGAGTAACAACAAGCGAAGAAAATGACAATTGAAATCTGAAATCAAAAGCATAACTTTTCGGTTGAATCTTGAATCCCACATTTTATTATATATTTGCAACAGATACGTAGTTCACCTACGACGTGCAGGCTTCATCAGTGTCTTATTTCAAAGCGTATACGTATCTGTCGCGAAAAAATATTAAATAGTGGAATATAGTCGGTAGAAGTTTTATCTTTTCCTTAAATTCAGAGTTCGTATTCCACTAAGAGGCTTCAAAAGCTTCAGACAATTGGCATGTTTCTCACTTCTCTTGAATTTCAATGCAAATTTAAAAATTGCAAATTGTCATCACATACACACATACATACACACATACATACATACATACATACATACATATAAACATACATACATACATACATACATACATACACACATACATTCATACATACATACATGCATACATAGCACACATTGAATACAATCAACATTTGATTGATACGTTTTGATTTCACACGTTTTAACAGTTTAATATACGGTGCTTAAGTGTTAAAGTTTGAATAACTTTTGAATGAACCGTCCGATTTTAAATAACTCGGTTTCGTTTGATAGATCTCAGCAGTAATTTTCAAATAATAATAAAATGTGTGATGTTTTTCATTGAATTAATTCTTATATGTTACAAAAATATGTTTTAAATACTATTTTTTCACATTTCTTTATGTAACTTTCAAACTACAAGTCCAATCGTCATGAAATTTAGAAGTTAAGGGTTTGTAAGGCTCCTCTTTCATATGCAATCAATTTTGTTCAAATCGGTTAAGGGATCTATGAGATAATGAAGTCCCATATTTTTCATATTTTTATACATAACTTTTGAACTAAAAGTCCGATCAGATGAAATTCAATAGCGACCAATGGGACACCTAGGCCTTTCATTTGACACTAAGAACATTAAAATCGGTCCATACATCTCCGAGAAAAGTGAGTGAGATTGAAAGCGTTACACACACACACACACACACACACACACACACACACACACACACACACACACACACACACACACACACACACACACACACACACACACACACACACACACACACACACACACACACACACACACACACACACACACACACACACACACACACACACACACACACACACACACACACACTCACACACACACACACACACACACACACACACACACACACACACACACACACACACACACACACACACACACACACACACACACACACACACACACACACACACACACACACACACACACACACACACACACACACACACACACACACACACACACACACACACACACACACACACACACACACACACACACACACACACACACACACATACATACACACACACAGAGAATGCTCAGTTTTCGAAACTGAGTCGAATGGTATATGATATTCGGCCCGCAGGACCTTCTTTCCATTTCCGGTTTTCCAAGTGATTTCTATACCTTTATACTATATATTTATATAGTAGAAAGGCAAAACATAAGGCCTCCTTCAGGAGAAATTATCACTCTTTGCGAAATGGTGTGGCTACAACCGCGTGATGCTAAACCCCAACAAGTGTGGAATCATCACATTTTCTAGAAAGTTGAGCCCATTCGCTTTGGATTATAGGCTGTCAAATATGCCATTATGACGCGAAAATTACGTCAAGGATCTGGGTATACTGCTCGACTCTGAACTTATTTTCAAACAGCACATCGCGTACATCATGGACTGGACAAGGCTTGCCGAAACCTTAGGTTCATTATGCGCATCGCCAAGAACTTCAATGATGTTTATTGCTTGAATACTCATTACTGTGCATTAGTCCGCTTCAATCTAGAATATTGCGCAGTGTGGAGTCCTTACTATCAAAATGCAGTTAGCCGAGTCGAGACAGTGAAGCGGAGATTCATTCGTTTTGTTCTTCGGATACTTCCGTGGAATAACCCTTTCCAACTTTCAAGCTACGAACAACGCTATGGGCTCATCGACCTAGATCTCCTTCATATTCGTCGTGATGTGAATAGAGCTATAATTGTCTCCGATTTGTTGAACTCGAAATTGCGGATTGCCCGTGGATACCGGAGAACCTTGACATAGACGTCCGGATGCCTTGCGCAATAGCCTCTTTCTGCCGAGCCGTCGGACTAACTACAGTAGCTTCAGCATGATTACGGGTCTACAACGCTATTTTAACCGTGTTCATTCCAGCTTCGACTTTAATGTCAGCCGTAATGTGCTGAAAAATCGTTTTTCAACAATAGCATATAATTTTTAGGTTAAGTCTTATCATTTGGGCCACAAGGCCTGTTGATTTTTGATGTACAAATAAACAAAAAAGCAAATGACGCAGATTACATGTAAAAGAAATATTAAACAAGAAGCCATTCGTTAGGTTTAGCCAAAAGCAATCAGTAATATGTTCAAAATTGGGTCGATAGCACGAACGCACAAATTATCACGTGGGTTAAAGTTGGTGCAGCGAAATTGTTTAGTGTATGGAAGAATTCTAATACTGAAAGGAAATTTTCATAATCCTGGAAGGCGCATAAGTGTTTCTGCTTGTGGATCCGAGCAGGCCCTTTTGGTCCTTCAGAACCTTGAACTGAAGTTATCACCACACATACAGATCACAGTTCTTTCTTTTTCTCGCAGTTTACCAAAAATCGCTAATCGGCTTGGTGCGGACTTGCGGAGCATGTATTGTCAATTGCAAGGAAAATTGCACCATCCAAAGTGCGATATCGCCCAGAAAAGTGCAATTTTGCATTAAATCGTTTCGGTATCTTCGGCGCACTTATTGCTTGGAAGATAACGAAAAAGTGCGCCGAAGATACCGAAACGATTTAATGCAAAATAGCACTTTTATGAGCGATATCGCACTTTGGATGGTACAATTTTCCTTGCAATTGACAATATAAACCCAAAAAAACTTATAGATGTTCCGTTTAGCTGAAATGAGATGAGGTATCTAATGAATGAATTTCTTTTCAAAAGTATCGTTTTCTGAATCTTTTAATATAGTTACTTATTTTCATCTGATTTGTTTTTATTCTTCACATTTCAATATAACACATTTGCTTAATCATTTAAACTTCTCTATAATTGTTTAATTTCGTTATATACTACTTACTCTTTTACTTCTCCTGGTTTTATACAATTTTTACAACTCTATCAAGTAATTAAACAACTTTTTTTCATATCACCGCTCTACTTGCGTGCGTGAAATGAGATTACTGATGTTTCGTTCCGTACTTTCAAATTGCGTTCTTGAAACATCTCGGCGGTTACATCAGAGCAACTCAGTGAATTATATTTTTATATTTTTGTTACTCCTTTGTCATAACGTTGGTTTTGTAATTTACGTAATAACTACTATTAACACACTGTTTGTTTGGTTTATTAGCCACATGCAACTAGATAACTTGTTTCCACGTTTGAAATGATCATATTGTTTTGACTTGTTGATGGCTCAACACGGGGCATGAGATGTCTATATTTTTTGGTTCAAGTGTTTGGTAAAATCCGCGGAGGATGAAAACAATAGTTAATTTTATTTTTGTCCACCCAACATTGTCCGGTCGGTATTGATTTGAAATATGGGTATGGTTCACTGGTTTATTTTTCTTCTTGCATGCTACATTCGGCGATGTTGGTTTTGTTTTTGATTTTCCTATTCGAACTTGACGGATAGTAAGCTCAATTGTGATTTAACAGTTTGAGTTTTTTGAATAATTACTTAAAAAGCACATAGTTCGATCGATGTAAATCTAATTTAAGGCGCAATTATAGTTCGACTAATTGAAAACAACTGCCAACGACTAGAACTAACTCGAGAATAGGCGGAGGCATAACCGAAGGCAGATAGTTTAATAGTTTTCGTTGACATAGACGACGCTACTAGTTGGTGTGATTATACTAATGCGGAAAATCATAGTTTCAACCATTTGGACTGCTGCAAATAGCTCTATTACGATACATTTGATTGTCATGTAATGACTTACTGCCTTTCATTGTTTTGAATTAACAATCATGTGTGAAAAACGAGAGACTGGATGTTCTCTCACTTTGAATTGACTAGTTTTGACTCGCGTTTATAGGCAAATAAAATTGGCCATATATCTATATGTAAGCAAAACCAATATGTTTTAACACTTCTCTTGCTAGTCTCATAAGCCAGTTGCCGTTTGTTTGACCCTAGAATGGAAAGGATTCTTAGCGTTACGGTGAACTTTTGTACATTGAGAATCCGCTGAGAAGCCCACTGTAAAACTATATTTCGAAAGCGGAATGTAGTGTCTAAGGCTTTGGTTTGATGTTATGTAAGCTAAAAACAAATTTCTTGGTTTTCTAGACTAGTTTTTTCATTCAAACAGTTTACCGAAATTTACCGGTGAAATTTTGTCACCAAGATATGTAACTTGGAACGGATGTTTCCTTTGTCAACTGTATTAAATTTAGACTCGAACGGGTAGGTATGAGTGTGCAAAGAATTGCATAAGCTACAAGGCAGTTTCAACATGGAAGAAAACGAACAAAATTTTGAATTTCGTTATAGGCTATGGAAGAAACGCACTTCTATTCTACGTTTCTATCAATCCAATTCTAATTGAAATTGTTTGTTTGAATTTCGATCGAACAATTTTCTTCAAAACTTAATTTTGAAGCACAGTGTTTTTGTTTTTATTTTTGAAATGGATCGAATCAGTCTGTTTCGATGAGAGTTGTCTCTGATTGAAACGTTAAATAGGAAACGACATACTTCAAGTAGCAGCGCATCAAGTTCTGCATGAAAGTTTGCTGGTACGATTTTTGTAACGTCCATCAATTGTTCTGATTCATATCTTCTATTTGTAGTCGGAAATTTTAACAATTACTAACAGTAATTCGTAGTACAATTTCCTCGTCGACCACCTACATTATTCGTATCATTTTTTGGATAATTGTTATACTCTATTTAAAGCTACTTTCTCCGGTATTTTCCGGTAGAAAAGATAGATTTGCTTCTGCTCTGTATATGAGTTTTCATTTAATGTTAACGCTAATCGATTCAATCCGATTCGATATCATCACTTCGATAAACCCTAAAGAAGCACATTCAAAAGATTTGGCTTTTGTTGGTCGCTACTATTGGACTCTGAACTTGCAGTGAGAAGAATGACTACAGAATTACACTTGGAGAAGAATAGTTTTTTTTGGGTATTTTGACCACGTGTACCGCACAATACAACGGCATATATGATTGTTTCCCGTCTCTGACTCTATTATCGATTCGTCTTCTTGGTTGCTCAAAGAATTCTTTAATGCAATTTTCCTAATAGCTCTTGCTAATTAGGTAATTCCTTATTGATTTTCTCTCGCATTTTCCTCTATTTTTCTGTTAATTTTTTTTTTGGTAAATTTGCTACATTACTAAAGCGGTAAAAGTCAGTTGCATGGTCGAGATGGATATTGTTGCTATATTACTCGCTAGATTAGTTTCGGTAAAAAATTGACTTCGCTGATTATCCTTGGTTTACCGTCATCGTCTGATACCTGTTTCTTGTGACTGCATTTATGTGGAGCAATTAGATTTTGGTCGTACCGTTCACTTAGAAGGCAATTTCTGTTGAATTTTTATATTCGTTCAAAACGATAGTAGTTGTTTGTCCAAACTTCGACTACTTTATCGCTAATTCCACCTAACCGTAACCGATGCTAGCGTTTCTTTTTTAAGGTGTAAGAAGTACCTCGCTGTTATTATGATACCAAAGTAACCACCATGAAATTTGCCATTACTATTAAATCTCGAATGTATATAATAGTAGGAGAACATAGAAAATATCTTGAGATTTGTCATTAAATTGGATTTGAACTTTTTGATCGAAAACAAAAACATGTACAAACTAACACAGGGGTTAGCTGGAATTAGCACAAACAAACTTAGTAAAGGAAATTCCTTGATCACGTTTATTTTGAATTTTTCTTTTATCATATCCCTAGGTTCACAGTATTTTAAGCCGAAATATATGTACTACAAGGCTAAGTACGTACAAACTACTTGTTTTTTTTGCTTTATTGCTCTAAAAAGGGGAAAAATATTGATTCAATATGAATTTCAATTCGGTTGTTTCGGTTGATTTCGGCTATTTATTAGAAAACACAGTCTATTAGAGTTAGAATCCTAAGATTGCCTAGAAGAAATTTTAATTGATCATTCGTTTTGTTCCTTTCGTTCTCAATTGATTGTTGGACTAGTTAAAGATAGGGCATGCGAGATGGAGAAATAAAACCAACGTTTCGAATAGCAGAATGATACACTGTGTGACAGAGATTGATTATTAGATTACGTTTTCAAATTGTATCATATTTCTAGAAAATATAATACCGTGTAAAACAAAAGTAAAGAATAAATGAAACGATTTTTGTTCAGGAGTGGGATGACAGTGATAGGCAAATTTTCTCCCCCTTGGTAGGTCAAAACTGAATTTTCCAAAAGTTCCAAAACCACTTTTTGTTTTTTAGATTGCGAATTTATTAAGCTCAGCTCAGTAGAACACTAACTAGTTGGATCTCGTGGAATGACAATAGCTCACTGGTCAGGCTCTCCTTCCAAATTCAGTGCATAGACGGTCAGCAAGCAACATTGAAAAAAGCAAAGCAAAGCCATGAGTATAAACGTCTTGTTGAGAACTTGACCTTCTTTATTGACCGACTTCGCAGCCGGTTAATAGAGTACAAGACAATTACGGGGCTGGTGCAACGATCCTACTGACTCTATAGCAGCACCTCACAGCCGAGATTCGAGCATACGACGACCGGCTTGTTAGGCCAGTATCATACCCCGAAGCTAACTGGGAGGGCAAGCAACATGGAAACTCACCACAAAAATTGTCACAATAGAGCAACAGTATTGATCGCAGTGATGGTTTGACCTATGCTCAATCTAGTGAGTGCCCGCACTTTAGCTTAGCCGCGGCTCAGAACAGCGTCTAACCTGGAGTGAACGGATGAATTAATAAACGTGTTGTCTTGGCACTAAAGAAAAAAATCTAGAAAATTCGACTCATAGCGTTCGGCATGGACAAAAACATTGAAATAAACACATAAACTGGTTGCATGGTATCTGCAAGTACAGATCGCCGAATTTTGTGGGCGACGACGGGATGCTTCTCGAACAACTAAAACCCCAAACATTCCGCGTCATGGCACTGCACGAGATCCTAATTTGTTGCCCCCTTGTTTCCCAAATCAGTGTTCCTTCCAGGTTTATGCGCTATGTAATGCACTTAATTTATGTATTGCAAAAATGGACTGATTTGGATGGCACTGAAGCCTTTAATAAGAATGCTTCGACGCTCTGATGCTTTGACCGTAAAGCCATTTGGCAGGCTTTACAGCGGTTCACCGTCTCCTTCTTTGTTTTGGGCACAAAATTATTGGAGTAAATGCTCCGTTTGAGCTTCGCATAAAAATTTTTATTGGTAGAAGTTGGTGAACGTTGCGAGAGTTGGTGATCGTCGGTACAACATTTATTTTCAACCAGTTCATCTCCTCTAGTGATTTCTTGGCATGATGGGTCAAACCCAGGGCCGGCCAAAAGACTCACTGGTGCATCCTTTGCGCGATAGTTCTTGATGAAAGCGACATTTTCCGGTAGGTACTTCGTACTGTATCTTCGTATCTCCTCGTTCACTGTAAACCCCGAGCGAAACAACAGCGGCTTGAACATTTTCTTCTCGTTGATCGTTAGCCACAGAATGATCTTTTTTGAGAAGATATACTTAACGTTATCGTTTATCTTCTTGGTTGGGGATGTAAAGTACTCGGTCCTTGCCAGCCGTTGCCGTCCAAGTAGTTTGCGTCGCCCATTATAACCGGGACATCGTGTTTCGCCGGAAAGATGTTTCCACTAGCTCCTTCAGGTGTTCGCTGGGCGATTGCATGCTGCTTAGACACTGCCAGCATCGACTGACGCTGTCGCATAAAAATGTCCTTTTTGACCCAGTATTTCTTCACCGTTAAGCCCGTTTTTTCGACCTCCCGACCCAAGGCGCGGAACGATGAGATCACTTTGCTCTCGGTTTTCATCTTCAACTTCTGCTGCACGTTACGGCTGTGCAGCACTGTCGAGTGGCCGGAACCAAGTTTCCGTTGAACACTTTCGTTTTTCTCGCGGGGGAGGATGTTGTAATTGCCAGATTGGCTTTATTCGGCGAAGTGCTTCATCATGTCCAACTTCTGCGCTACGTAGTGGAGCTGGCAGTACGAACAAAGCACCGAGCGTATCTGTTTGCTTTACTGAAATGCAGGCTTTACTATAAGTGTGGCGTAGCAATACAATATGGCGCACCAACCAAATCAATCTTATTGCGGTTACTTTTCAAACCACAATAAATTTGTAAGTTTTATAGAACTATTAAAACGGTAACACCCTGATCAAATGAAGAATAGTAGAGCTCAACACCAAAATCATTTTTTATCCGAGGCAATATTGCCATATTCTAGTATTTTGTTTTAGCTCACAAACAAATATTCATCAAAGCAAAGTGTTTTCCAGTCACAGGAAACAACTAAAATGATTTGGCTGGAAATTGAAATTGACTAACTTACTTTGCTAAAATAACCAGTCTGCAAAAATTGTAAAACTTCCATTTTATCTACCTATCACAATGATATGCACGATAAAATTTAATGCGCATATGCTGCAAACCAATGGAGATTGCTTAAAATTTACTAATCATTTTATGGGATATTTTATTGTTGTCGCTATAAAACAAAACAAAAGGATCAGGATGATCTAACGGTAAAAATTCAACTTTTCTGCTCACGGATGTATTGTCAAGTTAACAAAGCTGCCGGACTGATTTGACTTTTTACCAAAGCGAAAAACGAAAAGCTTTGTTATATTATAGCGGCTGTTCAATAGCGAAAGCTTAATTGGTTTTGTTACTACTTTCAGCACAGCGTGGTTCGACTACCTAAGCTTATAACGTAATTCTTAAAGTGGTTATAAAACATTCTGAAGAGCGGGCCACTTGGTCGGAAGATAATTTTATAGAGCTCAACAGGAAGTTCTAATGGAGCTCATAGTTTTATTGGCGGTTTTATGAAACTGGTTCTGAATACTAGAGGAACGTAATAAAACTTAGAGATGTTACTTGGGAACAGTTCCTCGATGAGGAAGGTGCACTTTTAGACTTTGTTGAATGGGAAAAAACAGGATGCAAATTTCGAACGATAATCAAGTTAAAAAGTTATCTGTGAGCTGAAGAACGGCAAGGCTGCTGGAAAGAACGGTATCACGGCCGAATTTTTAAATTTCGATTGGAGGATTCTCCGAGATCTAACATTGCTCAATTCGGCGTATTAAGGGCTCTTCCGTATTCTGTTCTTTATATTAAGATCACTGGCGGAGTATTTCGACGACGAATGCCAAACTTGTTTTCGAGAAGATTTCTCCCCACTGGATTGAAAGGACCCTGGACCCTGGGACAGATCTTAGATAATTTCCGGAAGTACAGCTTGCTGTCTCATCATTTCTGGCCTGATAATTGAACTTTTTAACGTGAAATGGTTGCTGGTGTGCGTGTTTTGGGGGCACTATCGAGTCCTTTCGTTTTGCGCAGAGGGTTGCGAGAAGGGACGGTCCTATCGCTATTGAAGGTACAATTCGGCGAGCGTGCATCGAATCAAGAGGAACGATCTTCAAAAGTAGCCAACTCCTAGCTTTCGCAGATGAACTCGACGAATTACTAGAAACCTTGG
The DNA here is from genome assembly GCF_943734655.1 of Sabethes cyaneus. NCBI lineage: Eukaryota > Metazoa > Arthropoda > Insecta > Diptera > Culicidae > Sabethes > Sabethes cyaneus. Next base: position 227,201,435 of record NC_071355.1, read on the forward strand.
GAGTGCGGAAGCAATTTACGCCACACTAAAAACGGATGCTTGGAGGGTTGGGTTACAAACCAAACCATGGAAAACCGAATATATGGTGGGAAGGGACTTCAAAGAAAACAACGTTCGCCTTCCATGGACAGTGACTATTAACGGCAATGAACTGGAAGTGGTCGATGAGATTCTATATTGGATCTCTGGAAGCTGGAAGTCGAGTTTACTGTTTCCTCCGTCAAATTATTCGATCAAGGTGCATGCACACAAAGCCGTACAAAACGCTAATCAGATCGGTAGTCCTGTAGAGCTTGCTAAGCCCTGCGCAAAAGGCTACAAAAACTTATCGTTTATCACTCAAACGTATGTTTTTTACTGGGGTATAACTGGGGGAAAACAAAAACAAACGTGTAAAATCAATGTAAAATCTAACAACAGCAACAACAAATCGCGCGTCGATGTGTGCGTACAATAAACGTCAGCAAGCTCAATACGGACTTGAAGCTGTAAGTTGGCGTACGGAAGACATATGTGCACTTGCCTTATTTGAACGTAAGGTGTTGCGGACTATTTTTGGCAGAGCACAAACGGATAGCGGAGAGTAGCGTAGGCGTATGAACCACGAGTTGCAGGCGTTACTTGAAGAGGTTCCTATCTATACTTGGCGAAGGTTAGGAGACTACGGTGGGCCACGTCGTAAAGATGCTGCTGAAATCCGTTCTCTTCAAGTACCCCACGAGCACCAGGAATAGTAGGGTGCAAAGCGAAAAGTGAAAAGATGGCTCAACCAAGTGGAAGCCGACTTGCGTGTGTCGAGAAGTTCAACGAATTGACCGAGGAGACCAATGAAGAGAAATTCTTGATACGGCAAGAGCCACCCTGCTTTATGCTGCTAGAACGAACGAACAAATGGTTGCTGGTGTCATAAGTAAGCTAACAGTGAAGAAAAATTGTATTGAAATATTTTTCTGCCGCCGAGTTAAAGGAAAGAAGACACGAAGAGAATCTCTTATAATGCAGATTGAATCTGTTAAGAAATCAGATGAGATTTGTTCGTGGATTTTAAGGTGGCGTACGATCCAGCCAAGCAAATTGTGCCTTGGTAGATAGTGATTGAACATAGTTTTCTGACGAAACTGATCAAACTGATTCGCTGAGTGGATCAAGCGTCAAAATAGCGGGTAAGACCTCGATTTCGAGGTAATGGACTGAAGTAATGGGATGCGCTTTCAAACCTGTTATTCAAAATTATTTTGAAAGGTGCAGTACGAAATTCAAAGTAGAAAGGAATTGTATCATAACCATCATTACGAGAACTTAATTTAACTTGGTTTTGTGGATATCATCGAAATTATCGGACGCGATCGCAGACCTGTAGAAAAACCTTTTAGGCCATTTAAGGGGAAACCGAAAGTGGCTCAAAGATGGCTGGATAAATGGCTACCATTCGAAACATGTATTGCTTTGCGCCTTAAAAATGCATCTGTATTGGCAGAGCACGCTTTCGCCACGTAATCAGTGCTTCCAGCGCTGTTATAATGTCCTAAAACTTGTAATTCAATTTATCGATCTGCTGTGTATCAATAAACGCTCAGCAAAACATAATTGCTAATGGAAAATAAATTTAACTGAACATATCGATCATTACGTGTTCATAAAAGCGACCAATGTATAATTTGGAATTAGTTAATAGATATTTGGTTACGCACATATTTCGTTGAACTAGCGATTTCCGAAAAAACAGCAACACAGTATCAAACTTTCGTCACATCAATGAGCTTTTAAAGAGCTTTCAACTTTCGCCACATCGATGAGCTTAGAGTGAAATAAACAAACAAAACGCAAACGCAGGAATCAAAAACTCAATCCGATGCAAGCGGATTAATTAAACATCCTAGTGATTCTACGCATTATTCAATTGCTGCTGTTAGTTTTGATTGAATCGGAATGCCTTGATAAAGAACACAAACCATTTTTCGGGATGTTTGTAGTCAGTGCGGTTGGCTGCGGATCAGCTGTTTATGTTTGCAAGCTCCGCTATTTGACATATATTACCAATACTAATGCAATATTCAAATAAACGTTTAGGTTTTTAACGAACACATGAGATGTACAGTACAATGTTTGTCGCACTAACACAACAACGTTAGCCACTTTCGGTTCCGCCTTAAGGCGGATATCTATTAACTAATTCCAAATTATACATTGGTCGCTTTTATGAACACGTAATGATCGATATGTTCAGTTAAATTTATTTTCCATTAGCAATTATGTTTTGCTGAGCGTTTATTGATACACAGCAGATCGATAAATTGAATTACAACTTTTAGGACATTATACTTATACTTAGCTTAGCTATACTTAGCTTACCGCCTACTTAGCTTCGAGGTACGATGCTGGTCTAACAAGCCAGTCGTCGCATGTTCGAATCTCGGTTAGACGGTGCTTGCTTGATAGAGTCAGTAGGATCGTTACACTGGCCTCGTAATTTTCCTGTACTCTAAAACAGCCGGCTGCGAAGTCTGTCGATAAAGAAGGGTAATGTCTAATGACGGTTTAAGCCCATGACTTTTAGGACATTATAACAGCACTGGAAGCACTGATTACGTGGCGAAAGCGTGCTCTGCCAATACAGATGCATTTTTAAGGCGCAAAGCAATACATGTTTCGAATGGTAGCCATTTACCCAGCCATCTTTGAGCCACTTTCGGTTTCCCCTTAAATGGGAAGCAGTGAGATTGCCACGCATCATGAATACTGTGCAAATGGCAGAGAGAGAGAATGTGAGCAGATGGCAGAGAATATGGGAATCCAAATGGAGTTGGTGTCCAGGTGGAGTAGGATGGGGAATGATTTGATGTAGTCGAGGAAGCCGCAACATGCGATATTAACGTCTAATGATGTGTGGAAGTTGCGAAAAGCGTTTTCTGCGGATAACGTAGCCAGCTAAAGTACAGTAAATGGTATTGCCGGTGGTCCTTTACGGACATGATGTATCGACGAAGTAGAAAGTAGATCGACAAGTGTTTGGGGTTCGAGCTGGCGTTCGTGGTCGCTCAAAGTTTTGTATATACTATTTATGATTCAATTTTTGATAATCATTCCCGGTAATTTTTGAACAACTCTATTGAATTTCTCATTTTCATGATTTCTAGTACCTAATAGGCTTTAGTAGCCTCAGTTAAAAGGCACTTTTTCAAGAGTAGCAACTTCATAAATTTGTTAATAGTGCGCTCTTGTGATTTTGACGAAATTCTAACTGTTAGCGCCCTGTTAATTTAAGTTACGGACATTTTTTGATGAGTTTTTCAAATTCTGGCTTGCACTGTTTCGGCAAGAAGGATGAAGGCCTGATGCTATCTAAACCCGTTCCACCAGACGTGAAGTAAAAACAGCATCCATTTAGATTTAAGAAGTAGAATGTGCGCTTATTTTTCTCTCATGAATTCTTTCATTGCTTTTATATGAGGAGACCAACTAATTTGGGTGCAAATAGGAACCATTCTTTTATATCAGCACCAGTACCGAACGACAGCTAAGCTAGCTAAGGAAGCAGATTATAAAAATTACACCGAAAATACGCGATAACAGTTACTTTGGTGGGGGAAAGCGTCGGATGACAATTGTTTTTCAAGCGAGAACATTTTAATTTTCAATTACCAGTCACGGAAATGCTCTCCTACCGCGATAGCAGCAGCAGCAGCAGCAGCAGCAGCAGCGATGTAAACGACGGAAGCACAGAACAGAAGTGGAAGTCCGAACGATTCGGCGATCAAAACTGGTAACAGCGTCTTTTTTGTTTTTATTTTTCTTTAGGAAGGTTTTCGCACAGAAGCGAATAACAGCAATATAAGCAGAACGGTCGCTGCCAATCGCATAGCAGCTTTCACATGCTTTCGTGTGCATTCGTATGCGTTCGTGTGTTTTCGTGGAAAAAAGTGACTCGCCACCGCCAGGTTCGCTAGTATCTGTAGAAAGTAGCGTGTACGTGTTTGGATTTCTACTTCCACTTCTGTTCTGTGACGGAAGCATAGTGAACACAGTGCTATAGCAGAAGCAACAGTCACAAAATCAGGCACACTCGTGGCACCTACCATCAGTCCAGTGCAGTGCCAGCTTTCGCGGGCGTCGTTGGCCGCCTGAAAGGGGTGTGGGAGTTTCGCTGGTTTTTTCTGCCAGCTCCCCTATTGTGCTGGCAAAAGTCACTCGCACTGGGAGCCTCATGAATATGCAAACAGCGTCAAGCTTTCAGATGTTTTTCTTTCCTGTTGCTGCTCGCGCTTGTTCCTTTAGCTCTCCTTGCTAACCGGTCGATCCTGTGACCGGGAATTTTCCGGTGCGATAGGCGGGCTGGCTGCCGATATCATGGTTGAAGGTACCTACACTGGAGCACCGCAAAGTGTTCTTTCTCACAGTAGTTAGAGTTGTCAATTGTCTCTCACTGATTTCCTATTTTCTACCCGCTTGTGTGTTGCGGGTGATGAGGTCGTAGATAGTGGTGAAGGGCAAAGGACAAAGCGGTTACGGGTTATGTTTTAGTTACACTCAGGGTCGGCTTATATGCGCTGTCCGCAAGGTACGTGGTTTGAATTTATTTATAAATTTAAAAGAAATAGGTATTTGAGCAACTAAAATTATGTTCAAAAATTTTTCACCGTTTTTAAGTGCTGATTGCCTGCATCATCGTAGGGATAACGTCAACCCTGTTGCCTGCTCAATTAGAGCGAAAGGTTCAATCAAGGTGTATTGCAAATAACGTAATTGATAGATTCTACGCCTTTTTATGTATATTTTTATTCCTATGTGCATTAAAATTAGATGCATAGTTGATTGTTGAACATTAAAACAAATTATTCGTGTTCATCGTTGAGGATTCGAACTAAAATTGGGTGCATTGCATTTAATATATTCATCATAAATTTTAAGGTCAGGCAATTTAAATTCTATGCAGAATATATCAATGTTTAATTTTGTTCAAGTGAGCAATTTCTAAACAAAATTACGAAAGAGGCCACTGCGGAACAGTAGAATATACTATCCGCTCAACACCTTCATCAAGAAACGAGCATTGTGCAAGCGGCTTGTCCTAGTGGCAGGCTTGTGTATGTTTTGTCACATTTTCAAACCCGGAAACACCTGGGTATGCACATGAATATGTACTTCACCGCAGCGCTGTTCGTTGATTGTCAAGCAACTTCCAGACATTAATAGAACAAAAAACAAAATGCTAAATAGGAACAAAATGGCAGAAAATTGCAAAGGGGAGGGAGCGCATGGTGGTACGTTACCGTTTCGTGGGGTGTGTTGTCTGCTCTATACCGGAGGCATGTTGGTGTGGTTTTGTTACGATACGGTGGCACCTGGTTGGAGAAGCTGGGGCTTTAAACGGCAGCGCGTTTTCTTACAGGGGAAAAAAAGGTAAAAGAGACACAACCGAAAACGGAAGATTATTGGCACATACGATGTAATACTTGCTGGGTTGTCAGTGTATCATTACTGCTAGGTACTGTATGAATGTGGGTGGGATGAAAATGTGGCGCGAAATGAGGTTAATGGGGTGTGAATGTACAAGAGATAATGATGACAACGGGGGGAAATGTTTCAACAGTTGATCTGAAGAGCAACGATATAACATGACTTGTGCTGTACATTGTTGGACTTTTTTTCTTTGCAAACATATCTTTTGTGACATTTTTCTTCCTTTGTTAGCTTCTCCGGAATGATTGTTTTGTAGCTTCTCTTGTTATTGTTTCTCCTTGCGTGCTTCTAGCAATAGTATTTGGAAACTGTTACCTTTGACTTTCCGTACAACAATGATAAAGGCTTATCGCTCTAGCAGATGCAATATGATCATTAATTTTCTCCCCTTCCTAAATATACATGATTTTTAGGCACATGTTTGCAATTGCATATCCTCTTTCCGCGATCTCGTCTTGATTTTTCGTTTCGTTTTATTTTAATCAGAACGTACTAAATAATCGAATTCCACTATTGTTTGATCCTCGTTACCTAAGGTCCTATGTTTGATTTTAACGATTGTTTGTAACACGTAGCATCTAGAATTACATACAAATAACCTAGCGATTGGCGTAACAGTCACTTCGCCTAATCGATTCTTCGAGTTCTGCTTTGAGCACTTTTAAAAATGCAGTTTACACTTTCTCCGATTGGTTGGATGATGTTGTTTCGTAGTCAGGAACACATTGTTCAGAATTTTTTTTTTTATTTGATTCAAAATTTCTTCTCTTCTTTTTACAGGAGCTATTTGAGCTTACATTGTAACGCCGCAGTTAAATAGATAGATTAGAATGTAAAACAAAACATTCAATAGCGCGTTTAGTGTTGAAGTTCCTCCCAGTGTGAGATTTAGATTTGGTTCATCTTTAATGAGTTGAAGCTTACAAGTGTCGATCAAATGGACTAAAATCCACATCACATCTAAGAAAAATCCATTTTTGCCGTTCCGTGCTTTAGTAATTTTGATACTGTTGATAAGGAGATGTCTTGGACGGATTGATAGAATTTTGAATGGTGTACGATGCAATCTCATTGAGATGATAACGTTTTATTTCCTTTTACGAAGAACAGTACAGTGTTGGTAATTGGTGTCGAAAGAGAAAAAGAGTAACAGTATTTAACAGCCGAAGCCGACACGGATAAGACTAGAATAATGTCTCCTTCGACCACTTGCGGGATGGACCGGGTATGCTAGGGTCCACTGGCGACAGCGGCGGTTGGGAGTTATCTTCGTCTATCGTTAGTATAGGTAGTTCAAGAATCACAGAAGGGCTTTTGATATTACTGCTATGGTTTTTAATTATAACATTAACTTCAACGCACTTATTATTACTTTCATCTTCGACTGGATTGCTATTATCGTCGTTATCGTTATTATTATTTTTGTTCGTCCTAGTGAGACTGTTATCTTTAGTGTAATGGCTAACTGAATGACTGCTAGGTGGATTACTGGGCAAACTACATATGCTTGGGCGTAGTTGTGGTACCGCCAGCGAAGGGGACCGAGGAGATGGAGAACGATCCCGACTGTCATTTTGTTGCTGTCTTTCGATGATTGCTTTTGTTTCGATTCTAGTCCCTAGATTCACCTTATCAGCTTTCAGCTTCGACTTACCACGACGATTACTATTTGAAAGACTACTTAAACAACTAGTATCATTAGGTTTTTCGATATCAACATAAATAGTATCACTAGCGGTACCACGGACAGCATGGTATTGGGGCAGTTGCAACTGGTTACTGCTGCTACTGCTACTACTAGCACCACCACCAACGGCAACGCCAGCTTTAGTAGTCTCTGCGGAACCGGTCGCTGAATTACTCGAACCGGGTATTGTTATTACCACCGGGGCGGCGGAATATTCGCCCTCATCAGCAATACTGAGCTCATCGCTATCAGTGCTAAATTGCTGCAGATCTTCGTCGGTATCTGCACAGCTATCGTCGAAAACTGAATCCGACCCGCAGCTGTGTAGGTCACTGTCTTGGCAATCTGCCGAAGACATTTTGAAGGAACTAAGCGAAGCGAGAGGAGCTCTACGAACGACACTGCTGCTAGGATCACGGTTCCCTATACTAATGTCATCTATTCTAGTGTTACTACCGTAATTCTGCCTTAGCAGTGTGTGGTTATAGTTAATATCAGCACCATTTGTATCAGGATACGCAGTTATACAATCGATCGAGCTTTCATCGTAGGATGTCCGTTTCCTACTGACAAACTGTTCCCGCGCCGATAAACCCGTAGTCGTGTGCGCTATTCGTTCGCTTGGACAAGGCGAAGATTTTGGCGTGGCTTCGATAATGTTAATCCCGGGATAGAACGCATCCCAATCCGCACAAGTTGCCCCTAACGTAGAACCATTACTGAAAACTTGTCCACGATCGTCAACACGACTGTGCCGTCGCGATTGCGATCGCGACATCGGTGGCAAAGAAGATAACCCTAACGTAATGGCCGAACATCGTCGTTCTAGGAAAGAACTTTCTGTACTACAGCAAGTCATCGCACTGCTTCGTCGTGACTCCGTCCCCTAGAAAATGTACGGTCAATCTTTAATTAATATTCTTCAATTTCAACAAACCAAACTCACCCTTCCAGGAACCATCAAATAATTGCCTGGTGGATAGCCCACATCTACCGTCGTAGTGTACTGATCGAATTCGTCATCAGCTTCCTCGCCGTCGCTCTCTAAAAAATAATCGTCCTGGCCGAAACTATCACCCATATTGTAGGCACTAAGGATCCGCGAGGATACCGAAACACTGTTCCGATGGCTTCGGCTGCTGGCATAGGAATATCGCCGCTGAGGGTTCAGCAGACTGCTGTACCCCCCGCCGATGGACGAAAACCGAGAGTTTCGGTTCAGCATCGGCGGAGCGCTGACATTACCCAGCGACATCAACCGATCGCGCTTCAAGCCCGGATAGTTTACGTGCAGCTCCTCCTGGAGCAGAGAAAACGCCGTGGCTTCGATGGCTTCCTGCAGTTCACGTTCTTCTTCCTCCTGAATGACGGCGGCTGCGACAGCCGCTATCGTCGGGTCCTGGAATGATAAAATAGTATCAGAATAACTATAAATTGTTTTTGAACGTTTTTGTGGAATTTCCGAAGCAACGAGAATGTTATGAGAAAAGTCTATTTAATATACATAGTAGATTAAATGCACATTCCTCCTAACTTTCCCATTGTTAATAACATATTATTAAACTGTGCACCGTTTGATAGTGAAAGATGTAAAGATTAATTTGGTTCTCGTAAATTGCGTAAATTGGTTGACAGTATTCGATTCACACGTTGCGGAAAGGAGCAAACAAGATTTGCGGAGAGGCACTAGACAGGAATCCGCAACGTCAAGGAAAATGAAGAAAAGAAAAAGGCAGACCCAGAGGCTCATGGCAACGCAGCTTAGCCAACGATACCCGAGCATTTGACGAGAATGTTTCCTGGCGATAGGATTTCTTCCCTTTATTCTGCTGGACCGGCGGACATGGAAGTAAGTAAGTAAATTTGTGAAGAAAGGTCAAATCGAGAACTGTTTTGGAAAACGAAAAAAGTTCGTTCATCTCAACATCTCCAAATGCCGTTGGGCTAGATTCAATTTTTTGATGTCAAAATCTTAGGCATATGGATTTCAATTGAGCGGTGTTTAGTCATAGCGTGCGTCTTTTTCTAGCTATTTTGATCTAATGAAGGGCAGTTTACTCTAGATGTCTCGATGTAAAAAGATGTAAAAGTGAATATCTCTGCATTCCGCTGGGATGACATTGATCTTTCTTCACCATTAGAAAGATGTTTTCAAGTGAAATGCGATGGTAGTAAATTGAGTGCCACACGATGTCACAACAAGAGATGTCGAAAGAAAATTTTTCATGTCTGAAATGCATCTTTATCGTTATATAAACTTGATATTGCATTGTTTTATTTTTAGCGATGATAAATAGATCTATTACGATGACTAATCCAAAGCGCAAAAAATCGTGCAACGCTCAACCAGCTAGAAACTTCGATGGCGGATCCAAGGTTTTGTAGGAAAATACCAGGCGGGCTTGATGAGGTTCCGCACAATTACCAGAAATGTCGGGAGAACAACCTGTCCGCGCATCACATCTTTATTGATTTCAAAGCAACATACGATACAGTCGATCGAGACCAGCTATAGCAGATAATGCACGAACACGGCTTTCCGAATAAACTGACGCAACTGAGCAGAGCTACATTGGAGAGAGTGTTGTGTTTTGTGTGCATCTCGGGGATACTTTCCAGTTACTTTGAGACGCGGCAAAAGTTGGGACAAGGTGACGGCTTATTTTGCATGCTATTCAACATCGCACTTGAAGGGGTGATCCGACGAAATCGGAATCTAGGACGAGTGTTCTAAATATAAATGCGGCCAAGACCAAATACTAAAAGGAAACAAACGCTTGCTTCTCGCGGACGGTAACTGTTGATGGCGACGAACTATAAGTGGCAGATGGGTTCGTGTATTTGGGATTGTTGGTGCACACGGACAACAACACTAGTAAGGGGATCTAGTTGCGCATTTAAGCGGAAAATTAGGCTTCCTTTGTCCTTCGCAAAACGCTAGGCATACACTATGTTCGAGCGGAAGGTACAGCGGACGATATTTGGCGGAGTACAAACTGAAAGCGGAGAGTAACGGAGACGTATGAATCATGAGCTATAAGCACTGTTTGGAGATATTGCCATCGTCATCTGGCGAAAGTCAGTAGGCTATAGTGCGACGAAAACAGTTCTCTTTAACAACTGCACCAACATCAGGAGGAGCTTTTTTGACATGTGAAATATAAAATAAAGGTTTTGTTTTTGTTAAAATCTATTGGGTTTGATTCTTTGATCTTATATTCATCCGATTAGAAAAGAAAGCAATGAGACAAACAAACGCGTGCCGTGAAGAAGCCCAACACCATTGAAATCCTTATAATTATTTTTTTTTTTTTTTGACATTAAAGTGTGGCAACATTTTGACATACAAAGATAATGAACTTTTCTCGGAATGAGTCTCCACTGTGACTGGTGGGATAAAAGTCCGTGTCACTTGTTATTAGAAAATATGTATTTCTATCAATACACTCAGTCTTCAAGAATCTTCATAAAAAACCGTGTTAATACACGATTGCCGGCTATTAGAGTACAGGACAATTACGAGGCTAGTACAACGATCCTACTGACTCTATAGCAGCACCTTCCAGCCGAGATTCGAACATACGACGACTGGCTTGTTAGCAATGTTGCGAATCGAGCGAGAATTCAACCATGTATAATCACACGCGAAAGAGTATGCGAAAATAGCATTCAACACTTACGCCACACACGCAGGCGTAAAAGAAATAGCCGCCAGTGCTGTGTGAGACATTTTGCTACCCACACACTCGCGAACGCTCATCGCTCATCGTCTTCCTGCCTAGTTTATTGCCGAGGCAAAAAACTCGTGGGGAATCAAATGCCCGTGAGGCTGATGGTGCACTGGGATACAAATTTTGCATTAATTTTTCTTCTTCTTCTTCTTCGTCTTCGCCATCGATTCTACTCACGGGCCCTCGCGTGTAATCGACATCAGCAGATCGGGCTGCAACGACGAACGACGAGCGACAACTGTAGCTGTTGGCTTAACACAAACGCGCAAAAACTTATTGCAGTGCATGAAGAAAAAAGAGCGGGAGTTCTAAAGGGGGATGCTTATGCCGGTGTGTTCGTTTGAATGAGTACGCGTGTGTGAGAAAATTAGACCACACGAGTGCGGGCTTCGCAACACTGCTTGTTAGGCCAGCATCGTACTCCGAGGCTAACTGGGCAGATGTTAATTAAAAATGAATTTCATAATTTCTCAGATGTTCCACAAGGCAGTAACGTAGGACCATTGGTTTTTATCATATTATTTAATAAAGTCTGCCATGTGTTACCGAAAGGTCGCATATGCTGACGACCTCAAAATCTTCCGGATCAGTGCTCCCACAGACTTAGTCTTAGCCACAACAAATCATCAACAAGTTTTACGACTGGTGACAATGTTATTTCATGAATATTAGCGTGGCGAAATGCCCTGTAATTACGTTAACAAGAGAAAACCCATTTCAATGAAGATGTGCGTATTTCCATAACAAAGAAATATACGAAATTAAATCACGTCACTTTTCTCTTTATCAAAAATTAAATTGTTCAACTCTTCATACACACACATTCATGTGTTCACAAATCGTCTGCAATCATCTGGTATGTTGCATGCAAAAATAAAAACCTACCTTCAGTGCCTTGGCCGTCGACCGGCTTCGGCTTTTATAGATTACGAGGAACACCATCAGGCCGAAGAAACCGCCGAGGGTGGCCGCTATCCGGACGCCCGTCATCACGTCGTACGTCGCGTAGAATTCCATCCGCTGCCGTTCTCGGTTCCAGTCCGCCTGCGTTTGATTGCTACAGAGATGAGACGAAGGTGGTGAGAGCGAGGAACTTCGTTGCGTGCTGGTGACGCTATCAGTTATCTTTCCGGGCACACTATCTGTGCCGGGGCTTCTACCGTCACTGCTGCTAGTACCGGTCGTAGCGGTAGTGGGAATAGAAGTAGTAGTGGTAGTAGTACTAGTAGTAGTTACAGTAGTAGCAGCAGCAGTTGACTCGATAGGACTACTATTACTGCTAGCGCTGTGGTTGTTGCTGTTATTACTCGAATTGATGGTTAACAGATAGTACAGAGGATGGTACACCGACAGCACGGATGAACATAAACAGCGGTTAGACACGAAGAAGCAAAGTAGAATGGTTGTATGTCAGTGTATTGCGTATACACGTGATATCACGTTGAAGATCATTGATCACATCGATGCGTAGCGAAATGTCAGATTTGTAGTACACGTTAACGGAAATGAAGATAGATCCAGTAAAATAGATTAGAGAGACGAGAAAAAAGATAACAAAATATGAGATGAAAAACGAACAGTTGATTGCATTTTGCATATTGGATGCTGAATTATTCCTACCAAGCAGATGGATTTTTTGTAGCTAACAGAGAAGCAACTTTTAAACGAACAAAACCACGATTAGATACCACAAAATTTACTACACATATGAAACGGTAGCAGCTGTTGGCAATCATCAATATAAAAACAGCTGTTAGGCAGTGCTAGAGAAGGTTTCTCAGCGAAAACGACCTTTTCCGTTTTCCGCTAACCACACTTGACCCGGGATCAGGACCTTTATTTATGGTCGACTAACAGAGATTTATCAAACAGGTGTTTGAAGTTGTGGGATAACCTTTCGAAATAGAATCGTTCTCGGTGAACAGAGTGTTCCTGACCCCAACTGGGCAGTTCGTTCGATCGATGTATAAACTAGACATGTGGTCGGTCGTAATTATGGCTACAAGACGCTACTGTAGAGAGGTTTCACTCCGGACAGCGCTGCTGTGTATGAGGAAAACGGAGTAAGATTTATTGCGAATAGATTCGTCCGCCTTTACAGGCCACTTGACTGCGAAATTTGTTGCTGTCCATGTTCTTGAAGCAAGCAATTGATGTTCAATGTAATCTTAAATTAATAATTTCCGCTTGTAGCGCCAGTGCTTGAGGATTACAAATTTTCCTTCACATGAATCATATCATGTCATGTTACATCATGGTATATAATCATTAAATCATTTTAAATATCAAAACCGACATGTCACGGGTGACATTGCATGTTATAAAGACAATTATACAAGCCATCAATTGGTGTGATTTTTGCAATTGTGGAACGTTTCGCATGACAGCATTTGTTTTCTTTTTCATTTTGTCTTTTACAATGCTGACCGAAGTTCCGGTTAGGTATAAGTCCTATACTGCCATTATCATCGTGCGGTCAACAATTTTCCACTTATTCATGCTCCCTAGCACTGCATACCATTCAGTACGATGGAATCCCACAAACAGCGATGTTTGCAAGCTGCTGCATATAAAACATCCTGCAATTTTCACTTTACTCTTGTGCTCCAGCCCCAGGACGAGCACCCCTTTATCTGTGTGGTTGACCATCGTGGTTTTGTTTATCGATACGTGTACACGGCACACTCGTCGATAGGATGAGGATGAGTTAATGCTGAGAGAGCTCTCGTTAGGATGACCGAGAAATACGATGTTGTCTACTATTCAACTTAGTGTTTCTGTGTTGACTTATTAATAAAATCTGAATAAAGACGCTATTTTTAAAGCCGAGATTATCGCACTAACATTTTACTAAAGATTCTCTACGTAAGTTATTACAAATTTTCCCTTATTTGCAAATACTATTTTGATTGCAAAGCTCATTTTAAGAGGATTTATGTCGAAGTAGAGGTTTTAATAGTATTCAAATAAAGGCGATCAGATTTTGACAAATTATAGTTACTAAATTTCAACTTTTGGAATCGTTTGATCTCGGTCATCCTGCTACACATTCAAATCTATGTGAGAGGCATATATGCAAATAGTGTGTGTGAGAGAGAGAAAGGATTGACTGAGCGGCTTTGCTAATTAGTGATGTGTTGGATGCCCCCCGCAAAGGTTTTTGTTTGCGTGGGCTTCGCCAATAATGGGTTGATAGTTTGGCTGGGGAATGTAGGCTGGAGGTAGGAAGGCTATGGTAATGACCATGTAAATCGTGTGTTTTAATCGAGGCTCGGTTTTGCACCCTACCTGAACACCGGTGTAGTTAGCTGCGGCGGTGGACTAGTTGATGCTGAAAGCGTCCCTGTTGCGTCCAGTTGACCAAAGGATTCGGGATTTGCCAGCAATGATGGCAATTTCGGGTGGAGTGTTGCGATTTTAGGTGGTTGTTGATAGGACGAGTGTGTTGATGATGAAAGTGACGAGATGCTGCTGCTGCTGCTGCTGCCAATGGTGTGATGCGATGTGTCAGTAAATGCAGATGCTCCAGAGAATGAGGATGCGTCAGTTGACGTGGTTGACGAATGCAAAAAGGACAAGGTCGGCGACGACGGATCTGACGCAACTGACCGTCGCGCGGCTTTTCCCATTGCTATGGAAACATTCTCTGAAACGATAAGCGAAATAGACAGAAAAGCGTTGAATTATACAATTTATGGTAAAAGTAGAATATGCGAAATATTCGGATTCGATGGAGTCTTTTGAAACGGTTCCGTTTTTTTCTTTCTTGTTCTCAATCTTCAGGTATTAAGTCGTTAACGGTGTGTGGTTTGCTGGTTCGCTATTTTCGCGGCGAAATGTTTTATAAAAACAAGTGTAAAAGCGTAGAAACTCTGGCGGCTAAATGTAAACATTTTTTTGCGGACACTGTTTACTGAATTAGTTGTTACTGCTAACGTGCAATCATATTCATTTCATGTGTGGTATATTTCACACCCGCCCGTACCGTGTGGCAAAGATGTCTGTGGTTTTGCGGGTCGGTTTTTGGAGGATGCGTTTTGACTTTCGTTTTGTTTTGTTTATAGCCGATGAACACTTCTTGTTTGGGCTAGTTAATCTTTGAACAATTCGAGCTGAAGCAATCATGAACTGGGAAACAACTGAGGTAAGTCGAGCTTGTCTCGTGCTGTAAATAATATACTGAAAACCAGATGGATATAAATAGCCCAAGTTTACAGATACACAAAATATGAACAAAAAATTGAGTTATAAATATGCCGCCTGCGTCCATTTAGTAGGTGTTTGCAAGATGTTTGGACACCAGCAAATTATTCATGAATGTTTCTTGTAAAATCTTGATTTAATATTATGGCAATAAATGGAAGGCAGGTTTTAGCAAGAAATTTTATTTGTAAAGAACAGAGCACACAACTTATGCAGTAGTTTTAGGACAAAATTAAATTATAGTAAAAATTAATAGTAAATTTATGCACATCTGATTTGGAATCAATAAACTGAACTAAACGAAGCTGCAGGAACAGCTCGATTTGAAGCCGTAGACGATATTCAGAAACAATTAAGGTAATAAATTTTTACTTGATTGGATTTTCTTACTTTTCAAAATTATCTTACGGGTTTGTGCTAAAGGTTTCTAAAATTCCATGAAATTTAGTAAACAGCCGGACCTAATAGACTTGTGTACGAAAACAATTGTCTAAAAATGCATGTCTCGATTTTGGCAATAAAAGTATCTGTTTTTGGCAACACAAAATATTTCACTTCCAAATTAAGTTTCAGCATACAAGCTTTAAATGACGATAAAGGAGTGAGCGTTTTGATAGCAGTTCGGACGAACCAAGTAAATTAACAAATTAGACACAGGGACAGGTTAGGAGAATATCGCATGAATCTTTATTTTTTATTTTTTATTTTTTATTTATTTATTTCACTTGTATCGTGGGAGGCAAAAAGCACTTAGATTGAGATAGAAATAGAACTATTAATTTCTTGTCTCAATCAGGGCATAAAAACCTCCATCTTTTAACAAACAATACATTGCATCCTTAGTGAGCAGTAATGCTCTTTAAAAAGGATGTTACTTATTGTATACATATATTGTATATCTTACTAATAAATAACGATTAAATAAACGAGAGGTGCAAAATGAACAAGGAAATGGTTGCCAAAATTATTGAGTTGTTAAAAATCAAGAGTATTATAAATATAGTACTTAAATCCTATTCCTGATAATAATTCGGAAATCATTGCCAATAAATGCCCTATAACAATGGTATTCTGGGTAGTGCCGCATATGCTCCAAGTAAAGGATGGAAGCAGAAATATTGTAAGAAGTCGGACAGAAAATTCAAAGCTGAGGGTATGAAGGAGCAGAAGTCATGTTTCAAAATACCTGCAATACCTGGACTCGTGAATATGTAACCATGTATTAAATCGGATAGTCAGTATGTACATAGTTCCCACATCAAGCTCGCATATTATTTAATTATAGCAGTACATTATATTATAAAACACAGTGTTATGTTAATTACATAATATTTTATGTTTGATTTTGATCTACATGTTTTCAATACACAATGCTGGAATCGTCACGGGGATAGGAAGTCTACATCGCTGTGCTTTCTCCTGCTTTTCTGGTCTTTTTTGTTTTTCTCTTTCTTTTTAGGATCAAGTATGAATAGGTTAAAAGCCCTCTGATGAAGTCGACAACGCTAACAGGGCCAATTGTAACGGAGGTCGTGGTACAAGAAATTAGTATTGGATGTAGATGTTGCATCACATAATAAAACAAATGTGGAGGTATGCAGGTACAGATTTAAAAAGGTAATATTACTTATTTTCTTATTTGCTTATATAATAAGATACACTTAAATATAAACCAGTATTAGATAAATAAACTAGAATCGGGAAGAGGGAGGGACCATCAGAGCACTTGTTTGAAGCGGTGTGCCTAGGGAGAGTGAAACAGTCAACTTTCTAGGGTTAATCTTGGCCCAATTAACAACACATAGCGGATAATGAGTGGGCTCTTCTCCCCACCTGCTGGAGTCATTCTGCATTAAGACGGCTTATTCAAAGATTGACTCAGGCGACTTAGCTCTTGGAAGGAAATTCTCTAAATCCCTGGTACGTGTAAGTGATGTTGCTTACCGACCAATTTCCTTTTGGCCCTTCATACCAGAGTTGGGAAGCATGATTAATCTTTGAATATGTACAACTCTTTTTGACATGATAGGCTCATTGCTATGAACGGATGTTCTGCTAAGGCGGTGGTAGTACCATATATTCATATATTCACAAGCTTTAAATGACGATAAAATGATGCCCTCAGTGTGTTTATGAAAAAAGTTTGCGGTTATAGAATGTTTCGAACAATAATATTTTTATGGCCGTAGGGCTACGTCTTACCGCAGACTGTCAAAGCTTACTTGCACCGGACGGATAGCTCTGGACGTTCTTTTTACACATAAAATAGTTGCAATCGTTGATTAAGCTTAGCTTAGGTAGACTACTCGTAGTTGCACTCTGTGATTGGCCGAACCAGTAAGATTACACAAAGAACCAATTGAATAGTTCAGTGGGAGTGGGAGTAAATAACGGGTAATGGGAGTAGCATGACATTCTCATTGTGCAACATCTACTGATTCAATACTTTAAAAATTGACCAATAACACCGGCACGACCAAAAGGCTGTACTACATGGGAAAAGGAAGGAATATTAAACCGATACTTGTTGTTGCCAGAGACCGCGGGTACCACTGCATCTCCACAAGTATCACGGGATAGGATTTATGTTAGAAGGGGAAGATACAGGTCAGGGTTCATCTTGGTAGATGATATTATCCAATGAAACAACGCGTCACCGATTACATTTCATCTCAACTTTTCGTGATCACCATTGTAAACAAATAGCGTCGTCAGTTGAGTCGAGCTGTTAGGTCGAGCAGTTGAATCGAGTAGTCTAGTCGAGCAGTTGGATCGAGCAATCGGGTTGAGCAGTTGAGTCGAGCAGCCGAATCAAATAGTCCAATCGAGTAGTTGAGTCTAGCAGTTGAGTCGAGTAGTTTAGTCGAGCAGTTGAGTCGAGCTGTCGAATCGACTGGAGCAGTTGTGTCGAGTAGTCCAGTCGAACAGTGGAATCAAGCAGTTGAATCGAGCAGTTGAGTCGAGCAATCGAATAGAACAGTTAAGTCAAGTAGTTGAGTCGAGCAGTCGGGTCGAGTGTTTAAGTGAAACAGTTGAGTCGAACAATTCAATCGAGCCGTTGAGTCGAGTAATCCAGTCGGGCAGTTTAATCGAGTAGTCGAATCGTAGTTGAGCAGTCGAATCGAACAGTCCAGTTAAGCAGTTCAATCGATCAGTTCAGTCGAGCAGTCAAATCGAGCAGTTGAATCAAGCTGTCCTGTCGAGCAGTTCAATCGTGCAGTTAAGTCGAGCAGTTGAATCATGCTGTCCAGTCAAGCAGTTCATTCAAACAGTCGAATCGAACGGTCCAGTCGAGCAGTTCAATCGTGTAGTTAAGTCGAGCAGTTGGGACGAGCAGTAAGTCGGACAGTCGGGTCGAGTAGTCCACACGAGCAGTTAAATAGAGCTGTTCAGTCAAGCAGTCAAGTCGATCTGTCCAATCAAGCAGTTGAGTCGTGCAGTCGAATCGAACAGTTCAGTCGAGCAATCAAATCGAGCAGTATAATCGACCAGTCCAGTCGAGCAGTCTAGTCAACCAGTTGAACAATCGAGCAGTCCAGCAGTTGAGCAGTGACTGAGAATAGAACTCATTTGCTACGAAAACATGACGTCCTGTCAGGGGTCTGTTTTTAATTACCGATAAGCCTCTCATGACGTCCTTTCAGAGACCTGGTTTTGGCTACAGACAAGCCTCTTATATAAATAGTTTCCTTTTTCACTTTTAAGTCAACTTTTCCGATGCAGCTATATACTCGTTAACTAACGTTATCGTTGTTCGACTTGTTTACGTGCGACTATCATTCCGTTGCCATTGTACTCACTCGCGATGTTCACTTTTTCACCACAACGAGGGGCTCGTCAACAACAGCACTTAACAGCAGTTATTGAGGCATTGCTCTCCTCAATTATGCATACAAAATTCTCTCCTGCGTTCTGTTTCTCAGACTGAGGCTGTTGCAGGAAACCTTTGTTGGCGAATACTAGTGCGGTTTTCCTGAGGGACGCTTTATGACGGTCCAAATGATCATCTTGCGACAAATCCTCGATAAATTCCGGGAATTCTTTCAACTTGCAGAATCACCATTTGTTTATAGACTTCAAGGCGGCGTACGATTCAGTTAAATGAAATGAGCTGTGATAGATTATGCTTGAACATGGTTTTCCAACAAAACTGATTAGGCTGATACGTGCTACCACCCTGGATGGTTCAAAATCGAGCGTCAAGATAGCGGGTGAGACATCGGACTCGTTTGTGACATTACATGGTTTGAAACAAGGTGACGGACTCTTGCTGTTCAACATTGCATTGGAAGGTGTTACTCGAAGGACAAGCGTGCAGAGAAGCGGTACCTTCATCACGAAATCTCATATGCTCCTAGAGTTCGCGGACGACATCGATATCATCGGTGTTAACCGTAGAGCTGTGGAGGAAGCGTACACGCATCTCAAGGGATGCATCTCAAGCTGCGAGGATAGGGCTTATCATAAATTCTTCCGAAATATAGTGGCTGGTAGAGAGCGTGGTAGCCCTTCGAGTGTTAGAACTGAAGGTGAAGGTGAAGGTGATAGATGGGATACTTTTGAAGTGGTCGGCGAATTTATTTACCTTGGAACGTTAGGGACATGTGACAGCGATGTGAGCCGTGAAGTTAAAAGGCTGATAGCGGCTGCTAACAGGGCCTTCTACGGGTTACGTAACCTGCTAAGGTCAGGAGCCTGCAACTCCGTATAAAACTCGCGCTCTTTAACACACTAATTCTCCCGGTGGTACTCTACGGCCATGAAGCGTGGACGTTGAGAGAGAATTAATTGTATTAACATCCTCTCGTTTTACGTCCAAAATTGGAATTAACATCCTCATTTTTAAGTCGCCCCAATAGTGGACGTAAAACGATATTTGAGTGTCGTTCGTTATTTTATCCATTCGACTTCGAGCCTTTTGGCCTCATGTCAGTTAGGTGCTTCAGGTAGGGAAGCACATTCTTCCAGATACATGTTCATGCAAGTTTTCTTGTTGTTAGTCCCTGCCTGATTGCAAGAATATAGAAGAATACAGTAGAATATTTGAAAGCGATAAAATATCGCGAGCAAAGTTATTAAGCAGAATTAATTTATATTTCGCAAACATTATATTTCGCAAACAGTAGGAGTTAGATAATTACTATATTTAGCAAACTTGCTTATTTTAGTGTGTTCAGCAACTTTTCTGAAGAAAAAAAATCTTTGGATGTTTTTCAAAAAACAAAAGATTGTAACAGCCTAATACGTGGATTTATGGTTACGCTGATAGTGTAACAAGTTGCGCCATATTTTATCAATAAACTTATCCCAAGACGCCACCCTTGAGAAGTTGACAAGCATTTTTTACGCAATAGCACACAATCGCATTTTTGCGATTTGTCCGATTATTGAGTGGGTCGTCAAAATTTACCCCATTTCAGGACGTTACAAGAATGGCCTGCTAAGAAGTACTCCAAACGATAAATTTTTGACATTAGCTGGGGCCCTCGCTGAAGCTGTTTGCAGTAGGAATAATATCAAGAACATTAAATTCCAAAATTCCGGATCCTTTTCCCCACTCTTTGCTCCCCTCTGAATCCTACACTTGCGAGCCCCAGTTAATGCCATTCTAGTTTAGCAACGAAACCGCTAAATACTCAATAGTACAGAATCTCCATCTCTTGGATTACTTTGCAATGGGGGTGCATGCTTATTGAAATTGGAAACGCAACAGATTACTTTTTTGGAATCATTCAAGCAACTTTTGGTTACTATTTGGGACGAACTACCTCACGATGCATTTCATGATTTTTTACGTCCACTTTTTTTAATTTATTTCATTTTACTAACTGTCAACGCTACCCGAGCAGGGCGAAGAGCAAAATAATATGAAAACAATATCAAACTGTGTTATAATGGTATATTTTGTTATTGAATAGATATGGAGTTACATTGATAACACATTTTGTTATTGAGTAGATATTTAAAACAGTGGTTGTAAGATGAGTTTAATAACTGATTTTGTTATCATATCTTATTTTGGCCTTAAAATGGCATTCGATATATTTCATACAAGTTTATTTATTGATTAAAGAGATTGTTGTTATTTGTTATTCAATACCTTAATAATACTAAAATATGTTATTCTAAACTCTGAATACAGTCATGTTATTGCTTTGTTATTAAAATAACACAAGTAGTTATTCTTTTGGCCTTAAAGGAGTAAAATTTTGGTATAATTTTTTGTTATTTTTCCAACTATGTCAGCCAAAACAAGACCAAATTTTGAAATGAGTTATTCGATTTGCAATAACACATTTTGATATTATTTTGCTCTTCGCTCCTGCTCGGCTAATTGTCCTGTATTTATGAAAATAATAATGTTTATTGGTAACATCGTCACAAAAATGCTTATTGATAACTACCACAAAAGTAAAATATTGGACGAGTAACATATCAAGCAAATACAGTAATGTTCCGATTTTGTCAACTCCCGATTTTGTCTCCCTCCGATTTTATCAGCCTATATAAATTTCGTTTAACATTTATGCTTTTAAACATGATTTTTGAAACTTCTCAGCCTGCTTGAAACAATTCTGATTCCCTGGGGAGAGTTTTTGAATAAAATGGTGCCTTCTTGCGAGTAATTCGGGGTCAAAATTAGGGTATTTTTTTTTAGTAAAAGTTTTACAGTTCCTAAACAAGCAAAGATAGAGGTATACTACATTCAGCAATGTTGTGTATTTTTACTATTTGTGCAACTTTGTCAGACAAGAAAAAGTCATACAACAACTACAAAAACTGCTAAAATAGATAAACTGATTTCAACGATTTTTCATTTATGAGAAATAGGATATTTCTATCTTTGCTGAAGAGGTAGAAGATTACTGTCTTCAACGAAATTTCGTGCAATAATATGCTGTATAACTTTGCAGAACGCATCAATGTTTTATATTGAAACTGAAGAAAAGTAAATTTTTTATTGCCCTTTTAGAGGGATTAATCAAAATTTGAATTCCACTGGACGATAGAACTTATAATTTTAAGAAACTCTTCTAAAGGTTCCATAAACCTAGAACCAAGTTTTCCCGCTCAAAATAAATGCGCACCAAAAAAGGTTCTGAATCAGTGTGCTGTGCCCGGTTGATTAGATTGCGTTGAACTTTCGGTTAATCGATTGAGGGTTAAAATTTAATATTTAGTAGAAGTCTTCGATATTGCAAGGTCTTAAGTCTTGAATTTTTGAAAAAAATTTCGAAAAAAAAATTCCCGATTTTGTTTTTTCCCCATTTGGTCAGCCCAAAATTTAACATGGGGCTGACAAAATCGGAACATTACTGTATATGGAAAAGAGTAACGGAACATAATCTGTGTTCCAGATAGCAGATACCATGCAATTAAATTTAATTTTATCGAAAACAGTTGTGCAGTTTACTACGTACTTTCGAAAACAATGAACCAACGCGAACATTCACAATTCCGACAAAAAATATATAAATCCTCACTTTTTATTGTCGACCACTGTGCCGCGCATTTTTTTTTTGGTCCAGCACATCCAGATTTAATCTCGCCCAAAGGTTATGCATTCCATCCAATTGATTGCACTGTGCCTTTCTGGATGGGAACCATTATGCAAAGTCCTTAATCCGCCTTATTTGACCGTGTGCATAGTGATGTGAATCGCCACATAACGCTACAGTACGAATTAAATTAAGTAAAATAAAGTACCTAATTTATTTTAATATCCCATCGTTAAAAAAAGTTTTCTTAACCTTTCGAAGCAAATCAACTGCTTTCAGATGCCAATAAGCATGTATAAATAGTGTGTATTCATCGCAAACGCATTACTCTAGTATGGTAGTTTTTTTTTTATTCTGTGCCAAACGATGACCGGTCTCCGCCTTTCATGAGATACAGTTTTATAACTGGCAAAGAATCAATGCAAAAAATCACCAGCGGAAATGGTTTATTTAAAATCAATTTCGTCTGCCGATGAAACTTCGCCGACAGAGAGGCAATAAAAATAAGCAATATAAAGTTCAATCCAACCGTCAGCTCCTGGTTACCCACTGGTATCGTCATTTGTGAATTAATTCAGATGGATGGATTTGAAAATTAAACCTAATTAGTTTATAAGTGAAAAATTAGGAAAATAATTTAACATGTTTTCTTCTTTGGACGGTTCACAGCAAGAAATATTTGTTTTTAATTTCTCAGTAACATTTTTAATTTTTTTTCGCTGTGTCCAAGAGGCACCAATTAATTAGTACATTTATCTGCCCATATTCATTACGATTTTCAATCACCAACAAGCGTGTGCTGTCAGTGTGTGGTGATGAAATAACCAGCACCAGGCGAAGAAATAAAAAATTTCCAGACGGTGGTCTTTCAGCGGTGGCATCGAAGCGCATGATTTGGCTGCTTTTCCATGAATGGATGACGTACACGAGCAGTGAGCGAAATTGGCTATATTCGTTGATTGGAGTATAAAGTCCTCACGTCGAACGTATATCCTACCCTTCGCTTGATGGAATTTCTATTGAATGGGAAAAACACACCGTCCGCCATATGACTATGTCTGTACGGCTAAGGTACGGCTGACCAGCGGAGGATGGCTTGGCTGGATTGAAACAGTAGAACAGTAACTGTGTTCAGTCAGTATGATGCGCAATCTATTAGCAGAGCGTATCGGAAATGGCTATGAGGTCAGCTTTGCTGTTTGAGAAACGGTGGCGCTGAAATGCTGGAAAGTCGGTTGTGAGAATGCAGTTTGAGATTATTTTTATTCCTTTACGCGAACAAATAGTTTTTCCATCTTCTGCTTGCTACAACTAACATCTGAAGAAACATCATCGCACGGGCTGATGGAGATGATGGTTTCCGTCCCTCTTATCCGTATATCTTATTTAGCTGGCTGACTAATCAATGTTAGTTGACCGAAAGAAAACTTGAAACAATTTTTATGATTAAATTCCACTAATAATGGAATGGATTTTTTTCATTCAACTTTAGTATTCGCAGCTTAATTAATAACAAACAACAAAATAGTAAATAAATAAATAAATATTTAACAGCATTACTTTAGATAATGAACTTAAATCTAATTTGATTTTCGATTGTAATGTAATGCTTAACATTAACATTGTGCCCCAGTGTTTCAGCTGTCGTGGAATCATAAGATGATAAAGCGCTAAACTTGAGCTAGATGAAAACTGGATAATTAAACTTAATTAATGTCTGGTCTATTTAGAAACCGGAAACATGATTTATCTTATAGCTGCATCTCTAGAGGTCGGTTCTGGAATATTTTGATCGCAGTTTGTTTTGGAGGTATGCACTCGTCTTTTAGTGCTGAAACTTTTAACCCGATAAGTGCAGTTTCTAACAAGTTGTGCTAGAAGCAAGACGAAAGAAGACAACTGGAACTGGTCCAACAGAGTAGATTTATTCGGAAACGACAGGAATCCACCTAATTGCCTTTACGACAGCAGTAATTTAGTGGATTTGCTGCTATGATTCATCTCGGCTGGTCGAGTTGTGAAAAATTCAAGGTCTTTTTTCCCAGAAAACGGTTGTCTTAACAACCGAATTATACATGTGCGGAATCTGTTGTGCGGTAAATTTATGTTACGAAATTTTTAAAGTGAATATTTTGTGTATGAAGTATTCGTGAAGTAAATATTTGGGCTTGAAGGTACCTAATTTCGATCCCCTAAGACATGATTAAATTTTGAGCTCTGACTGAAAACTGAATCTGACTGAAAACTGAAGGGAACCTTCCACCTCCTTCTATGTTTATTCAACTTTCATAATTAAAATATAGCTAAACTTCATTTGTTGTTCCTGTACTGTAGAGTGAGACCGTTAGCGAAGTCCTTCGTCGACGAGGACCGAGCGTCCGGCGTCGACGAGTGCGTCATTTACTAGACAAGTTCCGGGAGCACAACATGCACTAATAATACTAGAACGTTTGCTGGCATTTCCTGTCAAACCCGTCATTTGAGATTTCTTCTCCTACCACCATGGGTGCGGTCTCTCTGATGGCGGTGCGAACCTTTCCCCATCCGTCTTCGAGGGTCGAAGCCACTAGCTCCACAGAAATAGATAGAGTCTCGTGGTCCTTGTCGTTTTGGTTCGCTGTACGTTGGTCAAGTGATCTCCAGGTGGCCTAGTGAATATCTTTGCGGAGAAAGTGCCTCCAATAACTAGCCCTCGGAAAGCTGCGAAGTTTATGCTCCACTGGCCGTTATCGTTCGTTTCGGTGTGCAGGTTATGGGGCAGATCACCGCTATATCTCACTTCCCTGCCAACCTGGGTGTTCATAATCATAAGGTGACGATCTTGAAGTCGCGTGGCAAACAGCTGTCGTACGTTGCCTCCAGCTGTGTGTAGAACGCTTCCTTCTCGGTGTCGGGTGCCTCCGTGCGGGAAGTAGCACGTTAATCATGCTGTAATTGAAGAAACGGCCTTGTGTCCTCAATTAACATCCTCTCGTTGACCCCCTTTCAATCTAGTAGTAGTAGTAGGGGAAAGCCACCATCAATTCAAGGATTTGCCAATGTATGTAGGTAGAATTACAGTAGATCCAAATTTGATTATCAAATGAATTTCACACTAATGCTGTTATAGAATGGCCAAAAAGGATTGGGCGGACCCACAAGCAGAGGCACTTGTGCGCATTCCGGGGTTATAAGAGTCGCCTTCCAGCATAAGGATCCTTCCATGTAATAATCAATTTCGCTGTACCAACTCTAAGCCACGTGATGATTTGTTTGTTTTGAATTGAGAAGTGCCATATTTGCTTCAGACCTTAAGGATTGGCAGGTTGGCAATCCATTCCATCATCCAGCCTTCCACATTTATGATACCAATAATAATACTATTACTAATATCATATTAAGATGAAATGTGGTATATATAGACAAAAATAGAACAATCTCACCAGCAGTCCTTCCTATGGAATAGAGTAGCGTCTTTGGAGGTTCCATAAGTGCTGCTAATAATTAATTTAATTTTTTCATTCTGGTATCCATGTGCAGTATTAAAACTCGTTTTGGCCAAAGTTTTTACTATATAGCAGGAGATGCTTCATAAGCTAAAACGAAAAAAAAATTAAAATAATATATTATATTAGGCTTACCTATTGGCAAGGCTGTGTGGCTCCGCCGCCTGTCCAGAACCGCGGTTTTGAGATCAGGCAGCCGGGAACCACCCAGCATCGCACCTCCTAGGTTAGCTACTCAATAGAGCATTACCAGGTATGGCCACGTGGAGGCGCTAGGTTGGGGCTTGGGATGGCTAGAGCTCTCGTTGACCCTCTTTCAATCGCTTGTCAAATCTTGTTCCCAGCTGGTTGGTAATGCCTCCGCTGTGGTAAAACTACTACACACCTTCTCGTCTTTATGACATATCCTGTCATTAAATCCTGACACTTAAAATTCGGTCAAATTTTACCGAAATCTGAGCAGCAGAACGTTTGGTAAAAATTTCTGTGGTTCATACCGACATCACGTTGGCATCATAAAAAATTTTAACGAACATTCAGCTGCTTAGATTTCGGTAAAATTTTACCGAATTCGGTGCTTTTTTAGTATGTACTGTGTAGTGCCACGACGTCGAATGGCCGGGGTTCTAGATGCTAGCGCAGGACCCTATCGTATTAGGTACCAAGCTTCCATTCCGCAGCGTTATTTCGTTGCCTGCATCCTTGCCAAAATTCCGAGTAAAATTTTCATGATTGTTCGTGTTTGGTTTAGGTAGATTGCCTTACTATGGTTGCGTTATCATGTTTCATGTGGGCTGTCATATTGGCTCTAGGGCCGAGATAACATATTTTTTAATTCAGGTCAAACGTTGTTGTGAGCCGCTCCTAATTGGGAGTGCAGGCACTAGTGTGGATAAAAAACGATGTCCCACTTGACAGTGTTGTATGTCAAAATTTGTCAATGTCGATCTAGAAAAGATGCTTACTATATCTAGTTTTATTAAAGGTCGTCCATAAAACTGAAAAAAAATCGATTTTAGAAGCTTTTACGCTAACCACGCAGATGTTGATCCTGTAAGTTCTAATTTTCTCGTATATTCAGCAATAAAATAAATATTCAATTCAATGCTAAATAAATAAAGCGATTCCCAGTATTGAAATTGCGAATGTAACAACAATGGCAGTTGAACATTCATATCAAATGACTAACCTCTTAAAACAATTCGAATCTATCCGCATCGTGAAATGGAGCTAAATGGAAGTCCAAACATCGTCCAACTAGCTGTCATTGCACAGCCAGTACGTTACTGACGGGAACGCGAAATGCAATCGACAAGCAACAAACGTCCTGACAAACTCCACCCAGGTGCTGTTGTTTCATAGTTTGACATTGTTTCGATTCCGTACACACCGTCTGTCTATACAACAGTAACGCAGAAAACGGTCCCCAGTCGCAACGGAAGGTGGACGGATGGCCGGGACAAAGGAAAGACTCAGAACAGAACAGAACCGTTGGAATTCAGGTCGAGCACTCTCGAGTGAAGCTGGCGAGGCGTACCTACAAACACAACCGGGGAAAACATCATTGTCTGTGAGGTTTTAAACTGTCAGAAGGTATTAAAGCCAGGAGCCGGGAGCTTAGTACTTGTGTACGATAAATTGAAAATTATAACAGTTAGGTACTTTGTTGCTGATGTATGTCAGATTAACAATTAATTTGTTTTTTTTTTGAGATAAACTCTTTTGAACTTTCATTATTGTGCACCATTTGTTGCTCGTTATTATTTCTAACACTTTGTTAATGTAAAGCTGTTTTTAATAATCACTAATTGCATCCTTCCGATTGAAATTTTAATTAAACGTTACGGTAAATGTTAACCTTCAACCGTGCACAAAGTTTAAATCATTTTACTTTCATTCACGTTTCGCAGAGGTAAACTCCATTACCACCAGCCACCGATTAACCATGTTCCAATCGATTCCCTGCACTATGTATTTTAGTTTCTCAACCAAACGAACAAGGCAAATAAAAATGCCACGAATTATGTAAACAATTCAGCACGCTCCACTAGTTAGAAAATGTAAACAATTGGCTCATACGGCACGGTAAGCGAGTTTCGTCGGTCGTGTTCTTACTCGCCGCTGTTGGTCCTCCGGATTGATGCTGACTGACTGACTGATATTCGGACATCAATGGGTACCCACAGAAGCATTGACCTTGCTGGGATTACATTGAATTTTAATCGAAAATAATAACGACGTCAGTGTATAGTGAACATGCAACATTAGTCCGGAACATCGTTATGTTAGTTGTTTGCAACCAAGGCAGAATGTTTTGGAAACTAAACTTTAAAAAAAATTGAATTTTAGAGTTTGGTTGGATCTGGTCTTGCTCCACGTTGCAAACATTCAAACAGGAGAAATCAATGATTGCCGCTAGACAGTTAGACAGCTAGATTTGAGACTGTAAAGTGTTAGTGATGATGAATTCGGATTAAACTTCTGTCCACACCGATATTCTATCTTACACTAGCTTGTTGCTCCTGACTAGTGAACTCATCATTTAGCTTCCCGCAATATCTTCCCACACATGTTGCTCTGATGGTAATAAATCACCCAGGCTGCCGTTCGTTTCCCGTTCCTGCATAATAGTGATAGCAACACATGGGACCATTGCAAGAATATGCAGATGCTAAACTACCTACCAACTGCAAAAGTTACTCGATCCAACCAGCAGACCAACTAATCTTAGTATTCACTTGCTAGTTGTTCATTCATGGAGGTCCGGCTAGACAGGCCAAAAGTTGTACTGGGCATGATTGTAACGTACAGAGATACCAATTATTCGTTGCTTCTTCCTTACCGTGTAGAACCGTGTAGGAGTAGGAGCAATATTGCCCACTAAGAGCAATCTTCACCAAATGCCTGTTGATTCAGGATGCTGGGCGGAATACAAATTGCCATTTCATACCATTATTTCTCGCACGGTGTGATTGCTTTGCTATGAATTTTGGGATGGTGTAGTCGCACTTTCCGCTTCCATCGCTTTCCTAGGGTATCATCTGTTTAATATTCCATCCCACAGCTACCGTCTGATGGCTGTACGTTTATCAGTTGAACCTCTTCTAAGCATTTTATAATGGTAGGTAAATTTGGGTAAAGTCAGTGTATTCTCGAACCATGACCATTGTTCACTGTAAGAATTACGAAAAGGACGTTTACGATCGACCGTCAGTACAATTGAATTGGGATGAATTCATTACTGCCGGTTTCCGGAGCTGATAGCTTTTCCCGTTTCAAATTTTGCGTAGATGAAATAGGTTTAAAGAATCAGTTTGAATTTAGTTGAATTGAAAAGTTGTGCTGAACTGAACAATTCAGTCTTTATCAGTCAGTAGAAAGAAAAATTGTTTTTTGAGAAACCAAGCGGCAATGAGCAGATACCGAGGTCAGATCTGTGCTAGTATTAAGGTAAATCACCCCAAATTGAGAAACAAACAGAAAAAACTGTTGTTCCAGCTCGTTTTTAATCTAAATAATTTGTCAACATAACAAATCATTGGAAGAAAACGGTTTTACTCAGCCGTTTTTATTATTTATTATACCTAGAGTGAATTAGTGATGCTGACTGTTGCCAAATTATTAAGAAAATTAATTTCATAGTAGACGATCTCCGGCATG
Organism: Sabethes cyaneus; assembly: GCF_943734655.1. NCBI lineage: Eukaryota > Metazoa > Arthropoda > Insecta > Diptera > Culicidae > Sabethes > Sabethes cyaneus. The sequence continues at coordinate 227,231,160 of NC_071355.1, forward strand.
AATATTAAAACCCCGTCAGTGGCGGCGGTCTGAAAAGAATTGACTACGAAGCCCGCGAAGCTGACAGAACCACAAATTTCATTTCGTACTCGTACTAGCAAAATTCCAAGAGTGCATTCAGAACTAAATGAGTGGTGCCGGTGAGAGTTGCTGGCTACAAATTATTCTTCATTCGCTAGTTTAATTTTTAATTAACCTCCCGAGCTAGGCAACGCTTTTCTTGGATTTCACTTAGCAAACGATTTTTTTTTTGCACAAGCTTTTTGTCTGATTATATGTTTAGTCTCTAGTGTACTTTTGCACGTTGCAACTTTTCCGACTTTCTTGACACCGTTTTCTCTCCCGTGGAATAGTTTCAATTTTCCCAAATCCATTTTTGAACAAGAAACATGAAAATGTATGAATAAAACACGTCTTCATTACATCAGTCATTTCAACTTTTCCACTATCCCCGAGCAAGAATATTCGGCCAAAAGTTTTGCAATTAAAGTTAAAGCTTCACTTGGTCTTGCCTTCATTTTTTTCCTTGCCCAGCATCACTGCTGGAAGTTATGACTGTTCGGTTCATTTGTAATGGCTTTCGAAATGACTACAATTTAATAGATGAGCCATAAAACTCGTCGACACTGCATAAAGCTAAAGCATTTCGGTTGTTCGGCGCGAAACCGTGCTACCACTAGAGAGAAACATTGGTCACGGAATGACACGCACGGGGAGTGCAAAGTATAAATATTTACGACATGTTAATTAATGATGTCATTTTGCGAACAATGTGTACCCATTGGTTGTTTTTGCTTTTGCGGATATCGATAAAGCCAGCTTACTTATCTGGGGGCTTACAGTCTCTTGCGCTGGGGTAGTTTATAATTTTCGTCTGTTAAATATTGATTCCGATGAGGGATAAATTATTTTTTCAGCTGAAAATTTGTCATGGCGATGGCATTACTCGTGAAATGCAGTTCGCATAATTAGTGTATAATTGCATTATGGTTATGTTATTTTTGGTATCCGGCTGTTTTTAATTTTGTTTGTGAATCTCCATTAAGGCAGTTTCCTTTCATGACCGAAAAAATGACGAAGGAATTTGCTTGTGTGTTTGGAATTTTTGTTACTAAAATGGTTTACGACAAACATTTCTTAAATTAGTTAGCCTCTGCATAGTTTAAGAACTCTCGGTATAAACTAGCTTATTACTTTAATTACTATCGCTAGAAGAAAACAGCCATTTTGATAGCTTCTAAAGATAAGAGGTGCAAACATCTGCAGTAGAAGAAAATGATAATTGTGCGAACGTAATCTATTATCCGGAAAACTGCGGACTTCGCATATCTTATGCATGCCAGCAGAGATAGAGACTTGATATAAAAACTGTGCAAACAAAAACGTGCTATGAAAAATAACAAGTTCATTATTGCCGTGTCCGCAGGCAGAAATGGTGATGACATCCATTGCATAGTTTTATAGAGTCACTGGGTCCATCTTCGAAAGGGGAAAGTTACGAAGACATTTTAATTAGAAAATACGACGAACGATGTGACGAGGAAAATTTACGTTCTTTTGTTTTTTTTTTTCATATTTTGAGATGCGTCCTCGTATAAAACAAACGTGGAACAAGGCATACTTTAACTTTTATTGCATATTGAATTAGAAATTCTATCCATCAGAAAGTTTTCCACACGTAATTTCTCATATAAAATGATTGCATTTGTATAATAGTAAAAACTGATGGATACTTATAGAGTCAAATATCTTTTAATATTTTCATCTGTGATTCACAGGCACAGGCTTGCATAACACATACAAATACATTGGACTTTTGGAAAAGTTAACTCTCAGAAAAGTTGATTCTTCGGAAAAGTTAAGCGAATAATAAGTATCAAGTAAAAGTTTATTTTTTCGTTAACTTTTCTGAACTATTTAATTTATTGGTTGTCCAAGCGTTCATTCACACACGTGTATTTTCCAACTATGTTTATTTTTTTATTTTTTCGGTTTTTCTTTTTATTCACTCGTAAATGATTCTAACGCGGTTTTGTCGTCAACGTAGAATGATTAATGGAACGAACTGTAAAATTTCGATATAGACCGAAAATATATTGGGTTGTGCAACGGCAGGTTGGGCTCGCACCCACGCTCTTTCGGTTGGTACCTGAATATTTTACTCACTAAATTACTGCTACCCGTTATATTAGGTGATGTAATACCTTGCTTTTTGTTTTATGCTCCTAATTCTATCATTTTCGTATACGCACCACACACTCGGGAGAATTGGGAAAATGAAACAAAAAACTATATGGCAATAATAGAATTAGGAGAATAAAACGCAGTTTTTGACCAATCTCATGTTTGATTGTCTTGATATTTATAATGAGGTCATGCATTATTTAATTCTTTATAATGATAGGTTTTCCAATAGACCGAGGGAACGGTAGAAGAAAGTAATGCAATTATTGGTGTAGTATCCAATCAGAGTGGGATAAGGCGTGAAGGGCAAAAAAACGGAAAAATTGAATATGGGAGAATCATTGAAGTAACGCTTACTAGGTTTGTAGAACGGTCCTCTTTACCCAAGGGATAAGGGATCCGCGGATTAAACCATGTTATCTAGGGCATAGGGGAAAAAAAGGGCTCGATTCCGGTTATAATCGTATCCGGAATCCCATTATAACTATTCCCTAACTTTGAAATGACTGACATTTTGACTGAACCGTACGCCACCTTAAAATCCACAAATAGCTGATGAGTCTGAACTGACCTGACCTAATGAGACAACCAATATCTATGTATTCCCGTGAGATCTGCCATGTCAAAAAGAGCCTCCTCCACTAGTGAAAACAGTGGTCCTTCGGTGACCTTAAAAATCTTGAAAAGCTGATATCTGTTAATATATGACGTTTCATATTCATTTTTCAAAACGAAAAAATTGCAGCGATAGTGATAGTGAGCGATCTTGGCGTGGTTATGGATCAAAAATTGTCATTCGATCAGCATCGATCTGCGATAGTTGCCAAAGCGAATCGGCAACTAGGATTTATAACTAAGCTCTCTAGAGACTTTACGGAGCATTACTGCCTTAAATCGCTGTATTGTGCACTAGTTTGACCAATCCTCGAAAATGCTTCATTGGTGTAGTATCCTTATCATCTATCATGGACTCTACGGCTAGAACGTATACAAAAACGTTTTATTCGTCTCGCTCTCAGGAACCTACCATGGACGACCTTGTAAATCTGCCGCCGTATGGCGATCGCAATAGGTTGTTAAACTTGGATACGCTTGAAACACGACACAAGATTCAACAAGTACAGTAGAGACCGACGAGTTCAACAGCATTACTATACTAGTACAACTTTCATCGCACCATCCATGATCCGCACTTTTAGCGTGGCCGAAGAATTGTTCGAGCTCGGTGTACCAGCACGCAATTTTAACAATAGATTAAAAAGATGTTCTGTTTTTAGTTTTGACTTTGTTAATTAAGTTCATTAAAGCCACTATAAGCTGGATGGAAAAGATTAATCTATACCTATAAAAAAGGATTTCTGTCTGTCTGTCCGTATGCTCCTTATAGAATCGAAAACTACTGAACCGATCGGCGTGAAAATTTGCATGTGAGGGTTTTTGGGCCAGGAAAGGTTCTTATGATGATTAGAGACCCCTCCCCCCACTAAGAGGGGGGGTGGGGGGTCTCCCATTCAAATGAAACACAAATTTCTGCATAACTAGAGAACTAATCGAGCAAATGGAATCAAATTTGGCATGTGGGTGTTTTTGGAGGCAGGATTTTTTTCTATAGTGAATTGAGACCCCTCCCCCCTTCAGGAGGGGAATTATAACCCTTGCCACCTATGAGAGGGGGTGGCTCCCATATAAATGAAATACAAGTTTCCTCATAATTCGAATACTAATCAAGCAAATGGAACCGAATTTGGCATGTGATGGTTTTTGGAGTCAGAATTTTTTGCTATGGTGTACTGAAATCTCTACCTTTTCTAAGAGGGGGGCTCCCATACAAATGAAACACAAATTTCTGCATAATTCGTAAACTAATCAAGTAAATTGCCCTAGAAAACCTTCAAATGCTGAATTTCGTTCCATTTATTTGAATAGTTCTCGAGTTATGCGGAAATTTCTGTTTCATGTGATGAGAGCCCCCCTTCCAAAGGGGGGAGTGATTTCAAACCACCATAGAAAAAAAATCCTTTCTCCAAAACTCTGACTTGCCATATTTGCTTTCATTTGCTTGAATATTCATCATAAGAATCTTCCCCGGCCCCAAGAATCCCGGTATACTAATTTTCACGCCGATCGGTTCAGTAGTTTCCGAGTCTATAAGGATCAGACAGACAGAAATTCATTTTTATAGGTATAGATATTGTAAAAAATGTTACGAAAAAAAATTCTCGAAATTTCGTTCAAATTCAAAGAAATCAAGACATAATTTCGTTTCATTTCGAAAGGGAGGGGGTGGTCCCTAACAAGGGGGACATCTAAAGAGGAAAAAAGGGCGTTGTTTGTCTTACAGTACGCGAATTGTCGGCTCGATAGCAAATATACAAGTCTCGGGTAATTTTTCAAATAGACCTATGTGACAATGACAGATTCTCATCGCGTCTCCTCTCTTCCGCTGTTCACGGCTACATAAATGCATAGAAAAGAAAATTTTTAAAACTTTTAGCTATCTAGTGACATCGGCAACCGATTCATGTAAAGGTGATGTGTTAGAATGCATTAGTAATTTCGTAAAAACGGAAGAGAGGAGACACGAAGAGAATCTCTCATTGTTACACAGGTCTGTTTGAAAAATTACCCGAGAAGTGGCTGAGAGATAACGGGCGAGTTTGAAAATGATAAGGGGTGGCTATTCATAAGATGGGAATGGGATGTTTAAAGGTTCGGTTTCTCTTTCATGTACATGTACATGAGACATCCCAGGCAAGATCGGGCACTCAGCTAGTAAAAGTTTTCAAAATATTTTACAAAGAATTCTTGTACAGTTTAAAAGATAATTGTGAATGTGATCAATCCAAATACATCAAATGTGAAACTATTTTCTTAAAGTGCAAGGTACATTAATCGCTTAAAACTTTCACAGCTAGTAAATATATGAAACGGTTGGTCCTAAACGGTTACCTCGAGGAACGCGAAATGTAACGAAGGAAAATGATGACACGTTAAAAGATTACACAAGATCTTCGCCGACTGATTTCTCCTGTTGAATACGAATGTTGTTATCCTGGCAGATCGTTGCCATGTTTATAAATATGCAATTTTGGGATTAACCTCTTCGAACGCTGCAAAGGCAGGGTCCAATCTCACGAGTAATAAATAATGTAAAGGCTCGATTGTCATTTCCGAGAGCCCGGGATTGTACCGCTGTAGTTTAAAGGGAATACTATTTAAACAATGCTGATTCAATACAGTTTGTTGTTAAGGTAGTTTGGTTCTAAGCCTCATGACTTGCACGATTCCTAGACTTAAAACGTTGCGTGATGATGAATGAATTGCACCTGAAATTAAATTAAACAAAAAACTTTCCAACTAAATTCTGCTATGTGTATTTATTCTTGACAGATGACTGATGAAGCCTGCAAGTCTTAGGCGAAATACGTGTCTGTCAAAAATAAATATACATAGTAGAATTCAATTGGAAAGTTTTCTTTTTAATTTAATTTCAGGTTTCGTATTCTACTAAGACGCTCCAAAAACTTCAGTTAAATGAATTGCATTTGATTTATTTAAAATAACTAATTTTATTGGTGTCATTTTACTTCTAGCTTTCGTAGTGAATTTGAAGGAAAGGTTTTTTTTATAGGTAATTAACTTGAGTTGCTTGAGACTCCTATTTGATTTGGCACTATTCGTGAGCGTGTTTTCTAGAGTCGTCTACAAGGTGTGATACGTTATTATTTTGTGGTATTTTCATATAACTTAAAAAAACATACATTTGCAACAAATCATGAAGACATAACAATTGTTAATATATTGTTTGGGAACATTTTTTTTCCAATATTTTTAACATTGCTTTCTCTACAGAAGGTAATAGGCCAAAATCAATAATCACTAAAGTAATGAAGACGTTAATAACTGTCATAATAGAAGTCAATGATTACGACCATATTTCACCCTCAACGTTCGTTCGTTTATTCGATGAATTCCAGACCCTACACGGTATCGAGATACCGTCGTCGCCCTTCGAACCCGTGCAATGGGTATAGAAATTGAATTGATTCTATTATTTTGTATTGCTTTTATTCGTTTTAGCGCACCTACCTCTAACCAGCGAAAGGGCTTTCGATTTTCGAAAGGAGCAAAGGGCTCCGGTTCCGGTGCCCTACGGTAAACAATTCACATAAATGACATGATCGGATTACTGCTTTTACGAATAAGCACACGGATGAGTTGCCGGTATGCTAGAGCGTTTACTGAAGTAGGTGTTGTGTTATTTTTGGAATGAAGGGTGATTATATTCCATCGTAGAAGGATTCATGTTATGTCGTGGCATTTTGAAATTTTTATAATCTTTTGTTAGTGTATGTTTTTAAATTGAACAATATTTTTTCAATATACTCTTCCTTTTTGTTGGTTGTGAAGCTGTCATTTCAAGATATGCCGATTTTTGCCAACATGGGAAATTTGAATTTTCCTCCACACATTACAGGTTACATCCTAATTGGAGGGAAATATTCCATCTGAAATAATCCCTTCATGAATTATGGATGTCACCCAAGAGTGAGACCAATCAATTCCAAGGGCGCAACTGACTGCTTCCCTACTCTTCATTCTCGGCTATCGAAGCGGTCCCATCCATCGGCGCCGGTGCTCGGTAGTATCCAGTCATTTATTTTCAATATTGATTTCCTGACAAATTGCCAACTCATTCGCCTGTACGTACGGCAGCTCTCACGGTATCGTACCTCCGACATTACGCATTATGTGGGTTTCAAGCGATAAACAGGCACACTCGCGGCGGAAAATCCGACCTCCGGTTGTTGTCGATTTTGTAGCCAACAACACGAAAATGATTGCCATCGACGACTATTCGATGCAGGCAGAACGACACAATTTCGCACATGTGTTTACCCAATGGCTGCTGGTGGTGGCTGCAAACTCGGAGCAACTGGATTCAATTTCGAAGCAAATGAATAAATTGCTTCTTTTGTTATGCATATGGAGTGAAGCTTTCAGGATGGTTGTTAATATATTCGGAATCTCTGCTGCAAGCTGATATCGAACACGTCGAACGCTGAGCCATTTACATACGTTCCGATATGTTTTGCGATGAATACAAATTTATTCGCTTAGTTTGACTAATCAAATCAATATTCTATTTTTCCGGAAGCAAAACTGTGATGAAGCAAGCACCGAAATCTAAAATTTTGTGTACTTTAACAAAAGCAATGTGTTCGGTTTGTATTAAACCGCACTTTTGACCCTTTGGGGGGAACATAAATTCATTCTATGTAAAGGCAAAAAAACCTGTCAATCAGACTCAATCGCGCTGTTCCACGTCCAGTAACGAACATGCACCTTTGCAGTGTAGTATGCTCTTCTAGCTCCATCCTGCTGGTGTCACTCAAATGGGAACAAAGGTAAAGTGGGTAATAACCCTGGAGTATTGTTGTCAATGAAGTGTAAAAGTATGCTTTATAGTCGTATGCTTCGAGTTTCATCCACTTGACGGTATCAGGGTATCAATGAATACTTGCAACTTGGACTGTGTGAAGACTATGCGATAGCTTGTGATGCATTTCAAATAGTTTTCATATTGCTGGAAAATTTCTGAAATAAACGTAGTGTTTATATTGTTATTTATAGAAAACATTTAGTCTGGAATGCTTTAGGACTTAGGAAAAAAAATTAAACGAGGGCTTTAAAGTAAACATTTTCACAGCAATTAAAATTTGATTGTGCTGTTGTAACATTAGACATGCACCAAAAATCAATATTGTGCTTTCCGTGAGAATTTATACACCCGTACATTTTTGTTTATTCCTTTAGGTCGCTCTAATTAGATTAGGAGGAAGAATCCGTAGAGTGCCATTAATTAGTACATTGCATGGCATTAAATTGTGTTTGGAAAAGTCTAAACACTCGAATAATAATCATATTATTTCAATACCAAACACCTACATTCATCTCTTCGGATTGTTCGACTGACTTCTTTTCATCACAATAGCTATCACTTGGCCACGAAGCGGTTCATTATAACTTTTTTACTGGCATCATTCACCGGAGAAAAGTTTTCGAACCATTTCATATTCCTTACGAATGACTTCTGCGTTGTGAAACTTCTTCTTAGCTGCGGCTGCGATACTTGTGCTTCGCATTCGGCATTCGCATAAAACAAATCTCAACAGGAACACAAAACGAAGTCGAGTAATTAATAACTGCCAGTCACTGGCGAGAAACGCCGGAAAAGCTTCTGTTTGCGCTATCTTTGCATAAAACTCGCGGAACCAAGACCCTCGAGATACGCTCTGGGGCTCGATAGACGATGGGTTGAAAAGAGTGTTTTTAATCACTTGCTGCTTCGATTAAATGCAGCGGATGCTGCTTATGTAAATTTTTCTTTTGGAATCAATTCTCCCGGAAAGTCAAAATTTTCAGAATAAATTATCCCATTTCGAATTGTGGGTGGTACTTGAACAGATAGGCAATTTTTTACAATAATTTTCATTCTTTGTTTAACAACTTTTTATTGTAATAATAAAATATTAAGCATTATTTCGATTTCCATACGTTACGGGTTCACGTTGGATTCAGATTCGGTCCCTTTGTAGTGCACCATAAAATGATGGCTGTGAACGAGGTATTTATTTATAGTGCTCATACAACCGTAACCTCAAACGAAACCGTACGCGCCGGATGGAGGCTGCTATTTTGGAAAATGCCAGACGAATGTAATCACGTCACATGAGCCTTTGTTTATCTCTATAGACATTCCTCCTCTACCAGAGCACCAACATCACCACCACCACCATCATCATCATCATCATCACCATTAATCCCTAATCCACCGCTAGGTAATGTGGTTCAAATGCCGCCGCCTGCTAACCGACCAGCTTACCAAGGATAGTCGGTATCACACAACATACTGGCTAAAATGTGAAACCTTCTTCGAGGTAAAATGACTGGCGGCAAGGCTCGAGGACTGATTCGCAAAGACGGGCGCAGAATGTAAATGTCATTGTCTACATAAAAGGATTTCCATGTAGGTCTGGTAAGAAAGTGCTTCACATGTATACATTACTATTGGCATGACAGCACTCCCCCAGTAGTCTAGCCATGGTTTTAAGATTCATCATAACATTCGTTTCAGTTCAAATCAAACTCATTTATAGGGTCTGGCTACGTCAATGAGTCGGTTTCTTTCCAAAAATGTCACCATGGGGAAGGGTGTTGGGCGTTTCGAGACATGGAAAAGTGTACTATTTTGATTAAAGGCATGAGTAGACTGAGAAGCTGCATGATTTGCAATACACATCCGTTGGGTTGGTGATAGGACATACAAATACAGTCGCTGTAGAAGGCCATGGCAAGGGGTAGGAATTTTTGTAAACACTGAGGAAGCACATGAATGCAAATATTTGGATTAGTTGTAGACAATATTTGCTTTATCTGCCAATTATAACGTAGACAGAACGACATTCATTATTTTCATGCTCAATGTGTCTTCTGGGTAATAATTTAAAGCAATTTTCAGGCACTGTGTTGTTAAGTGATCCTGAAACATTTTAAACTGAAACTTTTTAAATAAAATGCAATTCTATGGTTGAAGAACTTTCAATAGAGTAGAGCGAGTCGAGTGTGCGAGGGACGGTACATGCACTTGACGTAGGATTACGAATAGACGTACAATTGGTTCTATAAATGTTGAAAACAGACTATCACTCGACGCTCTCGCCTTTCTTCAGGAGGCAAAAAATACTGTCAGCTGTTTCCGGCGGACACAAAGTGCCTCACAATGTGCAACTTCTTCGCTCCGGGGTGGAACTGACAGTACGAACCGAGCATCGAGCGTAAAGTCGGTTTCAGTTAGTATTTGGCCGCTTCTTTCTAGTTACTGCTGCTCCTCTAATTGTCGTGCCAAGAAACCAATGACCCAGCGTTTTGACCTGCAAGGATTGTGTTTTATGACAATACACCATAAATAATAATCATGATATTTGACAGTTTTTCACTAACGCGCGCTTAAAAATCTTATGTTTTCTTTGATATATAATGCGTGGAAGACTTTCTAATTGATTGAGACAAACACTTGAGACTAACAATTGAAAAAGGCCTAACTCTAAACATAAACAAATCGAATGAGGTTTATTCTTTACTGGAATAGTAAACAAACATGAACTCTCACTCGTTTCGCTTACATTTTAGGCTTAGGCCCTTTTCAATTGCGGTAATGAAATGTTTTACATCGGTCAGAAAAGCGCTGAGTTTTTATGACTCAATCCCAACAATTTTTTGTGAACATTTTAGAAGGACCACCTATCTTTCCGTTAGACGTACTCCTACGTCAAAGCTCCAATTCAGGCTAGAAAGAAGAGTGTCTGCGCTTCCGCACGAGAAAGGAAAAAGTGAATGAATTATGATAGATGATTTTTTCTAATGATGAATCTGCTGACTCGACCGCTTGCGCTCTATCCTGACCAAACAACGATGATGGAGCCTCGGTCACATTTTTTGATGATCTCAGTGACTTTACTGCTTTAAATCAAATTAGGATGTGCTTGCTACGGTTTTCGGCTACGCTAAAATGGATTTGCTGATCTCTTATGGTTCCTACCTACGAACTTTGGCATCCACTCCAATAATATATCTGCTTCGGATTGCATATGTCTGTGTATGCGTGGTGTCACCAATCCCTTTAGGTCGATAAAAAGTCATCTTCTCTGGTTCAACCGAAAGTCTCACAAGCCGAAGCAAAGCAACTAACTCGATAACGCCGTATCAGACGTATGTGGAAAGTTGCCCACCATTCGCTCCCCCCCCTCACTCCGATCCGGGGGTCGATCGGATGTCAAGAAGCGGTAATAATATGACAATACTGCCGAAGGACGTGAGTGCCACTCTGATTCACTCTGTTTGCGAGTCAATTGGTTTACGACAACCGAGGAATCTCTCCTCGTAGCGTATTTTTTACCATCTTTATGCTAGTGGGTGGCTCACTGACTGACTGGGGGTGACTATAAAGAAATCGTTCGTTACGGAACTCGCCGTTTTTTTCTTTGCAAAGCTTCTATCGAATCGAACGGGATACGTTTTGTCGGTTACAGTTTGCTGTGAAATGATGCGAATTGCCATATATACCGAAGAGTGTTGGTATGTACCTACCTACCTTTGGAGAGAAGCAAATCAATATTTTCTTCGTCTGATGCGAGTGTGAAGGAAGGTTCGATGACTGTTTTTGCTGGCATTCAGGAAAAGGTAAGCTTCTATTGAGCAGTAATTGTATTCACTTTGTTGCGATTTTCGGTGAATTGATTCGAGCTAATGGATTATTTCAGATCGAATGAGAATCGAATGTTTGGAAAGTCTGTTCTGTGCACTGAAGCAGTCAGATTGCAATCTTATTAGTTGTGGGTGTACGTACAAGTTCACTTTGACCTTTTTCGATGTCCGGAAACGACAATCTTGCAATCGATGTATAAAATGTTATCACAATCAAAGCCGTCGGTTGCACGATTGCCGGAAAAACACAGCAAACAATCAAGCTGCGAACATATTCTCAACAATTTAGTGAGCATAAATTTATTCATGAACATGACAATATTGAACGGAAATCAAACCCTTTGTCACTAACGCTTTAAAGCTGTCTGTGCGATGCATAATTGATGAAGCGTTTGTATTGAGTATAACTGGGAAGATTTCCAGTTAAAGGTTCATTGAGGTAAGGAAATTCAATTGATAGTTCAACCGTAGCGTAGAACATTGTATTCTATTTATTAAACATATAATATTTCGAAATGGAGCCGAATAGCAATTTAACATAGCAAATCATTCACAGCAGCTAATTTTCCACAACATTAATTTCAGTGCAAAAGTTCGCAACCGGAAACATATATCCTCGGTCTGAACATGATTGATCTTCGTAGTTAAATGCAAACAACTTCGGAACATCATCTGGTATATGTTTGATCTTTTCGCACCAGAAGTGAAAATCCCTTCAATATATTTTCTCATCTGACGAAGGAATTCCAGCGCCACTTAGCGCTAATGATATCTCAATTAATAACATCCCCTAGCTGTACTCACCGGCTGGCTGGCTCGTCTAATGCAACGTTCCGTCTCGTCACTCGTCGTCGTAGCTCACAAATTGTGAGTGAAAGCATGCCATTGGCTCATCGCATCGTAACCGAAAAAGAGAAAAGCGCCCTCCGAACCCCCCTTTTAAACCGTTCCTACCGGGCGTCGCTGGGGCTGGCGAAACGTGTGCCAAGTATAAATAAACCAGCCGGATTTGTGGCGAAAATGTACACTAATTAGTCAATCGATGTTGTTTAAGCTCATCAGCGCCGGTGGCACGCTCCCGTGGAAATTTAGATGTCGACACCGGTTGGTGTGTATTGTACCACAGGGTGTTAGCTATTAAGATAGCATTAGCTTGATCAAGTTTCAATATTTATAAGGTAAATCTACAGGTTTGATTTAGCAGGAGGAAAATAATGAAGAACTAAAAACGACTTTTCAACATTATTGCACGACCTTTTTATCAACCCTGTAGAGCAGCGCTAGCAAGATGGTGGCAGATTAGCTGGTTTAACACTTACCTCGTTGGCGATAATAAATGGGCGGTCTATGAAGTAGGTGGAGGCTAAACTTTAGTTTGTGAGATTATTAGATGACCAATGTGCATTTTGCGAAGGTATTAAAAACTTTTCCGCATCAGCAAGAAGTTAGATAGCACACTCAATTTAATTTATCTGTTTAAAAACTTGTTTAATTAGATCAAGTATAAAGTTTCTAGTCTAATGTCACGAAATTCGCGAAAGTACCTACTTGCAAGAAATACGCTAAAAACTAAATTATTTTATAACAAATTAAAGAACAAATTCATGTCGCTTTAATTTTGGCTGACGGAGAAAAGTGCCCAATATATTTAATTAGTCTCTTTTTGTATTCAACAATGAGTATACATTTGAGGAACGTGTCCTGGTGTTTCGAGAAATTTGCGCGCTTCGTTCACTTATCACACAAAAGCACACACGATGCACAATGTTCTGCATTTTATCTCCGTTTGGGTGACTATTTACTCACGAGGACGGAACATACATTGAGCTCCATTTCAGGCGGGTCACATAAAGTTTGAGCATAATAGTATTCACAATTCTTTTATCTGCACACCACAGAAAATTAGATTTGTGTATTAAAGCTAATTCGCGTTCGTGAATTTGCCAATATGCGGAATAAGTGGCAGTATTAAAACTTCGATTTTTTGTAACTAATCAATGTTATACTAAACAATGATCAGCGTGTGCAGAATAAATCTATTTAATAAATTTTGCAGTGTCTGCTGTAGTTTTGTCTGGATTCGAATAATTTATAGCGCTAAATTCCACTCAATTGAAATTAACGGGTTTCAATTACAATCGTTAAAACAGAACTGACTATCGCACACGGTACTAAAAATATTGCCAGAACTCCGGAATCAATAACAGCATGTGAGCGATGATATTACAAGAACAACGAAATCAGTGTCAAATTATCCGGTATAATATAGAGAGTTTATTCGAGCAATTCCTTTCCCTTTTTTCATTTTATTATTATGACCTCAATGAACTAGTCATAATGCTCTTATTTTATTTTCTTCTAAGCGACTACATGAACAAATAATTTCAATTTTATGCGCGCTTTATCGCATTCACTGCATCACGGTACTTTATTATACTAAAATCACGAAGAAATAACCACTTGCTGCAACACACTGTGAAACAGGAATACTACAGGAATAATTTTACGATATCCTATTTTGCTAATGAGTCCGTCATTACCTTCGGCATTTGGAAGGACATTATGTACCGTTCTGATTCAAACTTCGAACACTTAAGCTATGCTGAAACTTTGTTCAAAGAAAAATGCTCGAATTTTTCGTTGTTTTACCCTCTCAAATGGTTTAACAGCATGACAATTTATTTATTTTCTTGGGAAAATGTTCACAACGGTGATAAAATATAGTTTTACATTAAAAATCACTAAAAAGCTATAGTTCGGTTTTGATTCAAGCTTCAAACACTTTCATGGTCGACATTCAAAGGTCAAATTTTTCTGTCTCAGACGTCGAAGCCTAGTATGATTTTGATAAATATCAATGTTTTAAGTGCCACTCAACTTAAATGAGTGAAATTATATACTTTTTCTAAACGCTGTATTTTTAACTCCACCTAATAGTGTGATTTAAATTTTTCACATAACAATTAGATAGCTCTTCTGTAGTTAATTGCTAATGTTTTCGATCTGCATGTACCACATCTTATGCAAATTGACTTTTTACAGCTTTTCAATCAATACAATTCATTTCCCCCACGTCTCAAAACGTGATTCAAACTTCGAACACTTTAATTTATCTAATATCTTTGAAATAATACATGAAAAATTGTATTTCAACAATGCTTTAGTAAATACATACCTTGCATTTATCTAATAATCGCGAAATGGGAAGGTAAATGTTCTAAAACTGGTAAAATAATGCAAATGAAAAACAGCTACTTTTATACGAAACACTAAGAGTAAGCGAACCAAGTTAAAATCTGAGTTCTCACTTTTTCCAGCGCCTGCTGAATTCTTATAAGGAGTCCTACAGTTCAATGTTATACCTCACCGGATAGAGGACATTCTAACGAACACGGTGGTGTATAACAAGCATAATATTTTATGAAATTAGCGATACTAACGAGCATTTTATTCTGAAGTGTTCGAAGTTTGAGGCTGTTCTAAGTTTGAATCAGAACGGTATTCATTTGGACTTTAGTTCCGTTAGCAAAAACTTTTAGTGATATTTGCAATTTAAAAAAAAACGATAAACAACGACTAGCTGAATTGGTTCCTTTTCCTGGACAGAGAAAAGTTCTTTCCTTCCATCATATTATGACACACTTTTACGAAAAGCTTGGTTTAGTTAGAGAAACTTTTACGGTTGTTGACATAATAGTTCATCAGAACGATTGATCCGAGCAACCATGGATAGATTGCTTATCACTTTTACACAATGCCGGTCAATGATAATAAAGTACTGGTTAAGTAGATCTTACAAGCGTAGTGGTACCACGCCTGTATCATACAGTAAAAGCAATTGGAGCGCTCGGGAACTACGTCACAACGTTCGTTTTGTTGGTATAGATTGCATTGAAATTTTTCAACCACGTGGTGTAGTTGCCTCGGAAGAGATACACATCGAAGCCTGACATGTGTAGGGACGAGGGAGGGAATCTGATCACAAACGAGCGCGAGGTGCTCGGCAGATGGAAGCTGTTCTTCGATGAACACCTCAATGGCGAAGTCAAACGAGAAATCGGGCTCTTGAAGACCAATAAAGCCGCTGGGAAGGATCGCCTTTCGGCAGAGCGTTATAAACATGGCGGAGAAACGCTAACGAAGGCTCTACACTGGGTTATTTCTAGGATTTGGGAGGAGGAAAAGCTACCGGAGGAATGGATGGAAGGAGTGGTTTGTCCCATTTACAAAAAGGGTGATCGGCTAGACTGCCGCGGTATTACGCTGGTAAACACCGCCTACACGGTACTCTCCCAGATCCTGTTACGCATGATTGCACGATAGCTCAAGGTTTCGTAGGGAATTATCAGGCGGGTTTCCTGGGGGATCGCGCAACTACGGACCAAATTTTTACTATCCGACAGATCTTGCAGAAATGTCGGGAGTACAACGTGCCCACGCATCACATCTTTATTGATTTCAAAGCAGCATACGATACAGTTGATCGAGACAAGCTATGGCAGATAATGCACGAACACGGTTTTCCGGACAAACTGGCGCGACTGATCAGAGCTACATTGGAATCGAGTGATGTGTTTCGTACGCATCTCTGGGACACTCTCGAGTCCCTTCGAGATGCGGCGAGGGCTGAGATAAAGTGACGGTCTATCCTGCATCCTGTTCAACATCGCTTTTGAGAGAGTGATCCGACGCACGGACATCGAAACGAGAGGTACGATTTTTACCAAGCGTGGCCAACTTCTAAGCTTTGCAGATGACTTCGATATCATAGCCAGGAACTTTGCGACGGCGGAGGCAATCTACGCCAGACTGAAAGCGGAGTCTAGGAGAATTGGACTAAAAATAAATGCGTCGAAGACCAAATACATGAAAGGAAGAGGCTCAAAGGAAACAAACGCGCGCCTCCCACGGACGGTAACCGTTGACGGCGACGAACTAGAAGTGGTAGAGGAGTTCGTGTATTTGGGATCGCTGGTGACCGCCGACAACAACACTAGTCAGGAGATCCAGGAGTAAGGAGATACATGCACTGCTTGGGGAGACTCCCATCGTATCTAGCGAAAGTTAGCAGGCTACGGTGGGCCGGACACGTCGTAAGGATGCCGGAACAGGGGGGCCCAACGTGCACGATGGCTCGACCAGGTCGAAAGCGATTTGCGACTTCTGAGACGACTAGGAAATTGGCGACGAGTGGCCCAAGACCGAGTTGAATGGAAACGAGTGCTTGAAACAACACGAGCCACCCCAGCTCTATGCTGAAGAAGAAGAAGAATAAGAAGGAGTAGTTGCCATGAGCACATAGTTTATCAGTTTTCTTACTAATATAATCAAACACGTCTTTCCTCCCAACCTGTCTATTTATTATCATTGGGTCACGATAGCCTTCCTTTTTGTTCCGCAGTTGAGTACCCTTAATGTGGAAGACCTGTGATTGCAACAAGACGGTGCAACATACCACATCGCCACAATTGATTTGCTGTTCGACGTTCGACGAACGAATAATTCTATGTAATGCATACATGAATTGGACTCGTAAGGTTAACTTTAACATCGTTGAACTGCTGTTCGTGAACTGTCTGTTCTAGGCCGATAAGTCACATAAGATTGGCGCCTTGGACAGTAACGTTTATTTTATATTATTTTTACACCGCCGACGAAGTCGACAAAATCGTAAATCGTTAAAGGCTCGAAGATATGAGCAGTAAGTAAGAGTTTCACGGCGTACCGATAAACAAATAACTATGTATGTATGTTTTACCAACCGCACAGTTGGTTTTGTGGTACGATGCTGGTTTAACAAGCCAGTTGACTTACGTTATTCGAATTTCCGGATAAATAACAAATGTAAAACTGCAGAAAGTCAAGAGGGCGGTATGAAAAGGACATTGAAAACCATTGTTCCCCCTTAAAAGACAGTTCTGGAAAGAAAACAGATGTACAAGTGGCTGAAAAACTCAGGGGACCGAGGGATACTGGTCACTCAACTAGTCTAGATAACAAGACTAGATACAAATCAAATATCACTTGCTGAAAATATAGCCTTATTCTGTAGTGTACAAAGATTCGCAAGAAATGGTCAATCCGCCATTGCCGCCATTAGCTCGTCACTTTGTGACTTTGCTTAGTTGTGGTAAATTTCCTAAGTCAATCTGAAAGGAAATGAAGTTCAGCTTGTTATTTTTTTAAAGTGTAAATCAGAAACAATAAAATAGATCAACCGCTTCTAGAAAGGAATGAACCTCTAAGTTAATGAAATCACTGTGAAAAAGGTAGGTACCTGGTACATTGGTACTATACCAATATGTAATGCACAGATTCGAAACTAATCTACATTTCGACATTCGAGCGTTCATTATCGCAATAAACATTAGCGAATCATTACCATACAGTCACTCCATAATTATGAATCACCAATCTATGTTTTAGCAGAATAAATCAATTATTTCCATTATATTTCGTTTTCCAGTGTTATATAGACACTAGAAAATTATATATGATGGCAATTAGGGATTGATTTTACTAAAATCATTATTGATCCATAACTGGTGGAGTGGCTGTACATCACAGCGCGTCTACTAAAGCTCATCAAGCATCTGTCAAGTTTGAAGAAGCTGCCGTAACAACTTAATCCGGCCGTCGTCCCGTGTAATCCTTAGCGGAGGGAGTGCGTATCTGAGTTTCTGACGGGGAGACAGGGCAGGATATGATTCACCTCGCTCATAAACCATACATTCAGCTAGCAGCAGCGCCATTGTAGCATTAACAGGGCGGACATCGCACCGCACACCGGTTGGCGAACAGGCGGACGGACCTAAGCTACAACAGCCATTATGCAGCAGAAGCAAAGCGGCAGCCGGCAGCAGACTAACACCGGAGCTAATTATGTTGGAGTTTTCTTCTCGTGATCTTAACGGCCTCCGCGCACTTCGGCCGGCCGTAAAGCGGCAATTAACGCTACGATCCAGAACTAATGGCGCCGTGAATAATCATTCCGTGTGATGATACATTGCTTCACTTTAATAATGATTGTCCTTGTGGGAAAAAGATCGAGGAAGAGGGCAGTATGTACGAGATCTTTTCGTTCTGTTGGAATGTTACGTACAAAATCAATAAACTTAAAGAATACTAAACAATATGCTGACATAAAGTGTTAGGATGGTTAATTTGAAGCACACTTGACCTTCGGCAGTAACTGATGAAAGTTAAATTATGTTAGGTTTACATATTCTTCGAACATTCGCAATTGAATGAGTTGGTATTAACAAAATGGTGAAGTTATTCAGTTTGAGTTATGCTTTTATGCTTGGATTTAAGTACTTTCGGACGAAATACTATCAAATACATACGTGCAAGTTACCTAAAGTTTTATAAAGTATTATTGAAAAAACTCATATTTCACATTTTTTTCATTACAGATAAGTTAAAAAGGTTACTCTGTATTTTGTTTTAAAATTTGTCTTTGTAAAAATTACCATTTTATTATAAGTGTTAAAGTTAAAATAAGTGTTAAAACTATTTAACACGGGAATATGCTGAAAACTTTTATTTTTAAGAGTTTGCCTTAGCAAACAACCCAACGGGTGTGAATGGCTTCCGAAAAAGTTGAGTGATGTTGTTTTAATAACCCATAAAAACAACAAAAATCGATGCAAATAAGGGGAGAAGTAGGAAAAAAAGAACTTCGTCTGACCTTTTTTTTCCTTGTACGCTATGGTAATCTTGTTTAAGTAGGGTGGCTTCCCTATAGCAACTGGACCCGTCTCGTCAAAAAACATTAAAATTCATGTCGCGTTTTCTCTATGGAAATAAATTTGATGTCCATGGGAAAAGTCTATCTGGCTCCAGTTTCCAGTGACGATTATTGAATTGATAAATATTGTTCTCGGGTTCTTTGTTTTGCTGAACTTGGAATTCAATTTTGTGTTAATCTTAATTGGATCTGTTGACCCAAAAACGTATCACATAAACATATTACTATAATATTTCTTATTATGTTTGAATCCAGCGTCCATTACAATTTGTTTTCCTATTGAATCAAAACTTTGCCACCGTCTTTTTAGTAGAATTTGAAATGTATCAACACATTTTATCCAACTTTCTTTCAGCAACTGGTAGAACTGTGAAGGGTTTATCATTTTCCTCATTTTCCTAATGGATAACCTAAATACAAAAAACCTTCAATTTGTGTATTGACCCGGCATTCACCTTCAGCATACCGACCGTACCAAAAGTACGCACCAAAATCAGCATTGCAATTCAGTGTAATTCGATCGGTTGTGTTGTAGGTTAATTTTTCCACCGATCATGCAAAACTGTTGCATAGGTAAAATTCTATTCGCCGTTCCGTTGCGCCAGGCCCGGCTAGGCCAGGCCAATTTACAACACCAGACGTGGCCTGTAAATACTTGAAATGCTCGTGTAAACAGTTGTTTGTGCCTTCGTAAACAATCCCAAATACTTCACCAGCCCCCGACCGGTGTGAAATGAACCCCACGGTGAGCTACTCGGCGTGTACCTACTACAGTTTGGTGCAAAAAGGAGCCAGCCCGGACGCGCCGGTTACTCCATCCATGAATGACAGTACCTGGACCTGGTTGCTGCCGTTGATTGCTTATTCAAACATTTACATTCCACTGCTGCTAGTGTGTAGTGCGGCCCGCAGTACACTCCAGGTCGGAACCCCCACGCGAAAGAATATGCCACGATTCGCCGGGGCAGAGCTCTCCGAAATATATGGCCGTGATTCGATTACAGACGGTGTGTTGCTGGCAATAAAATTTTACGAACATTTGAAATGTCTTCTGTGCTGTGCAATATAGCATGTATTTTTTAGCATAAAAGCTGCGATAAGATCATAGGTTTGGGATTATTGATTTTCTGGGTAGCTTTACAGCGGTCAGCAAAGTTTTATCCTTCGGAGTTAATTTAAAACAATGAAAGCTCATATTTTGAAATCGTGATTGACGTGTAAGCTTCCATTCCTTCTTACTGGATCTCTTACCTAACCTCAATTTTGTCTACCAGTGTTGCCAAACGAACGAATAAACATAGACGGTTGCCGATAATAGTATTCAGGTCAGTTCTGGATGATGATTTAAAGACCACAAGCAAATTGAGAAGTTTTTTTTGCAATCGAACCAAAAAACACTGCTGAATATATCAAAATTTCATCCATCTCTCCCGTTTCCGGTCTGATTGTGATTAAATTTTCGAAACGTGACGACGGCATTTGATAGGAACGAGCAACAAATGAAGTGAAAATTTAATCTGCGATAGCAAGCAATTTCTTTCTGCCCAACTGTTGACGTAGCGTAAGCGTTCATTTGGCGAAACGGTTTTTTTTTTGCAGTGGTAAGTCACTTGGGAAAATGAACGTTGCTGCACTGAGCAGTCGCGAGCAAAGTTGCAAGAAAAACGAATGTCGCTTTCCATCGGAAAAGCTGCCTCATCGGTCGGTCGGTGTATAGTGTTTGCTGCATTAACCAGTGTGGCTTCGCGTCAGCATCACAGAATTCACGTGGAGAATGCCTCCTTTGGTGTATGTGTCGCATGCAATTTTAAACAGCAATAAATCGTGTCAACGAGTTCTATAAACATTGTATCTAAGTCAAGAAAACATTTAACTGACAATCGTTAGAAGAAATAATTGACATGCAAGTTCTCAATTAATTTTTAAATGGCGGACCGTAGTTTAACATTAATAATTTTAGTTAGTCCACAGTGGAAAAATTTTCTGTTCCTCATTATGATTATAAAGTTCATATAAAGATTAATTCTGAATTGAAGTTAGATGGATGCTTCATAAAATCTTCCAGTAACTGCACTAATAAAAGTTTAGGTCATAAAACGTGCTCCATTAGGACGTCAAATATTTTTATAACCCGTTGCACTCAGAAAATTCTCAAACGTAATCAAATTGTTCCCCTAAAGGGGATAACTAAAACTAGAAGGTTATAAAAAGTTTTACATTATTTTAATGGAGGCGCATGGTAATGCATAATAATTAATAAATGTTGAAGCATGGTGTTTGGTCTACGATTAAAAATGACCTAGATTTACGACATCATAACGAAGTCAAACTCAATTCGAATTGACTCAATCGATTTAGATCTAACAAGGCGGAAACTAGTTTTTTTTGTATGATATCATTCAGGATGAATCTTCGCCTATGTGTTTTTGCAGGTATAAATTTTCATAACCACGTTCGAACTTTAGGCATATTTCACACAACGTTCTCTAATAGAAACGAATAACGCTCTAGCTAAACGAGAAATGTAGTTTCGGGGCAATACATGACCGAAACCCGGTGCCACTTTTCTAACTATTGCCAATTATTTGTCCGTCGATACACTCATAGTGGTGAGCATGTGCTTCTAGCCGTGCGAACAAATCGCAGATCAACAACAGCAGAACGACGATTCGGCATATCCGAAACAGGAAACAATTTCTCCTCTGCGCCATATGATCTCCCTTGACATACCTATCCAGGGGCCGCCAATCGAAAACAAAATCCCGCGAGCCGACCGACGCACGGTCTCAGCTCGCCGGTTGGAACATCATCCGTGCCCACTTGCACGCACGTTCGCACACGTAGATATATACATATATATCATGGATAAAATCCAAAGTGCCAACAGGAAATGATTGATCGATTGGTATCGAACACCTGATGTATGGACAGCTGAGAAATATGACGCCGTTCCTGTGACGGTGATACGTGTATGTTTCCACAGTCGGAAAGTTATTGGCGTAAACAGTCCGAACTCGGGATTTTCGGTGCTCACATCGCAATAGCGCCCTGGTCACCAGCTGGCTGGCAAATGTCCACATCTCAGCGATATGAGCGAAAAATATCACCGAATGATATTGATTCTGTCGTACAAGGTAAACAAAACAAGTTTGAATCTACTGGAGGAAAAAATGCAGTGGATTACAAGTTCAATTGCTGTACTAAAAAGCAGAACTTCGTGCTATCGAACAGTTAACACTTATTGGTAACAATTTTATTATTTATCTTTTGTACATCAAATTGTTTGATTGGAACAATTTTACTCTTAAGTGATGTAAGGAAATAATTTTAACTTTGTAATGAATTGGTCATTATGAAGCAACGTGCTGAGCTTCTTCGAAAATCAACCTAGCATTCGGATCACAAGTGGCCTCCTGTACTTTCCGGTGTACAGGTCCTGTCCTACTGGTAGGGGATGAAGAGTGTAAAAAATGAGCACAGAAGCTTGCATAAAACGGCAACTATTTGCTTCTGTTGACTGTACGTGACCGCTGTACTGCGCGCGTACCAATGCAATGGCTCTGGCACATGGTTGAAAACGTTGAAGTATCCTGCTGGCTGCACCGAAAGACAGGCTATTATTTTTTTTTTGCTAGCCCTGTTTACTCGTTTCCGGCTATTTTATCGCCAAATGGACAGCTTGTTACCTGGCAACAAAATATCATGTACAACGGCTGTAGGACGTAGCTATCGAGAACTTCCAACGTTCCATTCTGCTGGTTTTGACTTTCAATCGACGGTAAACTGAGTTGGTACTCGGTTATGCCTGATGTTTGTTACCTGAAAGAGTCATAACGAGAGAAATGCGAAAATTAAACTCACGTTCATGGCTGATTGGTGCTACTTATTTATTTTATAATAAAACATACTAGTTATAGATAATTTCAACTGATATAAGTACATATATTATTCGTGTGGCATAAAAGCGCAGCGACTTCGCATTATAGGTATAATATTGCTAACGTGAAAAGAAACCTATGATTCATCGTTAGACAACGATAATGCCTGCTTCAAAATAAAATCTTTACGCGACGGTTAAGCAATGAATCTTTAATTTCAACCAAAATGGCCCCGATTCACTCAAATACTGTCTTCCATCAGCGTCAATGAAACAGGTTTTAATTAATCTTTTCGTAAAATAGACAAATCGAGCCTGACTCCAAAGTTCCATCACTTAAAACTATCACCAGCTGCAATTGCAATCTAGCAGAGTTCTAGCAATAAAAGGATTCTTCAAAACACTACCTATCAAATTTTTTTTAAAGCATATTTTCATGAAGTTCTACTAAAAAGTACAATTTTAGCCACCTGTTAAAAGTTATGTGCTAAAATTGTGAAAATAATAGCACGATGGACCTCATTGCGTTAGAAGATAAAGATAAATTTAAGAAATAAAAAAGTCTTCAGAATTTGAACTCTTATAGCTCCTGTTAATTTTTAATAGATCAGCAAGAATATTGCATGAATCCATCAGATATTTACGAGTTAGTTCGTGTGAATGAAAAAGATCTTATTTCGATAGAAAAAATGTTAAAATCAATGATGAGTAAGAAGTTGTATATTCTCTAAACATTTTTCTCACGATTTTTCAACTTCACGACAGATCACTGCAAACGTTGACATTGAACAAAAATATCATCAAGGATTTTAAGGATTTGGCATTCGAAGAAGGTCTCCGGCATCGTTTCGTCTCGTTTTTAGCTGTAAGCTACATTCCATGACATAATAGATGGATGAAGATCGAGTGGTTCGTCATTTTTTCTATAATAAGCCAATATCGAACCAATCGCATGTTCTTATTATTCATTTTATTTAATCTACGTTACGTTTAAGCACACAGCCCAATCAGTAAAATTTCTCCTATGAACTCATTACTCCTGTCTGCTGCCGAAAATCATTCATAGCAATCGTGTCTCGATAACTCCGAGTACTCGCAGGCCCTTCTTGAGCATTTATTTAGATCTATGTTGATATCGTTCAGGTGTATTTTTGTATACACCGCACTTCGTTTTTTCGAAGTATCGCTATGGACTAGAAGAATTGTTGATTATCTATGTTTCAGTGCCAGTGTTTTTCTCTATGTTTTTACTACTTTTCAACTAGTTTTGCACTTTAGAGCCATGAAGTGCGGAGTTATAATTAGTTCATGGACAAGAGGCTCCATTACGCCCGTTGAGCTAGTACCACTATAATAAGCGTACGCTGGCAAGAGGCTTCATTGTTGGTGAACTCAGAATTCAGTATGAAAGAGAAATGTGGGCTGTGCTTAAAGCACACCATAGATTTTGCTCAGCCATATATTAATATCTGTGATGTAGCCTCCCAGTTGGCCTCGAGGTAAGACACTAGTCTAATAAGCTAATCGTCGTATGTTCGAATCTCGGCTGGTAGAGGCTGTTAGAGTCAGAAAGGATCGTAGCACTGTCCCCGCACTGTCCTGTATTCTAACAACTGGTTGCGAAGTCTGTCGTATAAAAAAACAGAAGGTCAAATTTCGATAACGGAATTAGCACCCAGGCTTTGCTTTTTATGTAGACTAATCACCACATGTAGGCGGAATTTTCAAAGAAAGAAAAGACATTTGGCTAGAAGAATTGACTCAGAAACATTTCGTCATTGCTATCTTTATTCTCAGATTTTAATAAGACTTTCAACAAAGGAGGGGGAGTTTCGGAAAGTCCCTTGATTCGTAATTTCAATGTTCTTTATGAAATGGTTCTGATATCAGTAGGCCATAGGAATCGAATTATTCAGGTTCTCTGGTTCACCCAGCATCGTCAGAAGTATTTCCCCCTCGTCACCACACACGGTATACGCTGCCTTCACAGATCAAGCTAATCTTTCCCAAACTCCTCCAACATGGGGTGGGCCCAGTGGAGTCAGTGGTTTTCGTTAACCTTCACATTCTCATCACTAGCGGCTTGGAAAATTGTGTCTAAGTAAAATCCTGATGACTTCCACCAGCTTATGGCACACAAATCGCCCGATGGCAATTGTGGTAATTTGTAAGCTATTTATTTCTGACTGTAGTCACTTGAACCCCATTTACGTGGGAAGCTGCCAGTCACTCGTCGATTCATCCTCCTAGGTGGCTCTCCACATCTTGTGTAGACATCCTACTACACACTTCAGGCAAACGTTTCAATATAGTTTAAATATCAGGATACCACAACAGTCAGACATGCCTGCGTCGTTAACCAGTGGGTAACCTCAGAGTGAATGGTTCTCAACGTCTTCCAGATTAACAAGCAAATGCATCCTTTTCCCGATCGACAATTTATGTTAACCCTCTAACGGGCAACATCGTAAAAACGATGCGATCGAGCAAATGATTACTTTATCATGAAAGTACACTCAAAAGAAGCTCGAGTGTTGATTTTCATGGGAAAATATTTGTCTGGAGGACCGCTAGGTATGAAATAGTCCAATTTCTCTTTTTAGTTTTTTATGCCTAACGCTCTACCCAAATATTTTTTCAGTTCAAATATCTTACAAAATTGAAAAAAAAAGCATGAAAACTACTCGTAGGAAAAGTTTGAGATTGAACGTTTTGTTCTAGATGTCCTTTTTCTTGCAACGTAAAATAGGGGATTTTCGCACCATAATTTTTTTCGGTATTTTTCGGAATTCTTGTTTTTGAAAGATGATAACTTTTGAACGCTTGGTTAGAATGTTGTGATATTAGTATCAACATGTCAGGAAATCTGTTCTGAACATATTTCTCATATTGCCAATTCCAAAAAAAAATCGTATGTGATTCTGAAGCTTCAAAAGCGAAGGCCGTCTACAGACGGTCTTACCCGATAGAGGGTTAACCGTTTCGGTCCGCATAAGTCTCTTCTGGCATGACTGCATGACGGTAGAGCTAGGGCATTTTGGCTGTCATTTCTGTTTTCTTTACCAAAACTAGGATTTACCGGTCTACTTAATATCTGCTCAAAGATTTTGAATATAAAACGTCGACGAACTCGCTGCTATCTCCATAAGAATGCATCCGCTTTTTGGCACTCCGTTTGTTTCAGAGGAACTATAAACGGATAGACTGTTTCACCAATGAAATGGTAGAGAAATAGAAGAACTGGTCGTACTGTTTCCTTGTAGGGGAGCATTGGCGCGCGATCCCATACGTTGCTTGAATCAAATTTTAGGAACTTTAACCCACTGAGTGTACCCCATATGGGAGGAGTGTGGGAAAAATTAGTGCGATCTGTGAAGGCGGCGTTGATCCTAATCTATGCTTCGAGGTGATTTGCATCCTAATTAGCAAAGTGCAAAGCGAAGTGTTTTGCAGAAAAAAAGTTATTATCAATCGGTTTTCTTGTCACAGGAAGCAACTAAAATGATTTTGCAAGAAATTGAGGTTGACTAACTGAATAAATTTCAAAAACAACCAGTTTTCGAAAATTGGCAAATTTCGATGGCGCGTTGATTTTATCCGTCTTCCATATCAATATGCACTACAAAATTTAACGCGCATATGCTACAAACCAACGGAATCTACTGAAAATTTATTGATTATTCTCTTGGATATTTTATTATGATTGGATTACTATAAACCAAATCAATCAAGTTAATCTGACAGCAAAGGTTTAACTTTTCTACTCACGGATGTACTTTCAAGTTGATAACACTGGCAAACTGATTTAGTTTTTAACCAGTGTAAGCTTTATAGCTAAAAGCTTCATTTAATGGTGGCGAAAAGTATCGAAAAGCATAATGCACAGTGTGATAAGACTACGTAAGCTTCTTAAAGAGGTATTAAAACCCTACGGAAGAGTGGGCCACTTGGTCGTAAAACAGTTTTATAGCGGAAGTTCAGGAAGTCCTGATAGAGCGCATAATTTTGATTAGCGGTTTTATGAAACTAGTCATAAAAATCGCTAGAGGAACTTAATATTGTTGCTTGGTCAGAGATCCTTGATCAGCATTTTTTCGTATATCATGAAAAATGACAGCATTCCCAAGCATTACTTGAAAAGTGATCGCAAGTTGAATGTGAGTGCCGTGAATGCGAACTTTCCGCTTTCAAACTTCGCTTTTTGAACGATCATTTGACTGTTTTTTGAATCCAGTCAATCTACCGCTTGCGCTGCTGCCGTCTTACAATTCATACGGCATCTCAGCAAAAGCAAACAGTCGATTTCTCGTTTTGTTTTGCGCTTTGAGAATATAAACTGCAAACTGACTGGAAGCATTCGGTGACGTATTTTTCGTTTCTCTTTTTGTCTCAAAATCGGCTGCTCACAGTAATAGTTTGTCACCCGGACGTCGGTCCGACGCAAGCAAAATATTCGTTTGTATTGGACGGAGTCCGACCGACTTCTTCCATGCACATGTAGTGGTTGTTTTTTTTGTAGTATTGAATAATACGATTGTGCGGTTGCTTTTCGTTAGCGTGGTGATTGCCAGTCATTTGACTGTTTTGCAGTCATTCGCTGCTCCAAACGGTAAAGGCAACTTGATCGAAACGAAAATGTCAAAAAGCTTTAGAATGCGTTCGTTCTGCTGAGTGCAATCGGCGTTTGACTGTGTGTGTTTGTTTGTTTGTTTGTTTGTTTGTGTGTTATGCATACCGTTCGTATTCCACCTCTAAACGGACGGTGTGAACTTGAATGCGCGTTGGTGTGACTGCGGTAGAAAAAAAGGATCGGTCGAAGCCCTGTTCCCAAGGCACCAAAAAGGCTCATAATGTAGCTCATTACGAGTCTTCTCTTAATTTACAGTTTTAGGATTCCTAGAACTCATTCGGAGCCCCAGTGCTTGTCGTTAAAATTTACGAATTGGTATTTACTTCATTCTTTAACGGTTTACAGAAGTTCTTCGAAGTCTCCTAGCAGAAAATGCCAAATCTTTTTCATTCGTTTTACTGGTTCTTCAACCGGTCTTACATTATCATAATAGTTGTCCATCCAATGATTCTCCAGTAACGCGTTTTGGGAGCTCTATAACCACAAGCTTACCGAGTCTGCTTTAACAAACGAGTGGTCATTGGTCAGAATCTTAGTAGAATCAGGTCATTCCATGTCAAAATGACTTTAATATGGGTAGAAGTGCGTGGGTTGTTTATATTAGTTACGCAACTACGTTCTTATGACCTGTCAATAGATAGTTCCAGAACTAAATGCTAGTCGATTTCGACATTTGTATCGAAACCATCCTCCCTGTTGGTCCCATGCGTCCCAGTTGGTCTCGAGGTATGATGCTGACCTAATAAGCCAGTCGTCATATGTTCGAATCTCGACTGGGAAAGGCTGTTGGAATCAAAAGGATCGTAGCAACTGGCCCTGCAATTGTCCTGTATCTAACAGCTGGCTTTGAAGTCTTTCGTATAAAAATAGCTTTGCTTTTGCTATCCAAAACATCATAAACTAAGCTTAGACTTCTGGTAAAGTTACCGTTTCAACACGTTAGTGATGTTGTTTTGGTGTTGTAAAAATGTGTCACCCGGAGTCAGTCCGACGCAAGCAAAATGTTCATTTGTGACGGACGGCGTCCGACTGACTTTTTTCATGTACACGAAGTGGTTGCTTTTTTTGTAGTATTGAATCATGCGATAGCATGGTTGTTTTTCGTTAGTGCTGTGACTGTCAGTTAATTCACTGTTCTGCACACATTAGGTGCTCCAAACGGTGAAGGGAATTTGATTGAAAGGAAAATATAAAAAAGATCAGAACGCACTCGTTCTGTTGTACAATCGGAGGTATGACTGAGTAAATTGCTGGTTGTATTATGCATGGCTTTTGTATTCCAACACTAAATCGACGGTGTGAATCTTGAAAAGAATAGTAGTACAAAAAAGGAATTATTTTGTTCTCCAATGGCTTACAGAAACTCTTCAAAGTCCCCTAGCAGGAAATACCAAATCTTTTCCGCTCGTTTTACTGCTTCTTAACCGTTCTTACATTGTCATAATAGTTGTCCATGCAATGGTTCTCCATTAACGCTTTTTGGGTGCTCTATCACCGCGCGGTTACCGAGTCTGCTTTGACGCACACGGTGGTGTGACTACGGTAGAAAAAAGGATCGGTTGAAGCCCTGGTAGATACACAAAAAGTAGTTTTACAGCATGACAACGCTTGGTCTCATATTGCAAAAATTATTCAAAACTACTTGGAAACACTCCTTTTTGTAAGTTCGAATCCCAACTGGGAGAGACTGTTAGAGTCAATATCTTAGAGCAATCGTCTTAGAGTTGACGTATAATAACTGCTTATAAACAAGAACCATTCTTCAAGCCTGCCCGAGAATGCTGACAATCTCCTAGACAGGAACTGGCCAGCTAAAAGCTACACTTTGGTTTGATCTTGATTGCGAATTATCTTTCTCGTCTATGACACTGTCACTAGTTTCTTCATAACTAGAACTTTTCTTCAATGTCGTTAGCACTATCCGATTCTACGGCACCAGAATGTTGTTGACTGATACTCTGCTATTTCTTCTGCTAGCCAATTTCTAAACGTAGATTTCTACTCTTTGAGTTGGTACTACTCGAAAAAATATTGGAGAGAGAAAACAGTCAAAGGAATGCTGCCACAGCAAATTTACAAGTCAAAAACTATCTACCATTTCGCTCTACTTTGTATTTTGTAGCTATTTTTGTAAGCCACTTTATGCAAAGAAAACAGTGTCAACAGCCTGAAACCAAGGACAGAACATTTTAACTCCCGTTGAATTATTTATGGAGGAATTTTAGCTTTTATCTTTTGAGTTTTTTTGTCTGTCTGTTGAAATCCTTCTTCGTTTGACCAGATTGGTGTAACTACTGTGGAATGATTTTAATTAGCGTTCAAAAGCCGGTTCAGTGTTTGAAATCCGTAAAACTTAGATTTATCAAAAACAAAGAGAAACCTGAACAGCAAAATGTTTTTTCATGAGTCATTTTCTAGATTACACTGATTGATTTCTTTACTAAAAGTGTACGAAAACGTTGGAAGTTCAGTATGATCACCTTCTCCGGTGGTATGGCTAACGAATTTTGGTGTCATGACCAATCGAAAAATCAATAAGCACCGAAGGGAAAGCCGAAAGCAAATGATCTTACTTATCGGTCCCCAGCGGGTGATATCGAACGACATGAGTGAGACTTTTTTCCCCATAAAACGATACAACTAGTGATACTGTATAAGCTATTGCTTACACTTTTCACCTCCAACAGAACAGCAAACGGAAGGTGTATGACGGACAGAAAAGTACCACGTCCCGAAGCTATTGGATATTTTATGAATAGGGCCGCATGGTTTCATCTCCTCGTTCGAAGCAAAGGTACGGGAGATGAGCGAAAAATCAATACATCACCGCCGGGGCGAACTCCAGCCCGGTGATATTGAGGTTGTTTGCCAATGTGACCAACCAAAGAGCATTTATCGTTTATCTGATAGGCTACCGAAGCAACGGAAACCATGCAATGTAGGAGATAGAGCTAACGGTTTATTTAACAACCTGAACCCACTTCAACAGGTAAACGACAAGCAACATGGAAAGTGCCACTCTATTGCTGAATTGCTTCTTCTACGGCTAGACCCTGGTTCGGTTAAATGGTACAAATTATTCAGTGTAAAATGAGTAATTCCTCGTCTGGAAGTACACTTCTGCTGTGAGCCGACCTTGAGCCCCGGGGGCGTCAGTGCAGCTAATTAAATTGCTCGAAAATCAATATCGAGATAAGCAAATTTAATTTTCTGAACCGCTGTTGCGTTGAAATTTATATAATTTAATTTTCTGCAGAGCGTGCTTGTTGATCGAAAGCCGCTAATCAACCATGATCGGCTGCAGTGTCCGCCCCATTTTTGTGTGCTGCTTTTTTTCTCGTTTGCACAATACCCGGTACCTATCGTGTTCGATGTACAATGAGCCGTTGTGTCAAGCACAGTCGGTGCTTTTCGCTGAAATGTTTGTTTTTGTATTAATCTTGAATTATTCAATTATTTAGCACATTTAATGCTTGTCATTAAAGTGTAAATGTATTCAATCATTGCATTTTTTACGTTCGGTTTTTACAAAAACAGCTACCTACTACCTAAATCCCATTGTGTATTCATTGCTGTCACTGCTCATCACCAAAAGTAAACATTTTAATAAATTTTATTCGTCCTTTTCTGAAACTCCCCGACCTCTGTATTGATGATAGCATTATTTCGTTTTCTTTTCCGTAAATTCGTAAATTGATGTAATTGGTGGCGGGTGCTCCATTAAGCACAGCACCATGTAGCATCGGTCGGTCGGTGTCGATGGGAAAACGGCAGCGATAGATGAGTCTGCCGTCGGCATTCGATCGCTTGCTTGTTCGACCTCTCCTCCCACCCCCCAGCCAGCACAGCGGGAACCGAGCGGGGTTCAACAGAGCACTGTCAGCATAACCGCAATCCTGCGGTCGCGACCTGCAAACAGCGACGCACAAACTCATCGATTTTAAGGCTAGTCGACCCGGCCCATTGTAACCGAAATTACGGTTCCACTTGATTTAATGGCGATGATTATTCACTCTCTTCTCTTGTACAAACGGTGCAGTTTCTTGTGCTCGCTAGATGAGGCGGTTCCAGTGGCTTAGGGCTGCGCATTTCGGATAATAGCAAAAATAGATGAAGCACGTTAGCTTGCGGTGAGATTAGATGAGTTCCTCCATTGTTTCCGGCTGCCATTTGATCGAGTCCAGGAGCTAGCGAAATGGCAATTTATTGCCTGCAAATCGTCCCTTTACTTGTCTATTCATTACTTTGTTCGAAGTGAATCTTCAGTAATCTAGGGAAATGTTCCGTTTGGGTTGACTACGAAATCGGTTTTCTTGGAAGGTAATGGTTGCCGTATCTGATTGACAAAAGGGAAGGGTTCATTTAAGGGACATCGTTTTTATCACTCGTTCTGTTGGGAAAGTATTTCGTTCTTCAATCGTAATGTTTAAGTTGCATTGACTTTGGTATATACCGAGAAATTCATTGTGACTAGAATTGAAAACTAATATGCTATCAACCATTTGTCTTATGGAAAGCAACTCAGAATCATTTATATAGACAAAGGCTAACAGACCATCAACAACAGACCAATCTCGTGGTTTGTTGTTATAAAGAATAGGCTGTTTTACTAGAGATGTCTATCAATCACATCATAGTGGAGTATGATCTATCTGTGTAAGACGATGGCATCGCTTTGATTTCTGTCTGTTTTATATTTCCAACTTGCAGCAAATGGGTATAAGACTTGACAAAGAGGGTTTTACTCCAGAGACCAGGTTGGTAGCTATGCCGAATTTTGTATTTCACATTTATCAAAAAGTTTCCGGACGGCGGGTCTCGTGAGACTTTTTCGAAAATCCAACATTGTAAATTGGAAAATAACCATTTTTTTGTACTAATGAAAATGTCTTGTCATTACGGTTATCGGTTATAGCAGCTCTAATTGGTTTTAAACCTGATAATTATTAGCTTTAAAACTTATACAGCCGCTCAAATCATCACCACAACTGTGGAAAACAATGCGTCTCCATTATTAACAGAAAAGCGGACGCATGGTTATCGGTTTGATGGCATTGAAAACATGGTCTCTTATGGATCTAAATTACAATGCAATGTTGTTTACCTATACAGAAAGCACAATCGTTATAACAAATTAATGAAACTCAAACAAATACAGCTCTAAACTAATTGTAACATTGTATTGGAAATAGACGTATCCACTAACTCGGCATTCCTGGTAAGAAAAGCATGATGCATGACAAAGCATAAATAACTAATTTCACTTTACCCTGCTGCATAAACTCACGCTTTCTACGCTAGCAAGGAGTGAAAGATAAATTAGCCAGCAATTATTGATGAGCACACTGATGATACCGCCAACATCACCCGATTGACTTACTGAACTGATGAATGGTATTGATTTCTGCTTTCCGTTTTCCATGATTTCCGTTTCATACGTGATGGATGGTTATTTCCCTAATTTTTCACACGAAGCGATGATCGGAATGGCGAATCCATTGCGAAGCATAGCGTGTGCTGCACACGGACAAGGTAGCCAGGGCAGAAAAAAGGTAATCCTCCTCAGGATTGATGAAATTAATTAATGCCAACGGAATACCATTCGATGGGGCAGTGAAATGGGCCGGAACTCAGCTCGCGTATGGGCAGTTGAAATATCGTCTCAGGTGGCGGGTTGAGTGTTGAACAAACTGGCAAACCGTCCCATAATGGTTTCGTATTTTTGTTTCATAGCGACAAATAAGATTTTTCAACAGAATGGTTTTGGTAAAACTTCTGTTTCTTTATGAATAAATACAACAGGCTCTGTTTTATATTATCTCTTTTATCCTGATATCAACAAAATAAAGTGTTACGTCCACTTGACATTTTGAATTGGTAATGCTCGTTCACAGTAGTAGTAGGCCACAACTATTCTAGTACATGCTTGATGGAGAAATTAATTTACTTGATGGAGCAATTAATTAATTATTAAGCAGTTTTTGTTTGTAAATATAATGAAATTGAAGATAAACTCTCGACAGGCGATACAAGAGTTTATACCTTGCAAATGGAGTGTTGTTGACCTTTGCAAGACTGATATTTATGGTACATAGTTTTGCTTGTTTCGATGCAATGTACACATAGAAATAAATTACACTCTTCAGTTCAGGCTTAATTTGCTCTTTTTATTTTATTTTTGCTTTTTTGACTACAGCGTCCCAGTCAAACAAAATTCGAAACAGTGATGCATAGGCCAATTGTAGAGTTGATTATTATCTACAATATCTACAGAAAGTATAGTTTTATCTTTTATATTTATGGCGCTATGGGGCTGATACCCCGCTGGTACCCAAAAGAGCATTCTTTTTGCTACCAATGGCATTGCAGCTCTGTAACGCTATAAATACAAAAGATTAAACTATACTTTCTTCAATAATATTGTAGACAATAGGTAACTCTACACTTGTCCTATAAATCACTTTTACGGATTCTGTTTGGCTGGGGCGCTGTAATCAAAAGAGCAAAAAAGAATTAAAAAGAGCAAATCAACCCTGCTTCAGTTAATTTGCAATAGGTATACGGGAAGGTTGCAATTTAGCAGAATCGCAGCTCTTTTCCCATTTAAACCTTCCTCCCCCTCGTAACAGACCGTCTCCCTCTTTTGTCAACCCCCTGTGACAAAAAACGACCCTGTCAAAAACATGTGTTTGAGAAACTACGATTTATGAAGAAACGTGCAGACGTTCCGGATTTATGGCGGGACATACATTCACAGTCCGTGAACCCCGAGTCAGCTCCCCCTTCTATCCTGTAGCTAGTTATGCATCGGTTTGCTCAATGAAAATCGCTATAATAGAAACGAAACAAAGGTAAATTTAATATATATTCCTCCTCGGTGGAACCCCTCCGCTTTCCTCAAAGTCAGTTTCACAACTGCAATCGGTTTAAATGCAAGAGAAACGCAACCCCTTCTAGTTATTAACATCTCTCCCCAAGCCCCTTGGTAGGTATTCCCCCTTTTGTCAATTTCCCCGTGCTGATTCCTTAATGTCAAAGAACATTTGTGCCAAGTTTGATAAAGAATTGTCCAGGCATTTTAGAGTTATGATCTCCCCCTGTTATGAATCCCCCCCTGTTAGGACTCCCCCCTCTTTTTTGTCAAACCCCTGAGCTCTGATTCCATTATGCCAAGGAACATGTGTGCCAAGTTTGATGAAGAACCGTTCAGGTGTTTCGCAGTTATGGCCTCCCTCTGTTATGAACCCCCACCTCCTCCTCTTCTTGTCAACCCTTCAGTGCTGATTCTTTTATGCCAAGGTACATGTATGCCAAGTTTGGTGAAGAAATGTTCAGGCCCAGTGCTGATTCCCTTATACCAAGAAATATGTGTGCCAAGTTTGGCGGAGATCGGTCAAGGCGTTGTGGAGTTATGGTGGAACATACAAACATACAAACATACAAACATATTCACACTCACTTCACGTTCACGCACTCTTCGCTCATTTCACGCTCACGATTCAGGTTGTAAAATATTGTTTAGTTCAATGTTGCTAATTTTCATCGCGATGATGGCTCATCGCCAGCTCATTAGCGTATTAAATTTTGTCAGCTGGTAACTCTCTTATCCTATTCGCTCGCAATGAATCGTCGACGCAAAAGCTGATGAGAAAAATATGAATTGATTATGCTCGTAAATACTCGCTCGGTATCTCTGTCTCACACTCATTGTTCTTCGATGTCACCAAGTCGAGAATGTATTCTACGATCAAACGTAAACAAACATATTTTTTTGCTAAATTACAAAAAAGATTATTGCTTGATCAAATATAAAACGTTATTCGAGTCACATATGTTAATTATGAACTTGTCAAAGGTCAATATATACTTGCGATGCCAGACACAATAACTTCTATAGGGGGGCATGGACAAACAAAATGGTTTTAAAATCTAGTTTCAATGAAATGCAAACCTAGTGCAGTATTATTATTATTAATTGAAGCCTCGAAATATCGAAGCTTTGAAAAATAATATACTGCTCTTCTTCTTCTTATGTGGCTAACGATGAAGGCTCTTGTTAAAACCACCGATGGTTGCTGTTAAAAATCTGATTCTACCAGGATGGCTGGAAAAATCACTTTTATCTTGTAAACGTTTGTAAAAAAAACTGGTCGCTGGTGCTTATCACGAAAAAAAAAGATTTATGATGCATTTTCTACATGACTATTCTTCAAAGTTGAAAAAAATAATTTTAGCATTTGTTATAGAACCATTATAAGAATCTTTTTTACATTTTGGAAGAAAATTATTGAAAAATAATTTGAAAAAAAAATATTTTATCGCTAGTGCGTCCAATTTCTTATGTAAAAGCAATAGTAATTTTTTGAAAAAAAAAAAGAAAAAAAATCTGGTAAGCCTCCCTGTTGGCCTCGAGATATGATGCTGCCCTAATAAGCCAGTTGTCGTATGTTCGAATCCCAACCGGGAGAGGCTGTTAGAGTCAATAAGATCGTAGCAACTGGCCCTGCAGTTGTCCTGTACGCTAACAGCTGGCTGCGAAGTCTGTCGTATAAAAACAGCAGGTCAAGTTTCGATAACGGAATGTAGCACCAAGGCTTTGCTTTGTTTTGCTAATTTTTTGAACCCCGGAATCTCTGAGCAATGTAAAAGTACTTTAGGCTATTGTGAAATACAGGGTGTTAGGTAGCTTAGTGTTTGTTATTTCAAAGCTTTTTGCTTCTAAAAAGTTACTAAATCTCATGAAGTAGGAGGTTTAAAAGCAATTTTCAGTACAAAATTTTCTCAACTTTTGAATGAAAAAATAAACAGAATTGAGCTAGCTAGTAAAGTTTTTGCACCAGAGCTAATTTAACCAAACCAAACAGAACCGAAAACTAAAAATGTTCAATAAGTCTGTAATGATTGAGATTTGACCATATGCGTAGAAGCATTTTTTTCGTCAAATATGGTCCTCTATCACTCCCTGAAATATCTGCACTAAGCTACCCAAATAAACAGAGTATCCCTATAACAGTGGTTCCAAACCTTTTTTTTGGTTCGCGAACCACTTTGTGGAATTCCGTACATTGTACTGTTTTGTTGCGAGCCAAAGACCATTTGGCTCCAAAAGAGAATTTTTATCATCATGAGTTAGTCCCAGTTATTTAATAACCTAGTTAGGTCAACTCACAAGCAGCTTCTTTCTTCTTGATATAGCGATTATTGTTTGGTTTAAGACAAGAGATTCTTGGCTAGTGAGGCAATAATAAAAATATTTCATAATAATATTAGCATGACCGGAGGTCTGTCTTTTGTGATCAAGACGATGGTGGTCGTCAGCGAGAGTTTCTTTTGTGAAATCCTCGCTGCGCTTTTTTCTTCCTTTATCCAATGAATTTCTAACGAAAGAGCTCACGTTTGTGTCCGGACACTTTTTGTTTTGTCATCTCCATGAAAAATGTTGTTGAGAAGACTAGACTCATTCCTTAGTTCATCTACATAATGCCGTATCACGACAGAAAGTATCTTGTCGCTAGGAAGATTCTGATAAGTGCGATTTTTTTGTATGTTAAAGCTAAACAATTGAGTCTTCATAAGCCGGTTGTAGAGTTGATGGAAACATGATTAAATTTCAGTTGATTAATTGTCAAAAATATTTTCTAAATTTTTCCCATGCGCGGTTGGCTGGACAAATATGAACGAATTGTTAATGTCAAAAAGAAATAATCGATATAAATACAATTGGAGTATTGTGTTCTTCAGCAAGGATATGGATTATGAATTTTTGGTCTATTTATCAAACAGAAGTCCACGGTGTATTCCATTGAAGCTTAAACTATACAGGGTTTTCTGTATGAAATCCTTGCCAAGATTTTTGTTCTCAACATTAACTATCTAGCGGCTTTTGCCCGTTTATTTTTGATTTTGCGAGAGAGGTAATCTAAAAAATTGATATTTGCATGGCTTGATTCCTAATATAAATTTACAAGTACTGATCCTCAAGTGGGATCACATGATGAATTTAAGTGATTTGTTGGCATATACAAACACAGACGTGCCTTTTTGTACAAAAAAAGTCTCGTTTGGCATCGGCAGAAGCAATTAATACTTTAAACCGGAATAGTTGTATGCAATTTGTAACGAGTGTCTAAATTTTATCACAGAAACCACGTCTTCCAAATAACGAAAAATCAGACAGACAAGTATGACGTACGAGCGGTGATACTTTCTGTGATTGCTACTATTGTATTTCCGGGGATGCTATTGTGGCACCAGAAAGCCGGAGCCATCGCTCTTCCGCTGTATTTCAAACCAGAGAGATAATTGGTCAAATTTGAATTCTAGTCCACCAACAATGTCACATCTTACCAACCTTGAAAGCGAAACGACGACTGCTAGGCAGAAGGAAAACCTTTGCTGCCGTATGTGTTTAACCTCATGAAAATGAATGCAATTCTTCGTGCTTGTACAGTGCGGTAGCGGTTGAAAGAGCGGTATTCCAATTAGGATATCGTTAAGCGAAATTCCTGTCTTGTTAAGAGAGCGTCGTTGTTGGGTGTATGACATTGCCATTGCTGCTATTCACCGGTGACAACAAAAGCCAGAAGCATAAACGCAGAGCAAGGGTAACTCGGTGGCTGGCTGGCTGGCTGGCTGGTTCAGCCATGCAGATTCTGGTTCATGCGGGAGAATAGTGTTGCAAAGCGTAACTACCTTCCGGACCGGTACCC
This sequence comes from Sabethes cyaneus, assembly GCF_943734655.1. NCBI lineage: Eukaryota > Metazoa > Arthropoda > Insecta > Diptera > Culicidae > Sabethes > Sabethes cyaneus. The sequence continues at coordinate 227,269,577 of NC_071355.1, forward strand.
AACAAATGGCGAGGCCGACGTTATGCCAGGACGAAATCTCTACTTCCCATGCTTGTGTTGTATGTAACAGCATCCACGAAGGTTGCCCGAGCATCCGATTTCAGTTTTCACGTCCACATGAGTGCAGCAGCAAAATAGGACTAGCCGGTGTGGCTCATTCGTACAGGCCACAAATTTGCACGGGTCGATTGCGGGCCGCTTTTCGTAACCCAGAAAAATCATTCCAATGGAAGCGGTAAACAAGTTTCAGAATATGTGCATGATATATACGCCGGAAGTTAATATCTCTAGTCTTGCAATCCGAACCTGATCAGCCCGCTTAATGCTGTGGTTGTAGCAAGCAGAGTGGAAGCATGTTGTACATTATGAATGAATTGAATAGTGAGCTAACCGTTTTACACTTAGGCAGTTCGAAAGCGAACCTTCGGTTCACGTGTTTGTGAACACGTTAAGATAATAAAATACAACAAGAGAGCTTAGGAGAAGATGAAAATTAATGGGATAATTTTCAGCTTCGATAGTTCGTACAAACAGTTTCTTTTCAGGTTCAACTTGAAGATAATTAAGTTCACCAACAAAACATTCTACAGTATCGTATCCATTGATATTTTGCATTATTCTAGAAAAAGCAGTTTAGAAACAATATCTACTTTTCGAATGATCAACCCTAACGTTTCTTAGAGCGGCACTGCACTTAGCTGGTAAAGGAAGAACAATTGTCGTGGCAAAACAGGAAACAATACCCGCTCTACTGGAATGTATATGCTTTTCAGCATAATAATCTTCCGCCTGTCCTCTTATCAAACTGTACGAATGCAGAAAAGAAGCCTGAAGCTAGCTGTCTCCCAGCTTGTAGGCCAGACCGTTGAGATGACATAGACTAACGAATATTGCACTTGGGTAGGTGTTTTTCGAAACGATGTGCTGCTAAGGATTAAAGCAAGATAAAGTTCATTCATAGCGAATTGCGATTCACAATAGTTAATAAAATGAATTTTACTCGTCAAATCTTGTAATACTGAAGAAGAACTACAAAATATTTCACTTACAGGGAGTAATATCCCGTAGCTAGGCTTAACCCTTTATAAGGCAGTGGCAACTATATTGCCACCAACAAACATTTTTTATTTTGCTTCTATAATTATATTGATGTCATTATAGACGCAAAACAAATATTTTTCGTTGGTGGCAAAATAATTGCCACGGCCTTATAAAGGGGTTAAAACGTTCAACTTTTTGATGAAGTAATTTTGCCCTTTATTAAAGTTGTCGTGTAAGATGTAATTGCTGTTTGCTTTTTTTGAATCCAGCATTCAGGAATGCTACTAGACCGTTGAATTTTTCGTCAGTCTCGTCGAAAATGGTTTCGAAATGCAATCACCACATCTGTTGATCTATGGTACGGTTCGGTTGGTACGTTAACTACCCGTGTGTATGTCACTTACTTGAATGTACATTTACTTCTGCCACGTTACACTTCCCTATTTGCATGTGCTCATGTAGTCCATAATTCAGGTACGAGGATAATATTTGTCGTCCATTGATATGAAAAAAAGGAAGTGGTAGTTTATACGGTCTGAAAAGGGACCGGAAAATAAGGCGAGCATAAACCCGCTTCTTTTGCGTATTTTGTGGCGAAATGTATAACATGAGCTATAACGTTGGAAAATTTCTTCCTCCGGAGAGCAACCGCGGGATAGTTTTATGCGTATTGCTTTTGAATAGTATTTTATTCATTCGACTGGTAAAGAACAGTGAATATCATTGCACATATTTTTCAAAACGTGTGTGAATCTATTGAATAAACGTGACTGAATTCGAATCCATTTTGTGTCCAACCTTAGGAAATTCAATACTTTTCAAAGGAAGCAAAGCACACAAACAAATCACTGCTCGTTGGTATGTAATCACTTTAGATTATAATACATATTCACATATATTGTGGTTTTTGCATACATATCATTGCTTTGAAAATAATAAGTCTGAACTGTTCCGTCCATTTTTAGGGATTTTTTCAAAAATATCGTGTGAGTTTAGACCAGAGTCCCAGAAATTTATGAAATATTGTGCACGGGGATAGTTCATGAATTTATGAAGTAAAACATTATTTAAAGAATTCGAGGTTTTTTAACTCATGAACTAAGAACAAAAATTTTTGGGTGAAAAAGAAATTTAAGCAGTCCAGAAAAAATAGTGGATAATAGTTCTTGGCAAAACTTTCGGCAACTTTGTAAGAGAAGGCGGATAAACTATATTCTAATTCTTAGAAAGTTTTTCAAATATTGTTTTCTTGTTTGTTAAATCTTTCTTTTTTATGATGACTCTACAGGAGGCATACTTTATTTTCGTTTCGCGAAAAAGTAAATGCTTTATGTAGAAATTGAAACATCTATGTTAGACTACAGAATAGAAATCAGATCAGATCAGAGACATGGACGAACACATTCAGCCGGAGATTTAGATTGAGAGAGATTGAGAGGATTTGAACCGCTTCTGTTGTTGACTTAATATTTTTAGCATAACATCAAACATTTTTCAGTTCATCTGATTTTTCAATTTCCACATCAAGCAATTGACAATTTAGTGACAAAAAATTCACAATAGCGTTCTTGATTACTCTAGATTTTTCTAAACAAATACTTATTTTAAAAAGTTCCTGTCTCAGAAACAACACTTCAAAGGGTAACTATTATTTTATGAAAATGAATGTAAATTTACGTTGCTTAGACTCTTTGGTCCTTTTTGTACGATAATTTTGAAAAAAATGTCCATACCCAAATACTAAATCAAACTTTCAATAGCATGTTTTGGTCACGAAATACCATTAATGTTTTTTGAAACGTTAGTTCTTTTACAATTGACGTAGGGACGGTAGAAGAAAATAATGAAATTTTGTAGAGCGAACGTGAAAGAACAGAAAGGTGAGAGGGGGAAGGGGAGTTATTAGTAGGTACGCTTTACAAGTAGTTGTGACTCCTACCACGAAATACCAAGTAATTATAGAATGGCGGATCTAGTTTTACGCAATTAATTTACAATTTACTTATTTCAAACTATCAGTGGATCTAAAATTAGATTTGTACACAAATTTGGACTTCAATGTGAATTAGGAATAGGACTTGAATTTTGACTTCAAATTGAACTTTGAATTGAAATGAAACGTAAAACTAGACTTGAAATTGGACTTAAAATTGAGCTGAAATTAAAATCGGTGGTAAAATTGAAAAGTCTCTAAGTTGAAAAACGCAAAAGTCAGAATTTTAGTTGAAAGACAAAAGTATAACGTTAAACATCAAGAGCAAAGAGTCTGAAATCAACAATCAAAAACAAAAATACAAAACCAAAGGATAAAAATATAAAGTTTTGACAGAGACAAAAGACAAAAGACAAAAGACAAAAGACAAAAGACAAAAGACAAAAGACAAAAGACAAAAGACAAAAGACAAAAGACAAAAGACAAAAGACAAAAGACAAAAGACAAAAGACAAAAGACAAAAGACAAAAGACAAAAGACAAAAGACAAAAGACAAAAGACAAAAGACAAAAGACAAAAGACAAAAGACAAAAGACAAAAGACAAAAGACAAAAGACAAAAGACAAAAGACAAAAGACAAAAGACAAAAGACAAAAGACAAAAGACAAAAGACAAAAGACAAAAGACAAAAGACAAAAGACAAAAGACAAAAGACAAAAGACAAAAGACAAAAGACAAAAGACAAAAGACAAAAGACAAAAGACAAAAGACAAAAGACAAAAGACAAAAGACAAAAGACAAAAGACAAAAGACAAAAGACAAAAGACAAAAGACAAAAGACAAAAGACAAAAGACAAAAGACAAAAGACAAAAGACAAAAGACAAAAGACAAAAGACAAAAGACAAAAGACAAAAGACAAAAGACAAAAGACAAAAGACAAAAGACAAAAGACAAAAGACAAAAGACAAAAGACAAAAGACAAAAGACAAAAGACAAAAGACAAAAGACAAAAGACAAAAGACAAAAGACAAAAGACAAAAGACAAAAGACAAAAGACAAAAGACAAAAGACAAAAGACAAAAGACAAAAGACAAAAGACAAAAGACAAAAGACAAAAGACAAAAGACAAAAGACAAAAGACAAAAGACAAAAGACAAAAGACAAAAGACAAAAGACAAAAGACAAAAGACAAAAGACAAAAGACAAAAGACAAAAGACAAAAGACAAAAGACAAAAGACAAAAGACAAAAGACAAAAGACAAAAGACAAAAGACAAAAGACAAAAGACAAAAGACAAAAGACAAAAGACAAAAGACAAAAGACAAAAGACAAAAGACAAAAGACAAAAGACAAAAGACAAAAGACAAAAGACAAAAGACAAAAGACAAAAGACAAAAGACAAAAGACAAAAGACAAAAGACAAAAGACAAAAGACAAAAGACAAAAGACAAAAGACAAAAGACAAAAGACAAAAGACAAAAGACAAAAGACAAAAGACAAAAGACAAAAGACAAAAGACAAAAGACAAAAGACAAAAGACAAAAGACAAAAGACAAAAGACAAAAGACAAAAGACAAAAGACTAAAGACTAAAGACTAAAGACTAAAGACTAAAGACTAAAGACTAAAGACTAAAGACTAAAGACTAAAGACTAAAGACTAAAGACTAAAGACTAAAGACTAAAGACTAAAGACTAAAGACTAAAGACTAAAGACTAAAGACTAAAGACTAAAGACTAAAGACTAAAGACTAAAGACTAAAGACTAAAGACTAAAGACTAAAGACTAAAGACTAAAGACTAAAGACTAAAGACTAAAGACTAAAGACTAAAGACTAAAGACTAAAGACTAAAGACTAAAGACTAAAGACTAAAGACTAAAGACTAAAGACTAAAGACTAAAGACTAAAGACTAAAGACTAAAGACTAAAGACTAAAGACTAAAGACTAAAGACTAAAGACTAAAGACTAAAGACTAAAGACTAAAGACTAAAGACTAAAGACTAAAGACTAAAGACTAAAGACTAAAGACTAAAGACTAAAGACTAAAGACTAAAGACTAAAGACTAAAGACTAAAGACTAAAGACTAAAGACTAAAGACTAAAGACTAAAGACTAAAGACTAAAGACTAAAGACTAAAGACTAAAGACTAAAGACCAAAGACCAAAGACCAGTCATGTCAAGTGTCAAGTCAAGAGTCAAGCCAAGAGTCAAATCAAGAGTCAAATCAAAGTTCAAGTCGAGAGTCAAGTCAAGTCAAGTCAATAGTCATGTGAAGCCAAGTCAAGTCAAGAGTCAGGTCAAATCAAGTCAAGTCAAGAAGTACATCAAGTCGCTGCAAATCAAGAATCAAGTCAAGTCACGTCAAGTCAAGTCACGTCTAGAGTCAAGTCAAGTTAAGAGTCGAACACCAAAAGTTAAAACAAAAAGTATAACTTTAATAGTCAAATGTTGTTCGGATAGTTTTCAATGCGGTACACAGATTCTCTGCAGCACTTTCACTGTGTAGGTCAAAGCTAAAAATATTTATTTAAAACTTTAGATTCTAAGTATTCATTGTAATTTGTTTAACTTACATTTAGTCTTTTCCCGTACTTTTTAGCTATCCGAAACAATTCGCAGTCAACAACGGATGAATGGCCAATCTGCAGGTAAGTTTTTTAGCAACGGCAAAGGTAAGTATAATGTCTTAGGTTTTCGCAGGTTATCTTTAACAATAGTAAGTATATCCGTACCTCTTGTTTCTATTCTAGGTTATCCTTATTATCAATGACGAAGTGGTTAAACCACTCTGCAAATCGCCAGTATATTTGTCCTTCTGCAGCAAACTCTATTTTAGCTAAATTGAACTTTCACGAACTATCCTTCTCTAAACCTTCACTTCTGTACTTTTAAAACTTTAATTTATCTCTCCTATCCAATCTTGCTTCATTTACTTTCAATCGTTCACTTTTTCAACTTATGCTGTTTCTTTATGTTTACATGGACTACAACCATCATCATTATCATCACCATCATCTGTCACCTCGCACAGGGGTGTATTTACCCATTCGAAATTGCACTGCATTGCCAGTGTCGCCAGAACAAATGTTAAGCTGAAAATCAGAAACTTCAATTCAGAAGTCGAAATAATAAATAACGGAAGTCAAAAACCAAACCATTAAATTATAAATATTGAAAATTGTAAGGCAAAATTCAAAAGTCATCAATCTTAAGTCAAAACAAACAAGATTTAAAAGTAAAAAGTCGAAAGCATGAATTAAGTAAAAAGTAAAACATCAACAGTCAGAGCCAAGTTTGAAAGCCAAAACTTAAAAATCAAAAATAAAAAGTCAAAAATCAACATAAGTCGAGAATAAAGCCAAAAGTTAAAAATCGATAGTTGACTAACAGTCAATAGACAAAAATCAGTGTTGCGAGGCCCACACTCGTCAGGTCTAATTTTCTCACACGTGCATACTCATTGTGACGAACACGTCGGCATAAGCATCCCTTTAAAACTCCCGCTCTTATTTCTTCATGCACTGCAATGGCTCCTGGCGACTGTGTGTTTAGCTAACAGCTACAGTCGTCGCTCGTCGTTCGTCGTTGCAACCCGATCCGTTGATACCGATTACTCACGACGGCTCGTACTCCTGCCCGTGAGTAGAATCGAGGGTGAAGATGAAGAAGAAGAAGAAGAAGGAAAAGTAATCCAAAATTTGAATCCCAGTGCGCCAGCAGCCTCACGGGAAGCTGCTTCCTCGCGATTTTTTTGACTCGGGAATAGACTATGCAGGAAGACGATATGACGATGTGCATGCGCGAGTGTGTGGGTAGCAGAATGTCTGCACACAGCACCGGCGGCTGTTTCTTTTGCGCCTGCGTGTGCGGCGTAAGCGTTGAATGTTATGTTTCTCATACTCTTTTGCGTGTGAGTAGGCATGGTTGACTTCTCGCTCGATTCGCTACATTGTTAAAAATGAAAAGGCAAACGTAAAAGTAAAAACCGAAAGTCAATTTTAAAATACAAAGTCAAACTTCATAGGCCAAATGGTAAAAGTCAAAGTTCAGTAGCCAAGACTACAAAATGTATCTGTCAAAAACAAAACTAAGTCAAAAATTTTTAAGTCTGAAAACCAAAAATAAAAGTCAAACTTTTAACATGACAAATCATCAATCAAAAAATAATAATCAAAATTTAAGAGCCTATATTGGAAATTGGAAATTGGACTTGAAATCCGATTTGAAAGTGAATTTAAAATTGTACAGTAAATCGAAATTTAAAAAGTGATCTTGAAATTTTACATAAAACCGGACTTGGATATGAAATTGAATTTAAAATTGGACTTAAATTTGATTTGAAACCTGAAAAATATCATGAAAACGAATTAAATGGGATTAAAGAGGATTGAAAATAGAAAAAGCCAATATTACCACCGACAAATACAACAGAACAAGTTTTAAAAGCTAACCTACATTCTTTATGAAATACGCGAGGGGTATTTTTTTTTGCTGATTCCGTTAACAACTGCAATCGTTCCAATTACGAAGCTATATTTGATCGTTCAAATGTGCTAGTAGGTAATTAGAGCTGGGTTCAGTTTTCAGCAGCAATTTGCTGCGATTTCCGTGGGAGATGCGCGATTTACGCCAAACAACACCGACGGGATGCTTATCGTGCATCCAACCATGCTACGTGCGATGTGACGGACGAACGAGTACATCGCGAGACATTGCGGAAGCAATAAAAGATGGCAGGAAATCTCATTAGCTAGTAACTCGATCAGCAGCGCTAATTGACTTGCTTTCGTAGTTTTGCGTGCACTTCATCAGCTGCTCTGGCATGCGTGGAATATTGGCGTGAAGGTCGTCAGACCCGATTAATTGCAAATAGTCAATGTATAACAGAATGGGCGCTAGATGACAAGTTTTTTAGAACAAGATCTCATTTTTCGATTTTCTTTTATCCTTTAAAATATTTTTTAGACTGAAATAACTGTTCAAATCCCTAATACAATTCTGTAGAAGAAACTATAACAATCTGAGTCTCTGGTTGTAGTAGCACTTAGAGATTGATGCAAACTTTTAACTTGTTGCTTGTACATTGCCAGTTACAGTACATCTTGGATAGCACCCGGTAATGGCATCATGTGTCGGCAGTTTCAAGAAAGTGCACTGCTTCGTGTGTCAAACCCGAACGTGCTTTTTACATTACTTGATGCGGCACCCACGCCGTTTAAAAGAGATTTGAGGAAGCATTCCGCCGCATAAATCACAGACGATGCCAACGAAGTTCATGTAGACACACTCGTTGACAGTCATCATGTCGGTTTTTTTTCAACACGATGATAACCATACGACATCCTACTCGCATCAAGACAAATTGAGTTGTGCGGGCGTAGTTTGATAGCTCCTTAAGGCCATGGATGTGCTGCTTACTGCTGTTAGCGCATCACCGAGCGAACGTGTAACGTCAAGCATCACGAGCTATCTAGGGACACACATCTCACGTGCAGTATCAAACTTAAGCTTCTCGTTCGGTTATCTTGTACTAAAGTGCGCTCATCAGCTAGCAGCATCGTGACGCCATCGCAGCCTGATAGTGGTTCGACAAAATTTTTACAACAGTTTGCATATAAAGTGGTCCCATTTTGCAGTTTGAAATGCATTATTAAAATTCGTGCGTCTTCTAAAGAAGAGCTTGTAAAGAAGAGTTGGATCATGAGATCAAGAAAGAATTTAGACACAAATGGAAAGAAAACGTTAAGTGTACAGGTAATGTGGTTACGGTTTCTTGTATAAAAAAGCAGCTTTTGAAATTATTCCTAAGTACTTGTTGCTACCACAGATCAACAGGTATGGCATGCAAAGAGAGTTAAAATTTTATATATTATGTACTAAAATTTAAAAATGAACTTCATTCAATATCCACCGGCCGGCCAGCACATTCCTACACTACACTCATCCACCTTGGTGGCACATTTACATCTGGTTTAGACTGCTTCTTTCAGAACCAACTCGAACAGCATGATGGTCCTTATCAATTTCATCACTCCCATTATCGTAATGATTGAACGTCAACTTCCGTCGAGCAATCGCATCTCCTCCAGGGCCCGGAAGTTCATCTTTATGTTTCCATTGCTGGGGAATGCCGATTGGCAACAGACCGGAAAACAGGAGGAATCAAAGCAACAACCAACAGATAACAATCTCAATCAAATCTCAGATAGCATGATGGATTCGCTTGTGTCTAGGGCGATTTAGACGTTGTTATACAAATTTCAGCTTTCGGCTGATGCTGTGATCACGGTACGATGGTACGTACCTTCCATGGTCGGCAGCGCATGATGGCAGATAGAACGGAAAACCTAAAAGGCGCGTGACTTTTCCTTTCAGCGAAAACAGGTCGGGGTACCCCACCGCTTGGCATTGAGTTTCGAAACCACTTTAGATGTAGATATGCGATAAACAGGTGCCAATTTTTGAGCGAACCTGTTGCTCTAGTCTGAGAAAGTTTTCCTTTAAGGTTGACTGACTTTAATAAACTCCCAACCTAACTTGTCAGTTTATCGATCCGACCGAGATGAGGTCAAGCAGCAATATTAAATATTAATAGCAAAGTCAAGAACTTTTCCCTTGTACCATTATTCTATCATTATGGCTAAGTAACACAAGTTATGAAAAGAAAAGCGAAACAGTATTTGCCAGTTTTAAACGAAGCTGTTGTAGGTTCACTTTATTTATGAGACGAACACAAATTATTCTATGTTGGAATTTCTTCCGTTAAAGATACAAGCATTGCGAAGTTCCATCCACAAACAGAAAGTTCTTCCAAGGTACGTACTATCTGCATAACTTAGACATACTTTCCATACACACAATTTCCGGATGTCTACCGCGGGCAACATGAACAAAAAGGCTGACTATAAGAGCAGTTGTTTATAGACGGAGGTATTTCCCTGCAAGCCTCTGGAAACAACGAATTATTATTTCCATCCAGTAAACGCAATTTCAACACAAATTTATGTATTCCTTCAGGGCGGATTTGTATGGTCACCTACCTCATAACGTACACACAATATCGGCAGCAAATGAAGATAAACCAGCCCGTCTGCGGCCGTCTTAGGCACACTAATGTGCCTATCTATACTTACGATAATATCAAACAGAAATAAGGCGGATCTTTTGGGGCCGGCAATCGTCTGTAATACATATACTTACGTATGTACGCACAAACTGCACTAGGTTAGGATTTAGGCACCACCTAGAGCAACGACGCTAGAATCAGAAACGGAACAGGCAAGGCAAGCATATCATGACATGTGTAGACAAATAACAGAGTTCATCGAAAGTGGTATGTGTGCTTAGCTAGTTATGTATGTAAGCCTTCAGCTACCCATGGTGCTACAGATGAAAAGAAGCATGTTGAGCTCGTTTGCTTGTGATCCATATTCGTCCGGGGTCGGGTAAGGTACATTTGGAGGTAATTGATTGAATCAAGATGTTCAATGGAGTTGAAATGATGAGCATTTCCTTCCGATCTTGACTTGCTTTCATTTCTTCTTACGTTTGTGGTTTCTTCAAGAGAAACTTGTTCGAATGCATTGCAGAATATGTAGTTTTTTTCGGCAATGCCGATGTGTTTAATGTGAAGCAACTGAGCTTTGACTAAATTTAGTAACAGCTCTATACTTCTCTCGTAGGATCAATAGAGTTTCGTTGGATTAAAACTAATCAAACGTCTCAGAATCTTAAATAGGGCAGGAACTGTAGTTTGGCTTTTCCTTCAGAATGTCACTATGTATCAGGCGTCCCCTTAAAATACATTAGTTGCATTGGCAACTTTTGAACTATTATTAACAAACAAAACTGATGCGCTTACCTACCTGCTTGGTTACAGAATGAAATTTTGTTTCGTGGAAATGAGATAGCTTTTGCGGTCATAAATTTTCGCATTAATCGATTTTGTTTTTCTGTCCGTATTGTCCGGTCCGTTCAAATAATTTAAACAGGGCATACCTCCTCTGTTCCAAAATAAACCGGAATTGATTTAAAACAGACGCAGGTAGTCTATTAATTTAACAATAAACCATTTTATTTATTGGTAATCAACTGAAACCCGTTAGTTTACTCGTTGGAAAAATGTATCAATTAATTTTTTAATATTCTCATATCTGTTAGGTATGCCAGTCGTCTTCCGTTGAATGTCTTCGATTGATACATTAAGGTTTCCTTTTATAGTCGAACCAGACCTGTCAAGTATGAAAAGTATTAAACCAAAAATATAATTTATGATCAAAATTAAAAATCAATTATGGGTCTCACACGATGAAAATTTACATTAAAGTGTAGTTATCTTTAACTAACTGGTTCAATTTTGCTAATTAAAAAGCAAAGAATGTTCACGGTTACACGCCATTTTCATGAATCTTATTGAAGATTTTTTGGAAATCTTCCCGAAATCGCGAGGTTCACACTGCCTTAACCGACCGTCTGTAGAAAGCAATTCCGCTTTATTTTCATAGAGAGTAATGAAATCAAATAGGTATGTATTCATGTAGAGAAAAGCTCTTTTGTTTATTTTGTTTATACAGATCTCACTGTTTTTTTGATTCCTATTTTTGAATCATATAATTTTCAGAAAAAGCACACATTGTGAGGACCTTTAGACAATATGCCTAAACCTCCAGTTACCTTCTTGGATTCTATGGCAAACATCGATCATCGAACATCGGCGGCAAACATAGACTTATGATTTCTAAACGCCAATCCGGCACTAAAAAAGTCTACATTACTAGGGTTCCCTAAGAAAAGGGCGGCTCAAACAGTGTTCGTCTCGGAGCGAGTAGCTGAACCGGGAACCGGGAATATCCGAACTCTTCATGAATCGGCACAAGCTGGCTTGTCTGCTCGAGAGCTACCTCGACACGAAGTGTAGATCGCCGCTATTCAGGAAGTTCGGTAGCACAGTTTCCAGAGAAAAGTAGTTTTGTGCATTAGATCCTATTGCAGGCACTTACAAATACAACATCAACTACAGTAGCGGTAGAAAGGCATAACGTGAAGTCGGTTTCGTAGTGTGGGAAAATAAAAGCGCGATGAAGCAAGTGTTCGCCAGCAACAACACAAAGAGAAGGAAGGAAGTAAAGAAAAGAAGAGCAGAAAGTTTGCCGTGTCTGTGTTGTGCTGTGATGTGTGATAGTGCTGAAACGAGCACTTCCAGACGCAGTTGAATGGAGAAATAAACACGGAGATTAGCAGAAACAGAATAAGAATTGTGCGCGATGGCCAACCTGTGGAGTCATCAACACAGTCGAAAAACGGTAAGGCTACGGGTAAGAACGGTATCTGTACCACTGTACTTCTAAAATCGAAGAACGAGCGGTCAAACGAAGCAATCCACTGGATCGTTGTCAGATTCTGGGTGAAGAAGAAACGCCGGAGAAGTGTTTGAAAGGCATCATTTGCCCTATTTTTTAAAAAAGTACATTGACTCGAATGTAAGAACTATAGAGGTATAAGATATGTAAGCTGCTCTCCCGAATCCTGTAGACTAAGACCGTTAGGTGCGGATTCCAGCGGCGATGAGTACCAGGATGGTTTTCTTGAGGGTCACTCCACGACGGAGCGCATGTTTACCCCGCGTCAGTTACTATACAAGTTGCGGGGGTACAACTTTCAGGCTCATTAACTATTTGTGGACTTTAAGGCGGCGTACGATACAGTCAAACGAAATAAACAAGGGCATATACACTCTAGTCTCTTTTTACACGGTTTATTTTTATGATTTTTTAATTAACACAGTTTTTTCAGCGATTTTTAAATTCGAGTGGCTTTTTCGGTTATTTTTGAATTAACGCGGTTTTTTCACAACGATTTGTGAATTAACGTGTTTTTTTACAATATTTTTTGAATTAATGCGATTTTTTAACGTTTTTTTACACGTCACGTATCCCCCGTGTAAAAAAAGATTTGAATGTACTATGAGGACATGGTTTTCCGACTACCTAAGCTGGTTTGTCTAAATCAAGCGTCAGAATAGCGGTTGAGGCCTCAGCCGCGTTCGTGATGTTGGATAGATTGAAGGGAATCCCAAGTAACAATTTAAAAGCAACTTGGTTTAATTAAGTTTTATAAAGGTTTTATTGAGATAGTAACCATTACCTGAGGTTTTATTATGGTATTAGGTACGTAACATCAAGATGATACGAGACAAAAATTTTCTTGTAGTTAGTTATAAAACAATAATAAAACAGGGAATAAAGCGAATTTATGGTTGCTCATCTAACCGCGATAAAACTAGTAAGCTGCGCCACATCTTTTATTAACTTACTATAAGTAGAGCATAGCAATACAATATGGCGTACCAACATAAAATTGATCTTACTTTGGAGTTACTTGTCAAACTGGAATATAACTGTTAGTTTTATAGTGCTATTAATATGATAACAGCTTGACGAAATATATTATTTGCTGCTATTATAAAGAACTGAAAATACTTTTTGCAATGCCATATTGCCATATTCTATATTATAGTCTTATCCAGCCTGCAAATAAAAATTCATCCCAGCAAAGTGTCTGTTGCAGAAAGTTATGGTTTTCATCTCAAAGAAGCAACGAAAATAAAAATTGAGATTGAATAATTAAATACACTCAAGTCGCTTCGCGTAAAAAAACCGCGTAAATTCCGAATTTCGCGTAAAAAAAACCTCGTAAATTCCGAAATTCGCGTAAAAAAACCACGTAAATTCCGAAAATTGCGTAAAAAAATGAGGTAAATTCCGAAAATCGCGTAAAAATACCGCGTAAATTCCGAAACTCGCGTAAAAATAGTCGCATAAAAAACCGCGTAAAAAGCGACTTCAGTGTATATATATTTTGTTGAAAGAACTTGTTTTCAAAAATTGCAAAATTTCGAGCGTTTATTTTATTCACCTATCATTCAAATATGCACGATGAAATTTAATGCGCATGTGCTGCACAACTACGGAAACTGATGTGACAGTAAATTTTTTTACTTTCCTGCTCGAGGCTATATATTTTTAAGTTAACAAAGCTGGCTGATTAATGACTCTATGACAACTCGTTCACTAAGCATTAGGCAAGCTAGTCATTTGCTATCTAAAGACTGTACTCGAAAAAAGGGAGACACACTGATTGATTTGCCACTTTCAGCGTATGGTAGAATATTGATGGAATTTTGAATGAAACTAGCTAATAGTTAATGATTACGTTGGTTATCATGGTTATAGAGATGGCATCGAGACTGCGTCCCATAAAACAACAGAATTCATGATTCGACGGTGTCCTGAATGGTGAAGTCATTCAAGAAGACCCAGAGAAACCAGCGGTGGTTAGGATGGGGCAGAATACCGAAGAAGCCAAGAAGATTTGGACCAAGAAGGTGTTAAGTTTGTTGAAGTGTCGACCGAAGCCTGCAATTCACGATGTGGCAAAGAATACGGATATTTCCATCTGGTTTGCTCAAAAAACGATGAAACGTGCCGGACTCCACGTTTTCAATGTCCGGAAGGCACTGAACCGAAATGACAAACAAAACACGGCGCGCCAGAAAGCAGTAGCGAGAATGGCTGACGAGACCGATTTGACTTATACCAAGGTGAATACAATGCGATTACCGGGGCAGGAGTTTTACTTTGGCCTTTTCTGAGGAGGTGGACAAATTCACCAAAAAGTTCTTGCTTTGGTAGGCCATAAAGTTTGAAGAACATTTGACTTGAAATCAATTTTTTGTGACCATGACCATTTTTTACGAACATTTCTATTTATTTCAATTCAATTAAATGTATTATTTCTGTTTGTAGGTTGTAGGTGTAAGCTAAACAACTTATAGCTTAAAATTGACTAATCAGAATCAGAGCTTATTTACTATGGCAAAAAATGCTCATTTCCGATGATTTCATATACTAGATTTCATCAGCTATCATATCAAGATAGATACATCCGCACAAAGAAACAAATCCAAGCATCCGTGCACAATTTGCTATCTGCAAAGGGTAAAATTCCCTTAACCCAAAATAACACTTCCATTTCTGCAGGTTCATGTGCGTCGAATCCGTTCCCATGTGGCCCCAGAATCATTACCAAGGTTGAAGTAATGCACAAACCTGACGTGATGATGTCAAAGGATGAACAAGCCAAAAAAGAAAACATTCACCTCGGTGCTCTTCTAGATGTGCTTCTCCTTCCCGCGGAGCATGCAGCAATAATTCCAGCAGCCGACGAGTGTTTCTAAATATTGATTTTTATCTCTTCTTAGCTTCTGCTTACATTTCGTCTGCCTATATGAACGACTCTATGCCGTGCGATTTTAGCTATGCAAACATAAATTTGTTGCGATTGCCCTCGGGAAAACACTCACCGCGCGCCGGGCCGTAAAAGCACCTTCCAAATAAATATATTCACCCAAACCCACTAACCTAGGTGCTAGGTGTGTGTGAGTTGAAGCAGCCAAAGCATGGCATCGCGGTACACCCTTTCAACTCGAACTGGTTAAGTCCTGAGAAATCTGAATGAAACCCACGTGTGTCGGTTTGATTTCACCTTTAGCTTATGTACTGGTTACCCAAAAAAAACGAGATTTCATATACCTACCCACAGCAATATACATATGTTGTGCCAGCAAATACTGAATAAGCATCTGCTCTCCCTAATTTTTGCTAATTGATTTTAGATAATCATAAAATGCGAACATTGTTTTTCAAGTGTGCAAATGCATACACAAGTCAGAAGAGTTTGGAGAAAGCTGAAGTCACAATCCACCTAAGAGTGAGTGAATGCTTTTCTCCCATGTTATCTAGTTTATTTACATAGGAAAAGAAAACATATTCGAAAATCAATCCACAGCACTGTTTTTCCAAATTGAAGTCCCAAAAGAACACGTTATGTGATTTCTGTTAATATTCCATTTGATTTTAAACGAATCCCAATTGCTATTTAACTTGCAATATGTTTAATATTTATAAAATTTTCCGAAATTACCGGTATCCGATATGGGTATCTTGGCTTTTCAAAGCTCTGTATGGAAGCTCATGGTTACGAATAAGTATTTACTACATTATGCACTTACCTTAGCAAATGCCGTAGTTATGCATGTCTTGTCGTCTAATTTTTAATAAAATCGTGTGGCAAATATCAGCTTTTTATTTCCTCACAGAAGTATGAAATAACTTAGTCTTTCCAGTAGTTTCCGTAGTATGAACGGCTTGACTCCTTCAAGACGGTTTCGTTGACGTCTCATAATGTTCAAACACACTGAATATTTGAACAGGTTACAACTTGCAGATTTTGTTAATTTATTGCTCATGTCGGCTCGAAAATGTCATTGTAAATGTAGACGACGTTGACTGACGGTTTATGTCAGGAATGTAAACCGATGAATCAACAATGTCGTTGATGATTTAACTCTGAGTAACGATGACGGCAGAATTAGCTAGCTCAAAGGATCCCAGGCAGCAAGCACACATGGACACCTTCACTTAATTGGTTTCCGAAACAGGGTCAAATATATAAAATGTTCTGTTATGCGACTCATTATAAAAAAAGCAAATTTTATGGGTAAAATTATCAGCTATCCTCGATGGGGAAGGCAAAACACCGTTCAGATATTTACATTTCTTCAGTAGATTCGACATAATTTTTCTAGCAATTTTGCGAGTCAGTGGCTATTCCTTCCGAGTCATAATCATTAAGTTCGTTGTATGAGTAGTATTTTTTTTAAACAGCGGAGTATTCATTCTTGGAAGATCTATTAATAGCTGGGGCGCCCGGAATGGATGGCGCTGTGCATCCGATTCATCCTCCATACCACCACAATATATACTGGCTAATTTCATGCTATCGATGGAAGCGAAATTTATAGGGTGGCAGGATTGCAGACGCTCACTCTTCGGCTTGTCGGTGTGGGGAATTTAAGCTGCGAAGCAACCGGTCTCTGGATCTTACATAGCTGGCAAACGGCTGTTCATGAATAACAATGTTATCTTACTGCTACGCTCGGTAGTGGGATATGATTTATAAAGGATTGGCTTGTAGAGCAAAACGAAATATAAATTTACGAGGTTATAAAATTTCTATTTAATTTGTTTAAAAATTATAAATATGAAAGTAACTCGTCCTTTTTAAATAAGTATGTAGCATTTTCACTTTTCTTAAGATTTGAGCTACCAGAAAATCATTAAAAAATGGGTTTTCCGTTATTTGAAAGTAAATGGGAATCTCACCGTAATAAAAAATGATCTTCCATGACCGACACGAATCACAACCTGTGTTCGGCCCATATCGTTCTTACAAACGGCTTCGGATCGCTGACTGCAGCACAACCGTTCGTTCGTTCGATGTGATTCCAAATAGACCGTATAATTTCGACAGGCCCCCCGGGTTTATTATGGCTTGGTTCGGTGCTCGAAACAGGAGCAGCCAGCCCCAGTCAACCCCAGCCAGCCAGCGTTGTGTTCGTGACTTTTAAATATCTGATAAAAAGTAAACTCGGCTGTGAACAACCCGGTAGCAGATTGCTGTTAACTGAAGCGGTAATTTGGCTGTTGATAAATTCATTTTGATATTGGGCTGTTGATGGAGGCGGCAGGTTAATCAGGAGCATTTATCTAGCTGGTGATTGTGGGGCATTAGGTGTTTTATTTTAGAATCCTTACGTTTGGGGCGTGAAATTTGCATTTTGCGTGAAAAATATTTGGTGTTCGAAATCGAATTTTAGAATAATTATAAACTTTATGAAAAAATTTAACATTTGTTTTTGCGATGGTCTTTGTATCATAAACTTTTAGGTCAGTTGTTTTCATGGAAGACATAGATAATGGTAAAATAGCAAGCTTTAT
Organism: Sabethes cyaneus; assembly: GCF_943734655.1. Lineage (NCBI taxonomy): Eukaryota > Metazoa > Arthropoda > Insecta > Diptera > Culicidae > Sabethes > Sabethes cyaneus. The sequence goes on from NC_071355.1 coordinate 227,287,391, forward strand.
TAATGGTTTATTTTCTTTGAAAAATGTTTCTACTTGTTAGAGTTTTCTGGCGTCCGTGATCTTCGTTTCAAGATATTGCCTTATGTGGAGATGGACGGACTTCTATTCCACTCCGATTAGCATATATTTATTAAAGCCTTTTTGCATTCCTGAATACTGTAAGCCTAATTTTCTATTATTGTCTTTTTGCATTCCTGAATCCTGAAAACTCAGTTTAAAAACGGCAAACTTGCACAAGTCAACAAGGTACATACTTGTCATTTGTAATGATCGTTATATATCCCAATTATAAATGCTCTTTTACCATATTTAAATTGAACTAAATAAAAACAAAACCTTTGTTATCGCTGTTATTTAAATTATTCGATTTGAATAGCAAATAAAACAGCCTGTGAAGTTTGTCTTCGATTGTTTATACCCGGCAAATCTAAACTCTGAGTTGCTGTTGTTCCGACAAAACAGGCAGAAGAATACAGATACTTTGAACGCAAGTTAGTTAACCCAGTAATCGAAAGAATTGCACCTTAAAAATAGAAATATTTAATGTTTTTCAAAAGTAGTGGTTAAATCGAAAATACCTACAATAAGTGAACAGAATCGATATTTTGTATACAGTAACGGATGCAGTTCGACTTTTAATACTGAAGTGCAATTTTTATGATACCAGCAAGGCTAGCTCAGGTTGGGGGGCTGGAGGATCTGGTCCAATGGCTAAAAATAGAGCAGTCGATTTGACAGGTCGTATATCTTCCACGGCCGCGGCCAGATTGAGGTGTATTTTGGCATCTGTTTCCGACAGAATGGAAATAGTTACCCGACTGCCACGTAGTGGGGTATGCGTTGAATGGAAAAACGATGTAGGTACATATCGGCGTTGTGAATACGGGTTATTCCTAGGGTGGGAAATACTACCTCGTGCTAGCTACCATACGCGATCATCGGTGTGATTTTCTCATCGATTGTAGCAATAAGTAAGGCAGACGGATTCATTATTTCGCAGCAAGAAATTCGTTTGTGAAAGATCAAACAATTTATGCATGAATCATACCCGTTGGTGTGTGGGTAGTACATAATGATAGGAATAATTTTTTCCTGCGATGGCTGGTTCGGAATGCTCCCAGGCGCTCGTAGAGCATGAGTAAGCAAACGCATACGTTAATAATATATTATATTTGATAAATTCGACGTTATATCTACTTGTCACTAGCTAGTCAATCTGCAGCGGGGTTGGCTTGTTTATTATTCAGATGCTAGTAAGGTCCACCATACCAAATCCATATTAAGATAGCAGTTAATTACGATAATTCATAAGAAAAATTAGAAAAATGTAATGTTAAGTATACTGTGAGTTGCTAGCCAGTAATTGTGATAATGTTATAATTTTGTCAAATTTCAAAATAAAGACTTACAGAAGAACTTATGCTGACTTTTTCCAGATATAAGCCTATGTCTCATGAACGATTCATCTACTACATGTTAGTAGATTATCAGGTTATCTCAAAGGTTATCACAAAAGGTGAGTCACGAAACTTGTAATATGCTACGGATTCAATTGTTAAATTGTATACAATCCACTGTTGTGGAATTGTCGGAAATACAACGTTCCCATCCATTATATTTTTGTAGATTTCAAAGCAGCATACGATATAGTCGAGCGCGAACAGCTACGTCAGATAATGCACGGGTACGGTTTCCCGGATAAACTGACGTGGCTGATCAAAGCAATCCTGGAGCGAATAATGTGATATATGCGTGTTTTGAGGGTACTCTCGAGTCCCTTCGAATCGCGCAAAGGGTTGCGACAAGGGAATGAACTGTCCTGTATGTTATTCAACATCGCTATTGAAGATGTGATTCGGCAAGCGGGCATCGAAACGAGAGAAACGATCTCCAGCAAAAGTAGCCAACACCTAGCCTTCGAAGACGATCTGCACATCATTACTAGAAACCTTGGGACGGCGGTGGTAATCTACACAAAACTGAAAACGACGGCTAGAAGGATTGGGTTACAAATCAATGCGTCGAACACCAAATGTATGGTAAAAGAGGCTCTAGAGAAAACAACGTTCGCCTCCTTGGACAGCGATAATTGCCGTTGATGACCTGGATGTGGTTCATGAGCTCATATATTTGGGATCTCTTGTCACCGCCTACATAATACGTGTAAGGAGATTAAACTACGCATTCAAGCTGAAAGTCGAACCTACTTTTCTCTCCGCAAGACGCTTCGATCAAGCAGCATATGCTGGCGCACAAAGCTGACGATGTACAAAACGTCAATCAAACTGGTAGTCCTCTAAGGACTAGAGACTGTAACCTTATTTGACGGAAAACATATGTGCCGTTGTCGTATTTAAACGAAAGCGTTCCAAGCGTTCTACAAACACCTATCTGATGATTTATTCATCTACAATCGTTTGTGCGTTGCAACAACGTCTACGAGTTGACGATCAAGTTAAGATCATCAAATTACAATTGCCAAACTTGAACGTCTTGGATTCTCTGGTACCTTACTGAATTGGTTACGCTCCTACCTAGATGACCGCCAGATGGCACTAAAATTTGCCGACTCGCAATCGACATTTTCTGCAGCAACATCTGGAGTTCCACAAGGAAGCCATCTAGGTTCTTTCATATTTCTGCTATACCTCAATGATATTCCCTCACCACTTAAGTGCCAGAAATTATCTTATGCTGATGACTTCAAACTGTATCACATTATACAAAACGTCGACGACGTAAACTTTCTTCAAGAGCAACTGGATTGCTTTTCCGCTTGGTGATCTACTAACAGAATGATCTTGAATGCGTCAAAATGCTCTGTCATATCATTTTCTCGTAAACGCTCGTTATTACGACACGACTACAAAGTATTTGGCCAAGTATTGAATAGAGAAACTGTTGTTAAAGATCTAGGTATCTTATTGGACACTAAGTTTACCGCCAAAGAACACATCGCCTACATCTCTGCAAAAGCTGGGCGCGCTCAAGGTTTCATGTTTCGAGCAACTAAATTATTTGAAATGAAAACGTCCATTACCTTAAAGCAGTTTACTGTTCTCTGGTTCGCTCAGTTTTAGAATACCATATTATCAAAATGGCATTAAGAAACGCCATTGTCACATAGGTCTATTTGAAAAATTACCCGAGATTTGGAAAAATCCTCTCGTAGACCTGGCGAAAGCTGGAACACTACGGTGGGTCTTTCGTCGCAAGGATGTCACACGAATGCATTATAATCCGTTCTCTTCACCAGCCACACTGGCACCAGGAATAGTGGGGTTCAACATGTTAGATGGTTCGATCAGGTTGAAGCCGACTTATGTGTGTCGGACGCTTAACCTATTGGCAAGAGCCACTCTGGCTCTATAATGCTAGACGTAAGAAGTAAGTATCATTTTCTTACTGTCTAGTGATCGTGATCACGGTAGTAAATTTTGACTCTCAAATCCTTCTTCTTGGGCTATAACTACCTTAAGCCCATCATGATTACTCGCTGTTTCATCTCCAACTAGTCTTGTACTATACAACTATATGGTTAATTCACGAATTTGACACATCAGAACACCTGTTTATATATGTACACCTTGACCTTGATAATGACAGCAGACAGTACTGCAGTAACTGCTAAGTTCATCAGCTTTTTTGGTGATCAAAAGAAACCACTATGACGACAAATTCGCCCTCTTACCACACTAGAATGCAAAATCGTGTGCAAAACACAGCCACACGTAGGTACGCCCCGGAGGCAGGCTTTTCCAGCTTCTGATTGAGTCAAATATGGCTACCGGAATAAGCCTCGCAAATGGTCCTCATTCTAAAGAAACTTAGGATAATTTGCTTTTTATGCGAGTTTTCACCCTGTTGCTTTTGTTTTTGCGGGGGGTGGGGGGACAGATGGGGCAATGTGAGTTTCAATTATCTTAACAAGCTAGTGCGGTAAAGTGCGTAATACACGTGCAGGTTCATAAAATTTCGGAAGTATAATCGTGTGAAATTCCCTGGCTGTTAGTGAGAACTTAAGATTAAAGTGAGTTTGGGTAGGTACAGACATTTTCCTTCTTCATTTATTTAAGATTCCGCTACGAAACGAAAGTGACTCGTCTTTCTATAGGGTTACAAACACTGATGATTCAATTTCAATAATGCGTTTGCGTAGGTCGGTACTGAATTAATCAACGAGCCTCGCTCTTTAGCGACATTGTTTGGCGTTACATTAATTTTTAAGCGTTTCATCTCTATGTTTCACAGCAAGGATTTTGCGAATGAAAAGCCTTTCGAAACGAATCAGCAGCGCCAGCGTTTCGAACCTGTTCAAGCAGCCTGAAACTGTCACTTTCAAAACTTTTGCCTGAAAATGGCATAGCGCCTCAGGAGAATGAAAAAGTTTCCCGTTAGCATTGCGGTTCTTTCGACTGTTGCTTGTTGATTCAACTTTCTGACCTATACACACACACATTTATCCATCTCTTTCCTCGGTTGTTGGAGGGTTCCGATGTTTGCCTGTCGCCGTATGTATACTGTCCGCCGTCCTTCCTGTTGCTGTTGCTCATGCCGCCTTTCAGCTGGAACTAAAACAACCCCCAGACGGTGATCTTTTTTTTCTCCGGCTTCGTTCGGATTGTCCGACCGGATGTGCGGAAAAAGCAAATCACTTGTTACGTACTGTAACGAGATCCCGAGAACGAGTGATGTGAAAGGGATCCCGGATGGCTTTGAAGTGGGATATAGCACAGTGTGGGTATGGTTTTCGAACTTTGTTCCCCTGAGTCAGACTATGTAAACAGATATGCTATTTGAAAAGCAGTGATATTTTATATGCTTGTTTTTTTTTACGAAAACTGATAAATGAATTCCATACCGGCTGAGGACTTTAAAGGACAGTACACTGACCTTTCGAAGTGGATTTTTCGTCGATCACACAAAAAGCTGTTGATTGAATTATTATTACTTTACTAGAGGTTGGTGAAAATTACTGATATGCAGAAACCGAAAAATCTGTTCTCTTCGAAAATTTGGTATAAAGCTTTAAGAGACCGAACAAAAGACATCAGATGATTTAAATTGAATGTCAGAAAATCTATTTTTTCCAAGGCGTGAGAACTGGACGCTATGTAAATAGCATGGAAATAAAAAGAGATATCTGAAATTTCTATTCGCTTCTGCAATGAAATAACATCCCTGAAACACATTTGTTTGAGTGTCTAAAAATACCATAATTCATCTATTTTGGACATTTAAGATAGAATAGAAAAATAGAAATGTCCAAAATAAAGTACGCGTAACGTACTGTTCAAAATACATTAATCACCCTATAATGTAATTCCATTGGATTGTAGAGCACTTAGACACTCTCAGGCCTAGCAGATTTCACAGTAACGCACTAATCACGAAAATCGTTCAGATGACGCAGTAGTTCGATGCAATTTGCCTTCGAACGTACAAGACAAAGTTAGAGATCGTCAGTGTCGCAACCTCTAATTGCGTCGCACCAATACATCCAACAGCAGTGATATAGTACACACCTTGCTTATACCACTCTTGTTCGCATGAAGTGCCGCCGACGTGCGTCGGGTCATGTTGAAACATCAATGGAGAAAAAAATAAACAAAAACGTGGACCGAGTGTGTTCGGAAGTAAATTCGTGAATACAAGATTAGTTCTTTTGCTATTTCCACTGTAAAATACTCTAAGAAGCTAAAAAATTGTATCTGACAGTACGGTAAAACTTATAAAACTAACAGTACAGTGTTAAAACTTATGATTATTAGTAGTACGGTGCCGAAGAGTTATAAAATATAGTACGGTTGTAAAAGTTATTAACTAGTAGTGCGGTTGAAAAGTATAGTGTATACCTGCTGTTCGTGAACTAGACTGATTAGGAGAACTAGTCGCTGAGATCTTACACAAAACAGGAACTTACAGAAAAACAGTATTACCCTTGATCTCGCAATTAAACGCTAATGGGACACTAAACGTGAGTTTTCTTACATCTACTTTGTACATATGCAATATTTACATAAGGACTATATGAACAACACAAACAAAATCATTTATAATGTACAAACATTTATTTCATTCTATAGAAATTCTATAGAAATACACGTTATCAAATCGGAAAATCGTCTTTTTCGTTGCAAGACGCAACAGTCAGTATAGATAAGAAATCGGTTTGGTGGTATTACAAAGCAGATGTCGTTAAAAAATAAACGAGAATAGTAACGGTCCCACGTTACTCGCTTGTGGTGCGCCCGTGGGGTTGGTAAAACTTTATGATTTATGGTTTCCTATTTTTACATTATGAAAGTATGGAAACTTCGCGGCAATTTTTTAAAACTGTCCATTTTTTGTTAAACAAAATTGGCCACAGGTTACTTCCTTGGAGCACACCAGGAATGTTGAATAATTGCAACAGGTCCAACAGGTCTGATGAGCTGGACAATGTTAACAACTCGATTGCACTGATTGATGGTGTTTCTCCAAGAAGACATCATTCTCATCAGCTTATAAAAAGAATTTCGGCTTTGGATTGATTTTTCAACTGCTTGCAGAGGCCTGGGAGCAAGCTGATGAATCAATAACACCATAAAACAAAATGCTCAGCCAGTACAGGGGTGACTTTGGATAACTTCCATCTATTGAAGAGTTTTGGTAAAAAAGCAAATTGCCTTCGGTGTTAAATGACCTTTCGAAACCGAGGTCTTTCAGATTAAGATCCGTCAGCTCGTCGTCGATGATTTATTTTTCCTTTTCGATCGACCAATTCCAATGACTCTCTCAGTGACAAAGTCCACTCTGGTGTGAGCTGGCGATGTTCTGACCCAAGTTGTGAGACAACATGAACTACTAATCCTACGCGATTTTTCATTGCGGCTTTAGAACACTACCCTCAGCTAAAACCCCAAGTAGAAGAAGAGCAGACATAGGTTTTGACGCCTTTTGAAGATTTTGGTCACCAAACCAGAATAGTTTTGTTGGGTTATGTTGGAAAAACCTGTTTTTAGTTCTTGAATCTGCTCCTGTACCCTGCAGAGACCGTCGATCAAGATGCAAGATCTTCTGCCTCTAATCAGTTCGTTCGTATTGACGCTGGTAGAACTGCATAAGGTTCTTGGTGGTAGGATCAATTTGGAAAGAAGTACACACTTGATGTTGTTGTATGGTAAACGCTGCTTCATTGACGATGGCGATCGACTGCTAAAAGGCCTCTAGCGTCTAGTCTACCTTCCTCTGAGATTGTTCGAGATTGTTATTCTCGTCGACCATACTCTGGAAATCGACTCAGTTCGCACGATAGTAGTTTGACCGGAATCGACTGTCCCCCATTTCGGCCAGCTTTAGCAATATGCGAAATAATGATCGGATGATAGCTCGAGCTCCTTCGAGCTAGAGATCCTGGTCGTCAACTCCGGCGTCAAGATCTCGTACTGGCCGACCTCGAAATCTTTCGCGAGGATAGTCCTGCTCTGGCTTCCCTTTTTGCTGTCCACATTTCAAGCCAAGCATTTCATGTTACGAAGGTACACGCAGAGAGGGTAATCAATCTACTACCGTTTTGGAAAAGGCAGCAACCTCTTCTAAATGCAATTCTTTTGTTAAATTTCTTGACTCATGATTCCAAAATTTGCAAAAGCGTCACTTTTTAGTCCGCAGCAGCGATATCAGATCTACGGATTTTTGTGCATGCTTAAATTTGGGACTCTTCATTTTTCTCAATTTCTGTGAGTTTAGAATAGAGCAGCAGACTTTAAACAAAGAATACTTCATATAAACTTTATATTACGTACATGTTTAGACTGGATAGTTTCTCTGGTCCCGAGTAAAAGAGTGGGTCCCAAATTTAAGCATGCACAAAAATCCGTAGATCCGACATCGCTGGTCCGCAATTGCGGATTGCTTGCCAAACGAGGAACTTTTTCGCAAACTTCGGCCTTTTTGCAGTCTTCCGGGGAGTCGTATCCGAGAACGAAACCAGAAATCACGCATCTTTCCTTCTCAAAAGTAGCACACAGAATGTCACATGTAGTGATGTCCGATTACTTCTCGATTAATCTAACTAATCGATTAGCCGCTAAAATAATCGATTAATTTTTAATCGATTGCTTTAAGCTCCGATTATTAGATAATCGATTAACTGGCTGATCGATTATGCCGGATTATTTAAAATTTTATTGTTTGACAATTTCTAACAAATTTAATTATTACTCCTTTTAAATTAACCACACGCAATCTGCCAGTTCGTTGGTTTAGAGGTACGATGCTGATCTAAGAAACCAGTAGTCGTATGTTCAAATCTCAGCTAGGCGGTGCTCCTGGATAGAGTCAATAGGATTGTTGCAATAACCCCGTAACTGTCTTGTACTCTAATAGCTGGCTGTGAAGTCTGTCGATAAAGATGGGTCAAATCTTAGAGAGGATGTTTAACCCCAAGGCTTTGCTTTTAATCATCCACTTTGCACGCAGTAGGCCGGTTCTAAATATCACGCTGAAGCGTAAAAACCAAACTAAACTTAATCTAGATATTAACCGTGCCACTGTCAAAAGATAATTCGAAATTTGTCAGTCTGTCAGACACGGAATTATGTAAGGAATTTTTAGAAAACTGGGTAATACCCTTCGTCTTTTTCTATACAAAAACCAAAAAATGCAGTCTCCTCGATTTCTATGTAACTAGCCTAAGTCTGACTGTACATTCCAAAACAACGTGGACAGTACTACGGGACGCAAAGCTACTTTTTGGTGTCGGGGACTGTAACGAGGTTACGCAATAAATAAGGTAACAAACCCTATTGTCCAATTCCACACACAACCTTCACTAAAAGCCTGTTCGCGTTACCTGCCGTTATCCCCGAAAAAAGGTTAGGGTACCGCGACAGTAAACAAACCTTGCTAATGCCCACCGGATGGAACCTGGCGAAACTAGCCGAAGCTGAATCGTCGGTCCCGTCGTAAAGTCCTGTGCTTGACAGGCAAATCAGTCTGGAAAATGAGCGATTTTAAAGACAACCACCTAAGAGACGACACGCAAGATTAGAAAGAACTAGAAGTTAGAAGACGCAAAGTGATACATGAGAAGACGAAAAGTGAAGTAAACTAGTATTCGGAAGAGATACAATAAGTAGAAGTATAGTGAAAAAAAAAACACGAGTAGAAAATATAGGCGCTAGCGAGGTTAGATTACCTAGTGGAACGAAGCAAAAGACCACCAGCACCCTCCTTCAAACGAAGGTCTTCCCTAAGGGCTTGAGAGCGCAACCATCGTCATTCGGTCTCAACACGTGTCGACCATGTGTGCGTGATCTGATTCTCCGAGCAACACAGCCACTCTCCCCGTATCTGGTACGGTTTATCTGTAAGCGGTCTATGAAACCGCTAGTCTAGCACAGTCACCTGTTCATCGGAACATCAGAAACCCTTCGTCGACAAGAAGCAGCAGGCCGTAAGAAAAACTGAAGAAAACTAACCGCTAGATTAAGCCAAACGTGTAAATGAAGATCTGTTAACCCTCAAAATGGTGTTTGCTGCGATATATGTCCTCGGAAAGTGTGAGTCCCCGAATGTGCCCCCCCCCCAGATCGGTTCGCGAGTTAGCCCCCGGTAGGTTAGTGTAGGACGCCTAGGGGACACTGCAGTAGCCGATGGTTGCTCTTGTCCCCCTGTTGAGTCGGCCGAACGGATTCAACCGATGTTAGGTTCTTCAGCATTTCGTTCGTAATTTTATAGTTGAGCGTTTGATGGACCTGCCCTGAGGTATTCTAGTCGGACCGGGATTGTATCGCTAAACACGCTCCTTCACGGCAATTTAATCCTTGCCTGGCGCTTGAGTGAAGGTTGTCACTGCTCCTTGCCCCAAAACCCATCCCGCCTCGTTACAGGACGTAAAGGTTATAACCAATCGATTATTTCGATTAATCGATTATGCAGCGCCGATTAATCGATGTCGATTATTGGCCGCCTAAAAAGTAATCGATTATTAACTAATCGATTAACTGAAAAAATCGGACATCACTAGTCACATGTCATCTTCTTAACGATACTCGACGTCGCGGGCAAAGTTGCACATATGTCAGAGTATTTGTGCAATTCTTTACCTTGTTGCCAAAAAAAATGTTTAATTCAAGTAGCATTTGAGCAATGCTTTTCTTGAAAGATATCGTTATTTTCTTATGATAATATTCTTGACTAAGCCTTTTATGCATTATGTTCTATAAATACTTCAACTTCAATTACATGGCCCTACCACGCCATTGGTATTCACTACATGGACTTGAAATCCATTGGGTTCTACCACGCCATTGGGGCACTCTACTCTACCGCTCGAAGAAATATAAAAAACTCAATTTCTAGAATTTGTCCGAACGCAATCTAGCTTGCATGACATGTCATTATCCATAACAAGGTAATCGTAGTTCGCCGCCAAATGCTCGTAAAGCTTCCTTGAGCATTTCTTCGCGTACCAATTTCGCTTGGTATTATTGTCCAGTACAACTTGCGCCTTGAAGCTTCTCAACTTATTCTTTGCTTTCTGGACATAGGATTGCGAAAATTCTGCCATTTGCGCGTCTCTTTGCTCTTTCACTCTACCACTTTCAGGTTTCCGGTCGTACGGTCAGCCGTTCTCCAAATTAAAAATTCAGCGATTCAGCCGACTAGCGAGTCTAGAATTTTCGTTGCGAGTGTGCAGAATCGATTCATGACTCACTTTTTCTGGTGACGCCATAGTGTAAACAAATCAATCTATCCTGACAACACTACCATGAATCTGTACACTCTTACCGTAATTCATAGAAACATCTGAAAAATTTTAATCAAAATAAATGGCAGTATTTTTCGCCTATCTGGATTTTTGCGTATTCAATCTTTACGGATATTAGCAATTTCGGAAATGGGTAACAAAAAGCAACAGCGCTGCTGTGCATATTCTGCGAAAATTCAACGTTTAGAGATTGTACCCTGGAGAGAGAAGAAAAACGGCTCACAGCAAACTATCAAGTAGGGCGTAAAAAATGGCTATAACATCATATTCAAGTCACGCTGGGCGAGCGGCGCTGTGGATCTGACAGTTTGGTGATCACGGAAAAACCCCGGCAGCACATTGGCCAGTCGGTGCACAAAATCGATTCAACAAACATGCACGTTAGAGCAATTGGCGAATAACGATGATAGCTTGTTAGAGAATTCAACAGTTTAATAAATGGAAAAACGTGAGAAATAACTAGAAGCTTTTCATTCATATGGTAGTTTACTGCAATAAAGTGAATCGTTCGTTCGTTACTGTTTTTAACTTTGATCAGCGTTTTGAGAAATGTTTAACAATAGTTTAATCACGGAGCTAATACGAAAATTAGGTGGCTATACACAAATGGTCTAATAAATGTTTTAAAACTCAATTATACCAACTATACAGCTGGAACCGACATAATTGATTTAAACTGCAGATGCACATTTGTGCAAAACAACAATGCAATGCGCTCACTAATCCTGCGTCCATTGTGTGCTGTTAGGTTGATTAGTCCGCTAGGACTAATCCACGAGCAGGAGTATCTCGTGGGAGATTTTCTATCATAAACAAAGTTGTTGAGCGAATTTTATTATCTCCTCCGGTTTTATTTCGCCACCTGAACCAGGAACTGCACTCAACTGTCCAACAAAATAGACGACCGTGTGAATGTGCAGTTGGCTGAATGGCTGTAGAAGACTGTTCACTTGTTCTTCCCTTTGCTCGAGGATGCCAACCGTGTACCTGTAAGTATAGAGCACACGGCATCCGAAGCACGCCAGCATCTTTCATCGTCTCTTACGGACCGCGGAAAATTTCGTAGTGTTTGCCAGCTCCGCCACTTCAATTATGATTTGTGTACGATAGAATGCTCTCCTCTGCCACGGCACTAGCGCAGGCAGGCTGTGGAAAACATCGTGCAGGCCCGATTAATGAGAGACCGGGGCGAAGCTCAAGAGTCTCGGTAAGGAATGTGGACGTCTGGTTCACGGCATTCGAGAAATACCACACCAGAAGGGAAACGTGTTGCAGTAATTAAATTAGATATAGTTATGCGGGTGTCTGTGGTATTTCCAATATATTCCAATGACGCCTAGCCTAAACGCAATTTTGCAAACCTAAATAAGCCGCAGTTCAGTGCAATTATCGAGAAATTAACGATGCAATTATATGTAAATAATCTGCTGGTGGTTCCATTTCTGTATGTTCAGCAGTTTTGCGAAAGGTCGATTTATCGTCGTAGTCTGCTATCGATTTCCCTCAAAGGATAGCTCTGTTTATGCACAAATCAAATAAACGCTGCCATCGATGAATATTGATTCGCTGCATAACTTATTTCTCGGTGTACGGTTTTGTCCTCCCAGCTGGTTTTAGACTGCCATAATAAACAAATTAAAATACTGATTCGAACTCAGTCACGCTCCTCTAGAGTTTGTCCGACTATTAATGGTATAGAGGTTCGCTTACTGTACGCTTGCACAAAATAGGCGAAACGATCCAATCCTCTTTTCCGGAACGTAAGGCATAAGATGACCAAAACCGTACAGTTTGTTCTTCGTCTGTTCTCATCCCGCCTTGATTGCATATTTATTTGCTTTGAAAATTCTGAGTACAGCTTTTAATCCACTTAGCAAATAATGATTATTTGGTTAATATTGGAAATGCACACAAAAGGGAAAACTCGTGTATGGCGATTTGAAAACGTTGTGGCGAGAAATTCGCAAAGGTTGAAATTTCATTCAATGGAGCCGCATTGTCCATTCCTAATGAGAATAATTATCCTTTTTTCGTGTACCTATTATTATCAGGGTGCAAATTCGAATACTTGGTAAAGGTTCGTCTAAATTGTTGCACATGCATGTGCAATGGTTGGACATTGGATTTAATGAATCGGAAAAGATAACCGAACATGCGTGCATATGTGATGTCGTTAATCGCCCACCATCATAAACAGAGCGGGTAACTACATTTATACAGGCTAAGCGCCTACGCAGCACGAACTCATTACTTGTTTCATCGTAAACGGGATGTCTCCATCAAATTTTATAGATCTTTTACGACGGATTGGTAACTGTCGTTTCCGAAAAAGTCTGACCGGAAAAAGGCCATTTTATTCGTCAATCTGTCCGTTGGTTTTTCGTCAGGTCGTTTATGGCAGATCATTTTGTTAGCTAATCATCGCTTGAGTGGCCGTTAAAAAGTTAAATGACAATTTTTTTTTCGACTTGAAGCGGTTGCAATCGCTTTCCTAGTGGCAATTCAGGAGGACGCTGAAATTGTGTGAAATCTGCAGAATAAAGCTGCTGACGACAACCAGATTCCATGATACCGCAGATTCACCGAGTGCTGGTGACATTTGAATTTCATCCACAATAATTCATTTCGTGGATACCACGAGCATGCTAGTAGCTACATGCACAGTCGAATATTCACTGAACGTGAGTCGGTGTGTCTCGCCCAGGAGAGCTAATTGGCCAGATCCAACTGGCTGTTGAATACGGCTGCTTACCGCAAATAGAACGTCAAATGATTTATGATTTTCTATCAACGAACGACTATGATTTATTTGACTTTGTTTTTGCAATCACGGAGAACAGCTGAGAGGACCTGTGCAACTTGAATCTCTGCTGTGACACTTGTTTCGCACAATATAAAGTAGATTACATAGATCCGTTTCGCACACTTTGCAGTTGTTTGCTTTAGTTACTGCGGGGAAACTAATTCAATGGTCAATTTAGAACAGTAGTCCTGCAAAAGAAAAAATAAAATGCAAAGCGAAAGGAGTTTTTTGTGGAATGCGTGATTAATTTAATAATCATTGTGTGGTAAATTTAATTAACCGCTAAACCTTGTTATAATAAGGGTACAAACATCCACACTACGTCAAAACCAATAATTCGTCTCTATTGTACTCGCTTGTAGGAGACTAATGGCTCGACATTTGCTAGTTTGCTTCAATGTGGTCGAACCATCTTGCACGTTGATCTCCTCTATTCTTGATGCCGGTGGTTGTCATGTCATCCGACATTTATGCGACATTCTTAGAGGCCGTAATATACGGCTTTTGCAAGGTGTACAATCGGTATGTCTGGAAACAGTGCCCGCAGCTTGTGGTTCATACCGCTATGCTACATTGCACTCTCTGTTTGTATTCCAATAAAAATAGTTTACAGCACTGTTCGCACGAATACGGCAAGTATCTTTCATTAGCAAACTTGACCGAAGCTCCTTGCGTCTTCTGGTAGATAAAATGGGCCCGATCTCTAGTTTCAGTAGTGACGACGGTCCGTTATCGTTCATGCGTCAAACGAATTATGGCCCTCCAGTACTGTCTGTCCTGTGCTGCTGTTCTACAATCTCATCGAACACCAGCTGAATGTGCATCGTCCTCGACAGCGCACATCCATCGGATGCGGAGTCTGCCCCGAAGTCTACGGCTTTTTCCTCAGCAATGACCAAGTGCGAGAAATCATCAATTACTTCAAGTTCATCGCCGTCAATAGTCATTGTTCGTGGAAGGGGAATATTACTTTTTCCTACTTCAACTCCTCATCGTATGTATATTTGATGCTCGACACAATCCTCCTAGTCTGGCGTCCAAAAGTTCCCGGTAATAACCTCAAAGTTGCCTGTCTTGTTATCGTGACTGTCGTTTCGATGATCGCTTGTCGGATCACGCCCTCCATACTTACTTACTTACTTTATCAGCTCCAGGTCGTAGTTTCCTCTGCTGTACGACGAAGTCGTCTCCATTTCACTCGGTCCATGGCTGCAATTCACCAACCACGTAGTCTGCGTAGGGTCCGCAGGTCGCCTTCCACTTGATCGATCCATCTTGCTCGCCGTGCGCCCCGCAGTTTTGTTCCTGTCGGATCCCCAGCAAACATTTTCGTACGTATATCAGATATATATCTAGAAAAATCGCATTAGATGCACGAAACCGGCACATGCGTACTATTTTGGAGGTGATATACGTACTGCAGATTATTCGAAAATAATTCACATTCATAAGTATTTGCTTACGATGAAATCCGACTCAACATGATTAGTTCCGTAATGCTATACAATTCTGTGTTAAAAATCGCATGTGAATTAGTTACCATCATTTTGTACGAATAAATGTAAACTAGGGTGCACTTTATTAAGCTTTATGTACGAGTTCGAGTTTGTTTAGCGATGTTTAAGATAATTTTCATACATTATTATACGATTTGTGGTTTGCTGGGTCATTATTGAGAACTTTTTTAACCGGGCTGTCGTCCGACATCCTTACGACGTGCCAAACCCTTCGCAGGCGACCGATTTTTGCGGTGTGAGCGATTGGTGGCTCCCTAAGCAGCTGATACGATTCATGGTTCGTTCACCTCCTCCACGTTCCGTCTTCCATCTGCACTCCGCCGTAGATGGTGCGCAACACCTTCCGTTCGAAAACACTAAGGGCGCGTTGATCCTCCACGGGCATAGTCCATGCCTCATGGCCGAAACGGCTACCGGTCTAATTAGCGTCTTGTAGATTGTTAACTTCGTGCGGTGGCGAATTTTGTTCGATCGCAGCGTCCTACGGAGTCCAAAGTAGGCACGATTTCCTGCCATAATGCGTCTTTGTATTCCTCTGCTGTTGTCGTTGTCTGCGGTAACCAGTGAGCCCAGATACACGAACTCTTCTACCACCTCGATTTCATCACCGTCTCAATGAATCCTGTGAGGGAGGTCAGCATTCACTTCTCTAGAACCTCTTCCTTTCATGTATTTTGTTTTCGATACATAAATGACAAGTCCAATCCGTTTGGCTTCAGCTTTCAGTCCGATGTACGTTTCCGCCATTCTGTCAAAGGTACGTGTAATGATGTCAACGTCGTCAGCGAAACCAAGAAGCTGGACGGACTTCGTGCATATCGTGCCACTCGTGTCTATCCCCGCTCTTCTTATCACACCCTCCAAAGCGATGTTGAATAGCAAACATGAAAGCCCAAAACCTTGCCGTAACCCTCTTCGAGATTCAAAGGGACTCGAGACTGCCCCTGATACTCGAACAACACACATTACTCGATCCATCGTCGCCTTGACCAATCGCGCTAGTTTAACCGGAAATCCGTAGTAGTGCATAATCTGCCATAGCTGATCTCGATCGATCGTGTCATTCGCCGATTTGAAGTCGATGAATAAATGATACGTGGGCACGTTGTATTCGTGACATTTCTGCAACACTTACCGAAGCGCGAAAATCTGATCCGTGGTGGCACGGGCACCCATGCATCCGGCTTGATATTGCCCCACGAACTCCTTTGCAAATGATGATAGTCGACGACATAAAAGTTGGGAGAGTACCTTGTAGGCGGCGTCAACAGTGTGATTTCGCGGTAATCGCAACAATCCAACTTGTCGCCCTTTTTGTAGATCGGACGCACGATGCCTTCCGTCCACTCCTCCGGTAGCAGCTCCTCCTCCCAAATCTTGACAATGACCCAGTGCAGCGCTCTAGCCAGTGCGTCACCACCGTATTTCAGCAGCTCGCCGGGTAGCTGATCAGCCCTAGCCGCTTTATTGTTCTTCAGCTGACCGATCTCTTCTGCAACCTCCTGGAGGTCGGGGGCTGGTATCCTGTCGTCTTCTGCACGTGCTCCAAGATCTATTGCAATATCGTCACCTTCATTGTCAGCTACATCGCTGTTAAAGTGCTCGTCATAATACTGCTTCCACCTCTCGATCACCTCACGTTCGTTTGTGAAAAGATTACCGTCTGAGTCCCGATATATATCGGCCTGCGGCACATAGCCTTTGCGCGAACGGTTTAACTTCTCGTAGAACTTCCGTTTATCGTTAGAACGGTACAGTTCTTCCATCGCATCGCGATCTCGTTCTTCCTGTTGGCGCTTTTTCCTCCCAAAGACCGAGTTTTGCCTGTTCCGTGCTTGTTTATATCGCTCCACATTCGCCCTCGTACGGTGTTGCAGCATTCTCGCACGTGCTGCATTCTTCTTATGCACTACTTGCTCGCATTCGCCGTCCAACCAATCGTTTTTTCGGTTCGGATTCATTGTACCTAGTGCCGCTGCCCAATCCTCTTAGTCTCCGTTTTTAGTTTGTGTAAATTGCTTCTACCATCCCAAGGTTTCTAGTAAGATATCGAAGTTGTCTGCGAAGGCTAAGAAACGGCTATTTTTACCAAAGATTGTTCCTCTCCTTTCGATGCCCGCCCGCCAGATCACACCTTCGATATCGATGTTGAATAACATACAGGTCAGTCTCTGCGCGATGCAAAGGGACTCGAGAGTGCTCCCGAAACACGCACGTAGCACATCACTCGAAATGAAATGAAATGGATAACTTTTGCCTACTCTGTTAAGCAGATTTCAGAGTTTTATTTCTCATGCTACCGATGACGTCAAAAAAAAAATCTCACTGCGATCTGAAATATCTCCGGGAAAAGGGAACAATAATTTATCAACTTATTTTTTCATTAAAGGCCAATCCAATGTGGTTCTTTCAAGACTAATTGCATAAAAATCGAATAAAAATAAGTGCAGATAGAGCCAAAAGTGTAACTGCAAGTACCATCATACTTGATGTCGGGCGTAAAGGTTAATCAGCAGTACCCTACTAGGACGGTTGTTACAAAGTAGTTGTGGTAACCGAATTATGACGAATTTCAGTCGTAATCCAGTTGCTTCAACTAAATGGACCTAATGTGTGCTACTTGGGTACTTACAGCAATCTAGTCGATCGCCCTTTTTATAGATGAGGCAAACCACACCTTCCATTCATTCCTCCGGTAGTTTCTCCTCCTCCCAAAAACTTGCCGCACTCTGTTTTCATCTGGAATAAATTTTCCATTCAGATATATTTTCCCCATGCATTCAGTCCAGAAATCACTAATACAGTCGTACATTACCAATCCTTATTAACCCTTAAATGCGCACGCTGAAAAAATCATTTAAAAGGAAAACTTACTTATCTAAAGGCTATAAACATAATTTACTTTGGGGATGTTTTTCACTATGTTACTTGAAAGCAACATTGCGCATTTAAGGGCAGGGCCCTGAGGCCGAGAGTTTGCATGCTATAGGATATGTTTGTTGTGATCAAAAGATCGAAAAGTAGACTTAAATATAAAAGTCGATTGCAAAAACAATTTATTTATATTATTCTTTTGAAATTCGAAAAATCGATGATGACAATTAATTTCTCCTTTTAATATTTCTGGCCTCTAGCATTGGCCAAATATGCTATAAATAAACAGAATATGCTTACTTAAATAGGGTAACGACACCAGAAATCGCCATTTCTTCAGACAGCAAACGAGAAAACCGAGATTCATTGCCATATAGTTCCATATCGTTGAGAATTGTTTAACCTATATTAAACAGAAACATTTTTGCCACGTTTTCAGCATAAAACTTAAGCCCAAATATTTGAAAAAGTCGTTGAAAATGTAAAATTTGTGATGCATGTTGAGGCACTAGTTTTCGACCCCCAAGACCCAGTTTTCACCATTTCTGTGCTCCAGTTTTCGCCACCCCTTGAAGCATCGTTTGTATCTTGTTCTAATCTGAAAATTCATTTAAATTTAATTTTTTTCCGAAAAATAGAATTAATTTTCACTTGAATAGTGAAAACAGAATGGATTTCTGTTGAAAAACACCTGCATCACGGGTTCCCGCGATGTGCCTAGGAACGGTCCATTGAAATTCGCCAATGGCGAAAAGTGACTCACGCTCATACCATCTCTATCTGACAACACCAACTAAAAATAATTCCAATTGGTGATATATAACCATTAAGAGTTTGGAGTCGTATCATATTGATTCAGTATCTAATTATGTTTAAATTATAGAATATGTTATGTGCTAAATTTCATTAAAACATTTGTGAACCACTAAAGTGGCGAAAACTGGTGCCCTGGGGAAAACTGGTGGCGTTACCCTATTACCAAATGGATGAATTGCGTAGGTTTGCAGTATTTTTCAATGGTGAATGATATTTTTTCTCCAGAAAAAAAACATGTTGATGGAAAGCTATCCAGTGGCTACAATAAGTGTCAACAATAAAACGTGGAAATCGAAAAATAATGGAAACCACCTGTTTTGTTCTTTTAACCTTCCCTTCCCATGATTGTCTTCCGTAGTAATTCAGAAACTCACCTGAAGCACACACCTTGGGATGGCTACCAAAAGCTCAGAATTTATGCCTCAAAGCATATAATATTTTTAATGATTACATTCACCAACTTTCGTCGAAATATAAGATAAAATTTATCTACTGGTTACAGTATTCTCAAACATCTGGAGTGCACTCTAGAGACAGAAACTTTCACTGGTTTTCATCGAAAAACCATTAAACAAAACCGCTCAGAAACAAAAACTGCTAGCGAGCGATTGGTCTGGTAGCATTTTATTCCAGTATCAAATCCACTTTACCTTATTCTTCCTGTAGCCAGCGAAAAATCCAACCCACATCACGCTGCGAACTATACGGCAACTTCACCGGCAAGTTTATACGCTGCCAGCAGTTTTAGTTTCTCTTTCCGCCAAACCGGTGCCGGTGCGGTGCTGGATGGATTTCCCCGCGCGTTCCGTTCCATGTTCGTTGCTACTTTACAAAATGTGCTGTTCGGTTCCCCCCAGAGTAAAGTAGCTTTCTGTATTTTCTCTGTGGTTTTCCCTAGGGAAAAAAGGATCGCCATAGCCACAGCAGCAGTTGCTTTCATCTTACCGGGCGATTCCCATTCTCCCAAAGCCACCTTATCATTCCCGTATTATTACCGACAAACTGTACACGTAGCTGTACCGTTCCGTTCTTCAGATTTCACTTTTTCGTTCCATCGAGCATTTCTTAAGGCGACTTTGCAGCTTGTAAGAAGCGACCGTGCAAAGAACTCGGTATATAACTCTCGGAGGTAGTAAGTGTCTGCGGTGCCTTTTGCTTGTGGTCGGCACTCTGGCTGAAGACGACAGCCACCGCCACTAGAGCCACTAGGACACTTTCCAGCACATTAAATCCAGCGTAAAATTAAGAATTCAACTGTGGAATAGTTGTTTTTAACCCCACCACTGAGTCCTAGAGGTGCAGCACTGGCAGTAATAGCATCTGATTCGGGCGATTATCAAGCTGTTAATCGGTAGAATTTAGAACTTTAGAGCTAGCTCTTAAAATGAAGTCAAACTAATGGGCAAACTAATGATGCTTTGCGCTTCGCAAAGTGCATCTTGTCCCGCTGCAGGTTATAGTATATTCAGTTCAAAATTTATTTACGACGCTGCTAAAAAAAATACTTCAGCGAACAATTGAAACTATTCTCATAATTCCGTCTTCTTACGTCTAGTGTAGGTTCAAACGTAAGGCTAATCCTAGGTGTTTTCCTCACTATTCTTGTGTCCGGCAAGTTGTGAAATGAACTTAGCAGAACCAACTATATCAATACTGAATATAAGATGGCCTTCAGATCAGATGTTACTTTTTTCAGATATACCCAATGTGCACTGGCCAATTATCAATGGCACCATCGGAAGTATTTTTCCCACGCACTTCCATTATCAGCGAACTCTATCTGTCTGCCCATCCTGATGGGTCGAATTGCCTCGTTCCGTGACCGCTACGCTATCCATCCCGTCTGCCTGCCCAGCCTGACCGACACCGGGCAAATCTAATTGTGGCCGGACGATCAAATAATGGTTTCATTTTTCCTCGCAAATTCGAGGTTGACAATAGCTAATGTTATTATTGCGCCAGTGCCTACGGCGCGGCAGACAGCCACGATGCCATGTCCTGCTGCTAATGTGTATTTGAATGTGTTGTCGCTTCCGCGTGTTCGACGGAGCCCGACTGCGTGGAGCAAGCTCGCTTGCTTTCCGTCACCTACTGTTAGCGAGGCGACGGTTTGGTTTGTTGCTTCTCCGCTTGTCGTCGGTTTGGTGCCGTCACTATCGGATCCGCTGAGTCCTCGTCGTGGGTGAGGAAATATTGTTCATCACTTTGTGACCGATCGATAATAGGTTCAGGTGGTCATTAAATAATTTTTTTATAAGAATCGGTAGTAAAAAAAGCAGAGAGCATTCCAACCATTTTTCCACTGCGAGATAATTTCACGTTCCATTGCACTTGTTTGCATAAGCTGTATTAAGAATCAACATTTAACTGTGATTGAAAGGCATAGGATTAAACTAAATTGCATGTAATAAATAATTATAATCATCAATGAGCAAATGAGTAGCTTTGGCTCGATTTCCGACACCGAGCTATATCGCCTACAACACTTTGTGTTGAAATGCGGGTAAACAAAAACTCTGCGTGACTTCGAATTGAAACGATTATAAAATTTACACCTGCTTAAATAATAAATTGCACGGAAAGGAGTGAAATTAAAATTATTCATCGCCTCTGAAGCCTGTGCGATTTTTGTTATTTACCCGCTCAATAGAATAAATTCGTAAATAACACCAAGGAAGCTGTTTCGAGGTACCCACCAACCTTGTTGCGTAACGGATGCCATGTTGACATCTCCCACTAGACTCAAAACTCGGCGAGGAACATGACCGCTTGAATGTGCAGGCAAGCGTATTACTAATTATGAATTTTTAATGAGCGTCGGCGGATGATGAATGCAAACTACTGTTAGGTGTAATATTTTTTATCCACATTGGAGCAGATAGTGTTGGTTGAAAATGTACCGAGCTTTTCGTTAAAAAAAGAGCCAACGTTAAATAACCCAGCTGATGCATAATGTGTCCCTTCCTCACAAAGCACCAAAGAGATCGGAGATCGGATTCATCAATCAAATATTGAATCCTAAACAATTTTAAATAATCTGTATTCCTGTGGATATATGAGACAATAAAATGATGAAATGATAAATGTGGTAAATAGTTTAACGTAAACTTTAATCAAACAAACAGACATTATCATTTCAATAACTGTACTCTCAACTGGTTTTCACTAAAACAAAATAAGAAAATTTCCAAAATGAAATGTTATGCATTAATTGCTAGATGATGAATGAAGTCTTTCGAAACAATAGATTTAAAGAAAAACTGCACCAGAAGCACCAAGGCCTATGATAAGGTGGCTACCCCATACAACATAAAGTCATTTTTTGGTTGTTTGGTATAACGCAATTCGGCTTAGATCCATTTGCCATAACGACCTTTTGGCATAATAGTCATTTGGCATAATTGACAGAGACTAATCCATACGATGACTAAGGAAAACTA
The DNA here is from genome assembly GCF_943734655.1 of Sabethes cyaneus. Lineage (NCBI taxonomy): Eukaryota > Metazoa > Arthropoda > Insecta > Diptera > Culicidae > Sabethes > Sabethes cyaneus. Next base: position 227,309,597 of record NC_071355.1, read on the forward strand.
GCTCGTAGTCGGTAAATCTAGACAGTGGTGATTTTTGTGGGGGAATGCCCAATGCGTAGTAGCCGGTGCATTCGACGGCGGGTCGCCGGTAAACACTCGCTGTCTAAAATGATATTTGAGGAATTGTGCCAAATGGCCGTTATGCTAAATGGATGTAAGCCAAATTGCGTTATGCCAAAAAACTAAACGACTTTATGCTATATGCTACCAGTGGAAGGTGGATAAGCTTCCACGTACATCTGAGCGGGAGAATCCAGCTGAATGATAGATTGCTTGTTTGATTTGTCTTCTAATTTTTATTTCCCAAATATAATACCCAAACTTTCGTTTCATCGTGACAGTTCATGTCCGGCTCGTGCCAGTTCATGTCCGGCCTAAATAACATTCAGACTCTCGTTGGTCGTCCTGTCTTCCGATTATCACGGCGACGTAAATGTATTTAAAAAAAATATCTCAGCACTAAGCTAGTTAGTGAGGCCAGCAACCGATTTATGCAAAGCAAATGTAGTTAAGAGCATTAGCCTCACCGCGGCACCGTTAATAAGTAGAAGAGAGGAGATACGAAAAGAATCTCTCATTCGTAACTACGACCTTTTGAAAAAGTATCCGAGATATATCTTTTTCCCATTTTTCCATATTCGCTAGTTGAATCAACACTGTACACAATTATGCTACAATTCTTAAAAAAAAAACTATACACTGTAAAAACATTTTTTTTTTAAATTGCAAATGTTACAAAGTAGACTTAATGTTATGCTAATTATAAGTTATTTTTGAGAAAACATGAAATTGCTGCGTTTTCAGTTCCGATATTTAATACTAGCTGCATTTGAACTGTGCCAAACATCAAACCGCCATACAAAAAAAACGTACAAACTTCAAAATGAACCCGTCCGATTGAGGATGAGACTTACAGTATTCAGAGCTTGGTTTTCAGTTCACGGCCAGGTTCATAATTTTATAATGACGTGCAAGAGCGACATACTCTACGAGTTAGAATGTATACCTAAACTAAATGAAAGAAAACCGGTGAAAAGCGGTAAAAGAGTGTGGCAAATAATTTACTCATATACTTCTGCTAGCAGAAGGTTTTTTAGTTTTCATAATGAGCACAATAAACGGTAGGATTACAGAAATGAATGCACCATTTCATGTAACATCCGATGCTCGTTTATACAAAAGAGATACTGCTCCCGAGGTTTTTTTTGCCATAACAAACGCCAACCATGGAAAGTAGACGAAACTATTCTGTTCTACAACTCATCGAACGAAAAGTTATCTTTAAGGGGACGAGGAAATGTTTTTATTACTGCTATAAAAAAGGATAAAATAGATGGCATAAAACGAAAAGGAAGTTTAGATATTCAGCAGAAAAGTTCTACAATGGATGCTTGAACAGTAAAATGTCAAGATACCGAACAGTTAATTAGGCAACGAGCTGTGATATTTTCAATTATATTTCAGTAACTTTTATATTTCACACTGGATTATTTAACTACAGAAAGGTTTTATGATAAATTTAGATCATTAAAAAATCATAAAAAAATCCTCATTGGTAATCGAAGCACTCGAATCATGTTCCGATTCAACTCCTATGAATTTAATTGCCTAATTAGATTTTCTCGTCTTTCTTGTACTGTGAAAATACAATAATTGAAGCTAACAATAGCATAACCAAAAAAAGAGTTCAGTACAAACTCTCTTGCATGACAGACGAAAATAAGCACAAATTTACGCCGTCATGCTACTGAAACGTGTTGCGTGCTGTAAGCTTCCCGAATCGTCAGGAAAATTGATAAGATCGCAACAAAATTAACTGTGAATAAAGTTGCTGCGATAGTAATGCTAGGTACCTATGTCGAATAAGGATTGTGGTGACGGAATATCGAACCCAGCATTATGAATTTGGCCATTGGGATCTTCTTGTTTAGAATAAAGGTTGTGCGGTCGTCAGCGATTTCCGATACCAGGAACCTTCGGTTATGTGAATGACAGCGTTTCAAGCGATCTCATTTTTATTCTGAATAACGGGTGGCAACTAAAATTTTGGAATTTTTTCGCGGCCCTTATACTCACAATCAGACAAGCTCAGAGAGAAATGAGAGTATGTATGTGTTAGCTCTCTCTGTCCTCTTTCTGTTAATATTTTTTGTTTTGTTTAGGCTTGCCTTGTTTTGCTAAAAATGGCGTCGAAACAAGAAGCATCTCGGGAGCGCATTGTGTACTTCTACGAACTGCAACAGAAATCTCGGCAAAAAGTATACGGTACAACATTTAAAAAGCAAATATGTTGCGGTTTCGACTGTTTACCATATCCTAAGATGCCCAACAACTATTCGCAAGCAAGATAGTGGAAAACCAGACAAAATTATGCACGCAGAAAGACATCGTTCTCTTTCTCGTTTATTCAACAAGTCCCCTGTTTTGGCTATCAATGAAGATGCACCAGACGAATGTTTGAAGAACATTTTGATCCCGTTTCTACAAAAACATCCTGCAGATGGATAATACGTGTTTTAGCCGGATAGAGCATCATCGCATTACGCCAAAAAAACACCATCGTTCCTGAATACCCATTCGATCCCATTTTTACCCAAAAACCACACCCCGAAAAATCTGTCTCAGTGCACCCAATCGAAGATTTACTCGGGATTTCGAGTTCTTTGGTGTACAAAAATAACTGGAGAACCACGAATTGCAAACAGTTGATTGGTATAATCAAGAGATGCATTCGCAAAGTTTACATGACGGCCGTACAACGCTCATGTTTTGACGTCAAACGAAAGCTTCGCCAAACTGCCGATTACGGACCGTTTTCAAATGTACACTAATTTTTTTTCAACAATGGATAATGTATCTTTAATTTCGGTAAATCAGATCTTCTTCATGTATCTTTGTCTTTTTTTGACAGCTTGAGAAAAAAATTCCAAAATTTTAGTTGCCACCCGTTAATTGGTAACTTTATTTGCACTAATTGCGCACTCTATAAATTTGTTGTTTTGATTTGATGAAAACCAACTCTTTAAAAACGTATCAAATGTGCGAATTCTCAACAACCAGACCAGTAGAAGATAGGAAATCCGCTCGGCAATTCCGACTAAAACGGTCTAAACTCAGATTTTGAGTAGAAAATTCAACCTAAGTTTGGCCATTTGCTACCAATAATTGAATTATTCGCTGTGACAAATAACACAGTTTTCTGTTCCTACAACCAACTTTTTGGTTGAAAAACTACTCAAAATCTGAGTTAGTACACTTTAAGGCGGAACCGAAAGTGGCTCACGTTATTGTGTTAGTGCGACAAACACTGTACTGTAAATCTCATGTGTTCGTTAAAATCCTAAACGTTTATTTGAATATTACATTAGTATTGGTAATATATGTCAAATAGCGGAGCTTGCAAACATAAACAGCTGATTCGCAGCCAACCGCACTGACTACAAACATCCCGAAAAAGGGTTTGTTTTTTTTTATCAAGGCATTCCGATTCAATCAAAATTAACAGCAGCAACTGAATAATGCGTAGGATCACTAGGATGTTTAATTAATCCGCTTGCATCGGATTGCGTTTTTGATTCCTGCGTTTGCGTTTTGTTTGTCTACTTCACTCTAAGCTCATCGATGTGGCGAAAGTTGAAAGCTCTTTAAAAGCTCATTGATGTGACGAAAGTTTGATACTGTGTTGCTGCTTTTTCGGAAATCGCTAGTTCAACGAAATATGTGCGTAACCAAATATCCATTAACTAATTCTAAATTATACATTGGTTGCTTTTATGAACACGTAATGATCGATATGTTCAGTTAAAATTTTTTCCATTAGCAATTATGTTTTGCTGAGCATTTATTGATACATAGCAGATCGATAAATTGAATTACAAGTTTTAGGAAATTATAACAGCGCTGGCAGCACTGATTACGTGGCGAAAGCGTGCTCTGCCAATACAGATGCATTTTTAAGGGGCAAAACAATACATGCTTCGAATGGTAGCCATTTATCCAGCCATCTTTGAGCCACTTTCGGTTTCCCCTTAAGACCATTTTGGTTAGTTTCAACCAAGTTTTAGCTCAACCTATTTAAATGTAAATTCATTTGATGGAAAATCCTAATTGAAATAAAATATCGGGCTTCGGCAACCTTTCTTTAGACTAATCTCAAGTTTGTAGTCTTGACCTTGAAATGTGGTCATACATATATATTAATATTTTTTTTGAAACGATGGTTCTACAATTGATGAAGGGACGGTAGGGAAAGAAATGAAAATTTTTTGGTGAAGGCGGGGAAGAGCGGAAGGAAGGGGGGGGTATTGGTAGCTATGCTTGACAAGTAGTCATTTTGACTCCTACCTTTTGTCCAATACTGGAAGGTGCATGAGTCGAACCAAGCTGTAATCTAAGATTACAACCGGATTCGAACCCACAACACCCGCCAGGGCATGTGATTCGCTGGTACTTGTACCTTTGAACCATAGAGGCGCTGGACATAAGGAGACCGCAAAATCCACTTCTCAAGGATAGCGACGCGTTAGGTTGGGTTATCGACACATATTGTGCCGCTTCCTACATCAATTGCAGATTACCACCGAGCGAGAAGTTTTAATCTAACTACTGTTTACTTTCAGGACGACGACACTATGCCGGCCCTTACGACTTGCAAGGTACTGCACGTGACGTTGTTCGTCTGTCAGCTTGTGTTAGCCGCGTTTCTCGGCGCGGGTTTTCGAGGGAAGGCCCCGTTCCTATGTAATAGACTAATCTCAAGTTTGTAGTCTTGACCTTGAAATGTGGTCATACATATATATTAATATTTTTTTTTGAAACGATGGTTCTACAATTGATGAAGGGACGGTAGGGAAAGAAATGAAAATTTTTTGGTGAAGGCGGGGAAGAGCGGAAAACCACCCCTTCCTTTCCGCTCTTCCCCGCCTTCACCAAAAAATTTTCATTTCTTTCCCTACCGTCCCTTCATCAATTGTAGAACCATCGTTTCAAAAAAAAAACCTTTCTTTGTCAGAAAAGATATCAGATGGAGGAAAAGGTTATGAGCATGGACGAGGAACAGCTTGCAAGTGCTAACAGCTGTTCAGTCTTGCTTCTCGTCTATCTTCAACCCGCCGACTAATTGCGAGTCGACAGACGACGAAAGTAACGAAATAAATGTCGTTACCGAATCCGGACCTACAAAGTAAGATCTGGTTGAAAATGGCGGCTGAAGGAAAAAAAAGATCTCGCTTGCCTCCGGTGTTCTTGCAAAGGAAGCTTGGGAGCAAGTACTGACTTAGTCTGATCCTTCTCGTCCTAGATGGGAACATGTCTCCAATGTACTCGGTCTTGGGTTATCCATCGCCAATTTGTAAGGCGTTTCGGCCGATATTTTGAGAGGATTTGTCGGAGTGTAAAAATTTTATTCGTTGTAGCACGGATCCCATAAAACCTGCCTGGTACTGCCCTACAAAACCTTTTGCTGTTGGAGATAGACGACATAACAAGATCGGGGAAAGCATCTTGTATACGGCGTATTGCCACGGTAGTTACATCAATCGAGCCTATAACCCTCTTTGTATATGGGTTCAACTACAATTTCCATCCACTCCTCTGGTAGTTTCTCCTCCTCCCAAATGGAAATTATCCACTAAAATGCCGTAGTCTGACCCTGTGTCAGTTAAAAAAAAAAATTATTGGAGCTGCCCAGTATTGGAGAAAAGTTGATCCTAAAAAAGCCAAGCAGGTATCTATACTCCCGAGAACGAGCGGGGCTAAATGTGCAAAAGCAATCCATTCATCCCGCTCATGAAGAATGTGCTACTGTGAAGTCTACTGATGAAGTTCACGAGCGTCCCATAGACTGCACCACTAAAAGGACGCCGTGGGATATATCAGAGTTGGGATTCTCTCTGAAAATCAATTCAGTACTGAAATGACCACGGCTCAGCTAAATTCCACACAGGGACACCGGCCGTCGCTCTCGTTCGTTATTGCAGCCCGATCTAGTTATACCGAATACTCGTGAGGACGACGAATAAGAATAAAAGAAAAAGTAATGCAAAGTCCCAGTGCGCCGCAAGCCCTAACGGGCAGCTGATTTAAGTTATTTAACTCGCGAGTAAACTATTCAGCAATACGACTGAGACTGGGTGTTCGCGAGTGTGTAGGTAGCAGAATGTCTGCACACAGCAAAGGCGGCTGTTTGTTTGACCGTGGCGTAAACGTTCAATGCTATGCTTCTTGTTGCGGACGCGACAACCGAAAGGGGGAATTCTTTCGCGATTATAACCTCCAAGCCGTAAATGATTTACACCGTGTATTTGGGAGATTATAATTTTCCTGTGAAGCAGGTAATTGTATAGAGGACATGTTAATTTGAATTTGATTCATATAGTTTAAGCATATGTATAATATTGTACTTAATAATTAATCATTTTAATGTGTATAATATACATAGTGATTTTAATGTGTCGGATATAATATTAATGTGGTGTGTTGTGATGTAAACGTGATCGTATCGTACTCGTGTGCATGCTGTTTATCTTTAATGTAAACTCTTTTAACTCACGTTTAGTTTCCCCTATAGTAAACTCGATCTTCCGGTGGTGGGTAGCTTATGTTCGTTCTAAGTAGCCTTTGTAATAAGATTAGCGTTAGGATAGGTTAGTTTTTATCCCGTCAATCGTATGTACTCGTAAGTAAGCTTTTAGCACGTAGAAATACTCTAGGCTTAGTAATAGTTTTTATGGTAGGTTTAACAATTTTAGCGAATTAAGAAAAAATAGAATTCAATCAAGCTGCGTACACTTCGATCCGTTTTATCCTTCTTGTTTACACTTACCGGCTCGATGACACTATTCGCTTGTCATCATTCTTTCGATCGGTTTGGCAGTCGATCGGTTGATCGGTCGATTGGTCGTTGGACGCGTGTCGGTCGAATAGGGTCGGCCAACACTCCCCCGGGTGCACCAGCGTCTTCGCTGGCATGCTCTTCCTCGCGTCGGACGTCCAACACTGCCAACTTCGCCACAGGACGTTCGTAAATGCCGTTCATCGTCCTGACTGTAGCCGACCGGACTCTACCGTCTTTGCTGGGGCAGGTTCCGATGATTCTGCCTTTCAGCCAACAATTTCTTGGTAGATTGTTATCAACGATAACAACAATATCTCCTAGGGCTATTGCTTTGACGTCAGTAAACCATTTCATCCGTCTCGTTATCTCTGGAAGATAGTCGGAAACCCAGCGTTTCCAAAATTGGTCAGCCATCGCCTGGGACGCACGCCAGTTTTGCCGTAGTGCGACTCCACTATCATTCAAAGGCAAAAGTGGTTTAGTTCCGTTCGACGACCCCAATAGGAAGTGATTCGGAGTTAGCGCTGGGGACGAGTCATCATCGATGGGAACGTGCGTTAGGGGGCGGTTGTTGATGGTGTTTTCCACTAAGACAAGCAAGTTTCGCAGAACTTCTTCAGATGGCTTCTTCGAGAAGCAGACGGCAGACAGGTTCTTTTTGACGCTGCGGATGAGCCGCTCCCAGCTACCACCCATGTGTGGTGTCAACGGTGGATTGAAGATCCAGTTAGTTTCCGTACAATCGAAGGCTTTTCGTATCTCGTCGTAGTGTACCGCTTCGTTCAGCCTCTTCAACTCACGGCTTGCACCGATAAAATTTGTACCACGGTCACTCCGAATAGTTCTGGGAATACCGCGTCGTGCCATGAAGTTTTCGAGGCCGATGATACATGAGCTTGTGCTGAGTGCGTATAGAAGCTCAATATGGATTGCCCGGGTTGTCAGGCACGTAACAATCATTCCCCATCTTTTTTCGCACCTCCTTCCAACGACGATTTCCATCGGACCGAAGCAGTCAATCCCGACGTGAGTGAAGGGGTGTGAGTAAGCGGTCAGTCGCTCAATAGGAAGGTCGGCCATATAAGGCACTTGTGGAATCGAGCATTCATTTTTGCAGCTTTGACAATTCTTTCGCACTGTCGCAAATTGAGTTCGAATTCGAGGGATAACGAATCTTTGCCGAAGCTCGTTTACAACGGTCTCGTGGTTTTGGTGGTGATATTTCGTATGGTAGTGTTGAATGATCAGTGTGGTGATGTGGTGAAAGCGTGGGAGGATTACTGGTTTTTTCGCTTCCTCGGTTGCGTAATTGCAGGCAGAGATCCTACTACGCATACGCATGACGCCGCAATCATCTAGCCATGGGGACAGCTTGAATATTGAACTAGATTTTGGGAGCAGATTTATTTGAGCGGTGGACTGCGATGTTTCGTTTAGAAGGGCGACTTCTTCTGTGTATCCTTCATGTTGTGCCAAGCGAAAAAGAAATGCTTCGGCCGCACGTAATTCTTGGTTTATGGGTGATCCAGATACTTTCGGCTGTCTGTTTCTTCTACATTCACGGTTCGTCAGAAAGCGATAGCAAAATCCAACAGTAGTGATTAATCGTTTCCAGCTACCAAAGCGTGTCACGTCGACTACCGGTTCGGGAGATAGAAAATGCGCAAGCAAATGAGGCCGCAGCTCGTTTTCTGTTTCGGAAATCTTCAAAGAGACTACAGGCCATGCAGATTCAGGCTTCCAGAGGAATGCAGGGCCGTTGAACCACCTGGAATGTGGGCCAAGATCCGGATTTGTTTCCCACTTGGTTCCATCATCTGCCACGTTTTGCTTAGTGGGAACCCACAACCATTCCTTGGCTTCAGTGGTATCCAAGATCTCACTGACACGATGAGCCACGAATTGACTGAATCGACGATGGTCGGAGTTAATCCAACTGAGTACGTCACGTGAGTCAGTCCAATAGACATGCCGCTGAATGGAGATTGCTAGAGATTGAGTGACCGTACGTGCTAATCGTGCTCCTACGATTGCTGCCTGCAATTCAAGTCTTGGGATGGAATGAAACTTTAGAGGAGCCACTCTTGTTTTTGCTGCTACAAGGGAACATTCCACTGTTGCGCTGTTGGAGAAGCGAAGAAACGTGGCTGCAGCAAAACCATTTTCACCAGCGTCTACGAAAGTGTGCAGCTGAACTTCACAGTTGCTCGGAATCGATGAGGAATGGTACCATCGCGGAATTCTGACCTGCTCTATTTTCGGTAACATCTTCAACCATCGGCACCATTTCTCGAACAGCGAATCATTGATTTCATCATCCCACTGTATCCCTGATCGCCAAACTTCCTGTAGAAGGACTTTTAAAAACATAAGAAAATGGGCAATTAGACCAAGCGGGTCGAAGATTGACATTAGCACCCGTAGCATTTCCCGTTTCGTGGGATGTCTTCGACCTTTCAAAAGATCTACATCGTAACGTTGCCATCCGATTCGGTATACGAATTTGTCGGATGCGGTGCACCACCACATGCCCAACACTTTTTCTGTAGCTAGTGCTCCGGTAAACAAATCGAGGTTCTTTTCTACAGATCCACTTTGTTGCAGAGTTGCGAGGACTTCTGGACTATTGCTCACCCAATTACGTATTTCAAAGCCGCCCGCAGCGTGTATTCGTCGGATTTCCTGAGCTAACTGGATGGCACGCGCTGGTGTCTCAATACTAAGCATTGCATCGTCAACGTAATGCCGATTCTTGATGACGTCAACCGCTTCAGGAAGCTCACCCGCAAATCTATCAGCATTGATATTTTTAACATATTGTGCACAAGCAGGGGAGCAGCTTGCGCCAAACGTCATTACGTTCATAACGTAGGTCTGGATTATTCCGTTGTCATCCCTCCACAAGAAACGCTGGCATTGTTGATCGAGAGGGTTGATAAGAACCTGGTGGAACATTTCTTTGATGTCCCCAGTGAGGCCAATTTGATGTTCACGAAATTGAAGGAGTATGGCGAACAGTGAGCGAAGTTGATCAGGTCCCTTGATGAGTGTAGAATTGAGAGATACGCCAAAGGCCGTTGATGCAGCATCCCACACGAGCCTGACTTTTCCTGGCTTATTTATGTTTATAACCGGAAACACAGGCAGGTACCAAGTGCGTGAATAAACCGTATGCAATTCCATCTCCGTCAGTTTTCGAGCGTAGCCTTTAGAAAGGTAGTCAGACATCTTCTCCTGCAGGGTCTTTGCCAGCTCAGGATCTTTTTGTAACCGTTTCTCGAGGCAGTGGAATCGTCGTAGAGCCATATCTTTGTTATTTGGCAGACGAATGTTGTCGTGGCGCCACAATAAGCCGGTTTCGTAGCGACTTCCCTTAAAGGTGGTGCGAGATTGTAGAAGCGAAAGAGCTCGTTGATCCTCGGTGGACAGCAGAGTATCGTCTGCCCTCGTAATTCCAAGACTGTCTAACGCAAAGTAGTCTTTAACCGTTTGGTTCAAAGTTTCGTCTGCTTGGCTACTAGAATCGTAAACGTGGAAGGCGTAATGAGCGAAGTGGGAATCATTGCTGCTGCTACATCCACCACAGATGGTCCACCCTAGACGGGTCTTTACCCCGATGGGCTGGTCTAATGTACCTTCTTTGCTCTTCAACACAAGGCTGACCGAAGCGTGTTTCAGTCCTATGAGAATTTGTGGGCGAATATTGTTATACGATTGTATCGGTAAGTTCCGGAGGTGCGTGTAACGGTGAGTCATCTCAGTCATGCTGAGTGACTGATACGGGAGGAGCAATTCCTTTACGGTACGAACTCCAGACAGGTTGTATTGTTTAGCTTCGTTTTGGATTCCACTAATCTTTACGTCCACCGTACGCGAATTGTTTTCGTAGCGCTCTGTACCGCCCGTCCAACGGAGATTCAATGGATTAATATTTCCCTCCAGTTTCAACTGATTGGCAATCTCTTGGTCTAGCAGCGTTACTGCGGATCCTTCGTCTAAGAAGGCATATACATGCACCGCAGAATCCTTGCCCTGGAGAATAACCGGCAGATATTTAAACAGCACAGCGTTAGGAGCAAAGTGATGTGTATTGCACCCTTCCGCAGAACCCTCATTTAGAGATTGAGAGGATTCTTGTGATGGAGTGTTAGTGTACAACTGCGGTTTTTTGTCGTTGTGTAGCAACTCATGATGGAAGTAAGAGCATCCGTCTTTTCCGCAAGGTCTGGCAGTGCATTTTCCATGTTGTCGGCGGAGACATCTGCGGCAGAGCTCGAATTCCCTCACCGCAGCCCATCTTGAATCCCGGGAGAAACTGAGGAAGCGATTGCAGCTAGATGCAGTCTTGCAACTTCCATTGCAAACGGGACACGTGTCGATATACGTTTTCGGCTTAACGTTGGATGTAGATGGATTCGCAGCCTGCGAGTGATCCATAGTATGCGGCTCGGAATGAGAATGAAGGAACGTGTTGGTTTTCTTGGTTGACTTGCTTTCTCCATACAGTGATTTGACGTCTTGAACCAACGGGGGAATTGTTAGTGTGCTTGCAGCCTCCGCAAGAGAGTACATCCACTCTCCAAACGTTGCCAAATTAACCCTTGGAAGATTATGGCGATACCGTGCCCAATCAAGCTTAATCGATGGTGGCAGTTTGTTGACCAGTTGGTGAAGTAGCGTTACATTATACATGTATTCTTCTAGAGAACATGCATCGACCGTCGCGCAGAAATTTTGGACATTCACTGCGAAATCAACTAGTGTTTCGGGTTTGTCCTCTCTTATAGCTGGAAGTGCGCTAATCTTCCTGATGAGAGAGTGCACGATGGCTTCTGGCTGGCCATACAGCATCTGTAGCGTCTTTAGTACGCCCGGCACGTTCGACGGATGCATGAGACGGCTATTAACTGCATCGTACGCTTTGCCCCGCAGGCTTTTCTGTAGCCGGATGATGTTCTCTTCGTGGGAATAGCCGCACATTGCGGTAGTACTATGGAACATCGAGATAAAAACAGGCCATTCCTCGGAATTACCGGAAAAGGTTGGAAGGTCTCTAGGTATCGCCTGGCGAGCAGCAATTTGCTGTTTCGAAAGTTCATGGAGAGTAGTTGACTGGCTGTACAGGTAGGGATCTGATTTACGAGGCGGAAACAGAGCTGGAGCCACGGGTAAGATAACAGATCGAGCACCGGGTGGAGCAATCGGTAAAACGGTCGGGGGAGCGACGGGCGGAGCATTATCGCATGCGCTCGATGCAATTGGAGGCGTTCTAAACCCGTATAGAGGTGTACTATTCGGATTATCCGGTCGCGGATGAATCTCGCCTGATTCCCTTCCGTGTGTGAACTTCTGATGGGAAGGATCGGCATGATTAGTTGTCGAATGCCCGGCTGGATCGAATGCTAGATCTTCCATTGCGATATTGACCTTATCGACCCAGTTCTCCACTCTACGTTCGGAAACACTCGAGCCTGAAACTGATTTTTCCGTCATCTGTTCCAGTAACTTGTACTTCTCTTTCATATACTCGCGGTGCTTCCTTGCTTCCTGCTCTTCGAAGGCTCGTTTTTCCTCCAACTGCATTAACTGTAGCTTCAGAATGGATCTTGAGGAACGGTGGGACAATTTTGATACTTGCTCTAAACGTTTGGCATTAGTAGAGCCGTCCTCAGGAATAACAACAATACGTGGCTTAGTTTTCACTCCCGCTGTATTGGACTGCTGATCGTGTACAGATAGTTTGCTGCCTGCAGCTTCCTTCGAAACAGCTGGTGGTTGTAGACGATTCCGGCTTGCAGTCAAGATTGATTGCTGGATTTTAGCAGATTGGCACTTCATGCAGATCCAGCTTTGGTCCTCGACTTGCTGCGTGACACCTACACAAGAGAAGTGGCACCATACATCACACTCGTCACACTGCACCATTTGGTTGGTTTCTGGTCCCTCGCATACTTGGCATCTATCATCTGTCAACGCTCTCCTCGCGGTTGACTTCGCTCTTTCCGTAGTATTCACCTCTACCACACTTTCCTCCGGATCACTCTTTTTACCACCACTTGCACCACCTGATTTATCAGTTGCCTTCGATAGGCTCTTATCACTACCACGACCGGGCATTGTTAATATCGTTTGCGACGTAAACGAAAATTATAATTTGTTGCGGACGCGACAACCGAAAGGGGGAATTCTTTCGCGATTATAACCTCCAAGCCGTAAATGATTTACACCGTGTATTTGGGAGATTATAATTTTCCTGTGAAGCAGGTAATTGTATAGAGGACATGTTAATTTGAATTTGATTCATATAGTTTAAGCATATGTATAATATTGTACTTAATAATTAATCATTTTAATGTGTATAATATACATAGTGATTTTAATGTGTCGGATATAATATTAATGTGGTGTGTTGTGATGTAAACGTGATCGTATCGTACTCGTGTGCATGCTGTTTATCTTTAATGTAAACTCTTTTAACTCACGTTTAGTTTCCCCTATAGTAAACTCGATCTTCCGGTGGTGGGTAGCTTATGTTCGTTCTAAGTAGCCTTTGTAATAAGATTAGCGTTAGGATAGGTTAGTTTTTATCCCGTCAATCGTATGTACTCGTAAGTAAGCTTTTAGCACGTAGAAATACTCTAGGCTTAGTAATAGTTTTTATGGTAGGTTTAACAATTTTAGCGAATTAAGAAAAAATAGAATTCAATCAAGCTGCGTACACTTCGATCCGTTTTATCCTTCTTGTTTACACTTACCGGCTCGATGACACTATTCGCTTGTCATCATTCTTTCGATCGGTTTGGCAGTCGATCGGTTGATCGGTCGATTGGTCGTTGGACGCGTGTCGGTCGAATAGGGTCGGCCAACACTTCTCATACTCTCCCGCGTGAGAGTAGGCATTGTCGGCTTCTTGGTCGATTTGCAACATTGCACCAGGAGCCAGTGGTAGCCAACATTTTGTTCCATAAGATATTCAGAGAGGTCCTGACAGAGATTCTGGTTAAGAGTCTTCATGGTCTGCCAGTCGCAGAACCGAATGGTACCAAGATATGGTTTCCACAAGTAGCTCAGGTAATTCAATAAAATCCACAAAAAAGGCAAACGCGAGTTCGATTTCGTAGTGATGGACGACAAAACCGTCAGTAAGGTAGATTTAAAACAACTTCTTGTGCAGGCAGGTTTTGTACGGCACCCACAAGGGGAAAGGTGGCAAACATTTTCAAGCATATAAAACTGTCCAAGTCTGTTTAGAAAGATCTGATTTGGTAGACCCAAAAACTGTTTGAAGCGAGATGCAGTTTGAAGCAGGTTGTCGTTCTGCGGTATACAAAATAAATGTGACAATTTGGAATCCATCGGAAGTTTTGTTGAATAATGTTTAAGTACTTTACTTTAATTTTTCGGCGACAATCCGCTTAACGAATCAATGCCGAATTCAGGAGCCGTCTCCACATTACTCGGTCTTGGGCTGCCACTCTCCAGTCGCCCCTAACACCCGCTGTTCTAGCATCCTCGTCAACAGCGCTCATCCAACGGGTATGGGGTCTGCTTCGAAGTCGTCGGCCTCTGTCGGGTTCTCTGCTAAATATTGTTTTCGCTGGTCTCTCATCCGGCATCCTTGCTACGTGGCCAGCCCACTGTAGCCTGCCGTATTTGAGTCGCTTCACAATATCCGCATCTTTGTACACTTGGTATATTTCATGATTCATGCGCCTGCGCCACACTCCTTCGTCTAATATGCCGCCAAGAATTGATCGCAGGATCTTACGCTCGAAAACGCCAAGAGCTCGTCGGTCGCTCTCTTTCAACGTCCACGCTTCGTGGCCGTAGAGTACCATCGGGAGAATTAGCGTCTTATAGAGCGCGAGTTTTGTACGGAGTTGTAGGCTACGGGACCTCAGCTGGCTACGTAATCCGTAGAAGGCCCTGTTGGCAGCCGCTATCCGCCTTTTTACTTCCCGGCTCACATCGTTGTCACATGACACTAACGTACCAAGGTAAACAAATTCGTCGACCACTTCAAAAGTATCTCCATCTATCACCACCGCAGTTCCAACACCCGAAGGGCTACCACGCTCTCTACCAGCCACCATATACTTTGTTTTGGTAGAATTTATGATAAGCCCTATCCTCGCAGCTTCCTCTTTAAGATGCGTGTACGCTTCTTCCATCTATGAGATTTCGTGATGATGGTACCGCTTCTCTGCACGCCGGCCCTTCGAATAGCACCTTCCAATGCAATGTTGAACAGCAAGTTCGATAGTCCGTCACCTTGCTTCAAATCATCTAACGTCACAAACGAGTCCGAAGTCTCACCCGCTATCTGGCGCTTGATTTTGAACCATCAAGGGTAGCACGTATCAGCCTAATCAGTTTTGTTGGAAAACCATGTTCAAGCATAATCTGCCACAGCTCGTTTCGTTTAACTGAATCGTACGCCGCCTTGAAGTCTATAAACAGATGATGAGTCTGCAAGTTGAATTCCCGGAATTTATCGAGGATCTGTCGCAAGGTGAACATTTGGTCCGTCGTGGAGCGTCCCTCTCGAAAACCGCACTGGTATTCGCCAACAAAGGTTTCCTGTAACGGCCTCAGTCTGAGAAACAGGATGCGGGAGAGAATTTTGTATGCAGAATTGAGGAGAGTAATTCCTCGATAATTGCTGCATTCGAGTCAATGGCCCTTTTTGTAAATTGGGCATATGAGACCTTCCAACCAGTCCGTAGGTAATTCCTCCTCAGTCCATACCTTTAGTATAACCTGATGGATTGCACAATACAGCCGTTCGCTCCCGACTTTCAAAAGTTCGGCGGGGATGCCGTCCTTTCCAGCTGCTTTGCCGTTTTTTAGCTCTCTCGCTGCTTTTCTAACCTCTTCCAAAGTTGGTGGATCCACAGCTTGTCCATCATCCTCAATCGTTATCCTGTTTCTGTTGACCGTTCCATCTTGTTCACCATTCAACAATGCATCGAAATATTGTTTCCACCGCCTAGCCACCTCCGATCTTTCGGTAATCAGGTTCCCCTCCTTGTCGTTGCACATAACAGGAGTTGGCACGGTCCGGTTCCTGATTCCGTTGATCGTATTAAAGAAGCTTCTTGTATCGTGCCTCTCGAAGCAATTCTCCGCCTCCGCAAGAACGCGATCCCAGTGCTGACGTTTCTTACGACGGTGAAGTCTCTTTTCGGCAGCTCTAGCATCTCGGTATCTCTCCCTGCTCTGGCGTGTCACAATTGCAGCCAAAATGTGACTTCTGGCTCGATTCTTCTCATCAGTCGCTCGCTGGCACTTTGCGTCAAACCACTCACTGGAAGTGGCTGCAGCAGTAGTACCCAACACTTCCCGCGCTGTAGTACTGATCGCGTCGTGGATGTGTCTCCAAATGTTTAAGTATTGTATACTAAAAACCGTGGTGGTTGACGTCCCGCTTTCGAAACTTGGGCCTTTTGATTTTTATTCGACAGACTTCTCGCAGCCAAACTTTAACAGTACAGAACAAACGCGGGGCTAGTGCTACGACCCTATTGACCGAGACTCGAACATACGACCACTCTTTTGTTAGACCAGTACCGTACTTCGAGGCCAACCGGGAGCGTATTTAATACCAATTGAACTGCTAAAAGAAAAATAACATGTATTTTACAAGAAAATTTAATCTATTTTCAAGCACCAAATTTTGATCGTAAGATCCTTTACGATCTGTGGTAATAAGTTTCCTCCAAAAAAAAAAAAAATAAAAAAACCGAGGATAGAACGAAAAACAAAATGGACCAAAGAAATTAACTTATTTCACTAATTTATTATTGAGGTTAGGCATCTAGAGATACCGAAAGTGCATTGTTGTGAAACTGCATTAAAACTTCAAGCGCTATTGTCCTTAAATTGAGCGAGTGAACTTGTACCATGCGGGCCAGTAACAGTAGAAAACATGTATTTTCTCATTTGCAATCCTGCTCTAAATCAACCAAAAAATTGTAATTGAATTTTTCCATTATTTTAGAGAATCGTACTTTCCATTGCCATCTCCGACTCGTATTCGTTCCAATTGCTTTGCTTCGCATTCAGCTTAGCTTACCCTAAATATTTCAATTGAGTTGAAAGAAGCTCATCGATAGCATAAGGACCGGATGTCGTCGAACGAACCGACGGTGAGAATACCAGACTGAAATCAGCCGTGAACTGTTTTCAGGGACCGCTTCTATGTGTATGTTATATACCTATCATGTCCGAGAATGACTTACTCACAGCCCAAGCAACGTCATGAAGCAAGGTAGAGCTAGGGCAATTTCCTTTCCATTCCGGATTTTGTGCAACAGATGAAATACTACCTTTGGAGAAAGTTTTTTTTATTATTCCGGTGAGTTCCACAAGTGACATCAAAGGGAAAAAGTACTGAGCTTGACTTTGAGACTCGGCGAAGTTGGTGAGACTCGAAAATCTTCCTAATGAATTATTTATGCTTAGCTGCATTTGGATGTATGTTTAACATTGATGTGTTTTGCTGTTATGCTCTCGTTTGTAAAATTACTTTACCAAAATTACTGTTACTGATCAAAAGTAGCCTTTACGTTGCGCTATTTTTCAGTAAGGAAGGAAGTTAGTTACATTGTAAAATAATTGCACAAAACATTAATTTATGAAAAGCGTGGGATATTATTCCCTGCATCATTTCAGAATGGCGTGAACATTAATATCTAGTTCTTTATTTAATAGAAAAGGAGATTACGCTTCTAAGTAATAAATAATACTTTATGAATAAATTTATATGTGCCATTGCGGTCGTGGACAACTTTAAGCATTTCGAATAAGATTGTAGTACCTACTGTGCTATGGCACTGATCCAATGAGCAAAACCAAACCTAATCAATGAATACACTCATAGATGTAGTAACCATCTATTACTCTAATGATCCGATTAATTTGGCTGTCATGCCTAATAAATATTCCAGAAAAGAAAAAAAATAATTGAAGCAGTCATTTACGTCCAACAGGTACTTTTACTCTTAGTGTTTAACGACGTTCGATACAGGAATCTATTCCATAGAACGGTTATTAACCGCGAAAATAAGCAAACAACTTTTTAGTTCGTTATTTTATGCTACTTGCGTGAGACAATCGTTAAGCACAGTCCTACAAATGAACTTACCCTCGCCGAGGAGGGGTATAAATATATACAAAATACCTGAACTGTTACTCCGGCAGTTTAGGCTTGCTTGCTTCCCAAAACCTTTATACACACTCATCGTTCCGCTCGCTGCTGTCCACCGGAAATTGAAGCGAAGAAGGGGAAATCCGCACCGGAGCAAAAAGGTACACGAGGAAAATCACGGGATTAGTGCTGTCGTAATTCATATCCTACGTCCGTAGGACGGCAAGGGACTGTTATTTTTGCGAAAAGTTTATTCCTCGGTGAGTTTGCCTGGGTTGGCATCAGCAGCAGCAGCAGCAGCGTAAAAGGGCTCTGTTTGCCGCAAAACAGAACAATTTAGCCAACAAGCGGCCATGCTAGCGTACCGCACAGCGCGCCATCTTTTCGTTCTTGATGGTTTTGAAACAAAATATACTCGAAACTGCTACTAATGCTTGTTGACATGAACCCCATTTGTTTGTTCATCTGGCTAGTGTTTTAAAATTCACTTGAGGTTTTCTAGCGGGATTCTTTCTTTTTGTGTAAATGAAAATTGTGCGGTGCAAAACCCCCGATTTGTTGAAATTATGCAAAATGTTTGCCATGATATCGTAAATTCCGTTAGTTTTTAAGCAAATATATACATGAAAAAACTGGAACTGGCTACGTAGTCGCAGCGGAATTGCTCAGCTTTGTTTTCTCCATAAAACCTCTCCATTCAACAAGTCAAAAGCTTGCGAGGCATTAAGTGGAGCGGTAAAGCTGCTTAAAGCGTTTCAGCATGATTCCTAAGCGTAAGGTATTTGAATTTGAAGTATTATAATAATCGATGCCAGATTTTTTATGTATCTGACTGTTATTAGTTTAGTACGAAGAACCGTCTTATGCTTTTGTTGTTTGTTGTTTTTTAATTTCATGAAATAAAACATCAATTATCAATCTCGACTTGAATATGGTTTTGCTTCCAAGAAGATAGTACAGCCACTTCATTCAAGAGGCAATTTAAAATTTTCTTGTTGATTTTTGAATAAACCGGTCATGTTATCAGTTGTTCCGCTCTTATCTGACAAAATATATCTTCACTTGAACAAGACAGAGTTGTCAAGTTAAATTGTCTTTATCAGGCAAAATTATTCGCCATGCTTGTACTATGAATAGGAAATAAATGCCTACAGATGATAAAGGGTGTCCCACATCCAATTACATCACGAAAAAAAACTGTAGAAAATTACCAATTCAGTATTTTCTCTTGTGAATTTGTGTAGAAGTAGTTTAGAGTGTATTGTTTATACTCTATTCTTATCGCTGTCAGTTTTTCGAAAATTGGAAGAAATGGCGTCACCCGCAAAGCAACGTCAATTTGTGCAATTGATTTTGCGCAAGCACCTGGAAAATCCTCAACCCTCTCATCGGTACATCGGAAAACAACTCGGAATCGTGCAGTCAACGGTGAATCGTGTGATTTAATGTTACTACGAAACTCTGAGCATCGAACGGAAGGCGAAATGCGATCAAAATGGATGTTCTATTAGTGATCAGGTTCACATGCGTGGCGTGAAAGCGTTTAAGCAGAATCCCAATGCTTCGGCTACAGTCATCAAATTGTCTTTTCTTCATCGCATTTGATAAATAGGAAGCATTATCAAAGGCCCTTTCGATATCGAGAAACACGCCTAAGGCTGTTTCTTTCGGTGGAAGAGACTTCAATTTTTGTCACGAGTGTGCGTAGTACTATGATTGTAGATTTACTAGCTTAGTATGCAGACTGTGTTTCGATAATAGATATCAAATCAAGTGTTCAGACTTATTGTGTACATATAATACTTTTTCCATAGTTTTTAACAATACTTATGATAAACTAATTGGTATGAGAGCTTTGGAAGTGATTTGTCACGTTTTCCTGCTTTTGGTATGAATACTAGTTTTACCAATCTCCACGTGAACGGAATGTGATTTAGTATCAGACTTGTCATAAAAATCTCGATTAGAGATGGAATTAGCGCTGCTTCTCTATTTTGAATCCTGGGAAAATTCCATCTGCCCCTGCCGATTTATAAGGTTGATGGGACCTCACTGCCTGCGTTCTCCACCCTAACCCTAGTGAAGACCATCCCAACGACTCTGGTTGCGATCTTTTTTGTCTTCTTAGATTTTAAGATGAGATTTACGTCAAGGGGGACATCCGATAGCTCCCGGGGCAACTGTTCTTCACCGCCCAGCACAAGTTAGGAAATAAGTGAGCAGAAACTTTCAAAGTTTGTCAAAAATACATAATTTGGCAAGCAATCTGCTCATGTGGAGTGCACCGTTGGTGACTACCGGGGCTGTAAACGGGCAGATCTACCTTAAGGAGTCTGACGATAGGTGAAACGTACCAGCCTGAAACGTTACGCAGAAAAGAAAGAGTTTTTTTCACAGAGAAAAATCAACGATACGTGTTATTAACAATGTTACGGTGACTAAAGATATAAAGTACCTTAAGGAGTGTCTGCAGAAGCGTCCTCTGTTGAAGTAACACGTCTTCTGGCTGCATCTAGCTTCGTGCCACTATTCAAAGTATGCCCTGGAGTGGTATGAAACCAACAACGGGATAATTTCGTACCCAAGGACATGAGCCCCTCCCCATCACCCCAACACACCGACAAGACCCATCGAAAAATACTGAGCTATTATGAAGAAGACACTGCGGAAGCATCCCGTCAAGGTCAAATCTAAGGAAGACATTAGGAAAAAGTGAACTTCCGTACAGAAGAAGCTGCAGTCAGATGTTGTACAGAACCTGTACAACATGAATGGAGCGTAAGGTGCGAGCATCTGGTTATAGTACTGAAGTTGGAAGAAATAAATATGCCAAAAATTGTATTTATAAAAAGTTCATATATCATTATTTGAAAGTTTAAAAAGAATCGGATTCCGCGATGCAGTTTGATGTGGGACACCCTTTAAAAGAGCTATTGCACTCAAAAGCACTTAGTATTATCACAGACAAACAGACATAACACTTGGAAGAAAAATCAACAAACATTATCGTACCACACTTTTTGCCTGAACACTAGTGCCATCTATGAACGACATTCCCAAATATCAAATAGCAACAGGAGTATCCCTCGAACTAGTAAGTATTTTTTACGGGGGAATCCCCTTCTTTCGTTTAAAAGCGCCACTTTGAGCAAAACGAAGACATTCCCAACTAAGCCCAAATTTGAAATGACGGTTTAATCGGTAAGAAGAATGGAAAACGAGTGTTATGTCTGTTTGTCTGTGGTATTATTGTTATTATATCAAAACTTTGAGCAGATAGGCTTAAGATGAAATTAGTCGTCATCGATTCTGCCAATTTCAATAGCAGTTTTTTTGTTTGAAACAAACATTTTGTTCATGAAAATATATTTGAAGTGTTCAGATTGGCAAGAAGAATGCATTATTTACAATTTTACAAATAAAACCCCGCTTTTGGGCTCAAAAATTGCTCCCAAAATTTGGCTCTCCGACGAAAAGTTGATGACTGCTAATTTCCCGTTAATAACATGTAATCCAGTTGTTTTGCCTGGTTGCAGTTCATCCTTATATTATGCAACGATCCGTAACCTAACCCTTAAGAAGAAAGAATGTAAGAATGTTGACATATTTCAATACAATAATATGATTTGTACCTAGTTATTGGCTGGAATAGTATCGCGCGCCTAGAATAATGGGTCAAGGAAAACCAATTAACAGTATTGTAGCTTATAGAATTAAACTTTGAACTTTGTTAAGCCTGTGATTCATTCAATACTAATTCTGATACTTTGGAACATTAGCTCTTCTTATAAACAGATCGAAGAAGTGTTTCATTTAGCTTAAGTAGACAAAATGTAAATTGACGTTAAGGTGAAATTAGTCGTCATCGATCCTGTCAATTTCAAAAGCAGTTTTTTTTATTGAAACAAAAATTCTGTTTATGAAAATATATTTGCTCTGTTCACATTGGCAAGAAAAATGCAGTAAATACATCGTTATAAATAGAACCTCGGTTTTAGACCCAAAGCCTGCTTCCGAAATTGGGCTCTCCGACGAAAAGTTAACGACTGCTAGTATCCCGTTAATGCATGGAAAAACAAATACAGTCTGACTAAAAGTACATCTGGACGCCCCTCGTGCGTCACCGGTACGCACGCCTCTCGTGGTAGGAGTTGGAACCGTTTGACATAACCTTGTTCACATGTTTAGAAAGAACAACTGGTGCAAGTTTCTTTAAAATATTCCACCATGTTACGGAACAGTACAAAATGGAAGTACAGGCATTTTTATCTGGGATATGGCTAGTAGGTGCGATGCCAACGATCAAATCATGCGGAATATTCACGCTCGAGGAGGCTACAAGTATTATAGTGCTCGGTACTCGGTACGGTACTGGAATCGGTACTTGAATTTGGCAGCCAAGAAGCGTTCTAGGCGTTTGTACGACCAAGTTTTGACGAAATTCTACGAATATTTTTGATAAATGACGACACATACGTAAATATGGATTTCTATCAACTCCCGGTCAAAAATTTTACGTTGCAACTGGGCGTGGTAATGCGCCAGGCAAGCATAAGTTCTTGTTTGCTGATAAATTCGCCAAAGAAGGCCATGATCTGGCAAGGATTATGTAGCTGTGGATTGAAGACTGAGCCTTAAATCAATTCCTCAACCCTAGTAGCACAGTTGTTACAAATTAGTTATGGCAGCCGATATGTGACTAATTTTAGTCATAAATGAGTTACTGCAACTAAAAGTGCCAAATGTGTACTGCTTGGGAACAATGCCATCAAGTACTGTACATATACAGGAAATAATGCTTGAAGAAACGAATTTTGCCTAGCTATCACTTCTCTAAAACGGTGCTAGAGTGCTAATGTCGATTTCGTTCCAAAAGAGATGAACCCTCCAAATTGTCAGGAGTTTTAACCCATTGAAAATTTTTAAGAAACATCGAGTTTATCAGAACCGGAGAAATGCAGTGATGTTATAGTGTGAAACTTAATGCTGAATAACAATACTGCAATCCAGTCATTTACGTCATTTGGCTGTTCTATACGTCAAGATTAACTTTTAGCCAAGCTTAGTTGTTCATGCTTGTTATCTATTTGCGCTACTTGATGTTCGAATTAGAATCTATCCTCTGGTAAAACTGTTATCATCCAGTAAATTGTTTATTCTACCATCTCTTCATCACTACAGTACCCTTCCTTATATAGACATAGTGTCTTCGGTCTAAACGACAATGTGGATGCAATTTATAAACGACCCATTGCTTTCTGATAACGCGAATGATTATAAAACAGCCGGATTGCATTCTAGTGGTACACTCATTGCAAGACGGTGGCAGTAACAGGACTGAAAAATGGGCTGGAGCATATCTTGGATATCGGTGATCCTCGTGATACTCGCTGCGGCTTTGGAGGCGAAAGTCCCAACCGGTTGTGTCAAGGTGCAAAGTGCAATCAGCAACGAATATCTTACGGTGCAGTCTCTGTACAACAAGGATCGGAGAAATGTGCAAACCACCAACAGGCTTGCCTACTGGAATATAACGAACTATGACGGCGAATACTACCGAGTGTGGAATATATATCAGATGGAGTTTCTGTATGCTGCTGCCGATAACTTTGCACTTGATGCCAAAAGACGCCGCGTGTTCACATGGGTCGGAGGTACTGTTGGAGATAACGGTATATGGGACATTAAAGAGGTGGAATGTGGAACATACTTGCTCAGGAATCGTTATCACAATGAATATCTGATGGCTGATAATTATCCAAACGGCATTGCTGGCCCAGTTTATACCTGGCGTCAAGCAGGGGATTGCACCGGTCAAGAGCAGTTCCAGTGGTTAATTTCCAAGTGTTATTAGCGAAATATATAACTGCATAACATCAGTAAACTGCATAGCGGTATTTTAGTACCATTAACTGGGGTGAGAATGAGCGACTTAGCACCAATTATGTATCTTTTCAGTAATTCAACCAGTGTGAAATACATAGCTGGACTATATTTTCACCAACATTAAAAAGGTTGTGTTACATATTCTTTGTAAAATTTTTGTGCGAGTGTCATATTCTGCCTGTCTCTGGTTAGAAGGTGTGTATTGAGTTTTGTGTATGAGTACTTCTACATAACAGCTTTTAACTTCTTCTACCTAAATATATAAAAGTGAACGTGAGTATGTATCTATGTTCTGCCATAACTCCGGAGCGCTTAATCCGCTATCCAACAAATTTAGCACACACGTTTCTTGATATAAAAGAATCAGCGCTGGAGGGGTTGACAAAAGGAGGTGGATGATCCCTAACAGTTGTAGAAGTGGCTGGGAGACAAGGCCCAAGTAACACACAAAACAAGTTAGAAAATAATCTTCATGGAAAGTAGTCGTTTAAGAGTACTATAAACGTACTTTGAAAACATGTGTCGTTATTATTAAGGCTTTGAGATGTTTTGTGATAACATGAATTTATTTGACAGCTCATATCAAATGAATAATGTTTGTTTTTGTCAACATGTCAACACGAAGTTTTTATTATGTCTCCATTACTAAATTTAAACTACTGGAAGAACAAGTTGTAGCTTATGCTATAATAACGTTTTAAAGTGGTATGAAATAACCTAATTCATACTTCTTTCAATTGTTGTTTCATTAGACTTCAATTTTTTGCGCTTTTCTGGTAATAAAGAAATTCTGATGTATGTAATGTTATACTATTCTATAACAAGCTGTGTTGCTTGGGGGGTGGGAAACCTCTGAAAAGCTCCGAAAAGACATGAAAGTATATTAAATTATCACGTATTTGACCCAATTTTTTTAAATTCGAGTGCATAACAAATTGGCGGACATTCAAACGCAAAAGTCTTTAAACTTATCCAAAATAATACAAAAATTGCAATGTCGAAAAAATGGACCAAACGGTTGAACTAATTTACTATAAGTTTTGACGCAAGCTTTCTAAGAACTGTTTATAGTAATAAATCAATGGTTTTTCCTGATTGATTGATATTTTTCATTCTATAAACAATTTAAGAGCAAAATTTAGGCCAAAAGTCAATTTTTTGTGTCTGAGCAGCCAGTGTTTAGTCAAAAATTCGTAAGGTTTCGCCTGAAGTGTGTAAAGGCATGTTTAACACAAAACTTGGGAAATATGCGGTAGCGTGTTACTGGTCGGTTGACAGAGTGTGGTTGAGTGTGCCGTGGATGCCCGCGAAAAGGCAGTTAAGTGAGTGGCTAGTAGTGGATGTTTGATCTGATGTCACACAAGTGGTGCATCTTAATAATAGGGGAAACAGCTGCAGGTTGAGACCAATTTTGTTTTCGATTCATAAAAATTAATCAGAATGTAAGCTTCTATCAATGCTGCGAAATCCACAGAACATGTTTAAGGCTTGTTCGCGACAAAATCTGGACACCTCAATTTTACCATAAAACAAATTTGCCGATCGATGGGGCATAACTCTGGACAGTTAGGTGGATTTGCCTCCTTCGGTACAATATGGACTCCATTAACATCATACCATTCCAAAACATCTTTGGCGTAGTGACAGGATGCCAAATCAGGCCAAAACAGCGAGCGTACATCATGGCTGTGTAGGAACGGTAACAATCGTTTCTGTGGGCATTCTTCACGGTATATTTCCTTGTTAACCGTTCCCGTAGTGATGTAACTTTTGCTTGCTCGACCATAGCTGCATATGGCCTACCTTACTAAATATTTTTTGGGGAACTTGGCTTTCTTCTTTGTCTTAAAATGCTCTGCAACGCCATTCCATTTCATGGGAGTGTAAAAAGACAACCAGGAAGCTGTTTAAAGTCTTCTAGGACATACGTTTCATCGTCCATTATAACGCATGGGAACTTCGTTAAATATTCTCGATAAAGCTTACGAGCGCGTGTTTTGACCGTCGTATTTTGCTTATCATTACGGTTTGGCACAGTCCTCACCTTGAAAGACTTCATGCCTTGTCGTTGCTCAGAAGTGTGCACGAATGTTGGCGACATTTTTATTTTACGAGCAATGGTACGTACAGAAAGATTTGGTCTCCTCCGTAATATTTGTTTTACCTTCGCATCCTTGTGGTGGTTCCTCAGATCCGTTTTTATTCCACTTCCCTTCTTCCTAGCTGTTGTCAAGCGAGTATCGAACGATTTTGAACAGTGCCTGGAGGAATTCCAAGCTTTTTGACAAGTTTTCATAACGAGATATCCGGATTTTCTTTGCGATCGCACACAATTGCTTTTAGCACCTGCTCTTCTTTCAACGCCATTTTGCGCTGAGCGCTTGTTGTTTATATTACAAGCGTTATATATATAGTGTTATATTTTCAGAAAGAACAGACATAAGTCTATCACTCTGCAAAATATTTCACTCATTGTTAATGTATTTCCGAAGCTGTGTGTGCTTAGGGGTGTCCAAATTTTGTCGCGAACAAGCCTTATTTGCTTCCAACGTTCGTTAAAAGCTTATTTTGTAAATCAAATTTCTTAATAATTTTGAAAAGAAAATCGTTTAGTAAAGGCCAAATGGGGACACATGTATGAAAACTTATTAAAATCAAGCTGATTTACAGGAAAAATTATAACACTCGATGGATAATGAAATAGTATTGCCGATGTTGTTAAATTACATTTAATATAATAAACCGTCGGGAAAAGATACAAACACTACAATAACATCCATAGCCAGATGTTGGAAGTAAGCATATACGCACAGGAATATGTGGACCAATAGTGGACACATAACCCGAGTAAGGTTTAACTATACAAAAATGTATCATGTAAATGTATAATGTAAACTATTTCATTTTCTGCTGCTAAGATTAACTAGAAATCAAGGTTTCTTATCGCAAAACGGATATTTCAAAAAAAATTTTTCATTTTGCTTTAACTTTTACTAAAATAGAATGTGTTGACGAGTTATATTTATAACACAAATGCACCTACAATATTTTGTTTTGTTTATCAAAATTTTAACCAATAAAACCGAGGGACGAGCTCGCAATGATAATAACGTTTGCTTTATGCTGTTTGAAATTTGATTCATTTTTTCTTTAGGTAGGTTTGTTTCCTGAATTTCAAAGCCTTACAAACCTGAACAACTTCAAACAAAGCAAGTTTTTTGTCAGATGCGAAGAAAAATAAAATGAGACTAAAGTCTGGCGCAATGCACTTCAATGATTCTGAACAAAAGGACATGAGTGTGCTGTGTCGCAGTATCGATCTGAACTTTACAGGTTTCAAATTCAGGTTCTGATCCTAAGAGTTCAATTGAAGAAGCATTAGAAAACGATTACGGTCCCAGAAAGTCTGCTCTTATATCCAAACAACTACTAAACAACTGATTCAAGCGAGCATCCGGTTGACTGAAACGGAAGCTTCTATTAGTTTTTGGTGTCCCACGAGCGATATTGAGCGGGTTGGACAGCATCAGTTGGGTGCAATGCAATCTAAAATTTTCTGTAATCATAATTTTGGTAAGTTTGAATCTGAATTTTATTCCGAATCTATATTGAGTGTTTTCTCATAACTTTTTACCTTTGACCAAAGCTTCATGGACTTTATTTGAAGATTACAACGATTTTAATTCATGAAAGATCGCAGAGTTGGAAGATGGTTGGATGATAAATTTTGCTGCATCTTAAAGTTGTGCCAGAATGATCACATTGTTATAAACCAACCTTACAGACGAATGCAGAATTTATTAATATTTAATGAACGACCCATTGTTGTTTGATAACGCGAGTGACTATAAAAGCAGCCGGAATGCACATTACTGGCACAAACATTGCAAGACAGTATCACTTACAGGACTGAAAAAAATGAGCTGGAACATATCATGGATTCCAGCGATTCTCGTGCTACTCGCTGCGGTTTTGGAGGCGCGGGTTCCAACTGGCTGTGTAAAGCTGCAAAGTGCCAACAGCAATGAATATCTCACGGTACAGTCTCTGTATAACAGCAACCGCAGGATTGTGAAAACCACAAATAAGATTGCCTATTGGAACATCACAAACTACGAGGGTGGATTTTATCGTGTGTGGAATATATATCAAATGGAGTTTCTATATGCCGCTGCCGCTAATTATGCCCTGGATAACCAAAGACGCCGCGTATTTACATGGGTCGGAGGCACTGTTGCCGATAACGGTATATGGGACATTCAAGAGCTAGAATGTGGAACATACTTGCTCAGGAATCGTTATTTCAACGAATACCTGATGACTGATAATTATCCAGTTGGTGGTTCTATTTATACTGCACGTCAAGTAAAGCAATACACCGGTCAAGAGCAATTCCAGTGGTTAATTTCCAAGTGTTATTAGTGAAATATAAAAGGCTTTTTATAAGCAGTAACCCGCAGAGCTGTATTTTAATACCATCAGCTGGGGTGAGAATGAACCATCCCTGCGTCAATTGTGTCTCTGTTACGTAGTTTAATCAACGTTAAACGAAGCTGGACCATCTTTTCACTGACATTAAAAAAGTTGTGTTCATTGAACTACAGATACTGTCATGATTTTTATGTAGCTGGGTATTTTACAAAACTATCGTATAAAATAGGTAAAAGAGTTTCAAAATTTTATGTTTTGTACGCGGTCATAAGTAATGGATCTTTGAACGAAAACACCAATTGAAAAAATTTTAGATCTCTTTAAGATTTTGTTCAGCAACTCAACAGAAATTTTTCCGATATTCTCGGACATCACTTATTTCAAAACATCATGAACATTCTATAGGACAAATTTTTTTTATGAAAAAGTAAACACATTTTCTCAATTATCCAGATAAAATATCGTCTGAAAAAATTATTTTCGAAAAATTGTCACCATTCCCACTTATGCAAAACTCAACTGGTAGGAACACTGCTCCAGTTTAATTTGAAAAAACCACCACTTTTTTCTTAAGACTTGCCCGGGTACGGCATCAAACGAAGAAAATTGAAAACCTAATTTTCACCGGCATAAAAGAAGAACAATTCACAAGTAGCAAGAAGGATGCATTCAGCTTATTGTAGTTGATTTATTCATGTCGAGTATACTATGGAAGTAGAAACCTTATTTAGAAAAAGTGACAAGAAAGATAAACACCTGCTATAATATCCTATGTATGATGGGTGCTCCGCTCCAATGATGTATCACTCATTGAAATGTTGTGTTTTATCCATAATCACGTCGGCGTACTACAGATAAGTAGTCGTGCTTTATTCTTGTGAGCTTCGTGTTCTTGTTGGACCTTGGTTATTATTCAAATCACCACAACTACTAAGATAATGCGAAAATCTTCTGCTTGCTGTAAATATGTTCTAATATTATTCACTATACACAATTCACATTGAAATGCTTGATGCAAAGATAGGTTGAGTTTCGCAACAATCTTTTGTTCCCAAGTTTCAGCTGTTTTATTTATTTTGTTCGAATATTTTTATTTTTTCTCGTTTGATGTCCTTCTTTTGGAATCTCACTAAACGCATGGTTTTCTTGTCTCGACTAAATCACAGCATAAACATCGTTAACTAAACGAAGCCATACTTTTGATCTTTCCTATCCGATTTCGCTTGCTTCTTTCCGTTTCAGATAGAACTCAAGGTACGTTTTACGCCCTTATGTCACTTAAAACACCTAAACCCTTTGAAATGGATACTCATTCACGACGTGCAAAGAGATGGTGTTATTTATGATGAAAATCTCAGCGATTTATTGCCTTAATTTTTTCCTCCGTAAATGTGTTGGCTGGCTGCATAGTGAGTCTGGGGCCAGAAATCTGCTGCACACTTTACACTAAAATGTCCCTCCACGTCCCCACGCGGTACACACGGTTTGGTTCATGTCCAGCGGATGAGCCACAGCTGAGATAAACTTTCAAGTGTCCTGTTCCACTCCTGACTCGGCGAGTTCGGCTTTACAGGCGCATATAGCATGCACTCACCTCAGCTAAAAGGTGGATATAGTTGTACGTGCTCCTCTACAAAGAGACCTCTGAACCAGGTTGGGGTGAAAATTTTTTTTATTGCTTCAACACCTCGTCCTTTGCGAGTGCCTACCAACGACGGTAGTAACACACATGGAGGTGCGGTTCGACATAATATGCTGCCAAGATTAAGCTCACCATGCTTCAGAGTTTTTTTTTAATATCTACCAGCAAATTCCCATCTTTTCCGTTGGTAATGTGTAGACTTCATTAGGACCGTATTCTTTTCTCCCTACGGTCTAGCAAAAGTTGAGTGCCTGCAGGAAGAGAAAAAAAAATGTGTAAGTGAGAAACTTTTCGAATACAACTGAAACGCTCGTTGAAGGGACGAAAAGCTGTAATAACTTTTATTGCAGGTGCGATATTAAAATGTTTACAGTGGTTTTTTAATATCAAGATGAATTATATAGAAACTGTTGATTAGTATTCACCAGATGGTGAGCCGGTACTAGCTGAAGGCATGAAGTTTCATCAAAATCAAGGGATGTCATTTGGCCTGCTTCTAGTGTGTGCGGAATGGTGTCGAATCCATTTACTTTCAAAAATATTGTTGATTATGTTCACTAGTCCGCAAGCAGTTAGATTTTTAATATTTAATTTAGGATAATCTGTACGATAAAATCATTTCAAACCCAAAATGTATTGTTGTACTTCTCACTAACTATGTATGAAAGCAAGTCGCAAACAAAGAGCACGTTTGCTCACCGGGAACACAACTTTGCATGTACTAACGGGTGACAACTGAAATTCTGGATTTTTTTCGAGGCCCCTATACTTGACAGTAAACGAGCTCAGGGAGAAATGAGAGTGATGTGTATGTGTTAGCTCTTTCTCTCCTCTTTCTGTCAGTATTTTTTGTTTTATTTATGGTTGCCAAGTTTTGCTTAAAGTAGCTTCAAAACAAGAAGCATTCCGTAAGCGCGTTGTACACTTCTACGAACTTCCACAGAAATCTCGGGAAAAAGTTTACGGTACAACATTTAAAAAGCGAATATGTTGCGGCTTCGACTGTTTACCATATCCTAAGATGCCCAACAACTGTTCGCAAGCAAGGTAGCGGAAAACCAGCCAAAATTATGGACGCAGAAGAACATCGTTCTCTTTTTCGTTTCTTCAACAACAAGCCTTCTAGTTTGGCTATTAATTAGGATGCACCAGATGAATATTTGAAGAAAATTTTAATCCCGTTTCTTTAAAAACATCATGCAGATGGGCAATACGTGTTTTGGCCGGATAGAGCATCATCGCATTACGCCAAAAAAACACTGTCGTTCCTGAATACCCATTCGATTCTATTTTTACCCAAAAACCACAACCCGTAAAATCTGTCTCAGTGCGCCCAATCGAAGATTTCTTCGGGATTTTGAGTTCCTTGGTATACAAAAATAACTGGAGACCCGCGAATTGCAAACAGTTGATTGGTATAATCAAAAGATGCATTCGCAAAGTTGACATGACGGCCGGACAACGCTCCTGTTTCGACGTCAAACGAAAGCTTCGTCAAACAGCCGATTACGGACCGTTTTCAAACGTGCACTAATTTTTTTTCAACAATGGATAATGTATCTTCAATTTCGGTAAATCAGATCTTCTTCATGTATCTTTGTCTTTTTTGACAGCTTGAGAAAAAAAATTTCAAAATTTTAGTTGTCACCCGTTACAAGTTCTTAGTCATTCTGTTACCGGACTATTATATTCTCGAACCGAAATCTTTTTATACCTTTGATCCATGCAACAATTTGGGTTTTATTATAGTTTTATGATGGCTTTTAACACCAAAGTTGTTCAATTGGCCAAATTGGACAATGTTACCTGGAAAGCTAACTTCTGAAGAGTTAGCCGAGACGCGTGAAAAAGTTTGGCACCTTTCGATATTTGCATTAGTTGACCCGAATAAACCAGCACCCGTATAATATGGGATGCCACAGCGACCACTCATGATGTCTCCCCAAATTTAAGGCTGACGAAGGGTCCTAATCAATTCACTTCTCTCCGTGCCAATCCGCTTCCACGAGTTCAAAGTAGCAGTATACCGTGACATCAGGAACATGTTTCACCAGATGCAAATGCGAGCCAATGATTAACACAGCCAGCACATTCTCCTGAAGAATGTCGAGGATTCAAAGCCAAGCGTCTTCACCGTTCGAGTTGTGACATTTGGAGTCTGTTGCTCGCCAAGTATTGCGCAATACGAGCTGGTTTTGAAATGCGAAACACAGGATCTCCAACTATAGTAGTGTTCTGGCTCGGTTGAAAAAGGGTTCGGCGGAAGGAAAAGATATGAACGCCGGCGATGAATCAACCACCAGAAAATACTTGGAATGTAGTGGAACATATCGACATAACAAAGCTCCACCAAGATGCTCAAGATGCTACCTATCAGTGTTTTCCAAGGAAGCCGATGGATGGAGTGGATTTGCAGCGGTAGTCTACTTCAGGTTCCGTGAGGGGAATGTGCTTCGAATGCTTCTTGGCGGGACCGAAAACCAGAGTGGTGCTATTGCTAGTCCGATTCGAAGGATGTGCTACACTAGCTGAAGTTCGATACAGACGACAGTCAATATGCAAAATTTAGATTAAGCGATCTTAAAATCGGCAGACATAGATGAGTGGCGATGGATTCCTACCCAAATAAACGTTGCCAGTCGACTAAACAAAGGGCACAGGTTCCCGAATTGCGGCCACGGAGGAACCCCCCATTTCACCACAAATTTTATTCAAAATGGAGTTTTCTTTTGCGTTTCACAGCACTCATCTCCCAATTTCTCAATAACCTGAAGCGATCCTGCCAAAAATGTCTTGCTGGACCTTTGTCCCACCGGTAGCTAGCCAAGACAGGTCTCTTTCGTTTAGCATAGTTTGATATGACAACACACGGAAAGGCCCGTGAACAAAGAGTATTCGGCGTAATCCGTAATTTCGAGACGCTTTTCTGGACGAGAGTGGAATTGTTGGAATTCGAGGGCGAACAAGTGCCTGTGAATTCATCAATCGTGATGCAGCTAAATCCGTTACTCTTTCTCGAAATCAGCATGTTACTCGTTTGATCATCACCGATGTTCGTGAATGGTTGAACCACCAAAACCATTTAACTGCAGCGCTTTCGCATCCCTCGACTCAGAGCAACTTACCAAGCCGTTCGTGAAGAATACCAGCAATGCAAGAACTCTCAAGCACAACCACCTATGCTGACCGAGCTTCCCCAGTCACAACTGACAGCGTTCAGCCTTCTGTTCACCCATATGCGGCTGGGTTATTTTGCTCCAATTCTAGTTTCAGTGGGCCGCCGGTCGTACTAAAAAACGATGGGCAGTTCTCGCTACTAATAGGACCACTCACGCCATTCATATGAAAATCCCTCACATACCGACCTTACGATTAGAAACGCTTTGGCTAGAGAGGGCACTTCGGCCATCCTCTACAGCGATCGAGGTACCAACTTCCGAGCGACCAGGAAGGAGCTGCGGATAGCAATTCAACGGCTCGACCACGATAGGTTGGCGAAATAGTTTACAACAACTCACACTCAGTGGGCCTTCAACCGGCCACTTTTACCACACATGGGAGGAACGTGGGAGCGGTTGATCTGCACAGTTAAGAAAAATCTGACCATATTACAATCGAGCATCGGAGTGCACTAATGAAGGTTGAAAACATATGACCGACCTGCGGTATCCATAGCTGTATTCGACATAGGTGCTGTTTAGAACCCGCTAAAGGAAACTTCTTTGCGCATTTCGGATAAAGATATGATTATTCTTATATTACTCTGTTGTTTATATATACCTGTCAGTAGAAGCGATGTGAACCAACTAAGATAGCGTTAACTAACAGTTGAATTATGTTCCAAAGGTGTGTCGATTTCTATCTCAAATAACAAGTAAAATGGTATAGCAAAGCTTTCTTTCACCAGCAGGCAGCAGCTGGATTAAAACGATTTTTATATTTAAATCAGGTTATCCTAATAATCAGTGATTTCAAAGATAGATTTCTGTAATATTACGAAATACAAGATAAATTTGCTCCAATTCCAACGGATTCAACACCTTCAGGGAGTTTAACTCGCAAATATTTTAAATCTTTCCGAGCGAATTCGTATCATCGAAGACATTCGGTGCTGCAACTCGGAAAGCAGATTTTTTCAAGGTTATGTTGATTTATGAATACCATGAAACAGATTCAAATTTATGTACCTCTGGGAAAGAAGGTACAATAAAAGCGTGTTTTACGGCTGAAAAACAACAAATCTATTATAATAACACCCGTGTGGTTTACGGAAATCAAACCAGCAGCAGTGCCTATTTTCTCCTACATTGGTGGGAACCGTATTATAGGCATCCCTTGTCGGAGCAATATTTATATTTATTAGCGAACAATGATGCTATTTGAATGTTTATTCATCGATCCTTCGGGCGGGCGGTACGGCCCAAGCTGACGTGTGAGCTTTCAACGGCTGTTGCCGTTGTGCTGTTTCTATCGTGTGGATTGGCTAACAAGTTTATTGGGTTTGTAATGAATCAATTCTGTATTCTATCATAGACTTCTTCACTGAGCTGAGCACCCTCACAAACTGGAGTGCTTAGCAATCAACAGGCAACCACATTATTTTGATCGCAAGGGAAATCTCATTCCCAACAATTGAACGTGATTTTCTTTGCTCATTAGTAGTAGCTTGACAGGAAAGTCGTTTCGGAGTGCTACTTAGTATCTATATAATCCAATTTTAATTGTAAATTATTTAATAGGAAAATTTAAAAAACTTGTCGTGCTGAACCAATAAATGGATTTTTTTATAAACTTATAATATATTGAAGACAGTGATTTAATCTCGCTTCAATTTACAATGGAAATGATTGTTATGTTGAAAAAAAAAACAGATTTACATCTATTGTCTAGCCCCGTACGTCGTACGTGAATGTGGCAGCCATTCAAAAATGGCTGCTCATAAATAATTGATTCGGGCTAGTTGACCAAAAAACAAACGGCCAACAATTTGCTAGACAGAACGATCGTTTACCCTTTCCATTCGTAGCAACAAAAATAAAACGAATAACATCAGAACCGTTTATAATTCGGTTGGCTATCACTTTGTCAGCAGCATTGAAAGTATTTAGTCACTCGTACAGTTTTTTTTTTGTTTAATTCTCGCGCTTTCGTCCGTACAGATTAAAATAACTGTGACAGTAGGATGCAATGAAAAAAATAATAGGATTTAGCTAAAAGCAAAGGCGTAAACTTTTGAAAATATTTACGGTGTCTTTTTTTTCAGTTTGTCGGAGCCAAATGCAAAATAGAAATTTGGTAGACACCCGATTTGTCACCCATACCCTGTTAGCCAACTCTGAAATAGAAAACCAAAATCGAAAACTAAGCAATCACATGCGAGTTTATGGTTGCTCGAATAATCCAAGACATCCCGAAAGCTAGAAACCTAATCTCAAGTGATTATATTAAATCCTCAAACATTGCTGCTAAATAATATTCTTCTATTTTTAATTCCACGGTTCATCGTTTTGCTTTTAAGTAGGACTTTTACTGCAGTATCAAAAATGGATCAAAGGATTAAAGTATGAAGTATGATACCTAATTAAAATATTTAAAATGCATTTCGGAAAGTGCCAACAGTGCAAACCTTGTACAGGCGTAGTGAAAATCGATGGATTGATTTGATGGATTTCATTTCAGCGATTGAAAGTAAACAAATGAAAGACATGAGACATTGCGACTTAAACTGATTTCTCAGTTTTACACTGTTTCTAATTTTGAACGGACTTTAATGATGTCTTATATATGCGATGCACTCGAAAGTGGTGGTATGTAAATTGATTTGCTATCGGTAGCATAGTTGCGTAATTGCATAACCCATAAATTATGTTGCAGAAAGCTTGAGTCATTTAATATCTAAACGCAATAGAACGGATATTCTTTCCAAAGTGTTCATATGCAACAAAGAACGGCGGTCTTAATACGGAGGCAGGTTGTATGTGTTTTTCCATGGAAGATATTTAAGCGCGTATCGAATGAATTTGCGTTGGATAGTGTCCAATCCGGACAACCAAATACCTGATAAGGGCTTCACACCGCAGCTGCGTATTCAATTGCGGATCGCACAAAGCAGTAATAAAGAGCACGCAGGCAATATGGATATCGACATTCCTTGGTGACTCGAAACATAAATCCCAAGTTTTTGTTGGCCTTCGCATTTATGACGAGTAATGCTCACGGAACGAGAGCATCTAGCTACTACAGGGAGGGAGTATTGTGCTTAACGCACAATAGTAGTTTATTGGCTGTTTATTCGCCATTGATCGGCTCTCCAGCGGTTTTGTAGCTCAAGTACAATCTGGGTAGCAGCCGCGTTGACCGCTCCCCAGACGTTCGAGCTGGAACACATCCTTTGGACTAAGATCCGGAGTAGTGTCCAGCTCAGTCCGCTCACTGCCATCATGTTGCTTCTCGCGCCCGCGAAACGAGGGCATATAAAGAAAGCATGTTCTGCAGTTTACTCTACATCCACGCATTCGAGACAAGCGGGGGACTTCACATGCCCGAATATGTACAGATACTGTCTAAACAACCATGTCCTGACTGAATCTATGTCAGGTGGACGTTGACTTCGCCGTGGCGCCTGTTGACCCACCCGGATATTTCCAGGATAAGTCGATGTGTCCACCGGCCTTTTGTGGAATCAGACCGTGCCCGCTGCCATGTGGTCATTTTGTGGTACTCCGTATGCCTCTAGTTCCACGTTGGTTAAAGCTGCCATATACTGCAGAGCTATTAGACATCTTACGAGACAATGACGAAATAGCTGTGGAAGCCTTCTTGCAGGCATAGTCGACGTGGCTCCCGAACTTAAGGTTGTCGTCGACAATGACTCCCAGAGGAGTTTTTAGGACCACGTTGACGAAATAGTGCAGTCCTCGACGCTGATATTTGCTTGTTGCACCAAATTGCGGTTGTTCAACACGATAACCTCCGTTTTATGATGCGCTAGCTCCAGTTTCCTGGAGCGCATTCAATCTTCAACAATGCTGATAGAGTTGATAGCCGTCAACTCAGCCTCTCTGATAGATACTCCGTAGACTTCCGAGGTGATGTCGTCCGCAAACCCGACAATCACAACCCCTACCGGGAACTTTAGCTGCAACACCTCGTCATACATGACGTTCCACAACAGCGGGCCCAGCTGGTATCGATCGACCGTATCGTATGTTGCTTTTATATCAATGATGATGTGATGCGTGGGCATATTGTACTCTCGACATGATGAAGGCATGATCAGTCGGATGGTATAAATCTGGCTCGTAGTTGCACGAGCCCCCATGAAACCCGCTTGGTAATTCCCTACGAAAACCTTTGCTATCGATGACAGCCGGCATAGCAGGAACTGCAAGGTACTCTGCATACGGCGTTTACCAGCTTTATGTCACAATAGCTGCAGCAGTCAAGCCGATCACGTTTTTTTGTAGATGCGACAAATCGCTCCTACCATTCACTCCTCCTCCCAAATCTTGAAAATAATCCACTGTAGAGCCGTTTCTCGGCCATGCTTATAAAGCTCTGCCGGTAGGCGGTTTTTACCAGCGGGTTTGTTGGTCTTCAGCCTCCAACCTTTCTTGTTTGATTTCTTGGAAATCAGGTGCTCGTTTGTGAATATATTCCCTCACTCGTCCCTACACACGTCAGGTTTCGGTGTCTAGCCCTTACGAGATTGGTTCACTTTCTCGTAAAGCTTGCGTGTATCAATAGCTCTGTTCTCCTTTTGGAGTTTTTTACTCCTTAGGATCGAGGTCAACTCCCAAGCAACAATGTATGTTCTATTGTACTCTTATGGTGGTGTTCAAGACCAATTTTGGTCTTAAATGCCATCATAAGAGTGTAATAAAACCCAAATTGTTACTTGGGCTGGTTCCTTGCCCGTCGGTATTTGGCCAAGTTCTACCTACTTAGTGGCAATGCTCAGACAATTTTTCTACGCAATTTTTCTTCTCTTCACCGCTTGCTGACATTTCCCATCAAACCAATCTTTTTGTATACTTCGGAGCTTTTCATCTAGTGCCTCTCCGATGGTCGCGCCTACCCCAACCATCTTCGTGGTTTGAAGCACCTAACTTATGGGAAGAAGGCAGTGACTCATCCAGTATTCGCGCGTGGTACTCGGCAAATTGCAGGTTATCTAGCTGCCAGATGTTTAGCCGAGAAGAACGGCTTCAACGTATCTGGTACGTTCATGATGTTAGAGAAGAATGGGCCGTCTATCAGAACGTGGTCAATCTGGGATATTTATGTTGTATAATAGCTTATCAAGCACTTGTCTCACGAGAATTAGCTATGTAATAGTTTAATAAGCTATTTTACAACAAAAATGTTATTTGGGAGGTGTTCTCCAGGTGGCTTTGTGGATATCATTGGTTGGAAAAAGGTGCTTCGGATCATCATACCTCGGGAAGCTATGAATTTTACACATCGTTGGCCGTTATCGTTCGTCTCGGTGTGCAGGCTATGGGGTCCTATCACAGGTCTATATATTTCTTCTCTATCGACCTGGGCGTTCGTATCCCTGATTACGATTTTGATGTCCTGCGACGGGAAGCTATCGTGCGTTGCCTTCAGCCTCGCGAAGAACGCTTCCTGCTCATCGACGGGTCTACCTTCGTGCTGGCAGCGCACGTTGATGCTGTGATTGAAAAAACGGCGGCTTATACTCAATAGACATATTCTCTCATTGATCACCTTCCAATGCACCAATCGGCACCAAAACGGCGGCTTATACTCAATAGACATATTCTCTCATTGATCACCTTCCAATGCACCAATCGCGTGGCATTCTGTCCATCACTAAAAAGCCCGTTTCCAGTTTGTTGGTAGTGCCCCTGCTGTGGTAAAACTGGGCCTTTCCGCCACAGAGTAAAATTCTTCAGTTCCAAGTACCGAGTATCCATTCGTCGTTCTTGTTTCGTCGCCTAGGTCGATGCCCAATATTTCGATCCGTATTTGCTTGAATGGTAGTTTGATTTAGTTAGGATGCCTTACTATCGCTACCCGCTAGGTCCCGCCACCAAGTCTCGAGATGGGATTGCCATTTCATGCCGGGACAATGCGGTGCCTCTTATCCTGTCAGTGTATGACCTTAGTTTCCACCGGAATTGGTTAACCGATCCGCTGCTGGGCCACTAAGGCTGTTTGTATTCCAGCTGGTACCACGAGGAGGCAGGGATAGGAGTTGCTGGATAAGAGGCTAAAGACCACTATGCAGTCTGTATTACGCATTATCCAGCCATTAGCACACAACGAGATACAGATACAAGTTGAAAATGAAAAAACACCCGGTGTTGGTAGAATCACAAACTTGCCGCAGCGACGTCCAGCAACAGACTGTCTGTTTCTATCGCACTGACCGAGTTGATAACAGTCTAT
This sequence comes from Sabethes cyaneus, assembly GCF_943734655.1. Classification (NCBI taxonomy): domain Eukaryota; kingdom Metazoa; phylum Arthropoda; class Insecta; order Diptera; family Culicidae; genus Sabethes; species Sabethes cyaneus. Next base: position 227,348,954 of record NC_071355.1, read on the forward strand.
CTTGTCGGTGGCGGAAACAAAAGGCAATCAAAATCTGAGGATGGTGAATTTTTCCACCTATCAAACACGTAGATAAAGTTTCATCGAAATCAGAATGGTTTATCTCAGTTATTAGCTATTTTAGGACAATTTCGCGTCGAATTGTTCTAACAGGAATAGCAACGGACCGAGATGGCTGTCTTGTGGAAACCCAATGAAAGAAAGATGGTAGATTGTACTCAGCTATTCGAATGTTTCAAACCTGATTTTTACGGAATTCATTTCTATAAGGCAATAAGTCGAAAGATCTCAAGTGAGCGTAACTGAGTGTGTTTGAACACACCAACTTGCAAAACATGGGAGGATTTACCTTAATAAACATAATTGTGATGAGAAAATTTATATTTTATTGAGTCTACCTCCGATAAATTTCTGCTGCTATATGTCTAAAACCAAGTTTCAAGATTGTTCGATGAGCTTTGCTAGAAAACTGGGTGTGATTTTTATTATTTTTCTGAATTCAGTGAACAAAAATCTATAAAAATCAGTTGAAAAATCTTTTGCAATTTTTTTTATGCAGACCTGTGAATTGAAAACGGAACGTATGCATCCCGTTTTGAAAACCGTAGAAAACAAAAAATTCGTTCGAACAGCTAGGGAAAACACTGGTGGCTAATGAAGAGTCAAATATTAATGCTAATGGAGATGCAATAGAACGGAAGCAGTTCTTTAGGATGATGGCTGGAGTTCCATTAGCAGAACTAGCACTCGAAAAACATTTTTCAAATATTTTGCTGCCGTTATGACAAACGACAGGTAGGGGAACAAAGGGTAAGAAGGCCCGGCGGGGTAAGAGGGACCACATCGATTTCGTCAAGAAATCCTTAAATTTTCTACAAATGCCTCAGTAAGTTTTGTTTATTAGCCTATCTAAACACTTTCGAGACAAACTGTGGCACTCGGCCGTATCCAACGTCAAAACTAGAATCAAAACAAACTTTTCGTTCGCAGTGTCTTCATGCGATTTAATTTCAGCAGCAACAAATTTAGGGTTTTTCAGCAAAAATATTTGAATAACACAATCAATGCAAATTTGGATCTAACGGAATCAAAATTCGATGATTCCAATTCACTTAACGGCTCATTTAATGTGTTGCCTTCTTTGCCTTCACCTAAAGTGAAGCGTATTCAAAGAGTAAAAGTCCTGCTGACAAATCAACAAAATAACGCCAAGAAAAGAGTAAATAAAAACCAGTGGAGTAAAATAACGTCTACTCTTATTTTCAAAATTGAACTAGTAGTAAAATTCCTTCTTTTAGCAGGTCTCTAAATTAAACTATACCTGCTTTTAGCAAGTACCTAAAAACCCCTTAACCCTCCGTTACTCGCGCTGTTGTATTTTGTACAACACCTGTGAACCGTTATCTTTCTATAATCTCTCTATCTATAAATCGAAGTTAGCGCGAGTAACGAAAGGTTAAGAACTTGTTCTTACTTAGTTAATAATATTGAAATTGTGTTTACAACTCAAAGAAACCTTCAAATCTGCCACAATCCGCCTTACATCGCCATGGTCCGTCTTACCCCTTTGGTGGTCCTTCTTACCCCGCCTGGTTGTGAACGAGTAATTTTTAGACGTTTCGAAAATTGATGAAAAATCACGGAAAAATAGACTAATTAATTCTTTATATAATTTTTAATGGTAGATAAATGAATGCTTTTCCATGTGTGGAACAAGAAAAAGTGAATTTTCGTACACATTTTATGCTAGCAATTTATTCGCTTAAGGGGGCCGTCTTACCCCGTCTTCCCCTAAGTACGCACCGTTAGCAGCTGCTTCGTCAATAACTCACGTGCTAGCATGTGCATTCAAGAAAATGAAACTATTCGCGAAAGCGGAATGCTATGTGATCTGTTATTGATGGCTCTATCATCTATCGTTGTTGAACATGGACGTAAGAACACCAGTTTATTGGTCATAGTTAGTAAGATAACGTGAAAATCCTTTTAGATCAGATTTGAAAGCTCGTTGCGAGCGATTTCGCTTTGCTAAGTGCCTTTTTCTTTCTGAATCTTTCTCACTCTCAGTGACTTTTGTAAAATCTTTATCAGATGTTTTAGGCAAAAAAAAAATGCAGACAGGTAATCTGCTTTTTTTAGAACAAACTGATCGATTGCATATAGTAAAATATTACAGTGCAAGCAACAAGCAGCAAGCTTAATGTCACGATCACGAATTAATTCAAGTCAAAAAGCTGGTGCAAGAGTTAGGTTTATACCGCCAATTGGCTTAACTACAATCACAATAGATATTATTCTCAATAGTGTACTTAGAACTTAGAGTTGTATAACGCATAGATGCTATGAAAGGTGCATAATAATGTCTGCAATCTTTTAGCAACGGATATAAAGTACGACTTATTCCGTTTTGACTGATTCAAATTGATTTACTACAAAATTCTGATCCAATTCAGTAAGCAATTAAGGTTAAATATTACCTATAATAGTTTGAAATTGAAAAAGAAAAAACAAGCAAAATTTGTTTTAATTTTTCGGTTAGTTGAAACCAAATTTTGCAATAATATATTTTCTGTTCCCCTATTTATAAAGTCATTTTCTCGAGATGTTTATTTGTTTGAAGTCGAAAACATCATACCATCATACGTCATACCAAATAAGCAAATTTAATCTCAATATGTATTAATCGGTCTCAATATAATAGGTACGTAATATTTAAAAGAAATGCTTCGAAATGTCATTTTCATCAAAGTAACATTTTGAAAAATAAATCCGAATCAGGCATCATTTTGAGTTTTTTGCTCTGCATCTATCATTTGACTGCAGCGCTAAAAAGTAGTGTAAAAAGCAATTGTAGAGCTAATTATTATCTCCATTATTGTTGAGAAACCATAGTTCTATCTGATGTATTTACGGCGCTATGGGACTGCTACCCCGTTGGTAGTAAAAAGTGCGCTCATTTGGCTACCAACGGACAAGTAATCGCTTAGCTCCGTAAATGCAAAAGATAAAACTATACTTTCTTCAACAATAATGTAGATAATATTATTAGCTCTACAATTACCGTTGACAGTACTTTTTCGAATTCTGTTTAGTTGAGGAGCTGCAGTCGAATGAGCATCTACTGAGTAAAAAACCGAGAATGAAGCCTGATCCGACTCGCGTTGGTTACGAGTGTAATTCAGCCATCACAATAATTCGGATGTGAAAATACAAATCATAATTCAACTACATCATCTAGATTGAAGTATAGTGATAAAGAAGGTTGTATTTGGAAAAAGTAATTCTGAAGCTAGATAATATAATAGATATGATAACCCATTATTCAATGCGAAATTCTCCGAAAAAACTAAATTTCTACCACATAAACACGTCCATCCACAAAACCTGATGATTAATCATATTCTAATCAGAAAATTATTTCCAAACAGTTAGGTATATCTGCTCAAGTCCCTCTGTAGCATAGTTATTATTTATTCATATAGTTATCGCAAGCATAACATGTAACAATAAATTGTGCAATACAAGCTTTAATAGATAAAGTTGTATTATCTTGGAAATAAATTCAATAATCAAGAACACACTGCAAAACTTTTGCCTAACGACAGCTAATAATGCCATATTTCATCAACAGCAGGGTCATGATGCCTTAGGTGGCAGCAGTGTCACACGAAAAATTCAATCATGTTCACGTTCAATCATATCACTATCTGAAAATTCTCCCAAGGATGTTGAACCAGGTGGCGCATCGACCGTACCACCGACCGATTCTCCTCCCGCTCGTCGTCCGTAATCGGCCAAACCGATTCAAAGCTACAGGTACACGAATGCGAGATTTTCTTCTCGCAGTCCGTGTCCTTCTTCGCGCTGGATTTTCAACACACCGTGCACGTACAGAACACACTATTCGCTCATTTGCTCCGAGACGAGACTTTGGAGAATCTCCCACGCTGAGCTGCCGTAATCAGCCTGTCTCTATCACTCAACCGGTGCCCGTTATTCCATTTCGATCGTTCGCTGGTCGGTTGCTGCTGCTTTCGCCATGAACAAAAAGCCACCCACCGCCCACTTTTCCCATCGAGCGAGAATAAGCTCGAAGCAAATTTTCCGTTTTTTTCTGTTACTTCAACTGTTTCTTACCCCTCAAATTCCTTTACAAAATATGTGTTTTTTTTGTCACGCAATATCTATATTACATTCCAATAGTTTTTCACTAAATTTTCTCGACTAAGTATTTGAGTTAAATGCGCGAAAATTGGCTTTCAGGTGTCCAAATCAGATGTTGAACATGGCTAGAACCGGTTATTATTTGCACGCTTTACAGTTATAAGTTAAAGAGTAATAGGTAGCTAGTAAAATGTATAGTTGTGTAAAAAAGTGTCCTTATAATTACGATAATAACCTGCGTATTTTACTCCAAATGATGACTGCTAACGATGATACTACTTTCCACTACAATTGGCTTAGTTAATCCTGTTTTAAATTCTACTTTCAATTCACTCAATATTTTATGAAACAAAACACATTGCTCTTTTTTCAGATATAATTGTTCATCACACGCTTCAATTCACAAGTTTTTTTTTTGATAAAAATCTGCTGCTTCCACTCTTTATTCACCCACATTTCACAACATTTGGAAACGATTCACTGTACCGCTTTCGCACACCATTGATTTCAATGGCGAGGCAAATCCGCTAATTAATCGACGAAATCCAAACCAAAAATTTACCGGAAAATCAGCACATTTGCTTCCAAATACACGGACAGTGCAGAGCACACGCTGACTTTGGCAGGTCAGGCCACCTAGCTGCTGGTCACTATTTGCGCAACGAAATTTTTGATCCAAATCTTCCTCCCAGCCAGCACACGGACGGGTGGGAAACAAGCGAATTCAATTTGAGCCAATGTGCGTTCATCGATTAAATTCACTTCTTACGGACAGGGGCGTCTGCCACCCATCATCATCTTCCCTAGCCTTGGATTTTCTTTCAACCCTTCTTCCTCCGCGGCACCGAGCTCCAAGCTCCAAGCAATACAGGCTAATTGATTATCTACACAAAAATATCGACGCCGAAAATTTGAACTGCCAATTTGCCGCGCCGTGTCTGTAAATCCTGAATTTAGCAAACTGCCGCCCTCTTCAAGACACACACGAACTCGCTAGGGTACCAGCCCTTCTGCGTCCACCCGCTGAAACGCACATTACATGTTCACTGACTGACTACGTGTGCCCCCGCGTGCCTTCAATTGAAACTTTTTGAATATTTAATGTATATGTGCTGTATGTGATGTGAAATTACGGAAAACGTAAACTGATGATGCGCTTCGTACAAAAATTCTAAAGAAACTGAGGTCGCTGCCGAACCGTCGATCGGTTGGACCTGGCCACCAGCAGCAGCAGCAGAATCAACAGACGGTCAGGCGGTGAGTCTGCGCACCGTGGGCCCCGGGAGCCGAGCGATGCTCTCAACAGGTGCTCTCCGATCTCCGGCTCCGGCTCCGGCTTCAGTGTTGTTGCTGCTTGTATTCCAAACTTGCATCGTCGTGCCACTGTAGATCACCATCGACATATTCACCATCGCGGAAAAACCGGAGTGGTGAACTCCGCACGGGCGCACTCCAGAGAGCGGATTTTCCACAGGGAAATATAGGTTAAAAGATTTGTTGACCTTCACACGTGGTAATTTTTTCGTTAAATAGGGCTTTCTGCAGAACAGGTCGTCTAGGGATTTAGGGATCTAGGCCGTGGAATACATCAAATCCCCACAATCGGTGTAAAGTTTCCGTTCAGTTCCACTACCGGTAGGATTATTCGAGTGCCAACAGCAATGCATATTAGTTCTGAAGGTGGCGCAACTGTGAATTCGAAATCCAGCATGCCAACGGACGGCTCATGGCTGACCACTGTTCAATAGTTTTTATGTAATATTTATTTCTGACGCAATAAATTTGAAATTGCATTACACTTTTTGAGAAGTTATGCGTTATGTTGAAGAAAATTGGTTGGGCAGAGCGAGTCTACTCGCAACCTCTTGTAATTTTAGGTGAGCATAATTATTATTATTTTTATCTATCTATAATCTATTATCTATTATATTATAATAAGCTAAGTTAGTGTTTGTATGTCACGGTAACGTAATTAAATGATTTTTTTTTCGGTCATGTTTCGGTCTGCGTCAGGTTTGTATGATAAAAAAAGTTATGAAAATCCACGCGAAGAGCAGGAAAATAATGGAAAAACATTTTTTATTTTTACCGCCGTCCGTCGTTGTTGGGTAAACAAACACGTGTTAATGAAAGGAACTTCAATGGACTATACTGCATTGTCGCAGAAAATCTGTGATCAACTGTGCTAAACCATTAGTAAGAAACGGTAATCTTTCCGAAATCTTACAATTTATTGCCAAATATCGATTGGCAACATGTCGAGAATGTTGATTTTTCAACATTTTTTTTCAGCGTCGTACCCCGGAGCTAACTGGGCGGGCCTAAGCATACGACATTCAAACACGTCCAGTGCTTTTAAGTCCCCGTCGAGCAATGTCTAGGTTTTGTACCCGTATAGGATTACCGGTCTATTAGCGTTTTGTATATGATACATTTGGTACGCGAGTGAAGCTTACCAAACCTTAGGATGATGTGGAGTCCGTAGTAAGCACGTCTTCCGGAAAGAGTACGTCTACGCCCAGGTAACCAATAAGCATTTCCAATGCAATTTAAAAGCAAGCCAATAAGCATTTAAGTGACCTTAAATGCTATTTAAATGCTATTTTGGCAAAATATGCGGCTACTTTACTGCTAGCCCTCTTATAGTGCTGACAATGCTTATTTCCAGCTAGTTACCAACAAGAAGAATTTAAAAAGAATTGTGGATGCCAATTTACAACAGTTATGCAGTCAAAACGCTGATAAACAACAACCTGCAGTATAAAACGCCAGGGATGCTAATAAACGACTGATTTACTAATTATTTTAATGCTTATTGGTTACCTGGGCGTATATTTCAGCTGCAGCTATTATTAAGATCGTGCCTCGCATGTTAAAACCCGCACGTTTCATAACACCTTCTAGCGCGATTTTCCATAGCTCTTTACGGTCGATAGTATCGTAGGCGGCCTTGAAGTCTATGAAAAGGTGGTGCGTAGGGATTTGGTATTCGCGACACTTTTGGAGGATCTGTCGCAGCACAAAGATTTGGTCCGTTGTCGATCGCCGGTCTACAAAATCTGCTTGATAACTTCCCACGAATCTACTTGCTAGCGGCGATACACGGCTAAAGATGATCTGAGAAAGTACTTTATGCGCTGCGTTGAGAATAGTGATTGCTCGATAGTTCTTACATTCCAAATTGTCGTCCTTCTTGTGTAATGGGCATATTACTCCCTCCTTCCACACCTCCGGCAGCTGTTCTATATCTTGACTATCAACTGATGCAGACAGGTAGCTAATCAATCCGGACCCATCTTGAAAAGCTCCGCTACAATGTCATTTTTGCCAGCTGTCATGTTTTTCTTGAATTGTTTGATAACTTCAATCACTTCATCTATTGTGGAGGTCGGCACATCACCGTCATTCGCCGTATCAGGTATCAGCATTTGTGGCTCGAGCAGAACGTTCTTCACAATAATGCGCCATACTGATTCATTCGCCGTACTGATATGGCTTCTCAGTTGACTTCGAGGTAAGATGTTGGCCTAATAAGCCAGTCGTCGTATGTTCGAATCTCGGCTGGAAGAGGCTGTTGGAATCAATAGGATCGTAGCAACTGGCCCTGCAATTGTCCTGTATTCTAACAGCTGGCTGCGAAGTCTGTCGTATAAAAACAGAAGGTCAAGTTTCGATAACGGAATGTAGGACCTAGGTTTTGCTTTTGCTTTACTGATTCATTCGCCGTACTGATTTACCTTGCTGTCTTTGTATTCCGTCTCCGCGCCATTCAGGTGCTCACTGTAGTGCTGCTTTCACCTTTCGGTCACCTCACGTTCATCCGACAAAATCCCGCCGTCTTTATCTTGACATGTTGCGACTCGCGGCACAAAGCCTTCGCGGGATACGTTCAGTTTCTTGTAGAATTTACGCGTTACGTTAGAATTTACGCGTTGAGAACGATACAGCTATTCCATATCCTCGCATTCCATTTCTTCCAGGCTTATCCCTGAAAACTGGGTTTGTTGTCTTTGTTTCTGTCCATATCGTTCCACGTTTTGATGGGTCTCCTGTTGCAGCATCGACACCCGCGCTGCATTCTTCTCGTCTAACATCCTCTGACGTTCCTTGTCGAACCACTTTTTATGTCGACTCATTTCAGCAAACCCAATGGCACCTTTCGCTGCGCTGTTGATGGCGGCTTTAACGCTATCCCTGCAGTCCTCGAAATGGGCTTCGTTTAAATCTCCCTCACCCGCCAGCGCAGTCTCAAGGCGTTGCGGGTACTCAGTAGCGATCTGAGGTAACTTGAGTCGTTCTAGATTGTAAAGGGTGTTCAATAAGTTCGAATACACTTTAAAAATGTGTTTTTATTGCAGCACCCGCCCTTTGTGCTTTATGACGAGCTTGATGTTTCACAAAAGAATCACACGCGGCACGCACCTGGTCCATGGATATCTCGTCCCAGATCTTAGAAATGAGCTTTTTAAATTGGTCACTTTATGTTCGCTCTGCTTGGTCAGCATGTACGACCATACATAAAAGTCCAGAGGATTAACATCCGGGGAGCTGGGAGGCCACAAAGTCTTATCGAGAAAATCAGTCAAATTCTCCCGACACCACGCTCCGCGGACGCGGACGATATTCTCCGTGTGGGCCGGTTCGCCGTCCTGTTGAAAAACGTAATGATCTTTCGTAGAGGTCACGAATTGCCGTGGCCACAACCACAACCTTCTCCAGAACCTAGGTCTTATAATACGCGGCGTTGATTTACCCATATATTAGAGATGGTCCCGAAAAAAAAAACAGAAAAAAACCCGAACCCGTCGGGCTGGGTTCGGGCCCAGATCGGATTCGGCTTTGGAAAATATGAAACCCGACCATCTCTATCGTATAAAACTCAAGTCGTCTTTTACACGTTAGCGCCAACCTAACATTTCGATTCAGGATGAAGCAAAAAAGGCGAAAGTTTCTGTTTATTTTGAGCAAAAACAGTCTACACGTCTACAAAGTTCAGAAGGTAGCGAACTGGAATGACAAACAGAATATGGTGGTCAACACTCGCGTAAGGAAGCTGTACAGGAAGTGGCTCACAAACATACATCAAGTCCAACACCAAACACGTAGGTAAAGTTTAACCCAAATCAGAAAGGTTCAAATTTTGTCAATGTCCTACTTCACGTCGAACTGCTGAAATATGAATATGCTTTCAAAAGTGTTTAAAGTTCCACAAACATTTCAATGGAAACTGGTGACCTTCCACCGAAGAAAACACAATAAAAGTCAGACCGCACCTTATCGAAACAAGTCCTTTCGACAAGTGTTCCTCACAAAAGCAGGAGGGATAAAACAATTGTCTCTGAAATGTTCAGCTTAGCCGGCCAAATTCTAGACTAGCTCTGTGTCCTATTTGTGCTTGTAGCGTGTGGTGCATATTTGCATATGAGAAATCAACACGTGCGAGTTACACGTCTCCCAACTTTCCAGGCAACAGGCTTTATTCACTTTGCACCAATTCGTTGCTGCATGCTACACACTACAAAATAGATCAGTCGAAAATTAAGAATTTGCACCTCTTAGGAGTTTAGGATTTACCAAAAGATCAAAACCTTTCAGGCCTTTTCTGCTGGCAAGACGAAATGAGTTGGTTCATAGTTTTTTTTTACTGTGCAGCTTGCTACCAACACCACCGCTGGTGTAGTACCTTGCTGAATCGAAAAACTTTCTGATGGCATTCAACATTTTATCCTTTAGTCGACAGAACGTGCAATGCACTGCATTGCATGAAAAGATAGTTTTCGGTGCCAAACATTGCCTTGTAGGTACATACTTTTCGAAAGCGGGTAGATATGGATACATCTCATCTCGTCTCGTGATCCATATCATTATGCACGCCCCACTACGAAGGTGTCCCGGTTACTGGCTGCCAGCTGCTGTATCTTTTTTCTCTCTCGTAAAAACTTTTTTATTCAATTTTCCCGTTGTCAAACTTTTAGGTTGTTTACTAAATTGTATCATGAGGCACTCAGGGACAATACACTATCGTCGTTTGGTTCACGAAGTTTGATCAATTCCAGTTTAATAAATCAAGACAATGTGATGAACAATATCAATATTGTCATAGTAAATATTAATTCAATTTCTAAGCTATAAGAATGCTAACTAATACCAATCCAATCTAATCTAAGTCGGTTCTCTGTAAAATTTGTATCTATAATAATCTTTGAACGATTTAAACCTTCGTGTTTGCGGTTTGATATTTCTCAACAAACAATTTAAGTTGAAATTCTATCGAATCGAAGCAAAAAGACCGGCTCTCGGCTCCCATGGGAGGCATCCGGTGTAAGGTGCCATTTCCTATAGGTTTCTTTACTGGACGTGCTACCCTGGCTCGGTAGAATGCTTGAGTACGAATAGCAATATTTAAATAATCATTAGGTATTGTGTGTGCTTTAGCAATTTCACATCTGAATAATTAATGGTCGAGAGATATTCCACGCTTGATGCTCTGCCGCCTCTCGTTTATGCTACACTATATCGACATACGTAGAACTCTCCTGTATATGTAGCAGGATAAGTAAGTACACACGTGGTTTTCGATTTCATTTCTCTTTGTATAGGGTTGCCACCACCGGAATGGAAATCGATTGCAGCATCCGGCTTTGCACACTCTGCCGCAGCAGTAAGCGACGTCAGCAACAGGCAGAATATACCTAGACAGGCTTTCACCTCCGCCGGCAATGATTCTGATGTTGATCGGGTACTTGATGCTATGCCACAATCTTGATATTCAATGCTTTTGCATTTGCAGCTTTTACACTAACGATGCACTACGGTTAGTAGGTACTCGTTTGTTACGGGTTTTCTGTGTTCTATAAAGTGCGACCCGTGAGGCGAGACGAGCTGGAACCGATCGATACGGCAAAATGCGTTCGAGCATATAATGCAAGGGTAATTCTACATCTTCGGTTGGCGTTTTCACGGGATATACCTATGCATCTTCAATGATACTACAATGTATAAATTCTCAGTTAATGGCATTGCAACTGGCATAATAGTAATATTTCTTTTTCTAAAACTGCAAAAAAAAACTCACATAATAATAATTATTTATTTACAGAGGATTTTGTAGCAAAGGTTCTGGAATTACCAAAACAACGGTATATAGTCTTATTGAAGTATAACACTCAAGTTTAAGCTGTTCGCGAAAGTCTGCGAGAAAAGTCACTGTGTTTAAAGTGGTGATAAAAAATTTTCACAAAACAAATTGTTATGGTATTTGCTAGCCCCTCGTACAAGTCAGCCATTTTTATACCAATCTTATAGCAACTGATTATTCTTGAACATTCATGTATTCTGTATCAGTACTTTGATGTGAATAGACCATCTTAATAAAGCTGTTTTAATCGTTCGATCGCGTTTTACTAAATCTAAAACATGGTGTCAGAAGTTCGCGTGTGCTTCTAGAAGTTGATTTCGGCGTCATTTGAAGAAAATCGCGAAACAAACTTGTGAAAACACGGAATTTCGGTAGTGACTTTGAAAAAACATTAAGTGCGCAATTGTAGACGCCATTTTGTTTTTCGACTCGAAGTGAAAAAGTAGTTTGGAGTGCCTCATAAAAATGGATCCAAACCAGTTTAAAATGTTTCTGGAGCACCAGACAAATTTGTTTTCGCAGCTGCTCCAAGGTATGCAAGCTTCAAGCAAGCAGACTGCCGCACAAGTGCAGACGCAGGCTCAATCAGCAGTGCAAAGACCGAGCGCATCCAGTATCCAGGTACCGCAGCCATCGCCGCTAGTTGTAGAAGGTGACATGCGTGAGAATTTTGAATTCTTTCAAAAAAGCTGGAAGGATTACGCGAAAGCTATCGGTATGGACCGGTGGCCAGTCGAGGAAAATTCGCAAAAGGTCAGTTTTTTATTATCAGTGATTGGAGAAACTGCGCGTAAGAAGTACTTTAATTTCGAATTGACGGAAGCAGAGAAGGCCAACCCAGAAGCCGCACTGGAGGCAATTCGTTCAAAAGTGGTTACTAAACGGAATATTATAGTCGACCGGCTTGACTTTTTCTCTGCCGTTCAGAATACGAATGAGTGTATCGACGACTATGTGTCTCGATTAAAGAATCTTGCTAAAATTGCGCAACTCGGACAGCTGGAGACTGATTTGATTACCTATAAGGTCGTTACTTCCAATAAATGGAAAAAAATGCGTGCAAAGTTGTTGGGCATTGAAGATGTTACGCTGTTGAAGGCGATAGACACGTGCCGCACAGAAGAAATAACATCCATTCGCTGTCTAGAACTCTTCACCGAAACATTAGATGTGGAGGTAAATAAAATCGAAAAAAAGAAAACTCGTCTACGGAAGCAAGCTCAGCGCTGCAAGTTTTGTGGGGACAAACATGATTTTACGAAAGGTTCGTGCCCTGCATTAGGAAAGCGATGCCACCGCTGCAAGGGTAAAAATCACTTTGAGCGAGTGTGCAAGGCTAGTAACACGTCGAGAAACCGCAGAACGAAAAGGGTAAAGGAAGTAAAAGATGAATTCGAGCAAAGTGCGTCTAGTGAAAATGATACATCTTCCAACGAGAGTGACACCGAATGCGAAATCGGGAAGATATGCGACAATTCTAACAAAGGAGGAAGTGTTTTAGCAGAACTGGATTTAAAATTTTCCCAGAAATGGAAAAAGGTTCAGTGTGAGGTAGATACCGGTGCGAACACGAGTTTGATTGGTGTGGACTGGTTGAAGAAACTTAGTGAATCTGAAAATGTGAAAATACAGCCGTCTACACTTCGTCTTCAGAGTTTCGGAGGTTCTCCAATTAACGTGCTGGGTCAGGTAAAAATCCCTTGTCGCAGAAAGGGTCGTAGATTCCGATTAGTTCTGCAAGTCGTAGATGTAAATCATCGTCCACTGCTTTCAGCAAAAGCGTCACGAATGCTGGGCTTCGTAAAATTTTGCAAATCGGTTGTATTCGGTAGTGCCAATGCCAATCTGTCATCAGAAGAATTATTTAAAGTTTACAGAATTGAAGCACGGAAAGTAGTTGAGAAGTATAGCGAACTTTTCCGCGGTTACGGCAAATTTGCTGGAACAGTATCACTTGAAGTAGACTCTAACGTTGTTCCATCAATCCAGTCTCCACGCCGTGTGCCAATCGCCATGCGGGATAAGCTACAGAAAGAGCTAGAGTCATTGGAGAATGATGGGATAATTGTCAAGGAAAAAATGCACACAGAATGGGTAAGCAACATAGTTATCGTTCAGCGGGCAGGACCTGAATCAGAAAACATCAGAATCTGTCTTGATCCAATTCCTCTCAACAAAGCGTTGAAGAGACCCAACCTTCAGTTTAATACGCTAGATGAAATACTCCCTGAACTAGGTAAAGCAAAAGTATTCTCCACCGTGGATGCCAAAAAAGGTTTTTGGCATGTTGAGCTAGACGAAAACAGTAGTAAACTCACCACATTTTGGACACCGTTTGGACGATACCGTTGGACGCGCTTGCCATTCGGTATTTCGTCAGCTCCAGAGATTTTTCAGATGAAGCTTCAAGAAGTAATTCAAGGTTTAAGTGGTGTCGAATGCCTAGCAGATGACCTGCTGGTATTTGGAAGTGGTGATACTCTCAAGGAAGCTCTTGAAAATCACAATAAGTGTTTACAGAAACTGTTCCAATGTCTCGCGGAACAAAACGTTAAACTAAACAAATCGAAACTGAAGCTTTGCCAATCGTCGGTAAAGTTCTACGGTCACGTACTAACAGACAATGGTCTACAGCCAGACGAATCAAAAATTTCCACTATCCAACATTTTCCCGTTCCCCTGAATCGCAAAGAAGTACATCGTTTCGTCGGTATGGTGAATTACCTGAGCAGGTACATTCCAAACCTGAGTGCTAACTTGACTAATCTTCGTAAACTGATATCGGAATCGGTTACCTGGAGTTGGGGGAAAGCAGAAGACGACGAATTTGAATGCGTTAAACGCCTTGTGTCAGATGTTAAAACGTTGCGGTACTACAATCCAAAAGCCCCACTGGTTATCGAATGCGACGCTAGTTGCTTTGGACTTGGAGTTGCGGTATATCAAAATGAAGGTGTGATTGGATACGCTTCGAGGACACTCACACCTACTGAACGTAACTATGCACAAATTGAAAAGGAGCTGCTCGCAATCTTATTTGCCTGTGTTCGCTTCGATCAACTCGTAGTGGGAAATCCGAAGGTAACTATTAAAACCGACCATAAACCTCTAATCAACGTATTTCGCAAACCGTTATTATCAGCACCAAGAAGACTTCAACATATGTTGCTCAACTTGCAACGTTATAATTTGGAAATTAAATTTGTTACGGGCAAGGACAATGTTGTGGCCGATACGTTGTCTCGAGCGCCGTTCGACGACAAAGAACTGAAAAAGGACTTCAAAAAGCTTAATATATACAAAGTGTTTCACGATGTTGAGGACATACAACTTTCACGTTTCTTGAATGTCTCCGATAGTTGTCTAGCTGAAATAAAAAAAGAAACGGAACAAGACTATACTCTACAAATGGTTGCAGAGTTTGTGCGACGAGGATGGCCCAAGTCCATGGTTCATCTTCCTGATGCAACTAAAATTTATTTTAACTGTCGCAGCGAATTGTCTACTCAGGACGGCATAGTTTTTCGAGACGATCGAATAGTTGTTCCCTACAAGATACGAAGAAAACTAATCGAAAAATGTCATACTAGTCACAACGGAACTGAAGCAACGTTGAAGTTGGCCAGAGCAAATCTCTTTTGGCCAGGAATGAGCAGCCAGATCAAAGATTGGGTCAAACAATGCAACGTGTGTGCTAAGTATGCTGCATCACAGCCTAATCCTCCAATGTTGAGCCATGGAATACCGGTCTATCCATTCCAACTTGTTTCAATGGACGTCTTTTTCTGTGAATATCAAGGAAAAAATCAGAAATTCTTGGTAACAGTCGACCATTACTCCGACTTCTTCGAAGTTGACATTTTAAAAGATCTAACACCTGAATCAGTCATCGCTGCCTGCAGAAAAAATTTTGCCCGTCACGGTAAACCACAACGAATTCTTACTGACAATGCTACGAATTTTATAAACCAGAAAATGGCAAGTTTTACAGCTGAATGGGACATAGAACACATCACGTCAGCACCACACCACCAGCAAGCAAATGGTAAGTCCGAGGCAGCAGTAAAGATCGCAAAACGTTTGCTGAAAAAGGCAGCAGACACAAACACGGATTTCTGGTTTGCACTTTTGCACTGGCGAAATATTCCTAACAACGTCGGCTCAAGTCCAGTGGCACGTCTGTTTTCCCGATCTACACGCTGTGGAATTCCTACTTCAGCAGCTAAATTGCTCCCGAAAGTTGTTGAAAATGTACCCGCTTCAATCGAGAACAACAGAAGGAAAACTAAACTGCACTACGATAAGAAAACACGAAACCTACCTATTCTACAAACTGGCTCACCTGTTTTTGTTCAACTCAATCCTGAGACATCAAAGCTGTGGACTCCGGGGAAAATTACATCTTGCCTAAGCGATCGATCTTATGTGGTACAAGTAGATGGAGCAAACTATCGCCGAAGCCTGAAACACCTTAAGCCGCGTAAGGAACCTGATACGTCGCCCGACCGTTCTTCGCCGAAGAAAAGTTTTTTTGTACAACCGGGAGAAAATCTAAACCGTAGTGATTCTTCCTGTGTAAACAACAATTTGGACTTATCGCCGGACTTTCAAATGGATGTTTTGCACTCGTCGCCTGCTTCGATGGACTATCTGCCGTGTCAGTCACCAAGGTTGCCAAATATTCCGAATCTTGCTCCGAATGTATCTGCTACTGCGCCATCTGGATGTCAATCGCCAAAACCTGTTTCTGAACAACGGGAATGCAGACCAAAAAGAGCGTCACGTTTACCAGTTAAATTTGATGATTATCAAGTTGAGTTCAAATAGCTTTTTCTTAGAGTAGGGAGGATGTTATGGTATTTGCTAGCCCCTCGTACAAGTCAGCCATTTTTATACCAATCTTATAGCAACTGATTATTCTTGAACATTCATGTATTCTGTATCAGTACTTTGATGTGAATAGACCATCTTAATAAAGCTGTTTTAATCGTTCGATCGCGTTTTACTAAATCTAAAACACAAATAACGAGTTAAACAGTTACAAATTCAAGAATACATATTTAATTTTACAAAAAAAAAAACAAGTGGAGCACGTGACCCACGGGAGGCGTTCAACAAACACTGTGCAACCCATTCTTTGTGTGATTGTTCAGAACTTTCAATAAGAAAAGGTTCCATGTTAGTTTCGACATTGACGCCAAAAAATAAAAACAGGAAATCTTTTCAAATAAAAACTTTTCTGGCAGCTAAACTGTTCAGCGCAGGTTCAAAGGCTTTTCGATAAAAATTTTCGAAGAAACGCGGCTCAGTTCAGTGTGTCGACAAATATTCAGCCCAGTGAGTGAGAATCTCGTTCAAACACAACACTCGACACGAGTTGTGGAGTGTTGTGACACATCTCCTTTCAAAAAATTGAATGGGAATTGCAAAAAATCTAGCCCACGTTCAAAAATCAGAAGAGTTTTGTTCCTCACAAGGCCGTACGTTAGGAGGGTTTTCTTACAATAAGACTTCGAATGTAGAAGAAAACATTTGCCACTACACTAAAACAGCTTGCAATGATAAAAATCATATACCTAGCAAAGTAACAATGTAATCAAAACTATTATCTTGTGTTTATTATCATAAAAGCATGAGCTTTCGTGTCTTCAGAATACCTGACTCTTCTATGAAAACGTGATAGACGGTACATTTCAACATGCGTCATGATGCAGAAATTTCCAGTGTGCAGAACTTGAGAAGAAATGATTCGTCATTGATTCTGTAAATTTCAAAAGCAGTGTTTTATTTGAAACAAAAATTCTGCTAATGAATATGTATTCTCTATGTTCAGATTGGCAAGAAGAAAGTAGTAAATCAATTTCTAAAAACCGAACCCTTGTTTCGGATCCAAAAAATGGTTCCGAAATTGGGCTCTCTGACAAAAAAGTAGACTGCATTAACTTTTTGTCGGAAATTCCAATTTCGGAAGCAGTTTTTGAGCACAAAACAGAGGTTCTGTATTAAAAAAAAAATGTATTCACTACATTTTTCTTACCAATCTGAATAAAGCGAATATATTTTCATGAACAGAATTCCTGTTTAAAACAAAAAAAACTACTTTTGAAATGTACAAGATCAACGACGCCTCAATTTACTTTAACAAACTGTTGAACATTTCAAAAATGTCCAGCATTATCGAATTGTATCTACTTTCGCAGTTCTACGTCAGCCCAGCGTTCGGGCCTCTAGGCACAGACCTTCATCTACGATCTACAGATCTCGGGAGAAGAGCTCGGGTTCGAATCCGGTTATAATTGGCTTCCAGTATAGCTTGGCTCGATCCGCGGATCCTCCGGCTTAGGTAAAAAGCAAAGTTAAACAAACAATAATAATCGCTGCTTCATTAATGACACTTCTTTACCTAATTTTCCGCTAATTCCCCTTCACTATTATGGTGTATTTTAAAAAATACAAGCCTGAAAAATGAATATTGTCAAATTTTTTTGTTGAACTATCGGTTATTACAACGAGCAGAACCAGAACGAAATGAGTCTCGTTTCCAATGCCGCTCAGTATCGCATCAAAATACACGTTTCATTATTGGCATACTTCCCATCGAATTTTATTACCAAACTTCGCACAGAACTCACAAAACTAAGCGGAGAATTATACATGAGGCTTTCAGGATAGCCAGTATTCAGTATTTGAAAAAAAAAAAGGATTCTGTGATGTCAGTTTCGTTTCAAAAAGAATAAAAATGATTTAGGTATGAAATTTGCCAAAAACGATTCGTGTCAAAAATGAGACGTGCTAAAATCGAACTGATACTGTATATACACATTTCAGTACATTTAAACATTTAATTTTTTTTATTTTGGACTAAATGACTCAAAAATTTTTCAATAGAAAAGGCCATCTGAGAAAACTGAATCAATGAACACTTAGAAAAACTGAGATGGCCATTTAAAACCAATAAGAAACCGAGCTCAATCGTGCTAACCTAAAATTATTATTCCATTGCCTAATATTCCAACCGTTAACTGTATTTTCCGTAACCGGGTTGAAATTCCGATGGAATTAGACTTCGTACATTTTAGTTCGACAGGTATCAGCATCTTTGGCTCGAGCAGCCCGTGCCTCGTTCGACAAACTTTGTAGTTAACTGTTCATTCGTCCGGTGAACGCCTTAGCGAGCACACGTCTAAATTAGTCGAGCAAGTCAAAAGAAAATTTCCACGTGTTTTTTAAGATTTCTATATTTAAATCATTATTTGTGAATCTCTATCAAAAGTTGGTTTAAATACTACTGGACCTAGACAGGAAGAACCGTATAATCATGGCGGAAGGTGGCGGAGGAGGAATTCCTCCCGATAAAAGAGGTCAAGGTGCTACTGAAAAGAATCAAGACAAAATGGACACTACACAGGAGAAGCCATCTTATCTCTATTCGCAAACAGACATGGCGCCATATAGGCTTTATGTGGAAATGTTGGACAATACAAGCCGAATCAATAAATTTTCATTGGGATCAGTATTACGAAAAATGGAAAAATATAGAAACAACATTACGGATATGAAATACATGGGAAATAACAAGATTATCATTTTCTGCGATTGCTGGCAACGTGCAAATTCAATGGTTGTCGACCCACTGTTCAAAGAGAGAGGTTATAAAATCTATATCCCGCGTCATCTACTGTGTATAACAGGTGTTATTGGAGGCATAGCAACAGATATCAGTTGTAACGAAATTCTCAATGAGATTGAAAGCAATGTTCAAGTCCTTGAAGTATACCGTTTGAATAGATGGATAAATGATAGTATTGGCAAAGTGCCATCGACACGAGTCAGTGTAACGTTCAGAGCTAAAGTGCTACCAGAAAAAATCAAATTGTTCGGGATTCCAGTAAAAGTTCAGCCGTACGTCCGGAAATTAATCTTTTGCGACAACTGTCATCGGTTTGGCCACGGAAAGGCTAATTGCAAAGCAAAAACACGCTGTGACACATGCTCCCGGGTACATGACACCACTACCGAAATATGTCTATATGAGGTAAAATGCCTACATTGCAAAACATCTGATCACCGTACTACTGACCCAGGCTGCCCTGCACGACAGAAAGAAAAAAGTATAAAATCAATGATGGCAAGGAAAAATCTGACCTACGTAGAAGCAAAGGAGATGCTAGCACTTGTACCCACCAACAATTTCTACGATGTATTAGCCAATTACGAAGAATTTCCTAACGTGTCTGAAAGTTATGCATCTAAAGCAGGTTCGAACACGAAAAGCAATCAGAACTATCAGCAACCCCGCTCGTCTACAAATAAGCTACCAAGTGCAACTGGAGCAAAAAGGAAGAGACCCGAAGACACACAACATAACATGCAAACAGAAACTACAACTAACGTCCGTGGGACCGCATTAAATAACCCTCACAGTACTACAGAAAAAGAGCGATGGGAAGAAAAGTATAACAAAATGGCTGCGGAAGCAGAAGAAAAAGCACATCGAGCCGTACAAGGTGATCTGATGAGTTTTTATTCGGCACTCTTTCAACTCCCCGAGGTAAATGATTCGATAAAAGAAAAAATTAAAGAATGTTCCAAAAAATTTTTTAAATTTGACCGCGTGATTAACTAATCTTACATTCTTAAACTCAGATACCCACTTGTAATCATTAATTGATAGATCTATAATATTTTTTACGATGGCTGATTTCAGCATTTTGCAGTGCAATATACAAAGTCTGGCAAAGCACAAAGAAGAACTATTCAGAGTATTACAAATGGGTAACTATTCTGCTGCCTTCGTTTCTGAAACATGGACCAACACTGATTTCGAAAAATCAAATAAATATCATATTCCTTACTACCACGAATTTTTTAAATCCAGAGAAGACAGTTACGGCGGATGCGCACTGCTTTTAAGGCAGGAAATGGGATACAATATAATTAATCTTCCTACACTCTCGGAAGCGACGCAAGCTGTCGCCATAAAAGTGTACTCATTAGATATAGTTCTGGTTTCCGTATATATAACACCCTCAATTACAGTGAAAGCTTTAGAAGAAGATTTAAACAAAATTTTTAGCACAATCAAACATCACAAACAAATCATACTAGGGGGAGACTTCAACGCGCATCATTGCGCGTGGGGTAATAACTTCAACGATACGAAAGGCGTAGTGGTCATGAACATTATCAATGACTACAACGTAATCCTAATAAATGATAGCTCAAAAACCTATATTCCAATCCAAATAAACAGGAATTCAACAGCAATAGACTTAACCTTGTGCAGCCCAAACATACTGTCCAAACTTTCGTGGGAAACATTAGACTATGGAATAGGTAGTCATCACGTTCTGATTAAAATTACTTACAGTACTAGTGTAACAGTTGAACAGAAATGGGTTTATAATCGTAAAAAAATAAATGACGAAATTAGGAATATTAATTCAGATAACCACATTCGTATTGAAGATTTTCAACAGATAGTAAGCAACATACATAAAAAGAACAGAATCCGTAACAAGTATACTCCGAAACATTGGTGGACAGACGAAGTAAGTGCGGCTTGGAATGACAAAAACTCTGCAAGAGCGGCTTTCAATAAATTATCAACAGTTGAAAATCTCATTGTTTTCAAAAGGAAACAGGCTTTATTTAATAGATTGAAAAAACAAGAGCGAGCAAAAAGTTTCAAAGAATTTGTAGAAGACATTAACCCTTCGTTAACCACAAGCGAACTTTGGTATAAAATAGGAAAATTAACTGGAAAATCCAAAAAGAAAATTACAAATAACATACTATATGAGGATTCATCGTTAGCAAACAAATTTTTGGATAAAAATTTTGGTCCAGACGATCCAACATTTTTAATAGCTTCTAGTAGATATTTTACAATTCCTCATGATCTGTTAACTGCTAATCAATTTGATGAAATTATTCATAAGAAAAAAAAGAAATCTGCTCCTGGAGAAGACAAAATCAGTTACCAGCTACTAAGAGAACTGAGTACTGAAGCAAAACTTAAAATAGTACAACATCTGAATAATGTCTGGAAAAATTGTTATTTACCCTTATCTCTTAAAACAATAAAAGTAATAGCTATTGAAAAGCCAGGCAAAGATCCGTCAAGTATAGACAGCAAAAGACCAATATCTTTAGTTCCAACTCTTACCAAAATTATGAATACAGCCGTACTACAAACACTCACAAGTCATTTAGATGAAATGAAAATAATTCCTAGTACATCCTTCGGTTTTCGCAAACACTCTTCTACGACTACCTGTACGAATTTTCTTATAAATACTATTAAACAACACAAAAGGGATAAATTCGAGACTATGGTAGTATTCCTAGATTTGTCAAATGCCTTTAATGCAATACAAACAAATCTGCTAGTAAACAAACTATTTGAATACAAAGTTCCAGATGCGGTATGTCTCTGGATTTCCCAATTCTTGAAAAACAGAAAAATCACATTCAGTATGAAGAATAGTAAAATTGAAAGATTTGTATCAAACGGTCTACCGCAGGGAGATGTGTTATCACCCACGCTTTTCAATATTTATACTGCAGTACTACATCAGATTGCTGATGAGGATACAGTACTTGTACAATACGCCGATGATTTCGGAATCATAATAAGAGCAAAGTGTCTACGTCTTTTAGAAATAAAAGTTCAAAGTGTTTTAGATAACTTTGTACAAGAGTTGGATAAATTAAATTTTAAGATCAATCCACAAAAATCAAAAAT
This sequence comes from Sabethes cyaneus, assembly GCF_943734655.1. Lineage (NCBI taxonomy): Eukaryota > Metazoa > Arthropoda > Insecta > Diptera > Culicidae > Sabethes > Sabethes cyaneus. The sequence goes on from NC_071355.1 coordinate 227,371,003, forward strand.
AGTCTTATTTAATGGTAGCAATAGAACTATACCATTAAAAATAAATAATGTGATTGTAGAAACAGTCAAATCTCATGTTTACCTAGGGATAACAGTAGATCGCTTTTTAAATTTCAGCGGTCACATAAAAAATACAAAATCAAAAATAACAGAAAGATTGAACATGCTTAAGGTCATCAGCAGCGTTAAACAAGGAGCACATCCACAATCTATGATAAGTATATACAAATCTATTATCCGTAGTGTACTTGACTATGGTGCATCAATCTATAATAATGCTAGCAAATCTAGTAAACAAATGTTAAAAACAATCAACAATCAATGCCTCCGTAGAATTACGGGCTGCACCAGAACTACTCCGCTGAATTCATTAATGGCCATAGCTGCTACTCCTCCATTAGATATAAGACAACATTTTATTACAAGCAAAGAAATTGCGAGATCAATTTATTTCCGAGATAAAATAGCAGATCAACTACATCTTATTGATGAAAACACTAACCATGTCAAACTTTCATACACCGAATCTATTTTCATTTCAGAGAAGTCTATTCTGAAGAATATATCCCCACTAGTAAGGACCAATCCAAACTTTAAAAAAATTGACATTGTTCATAAATTAGATTCATTACTAACATCGAAAAGAAACACTAACCCAATGCATCTCAAGCAACTCACATTATTCGCTATGAACGGCAGATACAAAGGAAGATGTCAAGTTTTTACCAACGCATCGAAAGAAAACATTACTTGCGGAATAGGAATTTACACAACCTACAATAAAAAACGATACTCATTTAAATTAGAAACAGAAACGTGCATAACAACTGCGGAAATAATTGCAATTGACACCGCACTGTCATATATTGAACAAGATCAAATAACCAACGCTGTAATATATACGGACTCCAAATCTGCTTGTCAAATTATAGATTCCGGGCAATATGAAAAACAGGTTCCTTATCTAATTTTTAATATTATTAGAAAAGCCGCAACATGGAATGTTGCATTTCAGTGGATTCCAAGTCACACTAACATCAAAGGAAACGATGTCGCTGACATACTAGCAAAACACGGTCTTACTGAAACCAGAACTATAGCTAACCAGATATTGATAAAAGACGCGTTTTGTAAGTTCGAAACTGACATGTTTGCTAAAACTAATTCGTGGTATAAGGATTATGCAGATACTAAGGGTAAAACCTTCTATCAATTTCAGCCAAACTTCGAAAAAGTAGCCTGGTTCTTTAACAAAAATATAAATAACGAAAATACGAGGCAGCTAAATAGATTGATTACAGGCCATGATTGGTCCAAATATTGGAAATTTAAAATGAAATTAGTGGATGATGAAAACTGCGAAACATGTAACGTACCCGAAACCGCTGAACATGTTATATTGCACTGCAATAAATTTGAGACCATCCGTCGGAAATATTCTTACAATTTAGTGTATAATACTTTAACATCTTTATTCCAAAGTAAAAATCTTCATCATTTTGACGAAATCTGCAAATTTTTAAAAGAATGCAAAGTGGATATTTGATTTTGGTTAGCCCAATACAAGAAAATAGCAATAATTAAGATATTAGTTACGAAAGATTGCCAATAAAAATGAATCTAAGCCTAGACAGTGCTGTCACAAAACACCACAGGGCATTATAGTCATAGTCACTCGGCCCTTACCAAGAACTGTCCGATGACAGTTCGAACAGAGTTGAAGAAGAAGAAGAAGTAGTTAACTGTTATCAACAATAGCGTAGATTGTGCTACCAGCCGAGACTTGTTAAGCCAGAGTCGTACCTCAAGTTCAAATTTGAGTCTGTAATTCCACATGCAATTTAATAAAAATAGAAAACTTTTTCAATTAAATTCTACTATTTCTGTTTATTCGCGACAATAGTAGAATTTATTTGGAAGTTTTATTTTTTTTAAATAGCAGGTTCCGTATTCTACTAAGGTGCTTCAAGAACTTTAGTTTAAATTCCACGCCACCGTTTTTACTTTCTTCTGTGATGGAATAGATGTGGCACAAAGCTCCTAAGAAAACATTACCGACTAGTGCTCCACAAATTTGAAAAACTAAACTGCAGTTAAACGTGGTTAAACTATGTTTAAAAAGTCGAAATAATCTTTTGAAATGCTCATTGAAAATTGTTGCATAAGTTATTAATTTATATATTCGCACAGTCAAATTCTATATACTATAGTAAAATTTTAATATCTATATTTCGTAGAGTAATCCTTAGGAGATACCACCAAACCCCGCCCTTTCCGTGCACCTCGATAGACCGTTTCGATGATGTCAATCATTTCCTGCTTGTCTTCCAGGGGCCAGTTAATTTTGTTATTATTACCGGTTCCTAAATCGATCATAATGTGCTTATTCCGGAAGAAGAACATTACCGTGCAGGGATCGTACAATTCGTACATTTTATTAAAGTCCGGAACCTCTGTAATGTCCACCAGATAAATGACGGCAAAGTTTTTCACCTTTTCCGCTATGCTATACATCACCTCGTCCATCTTCATGCAGGTAGGGTCCCAATCGTGGCCAAATCGGATAACCTATGGTGGAATAGAACGAAATCAGAACGGTTAGATGCTTTGACGATTTAAAAGTAAAGCACTGTAACTGAAACTTACCACGACACGATCTTCTTCGGAGAGAATAGCCTGGTCTACCTGCCATCCGTTATGTAAATGTGCCAGCATATACGACATTTTGGAAGAGTGTTTTTTAACGTTTTCCTGATAATAATTTTAAAACTTAAAGATTCAGTTTCGAACGTTTTATAGACAAGCACAGTCCCACAAACAGGCGAGAGGCGAACAAAACGTAAACAAAACAAATCATTCAAAAACAGCGATTGCTGTTGCTCAAAATTGACAACCTACCCGAATCCGAAATCCTGAACCGTATAGGGCTGGGAGAAATTTTCAAGCAAACTGCTTTGAAGGCTTTTCGAGCAGTCTAGAAAAATTACAAGCTTGCTTATAAAGGTGTATGCTTGGGCGAATGTACTCCAGTACCCCATCATATACGAACTAGTATGTAGGGTATCCAACGTATTTTGGACCCCCTCAGCAGCGGTATATAATTTGGACACTGACAGCAAAATCAAATGCAAGTGTCCAAATTATGTACAGCTGCTGATGGGGTCCAAAATAGGTTGGTTACCCTAGGTTCAGTCAACATGTTCGTCTGTGTGAAAAATTAAGGCAGAAGAAGATGTTTTGTATGAAATTTGCTCATCTTTTAATGTAAAAAATATCCGGTTATATATGCTCACATAAGTACACGGGATTCCTGGTAGCCGCCTTAAAATACTCCATGGACAACGTTTCAACAGGGCCCAAGTCCAGCATGCAAATAAACCGAGTAAAGGTTCTTTTTTCAGGGCTTGTGATGGGTGCAATGCTTTTGTCGCCAATATCTCAGCACATGCGAAAAAGAAACAGCAAGTCATTGCATACGTTTCACTCGACAATGTTGTCAGCAAATTTACCTATCAAGCGGGCGCTTTTTATGCAATAGTGCCATTCGTTAAGTCGACTGTCAAACACCGTTCGTTAAGATTAGGGATAGCACCCCGCTGTCTTTTTTGTATTCTGTTCGAGCCGAGATTCCAGCAAAACAGAACCCTTACCTAGACCCTTACACGGTTTAAGGCTGGCTAATATGTCACTGTATTAGTGGTTTGTGCACATCGGGAAAGGATTTTTTATGGGAAAATTTTTCTATAGAGGAAAACAAATTGCGTAAACGTGCGGCGAAGCGTGCATAAGATAAATGTAAGCAATCTGTAGTAAAATATTGGTCGTCAGTTTGCAAAATTAACTACCGAGTCACAACAGTGGACATTATACCCTAGATTGCAAAAAATCGAGCAGTTCAGCTCGTGCCGAGCGCGAGTCTGCTTGTCTCTAGCCAAAGGAAATCGTTATCCAATGTCAACGTCAGCGGTTGCGTGTGTTTCGGTTTCGGTGCCGAATTTTCATTGTCGAGAATTTTAAGTTGATTCCATGTGGTAACAGGCTGCTTAATTTCATTTGAAAATTTGCGTGAGCCTGCAAAAGTGATCTGTTCGAATCAAAGGAAACTAACCATACGTAACAATGGTAAGTTTAGCTTGTTCACTAGGTGATTCAGCTGATGAAATATCACTGATTGATAATGCACATCCGTTTTAGGCGACGGAACGAAAAGGTACTTTTAAGGTAGAATACCTCCAGAAAATCGAACGGGAGATGCAAGAGCGCTGGGAAAAAGAGAGGCTACATCAAAACGATGCCCCGGAGACTGGGAGGAAAAATTCCGATGATAAGTTTTTGGTTACTTTTCCTTTTCCGTACATGAACGGCAGATTGCATTTGGGTCACACCTTTTCATTGTCCAAGGCGGAATTTGCGGTGCGTTACCAAAGGCTGAAAGGGAAGCAGGTCTTGTTTCCATTCGGTTTTCATTGCACCGGTATGCCAATCAAAGCTTGTGCCGATAAACTTAAACGTGAGATGGAAGACTTTGGATGCCCGCCGGTTTTTCCAAGGGATGATGAAATAATTGCTGTTGTTGAAGAGAAAGATGTGATTCCGAAGGATAAAAGTAAAGGAAAGAAGAGTAAAGCTGTGGCAAAAACGGGCGGGGCCAAATACCAGTGGCAGATTATGCAAAGTCTAGGTCTCTCTGATGAAGAAATTAAGAAGTTCGCTGAAACCGATCACTGGCTGGAGTACTTCCCACCGCTGGCCATTCAGGATTTGAAGTCTGTAGGGTGCCACATCGACTGGAGGCGCACGTTTATTACGACGGATGCCAATCCCTTTTTCGACTCGTTCGTTCGATGGCAGTTTAACCATTTGAAGGCACGGGGAAAGATCATGTACGGTAAAAGGCATACAATATTTTCGCCTAAGGACGGACAACCCTGCATGGACCATGATAGATCTTCCGGAGAAGGTGTTGGGCCACAGGAATATACGCTTATAAAGATGAAAATTACTGGCAAGTTGCCGACTAAGCTGGCCGGCTTGAAAACATCCGTCTACTTGGTTTGCGGTACGCTAAGACCGGAAACCATGTACGGTCAAACGAATTGTTGGGTACATCCGGACATTAAGTATATCGCGTTTGAAACCACTCGCAACGGAGAGGTTTGGATATGCACGAGGCGAGCCGCTAGGAATATGGCCTATCAAGGTTTCACTGCTGTTGAAGGTGAGGTGAAAGTAATTGCTGAATTAGTGGGACAAGAAATTCTCGGTTTACCTCTGTCTGCTCCATTGACTCCGAATAAAATTATTTATACGCTTCCGATGTTATCTATTAAGGAGGACAAGGGTACCGGTATTGTTACTTCGGTTCCTTCCGATTCTCCAGACGACTACGCTGCTCTAATGGATTTACAGAAGAAGGCAGCATTCCGCGAGAAGTATTCGCTTACGGATGAGATGGTTCTGCCATTCCAACCAATTCCGATTATAGAGGTTCCCGGTTTGGGTAAACTTAGTGCCGTTACTGCGTGTGAAAAATTGAAAATTCAAAGTCAGAATGATCGCGAAAAGCTGACAGAAGCTAAAGAGTTGGTCTATCTAAAAGGATTTTACGATGGCATTTTACTGGTGGGTGAACATGCCGGTAAAAAAGTTCAAGATGTTAAAAAGGATCTCAAAAAGTATCTCGTCGACCGAAACGAGGCGGACGTTTATTATGAACCGGAAAAGACGATCATTTCCCGTTCGGGAGATGTTTGCGTTGTAGCTCTCTGCAATCAATGGTATCTAAACTACGGGGAGCAAAGCTGGCAGAAGGTTACCACCGATCATTTGAAGACAGTGGAAGTGTTCCACGATGAAGTGATGCGGAACTTTGAGAACTGTCTCGATTGGCTGCATGAATATGCCTGCTCGCGTACATACGGATTGGGTACGAAGCTTCCATGGGACGAACAGTGGCTGATTGAGTCCTTGTCGGATTCTACTATCTACATGGCGTTCTATACGGTTGTCCACCTGCTGCAAGGTGGTTCCTTCCGAGGAGAGAAGCCAAGTCCGCTTGGTATTACACCGGCGGATATGACTGCTGACGTTTGGGATTACATTTTCTTTAGTGATGCAAAACTGCCGGCCGGTAACAAAATTAAAGCGGAACATTTAGAGCTAATGAAGAAGGAGTTTAACTATTGGTAAGTTAGGGTTAATTTTTTTATTTTACTAGAGCCAAATTTAGAACAACACTGTCTTTTTACAGGTATCCGGTAGATCTTCGCGTTTCGGGTAAGGATTTGATACAAAATCATTTGACGTTTTTCTTGTATAACCACGTTGCCATTTGGCCAAACGATGCATCTAAGTGGCCTCAAGGAATACGCTGCAATGGGCACCTGTTGTTGAATTCGGCTAAAATGTCCAAGTCGGAGGGTAATTTCCTAACGCTTTACGAAGCGATTGCCACCTTTAGCGCCGATGGCACGCGGCTCTGTCTGGCCGATGCCGGCGACAGCATCGAAGATGCGAACTTTGTTATTAGCACTGCGGAAGCAGGCATTCTAAGACTGTACACTTTTATCGAATGGGTTAAGGAAACGCTGGCTTCGAAATTTGCACTGCGAAAGGGAAAGCAGGACGACTTTAACGATAGTGTTTTTGTCAGCGAAATGAATTTAAAAACTAAGGAAACGGACGAATTCTATCAAAAGATGCTTTTCAAAGAGGCTCTCAGAACAGGTTTCTTTGAATTCCAATCGGCACGAGACAAGTACAGAGAATTTTGTGGATCCGCTGGAATGCATGTAGATTTGGTAGTGGAATTCATCCGTCGACAAGCATTGCTGATTGCTCCGATCTGTCCTCACGTTGCGGAACATGTTTGGGAGTTGCTCGGCAATAAATCCAGCATAATGAAAGCATCCTGGCCACAGGTTGGAGCAATTGATGAAAGTAAAATCAAATGCTCTGCATATCTGTTGGATGCCGCTCATTCGTTCCGTTTGAATTTGAAAAGTATGTCTCAGGTTAAAGCTAAAGCTGGGAAATCTGCTCCTCCGGTAATGAAACCGACTGACGCCACCATTTGGGTAGCGAAATCGTTTCCACCCTGGCAGTCTTGCGTGCTGGACACAATGCGAGAGCTGTTTGAAAAACAAAAGGGTCTTCCGGACAACAAGCAGATTGCGGTTGAGCTGGGCAAAAAAGAAGTTTTGAAAAAATACATGAAACGTGTGATGCCCTTTGCGCAAATGATACGAGAACGCGTTGAATCCGCGGGAGGTCCGGGAAAAAGTGCGATGAATGTTACGTTGGACTTCGATGAGTGTGAAGTATTGCAGAAAAACATTGACTATTTGAAGAATACACTCGAGCTGGAATCGCTGGGTGTTAGGTTTACTGACGAACCGGATGCGCCGGAAAAAACGAAGGAAGAAGTTCGTCCTGGTGTTCCTTTCATCGTGTTTACGGTGAAACCCTGCGTAGCAGTTACATTAGAAAATCCGGTTGAACGTTCAGGACTTTTTACTGTTAATCTAAATTTGGCAGAAGGCGATACGAGTAAAACCTTTAAGGAAAAACTGGCGAAACAACTCGGATACAAAGGTATATATATCGTCTAGGATTTCTATAGCAATTTTAGTTTATGTGGTTTATTATTGTAGCCGATTTAAATGCTTTGGATATCTTGCGATATCAAAATCCGGTAATGGGACCACGGAAACTGCCTGTTTTCCAGGATTACCGTAGTGGAAAATTGAGCCTAGAGGATGGAACACTTAGTATTGATGCGAATAAGAAAGAAGTCTTTTTGTCAACTGGAGCAGCACAGAACTTGAGTATTGGAACGGATTTTATTTATGTTATAAATTGAGCAAAACTTGGTGATGAGAATCGGTAATTACGATGTTGGCCTGCCGAAGGTTTAAATTTGGTGGAGATTATTGTTTGATCACATTGTTTCCCTGTTTCGCTGTTTTGACGTAGGACTAAGTCTTACGATAAGGTAAGATTATAAAATTAAAAATAGTGGAAAATTGGTCAGTTTTTGAACGCTAATAACTTTTGTTTGTTAACGGATTAACAAGCTCTAGCCGTAGCCCTCTAGCTCTAGTTCAAACTCAAGTCCAAGCCCAACGCAAGTTCAAACTCAAACTCAAACCCAAGCTCAAACTCCAAGTTTTGTCGCAAAAACTTCTAGGTTATTTTTCTTGAAAAGTTAATAGAGCCAAACGTGAGCTCTTCGATGGAATTGGCATTAATTTATGCAACAAGCAAACGAGTAGATGCAGATTTATTGATTGAAATTGACATCGAAGTTTACTAAAGCTTTCTCTTGTTATGCAGTATCTCAAGTCACTTCAAATCGGCATGCCTTCTTCTCTAAACCAACTCTTAACAGTGCTCGGATCTGCATAGACTCCGATCGACTCCCCCAGTGCACAACCTTTGCTCCATGATATTATGCCGGCGAGTTGACCATCACATGTTAGCGGTCCTCCAGCGTCACCGACGCAACCTTCCCGCAGTGGTGTCCCTGCGCATAGCATCGTCTCGGTAATTACCGACGGTTGTAACCTCTGCGCGCAGAAATCCTTATTTATGATTGACACCTTAGCAGTGCGCAGTCTGTAATCAGCTTGCCAACCACCGTCGGGTGATGTCCACCCGTATCCGGCTATTAGGCAGCTTTTGCCCACGAACAGCGGTTCAGTAGTTGCTTTCAGTTTTATAGTTGATATAACTTGAGATTTACTAAAACTTCTGCTCATTTTGAGTAGCGCAAAATTGTAGTCCTTGGTGGCGGCATTGAACTTGGGATGAATGAGAACGACCTCAACGGTTGAAGTTTCTCCTCCTCCGTTGGCGTAATCCGATCCCAGCCGAACGATAATATCATGTGGTTTTATCCCGTTACTTAAGCAAAAGGCGGTTGTTAGTACCGTGTCATTCTCCAGTAAAACTCCTCCACAAAACGGGCCCGTCTGTTTCGTTGATAATGAAACTATCCAAGGTACCGAGATGACTAACTCGATGTTGCCTCCAACGACGCCGTGGACTGCTCGTATAATTTTCAATACGATCAGAAGAACTGACGACAGGCGCAGTTCGAATTTTAGAAGCATTTTGATTTTTCTGTGAAGCTCGATTTACTAAACCTTTATTTTTTAACAGTAAATTTTAATACGGCCTGTGGTAGATCAAATTGAAAATCAGACACGCATTATAGCCTATCAAATGATAAACGGGCTTGAAGCTATATAGTCTAGAAGCTGTATTTGCTAACACTGTTTGAAGGTCAACTTAATAAAGAATACAAATTGTGAGATGAACAGGAGGAAACTATTATCTGGATGGACGATTCGATGCTGTTTCGATTTGTTGCTGGCCGCAGGTCTGATGGTTCAATCATCTGCGGCCGCCTTGTGGTGGATGCAATCCAGTAGTAGAATAATCGGCGGTAAATTGGATAAAATAGAAAATAATCCCTGGTTGATATCGATATCTAGTCGTGAATTTGGAGGACATTTTTGCGGTGGTTCCTTGCTCACCCCTTCATGGGTTTTTACAGCGGCGCACTGTTTGAATGATATAAAGTCTCAGGAGGATCTAGTGGTGCGAGCTGGATCAGACAACAAGAATTCCGGGGGAGTAATGCGAAAGGTGAGACGTTTTATAAAGCATCCCGATTTCGAGCGTGCTTCACCACTGGATATGGACTATGGGCTCATAGAGACACGGAGACCGTTTGAACTAGGTCCAAAAGTAGCTGCTATTCAATTAGCCAGTTATGAGCATCCTCTACGTATTGACCAACAGTGTAAAATCGCCGGTTGGGGCTTAACGAAAGATCCAACACAAGAACATCGACCGTTGAAAAGTGCCATCGTGAAAATAGGAAGCATTGAAGACTGCAGGAAGAAATACTATCCAGAGGTAATTACGAGCAATATGATCTGTGCTGGAGGAGGTGGCAACGATGCTTGTCAGGGAGACTCAGGTGGTCCAATTGTTTGCAATGACATGCAATTCGGAGTCGTTTCTTGGGGGAGAGAGTGCGGCTTAGCTGATTACTATGGCATCTACGCTAGTGTTTCAGTTGTTCGGAGCTGGATTTTTGACTATGTTGGTGTTTGATGGATTCAGTTGATTGTTGTTCCTGTTTAACATAACAGCTAGGAGTTTCGCTAAGAATATGGAACTGTTTTTTAATTTATTATTAGCTGAGTATCCCGTTTGGTTCAGGGCTACCCTCCTTTTCTCCTTTTCTTTCAGCCACTTGTACATCAACTTTGGTTCCGGAAATTCTAATAAGGCAAAAAATAAAACCCTTTTGCTCCTTTTTGACTATTCTGCCAGCTTTGTCGACTGTCCTTTTTTCGTTCCTCAACCAGTAATGCATGTTTTGTTTTGTAATAGAATGAAAGAAAAATCAAAACAATTTTCATAATTAAATTCTACTACCTATTTATGTTATTTCCACAGATACGCATTTCGCTTACGACTTGCAGGCTTCATCACTGTCTGTTTTCGAACTACAGACACTGATCAAGTCGCAGGTAGAATGCGTATCTGTCGATATAAAATTGGTAGTGAAATTTGATTGCGAAAATAGTTGCGTCTTTTCCTTTGGGCATGAAATTGCGAAGGCAACTAAAAAAGAGCGTACAACGTAGCAGATTATGCACTACTACGGATTTTCGGTCACGCGATTGGTCAAGGCGACGCTGGATCGAGTAATGTGTGTTGTTCGAGTATCAGGGGTAGTCTCGAGTCCTTTTGAATCTCGAAGAAGGTTACGGCAAGGTGATGGGCACTCATGTTTGCTGTTCAACATCGCTTTGGAGGGTGTGATAAGAAGAGCGGGGAAAGACACGAGTTCACGAAGTCCGTCCAGCTTCTTGATTTCACTGACGACATTGACATCATAACACGTACCTTTGAGAGGATGGCGGAAACTTACATCGGACTGAAAGCTGAAGCCAAACGGATTGGAGTTGACATTAATGTATCGATTACAAAATACATGAAAGGAAGAGGTTCTAGAGATGTGAATGCTGACCTCCCTCCCCGGATTCATTTAGACGGTGATGAAATCGAGGTGATAGAAGAGTTTGTGTACCTGGGCTCATTGGTTACCGCAGACAACGACACCAGCAGAGGAATACAAAGACGCATTATGGCAGGAAATCGTGCCTACTTTGGACTCCGTAGGACGTTGCGATCGAACAAAATTCGCCACCGCACGAAGTTCACAATCTACAAGCCGCTGATTAGACCGGTAGTCCTTTACGGCCATGAGGCATGGACTATGCTCGTGGAGGACCAACGCACCCTTGGCGTTTTCCAACGAAAGGTGTTGCGCATCATCTACGACGGAGGGCAGATGGAAGACAGAACATGGAGGAGGCGAACGAACCCTGAATTGCATCAGCTGCTTAGGGAACCCATCGCTCACACCGCAAAAATCGGTCGCCTGCGATGGATTGGGCACGTCGTGAGGATGTCGGACGACAGCCCGGTTAAAAAAGTTCTGAATAACGATCCGACTGGAACGACACGGCGGAGCGCGCAGTGAGCAAGATGGATCGATCAAGTGGAAGGCGACCTGCGGACCCTACGCAGACTACGTGGCTGGCGAATTGCGGCCATGGACCGAGTGGAATAGAGACGACTTCTTCGTACAGCAGAGGAAACCACGGCCTGGAGCTAATTAAATCAAGTCAACGTAGCTCTGGGCATCCCAGGCCCCTACTTTGCGCCTCCATGAAATATTCCAATTAGAAATTGAGTAAAAGAGCTAAAAGGTGCGGGGTCGTGTGGTTTCCGGTTTCTAATCTTACAACTGTTGTTTTAGGCAAACCATCTAACTACACGTCTTTATTTTCAAGTATTATCCACATATTATTAAACCGTTATTTTTTTTAGTTGGAGTTTTTAAACTATTTTCAGAGAGTGAAATAAGTTGCTATATTCTTGGCTTATTGCAGCTTGGCTTCTTGTCTAAATTCCATTAGTTCATTCTTGATGGTCCGGAGTATCACATAACCATTACGAGCGAATTGTTATTAAATCATTATTTACCGTGACTGCAGGTAATTTCGATTAGCTCCTAATTCCGATCGCTCAACTAAAGTAGTCGATTTTTAGAAGATTGAATCAAAAAGCATACTAATGAGAAACCTGATTATCAAAGCATGCTCTTAAACTATGAATTTTATTTCAATCTTCTAAAAATCAACCACTTTAGTTGAGTGATCGGAATTAGGAGCTGATCGGAATTACTTGCGTCACGGTATATAGAAACCGTTTGGTAGCAAGATCCACGCTTTCTTTCTTCCTCTTACTTTAAGGAATTTGAATGAAATTAGGTATCATTTCTGGTTCCATCTGGTTCCTTTTCTCTGCGATAAATACATGCAATTGGTCTGGCCTTTGACAAGAAAAATAATAGATGCATGTAATCGTCATCTTCTAGGATTCTTTCAAGAATTTGTTGCAATAGTATGAAATTAGAATAAATTTCAAAATAGTTTCGACTGCTTTCATTCAACTTTCGAATTCTGCTAAGACGCTCAAAAACAAATTTCAGTTATTTTGAACTGAAAGAGAAAAAACCTTTTCCTTTGATTCGGACAATAATTAACAAATTATTTACTGTCACTTTGCCCATTGTTGGGCAGTACCCAATATTGTTTCACTAATTGAAATTTGGAAGTTATTCATCATCCTCCAAACGCATCAGGTTATCTTTCATGGATTAAAACTGGGCCAAAATATCAAAAATCAACGTTTGAATCTATTAACAAGCAAACATTAACGATACACTGCTGCTCTGAAAACTATGAAAGCTAGGAAGAAAATGCAGCCAATGACTATATTCGCTTGGAATATGAGCTGGGTAGTCACTGACTGTAGTTCACAGTCTAGCTTACAAGATGGTCAGAATACTATCCTAGAATACTATGAAAACTTTTTTCCCACGCAAAGATATCGACAAAGCCCTATGACGAATCACCAGACCAACGTATAGTGAACCAGATTGACCACGTTTTCATAGATGGCACGCTCTTCTCTAGCATCACAAACATACGTTCCCTACGGGGCGCGGATATTGACCTAGTAACAGTATATATATGCTCAAATCTGTCAACCGTATTCCAGAAATGTCAACGCTATCCTCCGAAGCTGAACATCAGATAGATGCATCTAGATAACTTGCGATCCGCCGAGAACTACGTGTAAATACTGAATGAGATAATGTCTGCTTTTGACGGGTTAGATGCTTCAAACCTCAAAGACGGTTGGGGCAAAATACGCGCAATCATCGGAGAGGCTGCTACCACATCACTAGGTGAAAAGCCCCGAAGTAAACTATATGGTTTGATGAGAAGTATCAACAAACGGTGGAGAGAATTATTGCCACTAGGGAGATCTTTGTCAAATAAATACGAACCCAGTTGACAACGATCCTCAGGAGTAAAGAGTGCCAAAAGGATAACTGAGATCGTGAAGAATTAGAACAGCTATTCCCGGCCAATGACGCGAGCAAATCTTACGAGAAGATGAACCAATCTCGTAAGGGTCACACACCGCAGTCTATCACGTGTAGGAACGAGCGGAGGGAATCTAATCACATACGACCGCGAGGTGGTCGACAGGTAGAAGCAGTTCTTCGATTACCTCAATGGCGCAGTTGCAGAAGAAGGTGGAATACAGTTTAAGGTAGGAGTGCCCATGGAAGATAGTAAGGTGCCAGTAGTTGATATTCAAGAAGTCAAACAAGAAATCGGGTTGCTGAAGACCAACAAAGCTGCTGGTAAGGGCTGCCTACCGGTATTTTAAACATAGCCGAGAAGCACTGGCAACGGCTCTACACTGGGTTATTTTTTAGATTTAACAGAAAGAAGCTACCGAAGCAATGGATGGAAGAAGTGGTTTGTCTCATCTACAAAAAGGGCGATCGGCTTGACTGCTGCAACTATCGCGGCATAACTCTGATAATCATCGCCTACAAGGTACTCTCCCAAAACTTGTTGCGCCGGCTTTCACCGATAGCACAGGGTTTCGTAGGGAATTACCAGGCGGGCTTCATTGGGGCTAGCGCATAGACCGACCAGATTTTTACCTTCAGACAGATCTTGCGGAAATGTCGGGAGTACAAAGTGTCTACGCATCACATTTTTCTTGATTTCAAAGCAGCATTCGATCCACTCGATCGAGACCAGTTATGGCAGATAATGCACGAACGCGGTTTTCCAGATAAACCGATGTAGCGCAGCGAATCTCGGGTTAGATGGCCAACTTGGTTATAGTCAGGTTGGTGGGATTGGTATAGAATCATTTACTATGAGCTGCTCATTTGAGGCTAATTTGTCATAAATTCTGCCATTAACAGAAAGCAATTGAAATAGTCAGGTCAACCTCGAAACACATATCGATAGGATAGTGACTTGCTAGCAGCTCCGAAAGTTTGTTTGAGAGGTCCTGAGCGACCTTCTCATTGGACGAACATAGCACCAAGATGTCAAATGTCACAAACGACTGCAGCGTTTTGGCAGTTTTTATGATCAGTTTCGTCATCCTTAACTAGCTGGTGGGTTGTTTGATAGAAACGTGAATAATTGGTGAAACAAGTTCGATACAGCGCGAATTTCAGAACTAATCAGATTAAGAATCCATTGTGTAAAAGAAGTGATATTCGCCGAATGCAATCTAGTTTCAATTGCAACTAAAAATATGAAACACTTCACGAAAAAACTCCATTTGTCGCTAGGGTGGTTACTCAATGTTCTTCTAGTAGTACAATCCAATCAATTTGAGCCTAGTGGCACATCGCAGGCTCGAATTATTGGAGGCTATAACGACAATATTGCCAATAATCCCTGGCTGGTTTCGATAAGCCTTCAAGGGTTTGGCCACGTCTGTGGTGGCTCGATAATATCATCATCGTGGGTACTCACAGCAGCCCATTGTATGGAATCGGTTAAGCCAGAAAGTCTGTCCTTAAGAGCTGGATCTACATATCGTAATAGTGGTGGAGTGGTGAATCGTGTCAGCCAAATCATATCTCATCCGAACTTTAATGTGCAGTATAAAATGGATTATGACCATGCGCTACTGAAGGCGCAAAGCCCTTTTAGCTTTGGAAATAACATTGCTGCAGTTCGCCTTGCCGATTACGGCCATCCTTTTTACGAAAATGAGCAGTGTAAGGTTTCCGGTTGGGGTTTGCTGAGAGCATCTGGGACTGACATTCCGCGAAACGTGCAAAGTGTTAAAATATTTCTAGTCGAGCGACCCGTCTGTGAAAGCCAGTTCCGACCAAAGTACACAATAACATCGAGGATGATTTGTGCAGGCGGAAAGGGAAAGGATTCCTGTCAGGGTGACTCGGGTGGTCCACTGATTTGCCGCGGAATGCTTCTCGGGGTGGTATCGTTCGGAATCGGTTGCGGTTCGAGTCACTATTCCGGAGTGTATGCCAACGTTCCTGAGATGAGGAATTGGATCTGGCAGTCTACTGGTGTTTAGGATTAATCGGAGATATCGATTTGTGAACAATGAATGTAAAATTTAGAAAGTAAAAATATAAAAGCAAATCTGTTTTATTATATTTTTACTAACCTTTGCGTATCCGACATTAAAAATAAAGGTTTTTGTCCAGGGATGGAAGAACAGTGATTTTGATAAAATCTGTGAGTTATCGCCACACGCACAGATCATGACAAACAGTGAATCTTTAGCGTTGATCACAAGATTTTGTTCTCTAAACAGTCTCAGCAGTCGATCACAGTGTTAAATTTTACCTAGCTGCGAGAAAAAAGGTCACACATGTTGTTTGTATTGTAATTCATATGATGCACACAACCAATCGTCTGTATCTGTTATATTTCAATATTTTAACGCAATCATGCAATGAACATGATCTGACCGTAAATCTGACATGCCAGAATTCAATACCGGAAACGCAATGATCAGATGCGATTATATTCAGCTAGAAGCTAATCAAGTTTATTACTCTTGTTGAGGAGGCTGAAGTCTGCCCTAATGTAGGTTGCGTTGTCCATTAAACCCTGCAATTGAATATTTATTTTGTCAAGATGCAAGTATGCTTTGTATTCGGGTGAAACCAGCACACGGTATGGAACGTACTTTGTGCGTTATGACAAGGTTAAGCGATGTATCTAGGACAGTATGGCAAGGTTAAGTGATGCGATCTAGGACAGGACGTGCCAACTGGTTTCTTACTCTTCTTTTCATTATGACCGCCATCCCGGTTGAAAATTCTTTGTACACTCTGCGCCACTGTTGCCTGCACATATTATTTTAAGAATAACTTCGTTTGCCGAACTACAGCTCCCGAATACGCACAGTTTATGCGACCGAAATCATGTTTTGCATTTCATTTTGTACAAACAATATTAACATAGAACCAAGCATAGAACTACAGAATACAAAAGAAATCAAAATTCGGAGATAATAACTTATATTCGTATTCCTACTAATGAGTTTCAGCAACACTGAAAGTGATACCCCGTTATATTTTCCAGTCAACGGTTGCTTGTCGCTTTCTGCCAATCAGAAATTGGGTCAATTTTAGGTCAACGCCGCGGTTGAGACTTGGCATGTCCTGTCCTAGGATGCGATATGTTTCATTAAGTTTGTTATAATTTACCTTAACAAGAAATTAACAGTCATTTACTTTTCGTCGGAGAGCCCAATTTCGAAAGCAGTTTATGGGCCCAAAGGCGGGGTTCTGTTTGTAGAAATGTATTCACTGCATTCTTCTTGCCAATCTGAATACAGCGAATATATTTTCATGAAATTTTTTTTATTTCAAACAAAAAAACTGCTTTTGAAATTTGCAGAACTGATGACGACTAACTTCACCTTAATTCATTGATGTTCTCTGCTGTACATAGAAGTCGTCTTCGCTTAGCTCAGGTGCAATCAACGGCCACACGCTACCTGGCTTGTAGCTTTGTTTCAGCCGGATCGCTATCGAGAATCATTTCCCCTGTGGAGTCAGGTGGCATTCCCATCACGCGCGCAGCCCTTTGCAGTCGTCTAGCTTGGTACTCCCAGGGAATATTTTTTGAAAAACACGAGGTTGGTCTACTCCCAGGGAAGCTCGTAGTTCGTTCGCCTTCACCATATCCAGTTTCTATCTGTTCCGTTATAAATGGTGCGCACGTTTTCATTTCCTATAAATTACCTAATCTAATTAGTCTTAGCACTGACTAATTAATCATCCAATTAAATGTACCAAAATTACAAAAACACACATATGTGTGTTTATAAACAATGAAACACAACGCAGTTATATAAGTTTAGTAATTACTTGGTAATTACTAGTTCTTTCTTCTTGGTAATTACAAGCAGTTCGGCATAGTTTGAATCCCAATAGCTGGAACCTTTATAAACATGTAAAAGCATTTCGAAGCTTCAATTGTTCACCGGAATCGTCCACAAGGGCATCTAGCGCAATGACACTCCAAGTAACTTGCATCATAATGTTGGTGCTTAGTGCGGTTCTGCTAAACAAAACATGTTCACAGCATGTTCAACGTGACAAACGAAATCTCATAATTAGTGGTGCGGAAATAGCCATACAGGAGGCACCCTACCAGGTGATAATATATTACAACGGAAATTTTAATTGTGGTGGATCAATCATTGGTTCCAGATGGATAATGACCGCCGGTCACTGTGCTCAAAAACAACTCGCGCAAGGAAATTCGAGTGTTCGCGCCGGTTCACCGCTGCTCGATCAGGAAGGGATTGTGAGAAGAATTGCACAAGTTATTCTACATCCAAACTATGCTGTTATGAGAAATTTGGAATCATACAACGATATTGCACTGCTTTTGCTAGATGAGCCACTGCGCTTCGATGGTACCACTGTTGTGTGTGCTTTGCTTCCAAGACAAGGACAAAAACTACCAGATGGTAGCTTAGGTCGAGTTTCCGGTTGGGGTCTGACGCAGTTAGCTCCCGAAATGAGGACAACTAGGCTGCGTGCAACTTATTTGACAGTTTTATCGTTTGCAGAATGCGAGGAAGCTTACACCTCGGGCGGTTACGCTTTGAATGCCGATATACAATACTGTATTGGTAATAACGAAGACAGCACCGGATCGTGCAAGGGTGATTCGGGAGGGCCATTTATAGTGGACAAAACCGTCTACGGTATTGTGTCCTGGGCTGTATCATGTGCTGAGCTCGGAATGCCTACCATCTATGCGGATGTTGGCGCTTACGTGCAATGGATTCGTGACACTGTAGCGCCATTTTCAACCGAAGGGCTGTGCAGTTAAATACATGTGACATATTATATTGATAGTATTGATGAATTATGATGAATTAAATAAATTTATTCTTTGCTTCTATCGTCTTCGATACTTTTTTCCATAGTGTACATGTTTATTCATCTTCCCTGAAATGTTGTAGGTCAGATAATATTACCGCATTGGGAAAAAACGGATCCCGTCCGACTGTAAACAAGCCACAGGCAATCTGGATACCGGAAGCAAAGTAAAGTCGTCGAATCCGTAGTATTGGTAGCAAGGAAGTTCTTTGAATCAGTCCATAATACGTAAGTCAATCCAGTTGACTGTCTTCTTAGTAATGGAGACGTCATCACGGAGAGACTAAATCCTCTCATTCTCGTCCAATACGACCAGCTTCTACAAACCTTTTTGTCGGGAAGGAGTTAACGAGCTATGGTTGTTTATTGTTATTTGTAGATTTACTTGTTAAATTTGGCGATTAAACTAGTTAATATCATTAGAAGTTAAATCGATTAGCGGTTAAACAAAAAAAAATGGGCCGGGGACCCTTTTGCCTAAGCCTTTGGCGTTCGACACGTTTTGAACAGAGAAAATCTGTTTTTTCTGTTATTTGGAATATGGATTATGTTGAAAGATGTTCAAGGGCAAGATCTGGAGAGCATAGAGAGGCTCTCGTTGGTGAAATCATGTAGCGATAAGCTAGTCGTCGAAGTCTCTGGCACATTTCCTAAGGAAGTGACAATTTTGCATTTTTTCGTGAACCACTTTGTTCTTCACAAAAAAAATTGCCACTGCGTAGAGTTGTGTTACGTAACATAATTTACAAGTCATATTAATGCAAAGTTGAGGCAAAACCATTCAAACGTGCAGTAGGCGCGCACTAAAATGGATGACAGCACTGACGACAAACGGTCAGTGGAAACTTTCCACTGGAAAGAAGAACCGCGGTTCTGCGGTTGACATCATTGAAAAAGGTAGGACGTTTTTTCGACACGATGCGGAGAAAAAGTGCGGATTTTTCTCTTGATTGACCTACGAAACGAATCGGCGCGAGTGTAATCCTACGTCGTGTGCGGTGCTACGATAATATCGCTCGAAGAAGAGGTCTCCGGTGCTACAACCGTTAACCGGAAGGCGGAGAAAATAGAAATGAGTGCAAGTGCGAACATCTACGTTCGGCCGTAAATGATGTTTGACGGGCTAGAAGAGAGTTTTGGAATAAGCCCATTATCCTGCTCGATGCCGGTACAGAGTGCAGAAGACCAATACAAGTAGGTAAGCAATACCGTTAATCGTGAGTGCTACGAAAGTGAAAAGCAGAGGAAAAATTGAGGTTGTCGTTGATCTTGGAGTGAGGCCTCGTCATCAATCGCGGAGTTCTATCAGTATGCGCGTGAAACCAAGACCCCGCTCCGGGAACACGGAAGGGGCAGAATCCGACAGATTGTGTCGAAAAGGAAGAAAATAAGAAAAATCTTAATCACCCGTTATGATCGTCGCCGTTCGACCGATAGGTGACGGCACGATGATGATGATGATGATGATGATGGTCCCACCTCATACCCCTACAACGGTTTGAGCGGGACGATTTATCTAATTAAGATATTTATGATATAACAATGTAGCCAGGTGATAAAAACAAATAGCGAACTGGCTTCTAATACAGACATATCAAACTTTCAAGTGAATATCAAAATTTCAAAAAATGTCCAAGGCTAGTCCAAAACGTTTCCAACCCGAAAATTATCTGGACTTGATTAGGAATCGAACCTAATATTTTGAGCTACAGCTGGTCAGAATTGGTTCTAGATAACGATCTAGAACTACGAGGGAGATCCTGCAGTCTTTTGGTACTCGGTACCGCCGTGAGCGATGGTATACGAGCTCCAAAGTCCACAAGCGAACCCAAGCCTGTCCAGCTGCTGCTCCGAACCCTTTGTTCAGGACTTTAACCTGATCATTCAATTTCAAGATTATCTATGTCTGTTCTCGCGCGCGTGGCTCAAACATGTGTAGTCTTCTCTATACTTTTTAAATTAATAACAATTTTAAATCCATCATCATCAGTGAACATGATAACTTAATATATCCAAAAAATATACAAAAATTAAAAAAATATACAATCTTCTTGAATCAATACAAAAAATAAATCAAATTACGTCTATAAAGTAGCTTTAATGTGTAAAATACATAGCCTTTTGAATTCTGCCATTGTTGCTGCACGTTTTATTTGTCGCGGCATCGAATTAAAAAAGTTAATTCCTTTGTACAACAGAGAGTTCTGTGATCTTCCAAACAAAAAATTTGGTGTTCTCGCATCTTCCGCGTTTCTAGTGTTGTACGTATGCAAATCACTTCCCCTTTCAATTCGATCACACAAATATCGAGGCAGCATTCCATTAAGAATTTTATAAAGAAACACCATTGTCAAAAAATAAACTCTTTGCTTCACAGAAAGCCATTGCAATGCGTCCAGCATAATATGTGAGGAAGTGTATCTATTACATCTTAAAATTAATCGCATAACTTTATTTTGTAAACGCTGCAACTTCAATATTTGTGTTTCGTTTGCAAGGAACAAGATGGATGAACAAAAATCTATATGCGGTGAAATGATTGACTTATATAAAAGAATTTTACTACTAATTGTCAATTCATTTTTTAAGCGGCACAAAACACCGTACTTTTTCGCCATTTTCTTGATGACATTATCGATGTGAGACTTAAAATTTAACTTGTCATCAATGATTACTCCAAGATACTTTAGTTCATTTACGCGATCAATTGCCTCACCATCAATTACAACGTTTACGTCTGGTCTGGAGTTGGCTGAAATAATCATATATTTTGTCTTGGTAATGTTGAGTTTAAGCTGTTTAAACTTTAACCAATCCGAAAGATAATGTAAATCTTGGTTCAGAAGTGTTACAATTTCATTGGGATCCTTAGCCGCAATGAATAAAACAGTGTCGTCAGCAAATAAATTCATGTCGCAGAACCGTAAAACTCGTTTCATGTCATTTATATAAATTATGAACAAAAGCGGCCCTAATACACTCCCTTGCGGTACACCAAGTGTATTAGCTATGGACTCAGAATTAAAATTATCAAAGCGAGTCTTCTGAGTTCTATCACATAAATAGCTTTCAAACCATTTATATGCTAGCCCTCCAATACCAAATCGCTTCAAGGTTTGTAACAATAAGGGCCTGGAGATTGTCTCAAACGCGCGTTTTAGATCCAAAAATACAGCAAGAATAGTTTCTTTAGCTTCGATTTTTTCTTTCCATTTTGCTAGTACCAGATTTAATGCAGTTTCGCAAGAGTGTCCCTCTCGATACCCTGATTGCTCTGGAATTAACAAATGATGACTGTTTAAATAATTCATTAGCTGGCCTTTGACAACAAGTTCTAGGATTTTCTCTAATGTGTGCAATATGTTAATAGGACGGTACTCTTCGGCTTTATCCGTTCCATTAACTTTGGGAATAGGAATCACAAGCGATTCTTTCCAAACTTTAGGCACGTGCCCAGTTTGCAACGATTCATTAACAAGATCCAGCAAGTCGCGTCCGATGACATGAAAGCAATCTTGTATTACTTTTGCGTTGACATTGTCGATACCAGCCGATTTCTCTAAAGAAAAACAAATATCCTTCAACTCTGCAAAAGTAATAGGGCGAAATCCATCAAATCTGATATTAGAAATCGGCTGTATTATTTCGTGAGGTTCACTGACCAAGTCAATACTTTGATTGATCAGCTGAACACTATCAACGAAATAACTGTTAAATTTATTCGCTATTACTCGACTCGATTGTTCTTCAGTGCCATTGAAAGTTATGGAGCGCGGGGAGTTATCTTTACATTTTATTAACTGTTTTAAAATTTTCCATAACTCTTTGCTGTTGTTTTGATGGTGATTAATCTTCCGTTGTATATAATCACATCGAGCCTTTTTCAAGGCTCGTGAATATACGTTACGCGCGACTGTGTATCTACTCCAATCATCACTACTATTACTTCTACGAAACTTCTTGTACTTTTTATCTCTTTCCCGTTTCAAACGTGTCAGATCTAAAGAGTACCAGTTGTTCGTATTATGTAGTTCCACATATTTTTCAATAACAAGCTTATTGGTACACTCTTTCAGCGTGTTGGTAAGAACAGCTGCCTTGTGGTCCACATCACCAGTTATTGGAAGAAAATCCAAGCTTCTCGAAACAAGCTGAGACACTGCCTGCTTCGAATATCTATTCCAGCACTTTATCTTTACTTTATCATCACGGGTTTGGTCATTCTTGATCAAAATAAAAATTGTCTCATGATCTGAAATTTTGTAATCGGCCTCTGTAACAGAATGTACCATGTCAAAGTTCGAAAACACGTGATCAATTAACGTTCGACTGTGTCTGGAAATTCTTGTAAATTGGCAAACTGTTTGTCTAAAGTTGTAAAAATCTGCTAACTGCTTTAATTGATTCGAATTTTGTCCACTAAGCCAATCAATATTAAAATCACCAGCAATAATATTTAGTTTATTTAAGTCTATAAAATTATCCCACCAGTTGTCTAAAATTTCTAAAAAGCGCTGGTCACTTGAGCTAGGGGAATGATATATTATTCCATAATTTCCAATCGTCATGCCTCTTTCAACTGAAATCCCTAGAAACCAATTATTCTCAACAGATTCGTTTGTACGAATGTTGAATTTAATTGATTCCCTGGCGTAAATAGCAACACCACCAGTATGCCTGGAATGCGAAAGGCAAAAAGCAACTTTATAACCCGGTATACTATATTGGTCAAAGGCATCAGCGTCCACTATATGAGTTTCAGCTAGTGCTACCAACATTGGACGTTTTATTTCTACAAGATGTCGCAAAGCAACATAATTTGTAGATAAACCAGCAATATTCAGATAGACTATTTCTAATTTCCCATCGCATTGCAATTCCTTTTGTTGCTATTTACTTGACAATATGTTGCTCTTTCTTTTTTCATACAGTCTCCGATAAACCGGACACTGTGAGCTAGATGCTGGATGTTTTACGTCCAAATTCATATTAAGTTCTTTATTTGATTTTATACAATTGACGCAATTAAATTCAGTTGAAGAGCAATCGGATGTTTTATGATTTCCACTACACTTAGAACATGTTTCAGTATTAACACACTCCGTGCTTTTGTGGCCAAATTCTCCACATTTAAAGCAACGCAAAACATTAACGGCCTCTTTAACAGGACACTTATCCCACCCGATGCCTACTTTACCAGCATTCATCAAACTTTTATAAGTGTCTTTGTCAACTTCAATTACTACATTATATTTGTTATATTTGAAGCGTGGATTTTCATATTGCGCAATTATTTTTACTTCATTAATGCCGATGTTCTCGTTTTGACTCTTAAGCAAGTCAACGAAAACATCGGGGGAATACTGATCACTCATTCCTACAATTTTAACCTTCGGTTTAGCAATTGTAGGAATAACAGCGTTAAATTGTTCACCCAGATTGCTTTGAATGTCATTTTTCACGACTTCAATGTCATCCCCTATTGCACACTCAGCAATAATCGAACCATTTTTCCCGTTTCTAAAGTTACTAATTTTGTGTTTTTTTGGATCTAATGTTCTTTTTAAAAAAGATCTAGTATCTTCATTAGATTGAGAAGACTCAACCGGTTTAATTACAATGACTGGTCGAGCCTTACGCTTCTCTTTTTGCTGGACTTTATTTACCGTATTCCCGGATGAACTCGCTAACACACTCGCGTAAGTTTTATTATTACTAGAAAAAACCTCGTCATCAGATCTATAATTGTCAATAATCGGCTTATCACGAATAATTAAAATTTTCTTACTGGGATTTGAGTCCGATTCAGAGTGAACCGTTCGCTCATTTCGCGTTCTTTTCCTACTCATTGCGGCTACACTAATATCCCGACTCATGTTATCAATAATAGTTTTTTTGAAATCATCCAGCTTTTTGGCAACACTGGCTTCAATGTTTACCATACTCTCACGAAGAGATTCACTGATAGATTTCAAAATACTATCGATACCACTAGAAATTGCACTATTTATCTGGCTTTCAATTTCGCTTTGGCTGTGTGCAAGCGACTGAGAGACAGATGATAATTTACCTATCATCTCAGTCAGCTCACTACAGACAGCGTCATTTTTGCCACCGTTATCTTGGGCTGATAAACATGATGCACACTTAAAGACAACATTTTCATTATCATTTACGATTTTCGCAGCAATTTTTGTTAGGGGCGTACAAACTCTGCAAAATACAGATTTGCATTTACCTACGCAAACAACTGGATCGTCGCTGGCCCGAATTACATTACCACATGCTGCACAATCCATCCCGACTTGCATACACACGCACGCCGGCTGGACTCGTCCAGCAGCAACGGCAGACACTCAAGGCAGTGAACAATGAAAAAAACACAACAATGAAATTTCAAGCAGCCGCCGGCCGTAGCGTCTACTTTCATAGGCACTATGTACGGCGCTGGTTTAGAATTAAACCGTTGATAAACAGAATAAATCAAAAGTATGCAAAGAAACTTTTACTTATCTGTTAATATCACTAAAATTGCCGTCAGATCACTGCAACAGATCACTAATAGCACTTGTTTTCACACAATAAAGCTACTTTTAAACTAGACACAAATGATACACAAGCTACCATGTTCACCGTATCATCGAAAATGATACGAATAAACGGTCCAGCCGGGGAAGCACGACATTCGCGCAGTCATTCTACGAGGATTCTAGCATGGGCCGCTCGGCAGCCCGGGAGTATCCAAAGACGAGAAAACACAAGGTATGAGTAACCCCATTGTGCCATAACCTCATAGCGCTTGAAAGATCGGTAAAACTGTACAACTCTCACTCAGTTTGTGACATTTGGCTAATTTACGCTCTTCAAATGTTCGTCGACAAATGTCAAAACCAGAATAGAAGCATCGTTTTGCTAGCACACATTTACAAGATCAGGGTTATTCAGGCTTAATGCAGGAATAAAATAAATGCGTCAAGTTTAAATCGATCAGACACTGGTGCCTGACCAGTAATGAAAAATAGGTCCACTCTGATTCTGACTCACTGGGGGTTCGGGCGGCATTCTCATTACGTGCGCAGCGCATTGCAGTCGTCCGGCTCTCACGGTCCGAACGATGGTTGGTCCTCTAAGCAGTTCGTAGTTCGTCCCGAGAAAGATTATCCATGTCCGGTTTCCTATCTGTCCAACTATAGATGGTGCGCAAATTTTCATTTGCTAAAAACTACTTAATGTAATTAGATTTAACACTAACTAATTCATCGTTCAATTATAAAAACACTTATATGTGTGTTTATAAACAATGAAACACAATCTAATTATGAGTTTTGTAATTAGCTGGTAATTACTAGTTCTTAGCAGTTCGACATAGTATGAATCCCAAGCTGGAACCTTTATAAACATGTAAAAGCACACTGAAAGCTTCAATTGTTCACCGGAATCGTCAACCAGGGCATCCAGCGCAATGACAGTCCAAGTAACTTGCACCATTATTTTGGTGCTTAGTGCGGTTCTGCTAAACGAAACATGTTCACATCATGTTCGACGTGACAAACGAAATCTCATAATTAGTGGTGCGGAAATCGCCATACAGGAGGCACCCTACCAGGTGATAATATATTACAACGGAAATTTTAATTGCGGTGGATCAATCATTGGTTCCAGATGGATAATGACCGCCGGTCACTGTGCTCAAAAACAACTCGCGCAAGGAAATTCAAGTGTTCGCGCTGGCTCACCGCTGCTCGATCAGGAAGGAGTTGTGAGAAGAATTGCACAGGTCATTGTACATCCAAACTTTGCTGTTATGACAAAATTGGAAACATTCAACGATATTGCACTGCTTTTGCTAGATGAGCCACTGCGCTTCGACGGTACCACTGTTGTGTGTGCTTTGCTTCCAAGACAAGGGCAAAAACTACCAGTTGGTAGCTTAGGACGAGTTTCCGGTTGGGGTCTGACCCAATTAGCTCCTGAAATGAGGACAACCAGGTTGCGTGCAACTTATTTGTCAGTTTTATCGTTTGATCAATGCGAGAAAGCCTACACCGGTTACGCTATGAATGCAGATATACAATATTGCATTGGTAATAACAAAGACAGCACAGGATCGTGCAATGGTGATTCTGGTGGGCCGTTCATAGTAGACAAAACTGTCTACGGTATTGTGTCCTGGGCTATATCATGTGCTGAACTCGGAATGCCTACCATCTATGCGGATGTTGGCGCTTACGTGCAATGGATTCGTGACACTGTAGCGCCATTTTCAACCGAAGGGCTGTGCAGTTAATTACATGTGGCACAATCTGTTGCATCCATTATATTGATAATTTTGATGACATATGATGAATTGAATAAATTTATTCTTTGCTTCTACAGTCTTCGATACTGAATGATGCTTTTTTCCATAGTGTACATGTTTATTCATTTTCCTTGAAATGTTGTAGTTCAAATAATACAAAACATCAGAAATCAACACCAACGTGAGGGCAACATTTGAAGGTTTACTGAGGCCATTAAATGTCTTCTAATGTCCGAAAATGTTATGTGCTGGATGAAAAAATAGCTTGTTTCAGCATTAATAGATAGGTACCTGCCAAGCCACTTTGAAGCGATTGCATGCGTCGTTTATGATTTGAAGCCAAGGGACGTTGAGCGTTTTCTATAACGATAGTCTTTCCAATCGACGAAGGAAATGGTAGGGTCACGGACCCTGTTCGTCATACGTAAACACGATCCATACTTTATTGCGAGTTTTTATAAGAATTAATCAGTAAGTACTCAAGTTTTTTACACCAGATAAATCGGACACATCTTGCCTGTACATGTATACCCATTCAGCCCGAAAAAATATTTCGGAACTTACATTTTCAGTGGAACAATTCATCATGCTCCTGCGGGAGTTCGTCATACGAAAATTCACATCGTCATAAGCAAGATTTCTCTCGTTTATCATGGACAGTCAGCAATCATTTACAAAAATCTATGCATGTATTCTTTGAGCCGTGTACAAAAGCTACCCAACTACTATAAAAAAATGGAAATAGTTTGAATCACAGCTCAAAATTTCAAGTAGTTACTTCGAGCGATCAGCAGATTCTCTTCGTCATAGTCAAAACTGGTAGAAAAACCAAGAAGACTTCTATTTTTCGAAAAGATAGTAAAAATAGTAATTTTCTAACATATTCTTTTCCTCAATAGCGAAGAGAAAATCCATAAATATCAATATCAGGTTTAGTTTGAATGTAATTCGCATCAAAATTGGTTATAATGCTGGTTTCTTGTCTGGAAAGTAGACGAACCCTAAAAGAAACTAATGAAACGGGTCTAAAAATTCTACATTCTGTTTTCGAAACTTGGCCTTCTGTTTCTACTTTCTATACGACAGACTTCGCAACCAGCTAGCTGTTAGAGTACAGGAGTAGTGCTACGATCCTATTAATTATAACAGTTTCTGCCAGTTGAACTTAGAACATACGACGACTGACTTGTTAAATCCTCGTCGTGCCTCGAACCCAACTGGGAAGCTCAAATAGGTGTTTTATAGTAACCTAAATTCTCTGCGATTCAAAGGTATGCAATACCGACGAATCAGAGGGACTTCAGTGAAAAGTTGGATTCGTATCCGGTTATAATTGACTTTTTAAAAAAGAACTACAAACCTAGTAAGTGCTGCTTCAATGACTGTATCCTTCTCTAAGTTTTCGCTCTTTCATCTTCACGTCTTGCGCGGCCCTGGGGATACTACAAAACCCCTATTTTTCATTATTTTCTTCTACCATTTTCTTCGTTTTAATAAAAAAGACTATCGTTATGAAAAAAGTATTTAAATATCTGACTTCATTAATAAGTCAACATATAAACATGAGGTTCGTATATTGGCACCCGTTAAAAGGCACCCGGTCTGGCTGATCAACAATTCCACTTTTGTCGTAACGGTATTCGAATAGGAAAATTGCAGTTAGCGATGGGGAATGTGCGAATATTTTGAATGATTTAATTGTAACCATATATTCACAATAAAGGTGCATGTTCGTAAACAGTGAGAAATTTATTTGATATGGGTTATGTACATATTTGGCTTGAATTGTCATGGTTTCTCCTGTCACCATACATGACATTTTGCACTTTCTATTTGTGGGTAGGAATTACTTGTTTGAAGCCAAGTTAGGTACCGAAGTTAAAAAATGGTGTATATATGATTCACAATCGCAACAGTACGGTTTTGTAATTACAAATCAGCAATTCGGCATGCTTTTGATTACTATAAATGCGATTTTTATATGCATGTGCGAGCACACAGAAAGCTTGGAATATTATTCACCGAAACTTCCAATCATTTACTATACCTACCGCAATGATCACTGAGGTAGTTTACACCATTCTACTGGTGTACAGTGTAGCTCTGTTAAACGGAGCATATACACACCTGGATCGGCGAAGTCTCATCATTAGTGGAACCGAAATAGCCATACAGGAGGCACCCTACCAGGTCATAATATTCATCAATGGATTGTTTGCTTGCGGTGGTACGATCATTGGTTCTAAGTGGATCCTGACGGCCGGTCACTGTGCTGAAGGAGAAATATCGAAAGAAAACTCAACGGTTCGTGCTGGTTCACAGCTGCTTGATAAAGAAGGTGTGGTGATAAAAATTGCACAGGCTATTGTGCACCCCGAATATGCTGTTCTGCCAAATAATGAAGCATATAACGATATTGGATTACTTTTGCTAGAAAAACCATTAAACTTTGATGGTAGCACTATAACGTGTGCCCTACTTCCCGATCCGGGTAAAAAAATATCACCTGGTAGTTTGGGTAGAGTTTGTGGTTTTGGTCGAACGCACTTAACTCTCGGTAGAATGTCACTCACGTTGCGAGCAACTACTTTGACAGTTTTACCGTTTGAACAATGCCAGACAATCTATCGCAATTTCACTTTAAATGCCGATACACAATACTGCATTGGAAATAACGAAAAACACAGTGGATCGTGCCGAGGCGACTCTGGTGGACCTTTTGTAGTAGACAAAACAATCTACGGTATAGTGTCGTGGGCTGTATCGTGTGCTGATCCCAATTATCCCACCGTCTATGTGGATGTCGGTGCTTACCTGCAATGGATTCGTGACACTGTAGCATCCGTTTCACCTGAAGAGTTGTGTAATTAGTCATTTGATTTCATAGTAATAAACTGAATCGAAAAAAATTGTAACTTTTCTGCTAGGTGCTTCCACTTTGTTCTGATTGTCCTAAACCCAATTGCTCAACGATAAACCCGATTCGATAATATGTTGTTCAAATCAAAAGAACGCATCGAATTATATATTCAGCTGTTTAGAAGAAATGGGACTTAGAAAATAATGCGTTAAAAAAATGGGTTTAAAATGGAAGACCTGAATGACCTGGAAGGAGCACTTAATACAGTTCTGGCTCTCTCAAGTCCCTACATAGCGGCTCCTCGAAGATCTAACTCAAACGATGACTATCGATGGTCCTATCTGGAAATGCTTCATGCACATACTGCAGGAGCTAAGCTACACACTTAAAAAAAAGTACCTAATTCGGGCGTTCGGCAAAAATGTCGATGGTACAAATCGACGTTTACGGATCTTTAGATCTTTATTCTTTAAAAATTTTGCCGAACGTTCGACTGTTGAGATTTTGGCAAAGTTTTTCCGAACTCGGTGCTTTTTTAAGTGTGTAGGACATGCGAACTTGAGCGCCTGTTTCCCAGGTGAGGGCAGCTCAAATAGCGTCTGTCTCAAAGCGAGCTGGTGAATGTCAAACGGTGTATCCCTCAAGCTATACCTAAGATGGCAGACTCATAAGTGGAATGTACGAACTCTTCGTGAACCGGTACGAGCTGGTTTGCTTGCTCGAGAGCTACATCGACTCAAAATGTAGATCGCGATCGGGAAGTTTAGAGGCCAAATTCCGAAGAAAGGAGATTTTGTACAGTAGACTGTATTGCAGGCACTTGTTTCAAATACCATATCCATTGCAGAAAGGCAAAACATGGAGTCGGAAGCAAAAGCAACAAGTTATCTGGATTAAGGGCATATGCTTTAACTACTATGTATGCGCCCCGACAAACAATAAATCAGATGATGCTAAAGAAGAGTTCTATGACACACTCGCTAAAACCCATGGAGAGTGCACTAAATATCACGTGAAAATCATCACCGGAGCTGAAAATGCGTAGATCGGGAGGAAGCAATTCTATTTATTCATTGGAAGACATAGTCTTTATCTGTTGACCAATGATAACAGTCTTAGGCTCATAAATTTCGCCGCGGCCAGAGGAATGGCTCTCTGTACCACCTACTTTCCACGTCCACGAAATTCTACGAAATAAACCTTGAGGCATCCAAATAGCTCTAGCTCTAAGACTAGCTCTAAGATATGTCTTGATTGGCGGTCGATACTTTTCTGATGTCATCGATGCACGGCCTTTTTGGGGACCAAATATCGACTCTGACAGAGAGTGTGTGTGTAAGATTAGCAGAACACTCGCTACCTATCGCATAGCAACTTTCATATGTTTTCGTGTTCATTCGTAAGCGTTCGGGTGTTTTCGTGGAAAAAAGTGACTCGCCACCGCCAGGTTCGCTAGTATCTGCAGAAAGTAGAATGTACGTGTTTGGATTTTAACTTCCACTTCTGTTCTGTGGTGATGTGCAAGAATTTGGCTATGCCTGTGATGTGTAACAAGAGTGCTGCCAACCTGCTTACTGACAAAACGGCGGTAACAGCCAGATAGAAAGAGCATTCTCAGACGTTGTTGAATGGACAGGTAAACACGAAGAGCCGCAGAAACAGGAGGAGCGATGGCCATGCTGTGGAGTCACCAATACAAGAGGAAGTTAAGAAGGCAACCAGTGTGCTGAAAAAGGGTAAGGCGAAAGGAAAGGAGAAAAGGCAAGGACGGTATACCGGTTGAATTTGTGAAAGCGGGGAACGAGCGGCTATACGAAGCAGTCCACCAGGTATTTGTCAGGATTTGGGAGGAAGCCCAAATGTTGGAGGAGCAGTTGGATGGCATCATTTGCCCTATTTTCAAAAACGGACATCGACACTAGTGTAAAAACTATCGAGGCATTACATTACTCAATGCTGCTTTCCGGTATCCTGTTTGTAGACTGAGTCCGTTAGTGGAGTACTTCGTCGGCGAGTACCAAGTTGATTTTTGTGAAATTCGCTCCACAATGGCTCAGACGTTTACCCTGCGTCAGTTACTAGACAGCTTCTGGGAGTACAACTTACAGACTCATCGTCTATTTGTGAACTTTAAGGCGGTACGATTCAGTCAAATGAAATATTTTGCGGCAAAACTAATTATGCTGATTCGAGCAACGCTGGATGGGTCAAAGTCATGCGTCAGAATAGCGGACGAGACCTCAGTCACGTTCGTGACTTTGGATGGATTGAAGCAACATGCTCCAACATTGTCTTGGAAGGTGCAATACTAAGGGCGAACGTGGAAAGGACTACCATCACGGAATGTCACATGCTTCGTGGTTTTGCGGATAACGTCAATATCGTTGGAATCAACCCTAGAGCAGTGGAAAGCAGCGAGGATGCGACTTACCATTAGCACCGCCAAAACGAAGTGAATGGTTGCTGGTTGCAGTAAAATGGTTGGTTCAAATTATATGATGATAGCAAAGTGATGATGATACGATAGTAAAATGACTACTAATTCTGCTTTCCTATTAATATTGTGTGACAGCAAGATAAGTATTCCGTTTGATATTTTTGATAGCAAAAGTAGTATTCAATTTAATTTCACGACGTGGAATTTTTGCAATCAATTTTGATATTTTAACCGCTAAGTCGACCAAAATGAAATCACACCGAGTATTCAAAATCCGTTACATCAAGATATCAAATTTTGTTTTCAATTTGCTCTAAAATCCTGCTCGGGTACGCACTTCGGTGAACATTGTTTGATTCTATTTGTGTTGTTTAAGCTATATAATAAGCTTGGGTACCTTGTCGCCCTTTCTTCTAAATCACTCAGAAAATGAACTAAATGGTTTAACTTGACTTCAACGTGACAAAATAGTAATAGTATAATTAGCAATCTTTAACAATTCGGCACACTTTGAACTTCAGTCGGTAGAACTTATATATATACTCTCAAAGTCACACCGCAAGCTTGAATTGTTTGACGTAAATCATTCGAGCACATGTATGAATTGCATCTGACGACAATGGAAGCAGCGTTTTCTCTTCTTCTGCTGGTGCTCAGTTCGAGTCTAGTAAGCGGAACATATCCAGAGCTGGCCAGACGCGACAAACGGGAGCTTATTATTAATGGGAAGAAAATTTCGATAACGGAAGTCCCCTACCAGGTTGCATTGTTGATTGGTGGATTTCCCGCTTGTGGTGGTTCAATCATCGGACGTCGGTTGATACTGTCCGCCGGCCACTGTTTGCAAGGTCAGAAGAAAGCAAAGCTAAAAGTTCGTGCGGGATCAAGTTGGCGCGATAAAGGTGGAATAGTGGAAAAAGTTGCCCGTGTCGTTGTGCATCCAAAGTTTTCCAACACGACGGGAGCGAACGATATTGCACTGGTTTTGCTGGATGAACCGTTGAAGCTCGACGGAGCTAATGTTTCGTGTGCTAAGATTCCCGAACAGGGTGAAAAGCTACCACTCGGTAGCGTAGGGAAGGTTTCCGGTTGGGGTCGAACGACCCCGAAGACCGGTACAGGGTCTATCCAGTTGCGATCAACTTATTTGACGATTTTACCGTTTGATAAGTGTTGGACTGCCTACAATGAAAAAAAATTGAACGCCAAAATGCAGTATTGCATTGGAAGCCCTAGATCTACAGGATCGTGCCAAGGTGACTCCGGCGGGCCTTTTGTAGTCGACAAGACTGTTTACGGAATTGTGTCGTGGGCTGAATCTTGTGCGAAGACCGAATATCCTACCATTTATACAGATGTTGGCGCTTTTGTGCAATGGATTCGTGAGTCGTTGGTATCCATTTCTGCACAGGAGGAACTAAAGTGTGATGTAATGTAGTGTAACTTTATCCATCATTAAGAATAAACACTGCTTGGCATTGTATCTTTCGTATTCTTATTCCATGCTAAAGTTTAAATTGTCTATTTTTAATAATGGTAGATTCGTTCTCCAAAGTGTAGATGATCCTTGATCTATCTGTTCCCACTTGCGTTTGGCAAACTGATTAACTTTTTGCTTCACAATCCAGATCCAAAGGAACTATTTCGATTGAAATCTGTCACCGGTATCCGTGCCACTGGCAGTCAATTGTCACTGGTAATAAATTGTTATTAAGTAGGTAAGCGGATAACTTACTATTTTGGATAAAGATGTTCAATTATCAGAGGAATTATTTAGTTTATAGTTCAGATTTCAGAACCAGTACGAAGGAAAAATCCAGATTTATTTTGTACCGCATCGGGAATTTGTTACAGTTGATAAGACCGACTCAAGCGTTTTTTTGTCAGACTGGAACCGACCATGACTAGTTGGGGTATCGAATTCTATTGTTCTGCAAGTAAAGAAGAGGAAGTAAAGGTAAAGTACCTAGCACCGAATGAATAAAGAAAAAACTAAAGTTTTGTAAGTGGAGTTGGATTAACGAATATGTATGTTATTGAGGTATCTAAGATTAATACGAATTACGCTCTGTCCATAAAACTTTGCGTGGAATAGCAATGTTTTGGTATTTAAGTCGATCTGGCGTGCAGGATAAAGCGTGGATACAGCTTACATCATTTATGTTCGGGGATTCTAGCTATTGACAGTGTTTTGTTGTTTGTAAACCGTTCCATTCGACTTATTTCGCGGTTTAAAATTAACGTGTTTCCGAGACTTTTATAGCAAAATAATTGTGCACATTCATTATACCAGGGCTGTTGGTGGTGATTTCACTGTCTGTAAGCCGGAATATCGTTTCCGTAACCTGGTGTGTGTCTGCACATCATGTTCGGAGCGGCTCATAACTGCGTTTGACCCGCAGTGGGCGGCTTAATCAAGAAACGTGTTTTCTGGAACGCTAAAACCAATATGTCAGGTCCAGGCAGCGACATTAGTAAAGCAAAGTACCCAAATATAACAACTAAGAAACAGGGAATATTCGGTATTGACCCAAACAATGAAATAAAAACATGGATACCGATCGTCTAATTTCGCGGGAACGGTTAGGTACTGCTCGAGCAGCTAGATAGATGTGTTGCAAAGGCGAGAAGCTTTAGAAGATGGAGGCAAAACCCAATTTTACCAGATCAATGCAGCCTCTATCGAGCTGGGAACGGAATTTCACGTGTTGAGAAGTTAAGGTCACACGATGGAAGCCGATGAATACGCGAATGTATATGTTGGGAATAAAAGGGCGTTTCTTCAGTTCTAGCATCGGTTTCGTGCACTGCCCTTACGAAGGTAAACCCGACCACGGTGTTCAAAATACCGTTATTAAAAAATAAAATAGGCCATTTAAACGGAAAATGCCAGTTGGTTTGTATTGCCATCCTACACCTCTGAGCTAATTTAAAAAAAAATCGATCGACGAATTTTTCAGTTACGCCCTTTTGAAGTTTTAAAGGGCAGATTGCTCATATAAAGTAAATAAAAATCTTCAGTGACACTTCCAAAATGAACGTATATCACAGCCGGTATTGATTTTTTATGCAGTATATGCCCATTACCGACCATTTTAGGAGTTTTACGCTGTATTGGGACTAACCGGAAATGTTTTGGAATAAGTTATCGCTGTGGGAAACAACCAGTATCGAACATGAACAAATACTTATCATGCGACACCTCAAATTACGCCAGAATTTAAAAACTAGATCACTGACAGTCAGATCAACAACCTAGCGCCACGTTGGTTATATAAGAACAAGTTCCGGACACTTCCGGGGACATCCAGACCAGTAGCCAGTTTTGTCCAAAAACAATTGCCATTGTGGTTCTTGCTTCTTGGTACTTAATTTGGCTTACTTGGATCTATTTTAAAAGTTTGAGTTTGATTTAAGGTGTCGTATGATGAGTTTTTGTTTATGATCGAAATTGGTCATTTCCTAGGGGTTCCCGGGGTACCCCAAATATGTCCAGATATGACCAAATCTAACCCTAGATAGCAGATTTGGCTTCCATTGATCTAGTTATTGAATTCTAGTGTCATTTAAGGTATCGTACGATAGGTTTTTGTTCATGGACGAAATTGGCCACTTGTCTGGGTGTTACCGGAAGTCCCCGGAACTTGTCCAGATATAACCAACGTGGTGCTAGGTAGTTGATCTGACTGTCAGTGATCTAGTTTTTAAATTCTGGCGTAATTTGAGGTGTCGCATGATAAGTATTTGTTCATGTTCGATACTGCCTATTTTCCACAGCGATAACTTAATCCGGAACATTTCCGGTTAGTCCCAATACAGCGTAAAACTCCTAAAATGGTCTGCAATGCGTATATGCTGCATAAAAAATCAATACCGGCTGTGATTTACGTTCATTTTGGAAGTGTTATTGAAGATTTTTATTTACTTTATATGAGCAATCTGCCCTTTAAAACTTCAAAAGGGCGTAACTCAAAAATTCGTCGATCGAGGTGTAGGATGGCAATACAAACCAACTGGCATTTTTCGTTTAAATGGCCTATTTTATTTTTTAATAACGGTGTTTTGAACAGCGTGCCGCCGACAAGGAAGGCAATGTATGACAGCTTTTCGTCGTGGGTCATCCCGATCCTTATTAGAGATATGAACTCCCAGGTTGGTAGCAAAGTGATGTATCGAGCAAAAGGCCTCGATACTGACAGGAACAATAATAGCCTGCGGTGCATCAACTTTGCAGCTTTTCGAGGTCTCTCGATCTCGAGGAGCGATCCGACTGAAGAAAATGGAGCTAAATGAGAACAAATTGGAAACGAATTTCTTTCAGTTTGAAGCAGCTCTTAATAAAATTTTTGATTAACTTTTCTTAAACAAACAGCTATTAACCAAAGAGAGGAAAACTACGTAGTCATTTAACCGGCTAAGATTTTAATTACCTATTTCTTACAATTCGTTGCACTGCGTTACAATAGAGCAAACTTAATTATATAAACGCATGTAAGACAGTCCAAGTAAATTGTTCAGATAGTGGAACTACATGTTTAAAGCATACTGACTATGGCGATAGTGAACTCCATTCTGCTGATATTCACTGCACTTCTGGTGACCGAAGCCTTTTCGCAACTAGTTCGGCGCGAGAAACGAAATCTCATCATTGGCGGTTCAAAATTAGCAATACAGGAGGCTCCCTATCAGGTGATATTATTTCACCTTAGTGCCTTTATTTGCGGTGGTTCAATCATTGGTTCCAAGTGGATATTAACTGCTGGTCACTGTCTGAAAGGTGAATTCAAAGAAAATTTAACCGTTCGAGCGGGTACAAATAAGTTAAATGGAGGCAGCCAAGTGAGAAAAGTTGTACAGACCGTAGTACATCCACACTTTACCAATCTGCTAAACAGTGATATCGCTCTACTTTTGCTGGAAGAACCGTTGGACATCGATGTTATCACAGTTTCGTGTGCATTAATTCCTGAGCAAGGTCGAAAATTACCAGTCGGGACCGTAGGTAGAGTTTCCGGTTGGGGTCGAACGGCTCTGGCGCCCGGCACTGAGTCTTATACGTTACTAGCGACACATTTGACGGTTATAGCGTTTGAGGAGTGCCAAAAGGTCTACTTTAATTACAGATTAGATACTGTCACACAATACTGCGTTGGTAATGATGGAGACCATACAGGATCGTGTAAAGGAGATTCCGGTGGGCCATTCATAGTAGATAACACCGTTTACGGCATTGTATCGTGGTCTAAATCCTGCGCGGAAACAGGATATCACAATGTCTACACGGATGTTGGCGCTTACACACAATGGATTCGGAACACTGTAGCATTACTTACACCTGAAGAGGTTTTAGGTTGTATGTAGTTGTATGAAATATACTTCCCTCTTCAAAATCAAATTTAATGGATTGTTTTAGCAACGGACATGTTGAGTTTATGATAATAGAATTTGAAAAGCATGTATCATATTCGGGTACTTATTGATTAACAGGCTTTATTTTGTATTATTTTGTAATTATGTGATATTGCCAGGGCGCCCAGGACTTCTATAGGAGCCACTTAGCTTTACTTTTCCGTGCATCGACATGACGTTGAAAGTAGAAAGTAGTCTGGGAAAACTCACCACAGTCATAGTATTACAACTTTCTAGCTGTTTACACAAATCAAACGGAAAAGTTTCGTAGCTATCAATTTTAACAATTCGGCACACTCTGCATTACGATAGGTAAAACAAGTGAAGCCGCGTGTGAAGTTGTTTACTACTCTTTAGAACTGTACCGGCTATGGAGGTGGTTTACTCGATTCTGCTGGTATTTGGTGCATTTCTGGTAGGCGAAATCATTCCTCAACAGCTTCGGCGAGATAAGCGAAATCTCATCATTGGCGGCAAGAAAATTTTAATAACGCAGGCACCCTACCAGGCAGCATTATTCGTGAATGGCGGCTTCATTTGTGGCGGTTCAATTATCAGCGCAAGATGGATATTGACCGCCGGACACTGCTTGCCAGGTAAAGCGAAAGATAACCGAACGGTTCGTGTGGGTTCAAAGCTAAGGAATGCTGGCGGGGTAGAGAGAAAAGTTTTGCAGGCCATTAGACATCCAGCCTATGCTGCAAACGAAAGTGTGGTAGCATTGCACGATATTGCTTTACTTTTGCTAGGCGAACCCTTGGACTTCGATGGTAGCCATATATCGTGCGTTACGCTTCCCGAGAAGGGTGAAAAACTTGCAGTCGGTAGCGAAGGTCATGTTTCCGGCTGGGGTCGAACGGACCTCAGTGCACCAGTGACTGATACATTGCGTGCAGCTTATTCGACTATTCTACCATTTAAGCAATGTCAGGAAGCGTATACTCGTTACAGCCTGAAGGTGTATGAAGAAGAACAATACTGCATTGGAGATGTTGGGGATGATAAAGGATCGTGTCGTGGCGATTCCGGTGGGCCATTTATAGTTGATAGAACTATCTATGGTGTCGTATCTTGGGGTCAAAATTGCACCGACACCAACTTTCCAGGCGTCTACACGGACGTTAGCACCTATGTGCAATGGATTCGAGACACCGTGGCATCCAAATCATCGCCAGAGGACCTAAAGTGTAATGCATAGTTTATTTGGATAGTGTACAACATTTGCAGCAGATTTTTAAACAAAAGATAAATGAATAAAACAATTAAATTGAGACGGGCTTACATACTAGCATTTTTTAAATCATGTTCTTATCTGCCACAGCTCATTTTATTTAACCGAATCAAACGCCGTCTTAAAGTTAATAAACGGATGACTCTACAAGTTGTACTCCTAGAAGTTGTTGAGTAGTTGGCACAGGGTAAATATGTAATAACGCCCAAACCTAGTTTGGTATATATCAACGAAGAATTAACGTTCTCAGTATACAAAACAGGATACGGGAGTGCACCTTGAATGGAGAATTGATCAACGTTATGCTTCGATAGTTTTTCACTCGAGTCAATGTCCTGTTTTAAAAATAGAGCAAACGAGGTCAACCGACTACTCCTCCGGCGTTTGTTCTTCTGCCCAAATGCTGACAATAACCCGGTGGATTGCTTCGTACAGCCGGTCGCCCCCGCTTTTAAAAGTTCTGCAGGAATACCGTGTTGTTTTCCAGCTTTTTTTTAACCTCCTCCTGTGTTGGTGGCTCCATAGCTTGATTATTACTCATGATTCTTATCCTTTTTTGGCTATTCATCTTTTTTTTCAACAATATTGTAGATAATAATTAACTATACAATTACCTTATAAAACATTAACCCTCTAGTTCCCAACCCTGCCAATTGGCGGGCTTCAGGAAAATCGTTATAAATCTACTCTGCTTATTCGTTTTATGTTGGTATCCACTGATACCTTCTCATTATAGTCTAATCTAACTATTCGAGTGGTTTGTTTGTTTTATTACATTAATTTGAAACAGATATTTCGTGCGAAACTTGAAAAATGCCAGAAAACTGAGAAAAAAATTATTTTGCACTGCAGAGTGAAATTCAAATTGTTGTAAATTGCTTATTTCTTGGAATAAATAAACAAAAAAATTATTGGTGAGTAACTGATGAGTTGTACTTCATGGTAAAAAAGGAAATTTGCGATAAAAAGTTTAGGAACTGGTCGATTTTTATCAAGGAACTAACCCCGCCAATTGGCGGGGTTGGGCATTAACGCCAACTTTTTTTGGTAATTTGACAACATGTTGTTTCCGTTGTATTTATTGATTTTTTCGAGTTTAAGCTAAAAATTATTGTTATAGGCCTTGTTAGTTTCTTTTATATGCCTTGAAAAATACACAAACATGCAGTGGCATTAAAACAGAAGGGGAATTTATAGGACTTATCACCTAATTTTCAGTGCGCCTTTTTGACGAGCTGCAATATAGCGCTTTATAGCTATATCACAAAACATTTTTGCATTTTATGGTATTTGAAAACCATAACCCTATAACCAATAAACAGATTCAATGAAACCCGGCGAATTTTGCTGCTTAACGACAAAATCTTGATAAGCAAGACAATTATTCAAAATGGGATCTATCATAGACCATTTTAACCGCAAATTTTAATTTATCCCGCTTAATAAGTTTGTGTTAATGAACAAATTGAGTGAATTACCAGTCGATAAAAGATTGTAGTGAACAAATGGGTACAACAAAAATGAAAAACCCAATTTATCAAACAAATCACATAAATGAGGATTTAAGTTTCATGTTCTATCAGATTCCAATGGTTTTTCAATGGTTACAGTTCCAAAGCATATTATGGTGTAGGCAATCCTGACTTGGGAGCAGCTACTAATGTTGTTGTTCGCCTTTCTAAAATTTTACCGAATCTTTACTATTTACATAATACCTATAGATAATGGCCATATGTCTTATGGCCCCGGAGTTATTCCGGAGTTCCTTGGGGGACCGCGACATTGCTGTATTAGATAAAGTTGCCAAATATTTAAAACTAGCTGACCCGACAAACTTCGTATTGCCACAAATTAACCTGTGTTGTACATAAATCATGAATCTCGGATGATCTTTATCACT
Organism: Sabethes cyaneus; assembly: GCF_943734655.1. Taxonomy (NCBI): domain Eukaryota; kingdom Metazoa; phylum Arthropoda; class Insecta; order Diptera; family Culicidae; genus Sabethes; species Sabethes cyaneus. The sequence continues at coordinate 227,411,497 of NC_071355.1, forward strand.
TCTCGAGTTTTGCAAGTCCCCCAGTGGGCGGCGCTTCCGACGGCGGGTCACCGGCAACACTCGCGACCGGCTCGTCCTGAATGATCTAGTGTTACTATAGATAGTTTTTGTGGTCTTGTTATTGATTAATGTTTTATGGAAGAGTCTCGAATTTCTCGAGTTTGATTAGTTTTTGAGTTTCGCCAAAATTTCTGTTTTATTTGTATGAGAGTCCATATCCCCCTACCACAGGGGTGAGAGGTCTCTAACTATCATAAAATAAATTCAAGACTCAAAAATCTCCTACATGCTAAATTTGGTTCCATTTGCTTGATTAGTACTCAAATTATAAGGAAATTTGTAAATTTGGGGAGAGGAGTTATAATTCCTCTTATAAAGAGGGGAGGGGTCTCAATTCACCATAGAATAAATTCTTGTCACCAAAAAAAACACCCACATGCCAAATGTTGTTCTATTTGCTTGATTAGTTCTCGAGTTAGGAGGAAATTTGTATTTCATTTGTACAGGAGCCCCCCCCCCCTCTTAGAGTGGGGAGGGGTCCTAATTCACCGTAGAAAATTTTCTTGCCCTCGAAAACCTTCACATGCCAAAGTTGGTTCCATTTGCTTGATTAGTTCTCGAGTTATGAGGAAATTTGTATGGCAGCCCCCCCTCTTAAAGGAGAGAGGAGTTACAATTCCTCTTATAAAGAGGGAGGGGTCTCAATTTACCATAGAATAAATTCTTGTCACCGAAAACACCTACATGCCAAATTTGGTTCCATTTGCTGGATTAGCTCTCGAGTTATAAGGAAATTTGTATTTCGTTTGTATAGGAGCCCCCCCCCCTCTTAAAGTGGGGAGGGGTCCCAATTCATCATAGAAAAAAATTTTGTCTTCAAAAACACACACATGCCAAATTTGGTTCCATTTGCTTGATTAGTTTTCGAGTTATGAGGAAATTGGTATTTCATTTGTACAGGAGCCCCCCCTCTTAAAGTGAGGAGGGGTCCTAATTCAACATAGAAAATTTTCTTGCCCTCGAAAACCTTCACATGCCAAATTTGGTTCCATTTGCTTGATTAGTTCTCGAGTTATGAGGAAATTGGTATGGAAACCCCCCCTCTTAAAGGAGAGAGGAGTTATAATTCCCCTTATAAAGAGGGGAGGGGTCTCAAATTACCCTAGAATAAATTCTTGTCACCGAAAACACCCACATGCCAAATTTGGTTCTATTTGCTTAATTAGTTCTCGAATTATGCAGAAATTTGTGTTTCATTTGTATGGGAGCCCCCCCTCTTAGTGGGGGGAGGGGTCTCTAACCGTCACTAAAACCTTTCCTGGCCCTAAAAACCTCTACATGCAAATTTTCACGCCGATTGGTTCAGTAGTTTTTGATTCTATAAGGAACACAAAACAGACAGACAGACAGACAGAAATCCTTCTTTATAGGTATAGATTTGTTTAAAATCTGTTGATTTTTGAAAATATATCATCGACTGTGGACATATCAGTTACTTTGCTGCAGTTATGAGCCATGGTACGCGCCATCCGAATCCGGGGGGACACTATAAATCCGAAACCGGTTCCCATAAAGGGACATTTCACAATCAGTAAAGTATGTCGTGTCACATGTCAAAAAACATTAGCACTCGACAAAATAGCGATTGGCGATCATCTCATGTCTCTCAGAGGCCGTATGACCGGTTCCAGGCCCGGGGAGAGTTTCTTTTCTGATTCAAGCACGGAACGGATTTCGAAGGAACTTGTCCGGGGCCTAGAATCGGCCATATGGCCAAAAATTTCAGTTGAAGCTCATTATAACTAGTTCCGTAAATACTAGCACTGTTATAGATTTTCTGAAATGAATGTCCCGAATTAAATTGAAAAATTAGATTTCGCAACTTTTTTGCGCCCAGGTGCCCAACCCCGCCAATTGGCGGGTTACGAATTTTTATAAATAATCAAACCATTCCTGAACTTAGTAATTAGAGAATATTTTTTCCATTATTCTGGCCACGAAATGAGCATTTTAGAATTTTTTCAAGCAAATCAAAAATTTGGGCACTAGAGGGTTAAAGACATAGTGCCTACCGGCTCTCTCGTGGTTGAATTAGTGGCACCATGGATGTTCCATTTATTTCGCGATTCATTGATCAACCTTTCTTGCGGATTCCTCCGCCACGCCATTTGCCATCAACGGATAGGCGTTGAGACGTAGCGTCCTCCCAACAAACATTTTTGTTGAATAACAGCTTATCAAACGCTTGTTACTCGGTAATTAACTGTGCAATGGTTGGACAAGCTATTATTCAACAGAATGGTTGGTTGGGCTGTTAGTGTGAGTCTTTACCGCGTATTTTTCACATCACGTGATAGTGATTAGAGTGTTGATCCCCGGAAAAGACATGACCAATATGACAGGTAGAGTTTGCAGCCTCCGTGGCAGGCCCCGCGTGAGCGCTATCGATGATGATGCACGTTCAGTTTGTGTTTGAGGGTAGCGGAGGACGGCAGTTCGGGACCGACAGTAATGGAGGAACATAATTCTTTCCGCATAGGATCCATAACAGATCGCCACCACTAAAGCAAGTGAAACGGCTGGCATTGATGATGACGACACGTACATCGAGAGTCGTGGCGGCAATTGTGACAACTTCTGCTGACGGTTATCAGCTGAAGAGTCCCGCTGGGGTGTTTTCTTACTACCCCTTATCCTTTTATGTCACAAGCTCACAAGCTGCTTTATTGACTTGCAGGCGGTGGCTATAGGTCTTCTTGAAGGTCGGTCGGCAAGTTCATTTCCATGACTTTCAGTTTTAGTGTAGGCCGTAGACCCCAACTGTCCCTGAGAATATATCGTGGAACTTGCGCCTTTTTCCGTGCCATTTCAGTGTTTGCATCCTTCGCTGCTTAGTAGCAGGTCCAGTGTTGGTTGAAGTAGAATTGAATGAAGTTTCGGTAAGCAAATATTATGCATCACCATATTGCCAGGTCTCCATGTTGGCTCCGTGACGAGACGAGATCCTGCGGATCACAAATTCGAGCTTTTGCGCCATGCTTCTGAGTTCTGAAGGAATTGCTTTTCCCGCGCCTTATTTGACAGCACGTGGAATAGCGTGGGCAGGTAAAGTAGGTCCAGGGGCGTACGATCTGCATATGTCGTCTATATAGAAAATTAAATAAAAAAGTTTCTTAATTACCAATTTGAACAATTTGGCACACTCCGCATCACAAAAGGTACAACTCCCTATAAATACAGACGTGTGGAGCCCGATTTGTTGAGTGGAATTTGACCATTTAAGAACTCTACCGACAATGGAAGCAGTTTACTTGATTCTGCTGATATTTGCTGCACTTCTGGTAGGCGAAACTATTCCACGGCAAGTTCGGCGCGACAAACGAAATCTCATCATTGGCGGTACGCAAATTTCAATAACGGAGGCACCCTACCAGATAGCATTACTCATAAATGGAGCATTCAATTGTGGCGGTTCAATCATCGGTGCAAGGTGGATACTGACCGCAGCACACTGTATTTCAGCTAGAGTGGATGAAAAACGGTCGGTTCGCGTGGGTTCAAACCCAAAGAACGCTGGTGGAGTAGTGGTAAACGTTTTGCAGGCCATTAGACATCCTAACTATTATAAAGACAATCTAACGACGGTATACTACGATATTGCATTACTATGGTTGGAAGAACCTTTACACTTCGATGGTAGCGGTATATCATGTGTATCGCTTCCCGCACAAGGCGAAAAATTACAAGCGGGTAGTGTAGGCAAAGTTTCCGGTTGGGGTAAAACGGGTAAATTCGGCAATTCACCATTAAGTGACACGTTGCGGGCAGTTTTTACGACTGTTCTACCATTCAAACATTGTCAAGAAGCTTATACTTCCAAGTACATGCATGAAGATACACAATTTTGCATTGGAGATCTTGGAGCTGATAAAGGGTCATGTAAAGGTGATTCCGGTGGGCCATTCATAGTTGGAAAAACGGTCTATGGTGTTGTATCGTGGAGTCGACAATGTACCGAAGTCGGCTCTCCAGCTGTTTTAACGAACGTTGGGGCCTACGTACAGTGGATTCAATACACCGTGGCGTCCGCTTCAACGCTAGAAGACTTAGTTTGTTTTTGAATTATTAAACTGGATGGCACATTTGAAGTACTTTCGGAAAAATAAATGAATATTGAAAATAATTAAGTAAAGATAATCTTATGCGCTCAATCCCGCCAAATTGGGAATTTCATTCTCGTATCAAGGCATTTTAGTAGTTAGTTCTTTGATCTATTGCGAGTTTTGATCCTTGAATTGATTTTTTTTGTGTGATTTATCCTCCTATCAAAATTTGCCTTTCTGTGCTACTTTTAGTCCTTGAGCCAATATTACCGTTACCGCTCCTAATTCTGCGCATTTTTTTTTATATAAGTATTTTTTAACATTGTGCATAACTATGATCATATACCACAATAGTTCAAAATAATGGACGCAGTGGTGAGAGTACCCAACAGAAGAACTATGATCATTGCGTTATTTTTTTTATAAATGTCTGTTGAATATTACGTCATTATTCACAAACGGGCCATAATATTTGAGAGCGAAATAATTTAACGTCAAACTGATAGTATTTTATATGACAGAAAACATCGTCGTTAGCACCAACGCTAAGATTGTCCTTCTAGAAAATTAACAAATTTATGATCGAAAATCTTTGCAATCATCAAATTACCCAGCATAATTAGAAAGAATAATTAATTTTAGTCACGTTTTAGACAAAAAGAGTGCTTGCATGCATTGCTTTCCTTAGAAAAATGCGATGCAATAATGCGCAGATTTAGGCACAGATTTTTTATTCATGTTCCAAATTCTGCGCAGTAATGTATCCTACGAAGAAATCGCGAAAGAATACGCAACCTCACCCAAATGGCTGATGTATAGAGGCATGAAAATTCAAGTAGAATCTTTAACTTGCATTTATTGGAATCCTGTGCTGTGTCTCGGGGTCCGAACCTACGAGCGCCAATTTATGAAACCATGTCTTCTATTTTTTTAATGTCCAACCTCATGGGGCTGTCAGAGCGTGGGGAAGTGGTTTCTATATGAAAACACAATTTTTGGTATTAGTCTAAAGTGTAATGTTCAGTATGCAGAAAACCCAAATCAATTCGCCCTTCACGTTATCGAGAATAAAATATTTAAAATGAGGCAATCAAAATGATAACAATATCCCTTTGCCACTCGAACAGCACAAGAAGGCCGGATGATGGATCTAATTATGGTAATGGCTAATGTCGGATGTTTTGGTGTGCTTTCAGCGTATAAAGACATAAACAGCATGTCAGGAGTATTTATTTTCACTTTTTGGGTGCGCAGAATTAGGAGCAAACATGCGCAGAATTAGGAACATGGACAAGAGAGTGCGCCGAATTAGGCACCGTGGATAAGTTTACAAAACAAAAAATATACTCAATTGTTGGTCGACTTATAATTCCCATATTTTTTACCAGATATTATAGACCGTAGCACTACACGTTGCTGCTATCCACGTTGTTAATTTAAATCTAGAATACTTAGAATAGCGGAAGAATCATAAAAATGTCTTAACTGCGCAGAATATGGTGCGTTCACGGTACTTGTTACAATCTACGCCGACAACTTCTCAATTAAATTAAGGGTGTCCACGGTAAAATTGCAACACTCTAAATTAATTCGCAAAATTCGAGTTTTTATCCGATTGTCATCAAACTTTCAGGACATCAAATGAAACCATTAAACTCAGTTTTAGTGTTTTTGTTTTATTAAATTTCGCCTCCGTATCCGAATGCCGGTACTTTGGCCTTAACCCACCCGTGAGATCTTGCACAGCCTAAAAATCGACACGGGTCGCATATTTACCCATACTTTATTCATTTCTTCAACTGTTTTGACTTTGAGTTTTGGGGGGTTATGATCTTTCGGCACGAAATCGACATTATTTGCCTTATGCCACTCCAGCGCGGCTTTTGCACAATGGCATGAAGTCAAATCCTACCAGAAGATCGTAGGACAGTTGTGAGATTCCAGAAGAGTAAGAAATCGCCTTCGGAGACGCTCTTTCAAACACACCTGTCTATGTTTATGGTACCTGGGGTCACGAAAAGTATACTCCGCTTTCCACATGAACCAATTGCTTACCAAATCAAGAATTTCTTGGCAAAATTCGACTTTTTCTGTTTTCGGAGGTTCTCGCCGAGAACTTCTCGGGAACATCAAACTTATCCTTGACAGTAGGTAGAATTTGGGATTCCCAACATTTTACTGATGTTATGATGTGACAGATTCTGATTTTCGATGTACTTGTGTAAAATTTTTTCGCAATCGAGTTGTTCTTTCGACGGCATTGTTCATATCTTTGCGCATCTGATAAAAAAACTCACACAGTATAAACAATGCACTTTGAACTTTCTCCATGCAAATTTTCAGTTGATTTTACCCAACGGTTCAAAATTAGAGCAATTTGAGTGTGTTGCAATTTTACCGTGGACACCCTTTATTTGTTCTTGCAATGTCAAAAGACTTAACCGAAGTTTTTGGAGCATCGATACGCTGGAGGTGTTGATACGAAACCTAAAATTAAAAAAGAAGAAAACTTATCCAATTTAATTCTACTATGTCTATGTTAGCAAAAGCAGACACTGAGGACGCCTGCAAGTCGTTGGCGAAATACGTATCTGTCGTGAATAAAATATACATAGTAGAATTAAATTGGATAAGTTTTTTTCTTTTTAATTATAGAAAAGACTTGATTTGGATATCGTCGAATTTAGCATTAAGAGAGGATATTGGCGGGGCCTGATTATTATAAATTCATGATTAAGCTAAGTTTAAACATATCGAAAAGCTTTGTAGAATATTTAAAGGCATCAGGGATGGAAAAAAATCGCTTCTAGCGATCCAGATCACAGGAGCGATCAGATTCAGATTCATTGACATCACTACTTGTAAGCGACAACACCTTGTCGCGATCTGTACAGATTATGATTAACCTCATGTCAGACCATGTTCATTGCATGATTGCGTTGAGAAATATAAGAGATACAGACGATTGTTTGTGTGCAGTAGAGATGGTCGGGTCTCGGGTTTTCAGACCCGAAACCCGAAAAAAACCCGAACCCGTTGGGTTCGGGTCGGGTTCGGGCTTAACACTTTTACCAGGTGTCGGGTTCGGGTTTGGGCAAATATTCGGGTTCGGGTCGGGTTCGGGCTCAGCGAAAAAAATAAGTCCGGGTTTCGGGTTTGGGTAATGAGAAATCGAACCATTTCCACATTCAGTTCTTGTAAAAGTATTATTTTAACATAATAAATTAAGCAGTACTTTAATGATATTTAGTATGGCTTAGATATCAGCTACACTGGACTGGTTGCTTTTTAGACGCTTTAGTGTTTTCAGATTTAGATCGAGTTTAGACCAAAAGTTATATATTCCAGAATTCGTTAGTCGGATCATGTCATAACTGCGCCCAAATAGTGATTGGGTGGACTGACAGAAGACTAGAATTGTCTGCTATCATAAATTATTGGTTTCTATTCCGATTTCCAAAAAGTTTCGTACCTCGGAATAGTTGTAAGTTTAGCTGTCTTTAACACTAAATATACCGTGAAGCAGAGCTGCCACAAATACAGATATTTGTGCATGCATAAATTTGGGACCCATCGATTATTTCACTTGCTGTGATTTCTGGCTCTACTAATGTTCCTGAATTTTAAAGTACTTCATAAACTATTTATGTTATTAAAAAGATTAGATCGAGAAAATAAAATAATCCGGAGAAAATGGTAGGGTCCAAATTTATGCAAGCACAAATATCTGTATTTATGGCAGCTCTGCCGAGAAGGGGTCGTTTCACCCATTGCTTTTTTAGTTCATTTTCACGATATTATAACACAATTCTCCTTTTATTAGAAAATATATTTAAAACATAATACAAAGTTTGGTCCTCTACTATTTCTGTTTTTATCGAGAAAAATATTAACGCTAATCTATTGATAATCGCGGGATTTCCGGTCTTGTCGTGAAAAATATTCGTAGAGTGAAGTCGGTATGTTTAGTGTTAAAATCAATCCCTTTTGTGTTTGCTACCTTTAAACTAAGGTGCTGGTCCTTTAGACTAAGAACTAGCTTTCGGTTATTAGATACCGGTATAACACAACGAAAGCCGCCCTCCTCGGCTGAACATCAGGCAGCTAGATAACCCACAAGCTGCCGAGAACTACGCGCAAGTACTGAATGAGGCACTGCCTTCTTCCGAGGAGTTAGGTGCTTCAAACCTCGAAGACGGTTGGGGCAGAATACGCTCGGCCATCGGAGAGGCCGCTACCGCGGCACTAGGTATTGAGCCTCGGAGTACACAAAATGATTGGTTTGATGGGGAATGCCAACAAGCGGTGGAGGAGAAAAAAAATGCTTGGAAAAATTATCTAAGTATTGCCACTAGAGAGAACCTGGCCAAGTACCGACGAGCTAGGAACAAGTTGACCACGATCCTGAGGAGAAAAAAGCGCCAAAAGGAGGACAGAGATCGTGAAGAATTGGAGCAACTATTCCGAGCTAATGACACGCGCAAGTTTTATGAGAAGGTGAACCAAACTCGGAAGGGCTACACACCGAAACCTGACGTGTGTAGGGACGAGGGAGGGAATCTAATTATAAACGAGCGCGAGGTGGTCGACAGGTGGAAGCAGTTCTTCGATGAACACCTCAATGGCGAAGTCGCAGAAGGAGGCGGAACGGAAATTAACCTAGGAGCGCCCATGGAAGATAGTGATGTCCTAGCACCTGATCTCCAAGAAGTCAAACGAGAAATCAGGTTGCTGAAGACCAATAAAGCCGCTGGGAAGGACCGCTTACCGGCAGAGCTTTATAAACATGGCGGAGAAACGCTAGCAAAGGCTCTACACTGGGTTATTTCGAGGATTTGGGAGGAGGAAAAGCTACCGGAGGAATGGATGGAAGGAGTGGTTTGTCCCATCTACAAAAAGGGTGATCGGCTAGACTGCTGCAACTATCGCGGTATTACGCTGGTAAATGCCGCCTACAAGGTACTCTCCCAGATCCTGTTACGCCGGCTGTCACCGATAGCACAAGGTTTCGTAGGGAATTATCAGGCGGGTTTCATGGGGGCTCGCGCAACTACGGACCAAATTTTTACTCTCCGACAGATCTTGCAGAAATGTCGGGAGTACAACGTGCCCACGCATCACATCTTTATTGATTTCAAAGCAGCATACGATACAGTCGATCGAGACAAGCTATGGCAGATAATGCACGAATACGGTTTTCCGGACAAACTGACGCGACTGATCAGAGCTACATTGGATCGAGTGATGTGTTTCGTACGCATCTCGGGGACACTCTCGAGTCCCTTCGAGACGCGAAGGGTTGAGACAAGGTGACGGTCTATCCTGCATGCTGTTCAACATCGCTCTTGAGGGGGTGATCCGACGAGCGGGCATCGAAACGAGAGGCACGATTTTTACCAAGAGTAGCCAACTTCTAGGCTTTGCAGATGACTTCGATATCATTGCCAGGAACTTTGCGACGGCGGAGGCAATCTACGCCAGACTGAAAGCGGAGTCTAGGAGAATTGGGCTAAAATTAAATGCGTCGAAGACCAAATACATGAAAGGAAGAGGCTCAAAGGAAACAAATGTGCGCCTCCCACGGACGGTAACCGTTGACGGCGACGAACTAGAAGTGGTAGAAGAGTTCGTGTATTTGAGATCGCTGGTGACCGCGGACAACAACACTAGTAAGGAGATCCAGCGGCGCATCCAAGCGGGAAATCGGGCCTACTTTGCCCTTCGAAAAACGCTACGATCAGGAAGCATACGCCGCCGCACGAAGCTAACAATGTACAAAACCATTATTAGACCAGTAGTTCTTTATGGACTTGAAGCCGTGACGCTGCTTACGGAGGACATACGCGCCCTTGCCGTGTTTGAGCGGAAAGTGCTGCGGACGATATTTGGCGGAGTACAAACTGAAAGCGGAGAGTGGCGGAGGCGTATGAATCACGAGCTACAGGCACTGCTTGGGGAGACTCCCATCGTACATCTAGCGAAAGTTAGCAGGCTACGGTGGGCCGGACACGTCGTAAGGATGCCGGACGACTGTGCGACGAAAATAGTCCTCTTCAACAACCCCACCGGCACCAGGAACAGGGGGGCCCAACGTGCACGATGGCTCGACCAGGTCGAGAGCGATTTGCGACTTCTGAGACGACTAGGAAATTGGCGACGAGTGGCCCAAGACCGAGTTGAATGGAGACGAGTGCTTGAAACAGCACGAGCCACCCCGGCTCTATGCTGCTGAAGAAGAAGAAGAAGAATAACACAATGAAACAAGATCCAAGCATTTCAAAATAATTTCTCATCTAAATTTTTCTTTTCGCTTTTTACATGTTTCATAGAAAACTTAAGAGATATTCCCGCGAAAAGTAAAAGAAACGATTCTAGTGTATACTTTAATTTTTTTGAATTTTCAATTCAGTTCCAAAAGAAATAGAAGGGTGAAAAAAACCTAAAATTTCAAATGAATTTTAGAGCTCGAACGCTATAGAGAATACGAAAAGAAAACTGCCGAGATTTAAATCGAGGTGTGAGTTTTATGAAAATTAATATAAAATTCAAGATCAGGGCGGGATAAAATTTAACATAAAATAAAAATTCGGGTTCGGATCGGGTTTTGGTTTGGCTGAAAAAAAAATCGGGTTCGGGTCGGGTTCGGGTCGGGTTCGGGCTTAGCGAAAAAAATAAATCCGGGTTCGGGTCGGGTTCGGGTTTGGCTGAAAATAAAATTTCGGGTTCGGGTCGGGCTCGGGTTTGACAAAAAATAAAAATTCGGGTTCGGGTCGGGTCCGGGTTTGACAGCAAAAAAATTTTCGGGCCCGGGTCGGGTTCGGGCTTGGAAAATATGAAACCCGACCATCTCTAGTGTGCAGCGGGTCAATGCATACAATCTGAGTAACCTTTCTTACGGCTAGGTAAGAGAACAAAATCTTGTGATCAATGCTAAAGATTCACTGTTTGTCATGTACTGTACGGATCGTGATCTGTGCGTGTGGCGATTACTCACAGATTTGATCAAAATCCCTGGAAGGCACTGAAAAATCGTGGATCAAAGTTATTGACTCAAATTGATTTTGAGTGCTTTTTTAAAATAACATTGATTTTTCGCTAACAGTAAAAAAGTAGAAGGATCTGTGTCTCAAGACATAAACGCAAGTTTGGCATAGGACTACGAATATATACACCGATTACTACAGACCCTCCTATTGTTGTTGTTACTACGGACCTTTCTATAAATTTCGTATAAAGATTTGAGTTAAAATAGAGATTTTCTGTCAATTTTTTTTTCATTAAATGTTCGGTTTTGACTTTTAGAAATGTTACCATAATAAAATTTTCTTTAATAAAGCCTCTAACTACTGTACAAATGAAAAAATAGAATACGTATATTTCAACCCGACATTTCTCCTATGTATTACACGCCTTTTTGTACCAGTGTCTTCTATTTTCACCACTTCGAAACCATTTGTACCACTCTTTACTCTTGTGGCAAGCAACACCCGAAGCAAAAAAGAAGGTAATCGTTAGCTTTTCATTCGTTTTGCCCTTATCGCTCAGCCGCTGATACACATATGTCAAAATCTGTTGTGCAATGGTGTCAGAAAACCTGTAAATTTTGATAAACAGTGCAGCCGAAACATGCATGCATTGCATTTTTTAAAACTCAACATTCGTGATTCGTGAAAAAAATAAGAAAAGGAGGGGTATGATCTGACGGAACAAGATTCTGGTTGAAAAAGTTAACACCTAACTGAATGTTGTGATCCTCTAGCCTACGTAGAAGAAATTTGTGAGTATTTAGAACACATAAACGAACTAACTTCTTCTTCTGCCTTTCAACAAAGCTAAAAATCAACGTTTTATCGTCAGCCTTGCGGCCGAGTAAAAATATCAATCACTGGGGTATTTACAATTCTCACTAACTCGCTGTATACAGCCCAGTAGTATCGGGGAAACAGCATTCAGTTGATGTTTTTCGAATCATTGCTCAAATTGAGTCAAAATGTTCGAACCAGCCCTAATCACAACAAATCAAAGGAAAATAAATTGAAATTTTTTCAACTATAATCGTATGTGAGTATGTATAGTTACTCTATACTATGATGAGCCTGATTTGTAATGGGCGATATTGCTGTTAGTAATCAAAACGTTAAGTAAAAAGTTACAATTTTCTAGTCAATTATAAAACTTCAAAGGAAAAGTTACCTAATTACCAATTTGAACAATCTGGCACACATCGCTATGGGCAAAACTTACTATTTATACTAGTTGAAACCGCATGTTAGGCTCTTAGTTTTTTACACTTTGGAACTGCATCGACAATGGAAGCTGCTTACTCGATTCTGTTGCTATTTGCTGTTGTATTTCTTGTAGGTGAAACTATTCAACAACAGCTTCGGCGCGATAAACGAAATCTAATCATTGGCGGTAAACAAATTTCAATATCGGAAGCACCCTACCAGGCAGCGTTACTCGTAAACGGAGGATTCTTTTGTGGCGGTTCAATCATCGGTTCAAAGTGGATACTGACTGCCGGACACTGTATTTCTGATAAAGTGGATGAAACCCTATCGGTTCGCGTGGGTTCTAACCTAAGGTATGCTGGTGGGGTGGAAGTGAAAGTTTTGCAGGCCATCAGACATCCTAGCTATCGTAAAGACACATCGTCGATAGTATACTCCGACATTGGCCTACTTTTGTTGGAAGAACCTTTGCAGTTCGACGGGAGCCGTGTATCGTGTGTTTCGCTTCCCGCACAAGGCGAAAAACTACAAGCGGGTGCTACAGGCAAAGTGGCCGGTTGGGGTAAAACGCGCAAATTCCGCGATTCACCAGCGAGTCTATCGGTTGATACATTGCTAGCAGTTGATACGACTGTTCTACCATTTGAAGAATGTCAACGAGCTTATGCTGATTATTATATGCATGAAGAAACACAGTATTGCATGGGAGACCTTAAAGATGATAAAGGGGCATGTAAAGGTGATTCCGGTGGCCCATTCATAGTTGGAAAAACGGTCTATGGTGTTGTATCTTGGAGTAAACAATGTACCGAAGTCGGCTCTCCAGCCATTTTTACGAACGTTGGGGCCTACGTACAGTGGATTCAATACACCGTGGCTTCCGTTTCATCACCAGAAGACCTAGTTTGTAATTGAATTACTAAACTGGATGGTGTAGAATATTAGATGTACTTTAGACGAAAATAAACAAAAATAACTAAAAAACTAAAATAACTAAATGAAGCCAGTATATGTACTCAAAAACTCTGTCATATTAGAAATTTCATTTTCGTATGAAATCATGATCGTAGCTTTTGTTTTTTTATCTATTATGATATTTGATCTTGGCATTGGTTTTCCTACTTGTATGTATATATCCATTTAGCAAAATTTGCCTTACTATTGACTAGAGTGTTTTGTCTTGACCTTTAAAGAGACAGATAATTAGTTTTTTATAACGGTAATTTTCGCCGTAGGGGACGGTAGAAGAGAGTATTGAAACAAAGGTGATAGTGTTCAAACAGATTGAAACAAGGCCTAAAGTAGAAAGAGCGGAAAATTAGATATGAGAGTTGCAAGTTTAAAATCGGGCTATCTGAAGCTTCGCGATCCTCTTGATTAACACTTGATGTGGTATGGAAAACCTTGGTCGTGTTTTTCGCCGTTTTTGTGAGGCTTCCCCGTCTGAGTGACTTTGCCACGGCACCCGGAGCTGGTTGCAATGCTCGATATCCACCTCAGAGAAAGCTTTCCCCTATGAGTGATCCCTTCGTCCGTTGGCTTGGAGGGCTACCATTCGACAGACACAGCCGACAGCTTGCTCAGAGGTGGACTCAGGGATTTTTTTTTGATTACGGAAATTTTTGCAGATTGAGATAGCCATACTAAATTGGTCAAGCTAATTTTATATGAGATTTGCAACCAAAGGTTACATAAACAGGAGTGAAATATAATTCATACTAATGGCGACGAATTAAGCTATTACAAATTATTTTTAAAGTTGTCAACCTCCTCCCTCCCCTTTAAAATTCGCTTTCAAAATCGGGAGGCAAAAAAAATCTTTGGGCATGAGTCAAAATTTGAACACTTCAAAACTTATCAAATTTTCAATTTTTGGAGCAAAACAAAAAAAACTGGCTCGAAAAAGTTTCCAATAAATTTTTTGATCATTTTTTATGACCTACTCGGCTCACAAAGAAAATATGCATCTAGTTTCTTTTAAACCAACTTAAATATAAGCGAAGGTGTACGTTTGATGTTTAGAGTAAGATTTGAGACGCTATTTACATTGGTTTAAAAACAGTCGACTTTTCTACCCCTGCAGCTAATCTCAACCTGCAGCAGTCTACGCTAGACATGTGAAACCGCAGGTGAAGCTTGATTTGTTCAGTAGAAAGTTTACGACACATAAAAACTATACCGACAATGGAAGTAGTTTACGCGATTCTACTGATATTTTCTGCATTTAGGGTCGACAAAACTAGCTCTGAGCAGCCTCAACGTGATAAACGAAATCTCATCATTGGCGGCAACGAAATTTCAATAACGGAAGCACCCTATCAAGTGGCATTGTTCATAAATGGAGAATTTCTGTGCGGTGGTTCAATCATCGGCGCAAGGTGGATACTGACTGCCGGACATTGCGTGCCTGGTAAAGTGGGCGAAACCCGAGCAGTTCGCGCAGGTTCCAGGGTTAGTACTTCCGGTGGCGTGCTAATAAAAATTTTGCAAGCCTTTAGACATCCTGACTTTAATGAAACAAAAACAGCGGTAGTATACAACGATGTTGCATTACTATGGCTGCAAGAGCCCCTGCACTTCGATGGTAACCGTCTATCGTGTATTTCGCTTCCCGCGCAAGGCGAAAGACTACCAACCGGTAGCGTGGGCAAAGTTTCCGGTTGGGGTCGAACGGACGCATTACTCGGTGGGCCAACGACTGACGTGTTACGAGCAGTTAATACGACTGTCCTACCATTTGCACAGTGTCAAGCAGCGTATGCCACCTTATATACGAATGAAGAAATACAATATTGCATTGGAGATGCTGGAATTGATAAAGGGTCGTGTTCAGGTGATTCCGGTGGGCCATTTGCAGTTGGAAATAAGATCTATGGTGTCGCATCATGGGGCACTGCATGTACTGGCACAAAATCTCCGGCTGTCTATACGGATGTTAGTGCTTTCATACAGTGGATCCAACAGACCGTAGTATCTGTTTCATCGTTAGATGAGCTTAATTGCACTTGAATTGTTTAAATAGTTAATACAATATTTGAAGTGATTTCAAACCAAACAATTAAATAAATACAATACAATAAATAATATTCAAAAATTTCTCCAAATGGATCATTTTATTCTTGTGTGGAAAAACCCATCCAGTTCTCTTTAACTCGCTAGCGCAGAGAACATCTTCAGAAATGACGTATGTTTATCTAAAGTGACTATTAACCTGCCAACAGTCTCGAATTTCCTTATGTTAGTGATGGTGACAGTGAGTTGTCCATTCCTTTGAGTTGTTTGCAATAATAACTTTGAACATTCTTATAATATTTTTCCGTAATTTGTTTTGCTCGTTTCAATATCTAATCTTCTAGGACAGTTATTGATTCTTTCACAGAAAGACAATATGTATAGCTGTTACTGACGATTTTCCTGTTTGTTTAGGGTCTGTCGATAAATATGGTGATTTTAAATGTTCATCAACTATTTTTTGCATTGTTTTTAACAAAACACACAATGAGCTTATTGGCATACAAGATTTGGACAAAATGTTGTCTTTTTTAACAGTCGCCGTACTGCTGGAATATGGCCTATTATAAGACTTACTTGAGCAAGATTTGTTACTTGACTCTTTACTCCTTTGTAGTAGTACTGCGAATATCCCATTCCTACCCCATGATTTGAAAGGATCAAAGGTGTCTATCACTCATATAACTTGACTTCTCGTTAAATTTTTTCTCAATTATAATTACGATGCGATGCGATGCTATAATAGCCTCGACGTAAAACAAAACAATTTTCTAGCTATTTACAAAATTTAGATGGAAAAGTTCATAATTAACTATTTGAACAATTCGACACACTCTGCAACACGATGGGTAAAACTTACTATATAAACACGGGAGACCACAAATGAAGCTCAATTTGTTCAGTGCAAAGTTTACTACACTTAGGAACTGTACCGACAATGGAAGCAGCTTACTCGATTCTGCTAATATTCGCTGCATTTCTGGCAGGGGAAACTTTTCCGCAGCGACTTCGGCGCGATAAACGAAATCTCATCATTGGCGGCAGGCAAATTGCCATATCGGAGGCTCCTTACCAGGCTGCACTGTACGTAAATGGAGAATTCTGGTGCGGCGGTTCGATTATCAGTGCAAGGTGGATACTGACCGCCGGACACTGCCTGCCACGAGGGGGTGAAATCGTAACAATTCGGGTGGGTTCCACACTTATGTATTCCGGTGGAACGGTGATAAAAGCTTTGCGCTCCATTAGACATCCTAATTATGTCGAAGACAATTCAAAGGTGGAATTCAATGATTTAGCATTAGTTTTTCTGGAAGAATCCGTGCATTTCGATGGAAGCCATGTCTCGTGCGTTTCGCTTCCCCAAAAAGGGGAAAGATTACAAGCAGGTACCGTAGGGAAAGTTTCCGGTTGGGGTCAAACGAGTCATAACCTCGGTTATAGTGATTCGTTGCTGGCAGCTTATTCGACTGTTCTACCATTTGAGCAATGTCGAGAAGCTTATTTTGATCTTTACACGGATGAAGAAAAACAATATTGTATTGGAGATCGTGGGGTTAACAAAGGGTCGTGTAAGGGTGATTCCGGTGGGCCATTTGCAGTTGGAAAAACGCTCTATGGTGTTGTATCTTGGGGTATAAACTGTACCGACACGCATTTCCAAGGCATGTACACGGACGTTGCCGCTTTCTTACAGTGGATTCAGGATACCGTGGCATCTGTTTCGTCGTTAGAGGAATTGAATTGCCAATGAATTGTTGAAAAGGTTTGTGATACAATTTTTGAAGTACTTTGTGAAAATAAATAAATGAAAAATAAAAAATTAAATCAAGGCATGGGCATGCACTCAAAAATCCTGCAAATTTTCTGTGAAGTTATGATATGACAGCCGTCAGTTCTTTCATGTATTGTAATAATTAAGATTTCATTTTGGTGTTAAGTTTTTCGCGCTTATTCGTAATTTATATATACACACAAACAAGCTGATAAACGGCTGAGTAATTCGTACCATCAGTGCCTTGCGCACTAGGCATAAAACAGACTCTACGGTGGTCCATAGTCTATTACCTAGCAACTCCTATCCCTACCTCCTCGTGGTACCAGTCGGAATACGAGCAACCTTAGTGAAGATCGGGTAACCAACTCCAATGAAACCAAGGTCACTGACAGAAAAGTAGGACTCCTTCGAACTACGTTGGCCGTCTGGTGATACTGTGGGGTTGGTTGCGGGCTTTGCGAACCTTAACCACTAAAAAACTCAAAGCAATGAACGATCTAAGTAATAATAACTCTAATCGGAATAATCGGCAAAGACCCAGACGACGAAAACGGACTAACGATTGGAAATTAGGAACATGGAACTGTCGGTCTCTAAATTGAAGAGACGCAAGTTCGACATCGTAGCGCTGTAGGAGGTATGCTGGAAAGGAACGATGGTACGTACGCATAGAGATGGTCACATCATCTACCAGAGCTGCGGCATAATACACGAGCTGGGCACAGCTTTTATAGCGATGGGCGAGATGCAGAAGCGGGTAATCGGGTGATGGTCGATTAACCCTCGAATGTGCAAATTAAGAATCAAGGACCGATTTTTCAATATTAGCATAATTATCGTGCACAGCCATCACCCCGTAAGTACCGATGATGACAAAGACGAATTTAAGTCGGTGATTGGACGGTTCAGTGCACACCCGCAAACAAACGAAAACGGCCTATGACTTGTCGACTTCGCCGCCTCCAAGAACATGACCATACGTAGCACCATTATACCACCAGTACCTCTAGCTTCGGTACACCTGGAGATCACCCAACCAGACGGAATCACAAATCGACCACGTTCTGATAGATGGTCGGCACTTTTCAGATATTACGACGTCAGAACCCATCCGCGTGCTAACGTTGATCCGGATCACTACCTAGAGATGGTAAGGATACGTCAAAAACTATCTGTTGTGAACCCGTACCCGCCGCCGTATTATCTAACGCGACTGAAGTAACCGGATGTAAACAGCCATTAACAGCGGAACCGAGAACATCCTAGCTCGTGTAGCACCGAATCAACGTAACGAATGGTTTAACAAGGAGTGCCAGCAAATATTCGTTAAGAAGAACGCAGCGCGGATACAAATACCACCCGTCAGAATGTAGAGCGATACAAACAGAAGCAAAGACAGTAAACCCGACACTTCCAGGAGAAGACGCGCCACCAGGAGAAGACCGGTGCGTTCCCAATCGATAAAGGAAGTCATCTAGCGACTGAAGAACAACAAAGCAGCGGGAAAGAATGGTATTGGAGCGGAACTTATTAAAATGAACCCGGACAAGTTGGCCGGCTGTTTGCATCCACTGATTGCCAATATTTAGAAAACGGAAGGACTACCGGCGGAGTGGAAAGACGGGGTAATTTGTCCTATCTACAAGAAATGTGATAAGCTGGATTGAGAACTGCCAAGCGACCACTATCCTGAATCCTGCCTACAAGGTGCTGTCCCAAGTCATCTTCCATCGACTATCGCCAATAGCTAATAGATGTGTGGAAAGTTATCAGGCCCAGTTCATGGAGCGTCGGTCTACAATGGAGCTAACCGCCAGAAGTGCCGAAAATTCCGTATCCTCACGCATCACCTGTTCATCGATTTCAAAGCCGCATGTGATAGTGTAAACCGACAAGAGTTATAGGAAATTTTGGACGAAAACGGCTTATCGGGTCAACTTACTAGACTTATCATGGCTGAGATGGATAGGATTCAGTGCTGTGTGAGAATCTCGTGTAGATTGTTGGACCCTTTCGAATCTCACAGGGGATTTCGACAATAAGGCTGCCTGCTATTCGACATTGCGCTTAAAGGTGCTTATAGCACGAGCGGCGATCGAAATGTGGGGCACGAATTTCTATAAATCCAGTCAATTTATCTGCTTTACTGACGACGTGGATGCTGTCGGCAGAACATTTAAGGCCGTGGAAGATCAGTACACCAGACTGAAACGCGAAGCAGAGAAGATTGGGTTGACGATAAATACGAAGTATTGCGGGCGGGACCGAGCGCGATAGGGCTCGCTTGGGCAGTTCCGTGGTAATCGACGCGGATGAGTTCGAGGTAGTCGACGAGTTCGTATACCTTGGCTCACTGGCAACAGGAAACAACAATTCCAGCCGTGAGATAAAAAGCCGTATTATAAGCGGAAGACGGGTCTACTACGGACTCCATAAACACTTGCGGTCGAACAAACTGAGCCCCCGTATAAAGTGCACTCGCTAATTAGACCGGTTATCCTCTGCGGGCACGACGCGGAACTACCAAAATAGGACCTACGAGTATTAGAAGTTTTCTAATGGCGGGTGCTTAGAACCATCTATGGAGGCCAAGAATTAACCTTGAACTCGCGCGTCACTACTGCGAACTCAGTATTCAGAAAGCAGTTAAAGCTGGTTAATGTTGGGCAGAACATGTTGCTAGAATGCCGGACAACTATCCTGCAAAAATGGTTTTCGTATCGAATCCGGTATAAACAAGCGAGCGAGGTGGCAAGATGAGGTGGAGTAAGATCTGGCGAGCACTGGGTGCCCGCGGAACTGGAGACCAGCTGCCA
Organism: Sabethes cyaneus; assembly: GCF_943734655.1. Taxonomy (NCBI): domain Eukaryota; kingdom Metazoa; phylum Arthropoda; class Insecta; order Diptera; family Culicidae; genus Sabethes; species Sabethes cyaneus. Next base: position 227,431,436 of record NC_071355.1, read on the forward strand.
TAAACTGAAAAAAGATGGAGGAATTATGCTACGTAGGCCTTGTCATAAGCCGTAAGGTCAACTTACAATAAGAAGACATACATTCTACTAAAACTTACCATCTTGTATAAACTGTAAACTCATTAAAGGTAATAAGGGATGTATTCATTTTTTTCTTTGCATGTAATCCCCTGACCCGTAACGACTTTTTTGCCTTCTTCTTCTGCTGTATCGAGAACCCTTTAACATATAGCAATAACACAGAAAGAGCTCAGAATGATAGTAAAGATATTGTCGATTATAATAAATTCCATGCATTTCTGAACACACCCTACTTACAACAAAAGAAACTAGACCGGACTTGATTGCAGGAGCATAACCGGGGAATAGCAAGACCATGACACGTGCCATGAGTGCCACTCCAAAGGTGCAACTTCAAAACTGACTTCAAACTGACTGAAACGTTCTGATATAGTTAAATTTACTTTTTTACGGTTCTCAAGTTCCGTCAATTGTATATTGTAATTACGTCTTACGCCAACAAAAGAACGCAATGCTCTCTCTCTCTCTTTCTCTGAGACAACGGAGACCGTTCTATATTAGGTATTTTAATGGTTGCTCGATCAATGGACCTCTGACCTATTGATATTGAACAAATTTATTACAAGGAACTAAGAATCATAGATTGCAATAAAAATAGGTTCTTATTATCGCACGTAACTTATCGTGATCGTGATTAACCAAACCCAACTTACTAATTAATTTGTTTATAGTTTATAGCAATTACTCTTGGTGAGTTTATCGGCAAAATCGTTTTCGTTCAGGTACGTAATAAAAATCAGTAAATTCCATAAAATTTTATTAAGTAAAGGTTTGGTCAATGATAGTTTTGAGACTTACATGTCGCAAAGAAAAAAAAACTAAAACCGACCATTGCAGTCAAAATTGACTTGAGACTTGAGTTTGACCTGCATACATTTTTCAAGTCACAACATATGGTCCAGAGCAAGAGATTAGAGTAACAGAGATATAAAATCTTCTTTCAATTCGTATGACTGATTTGTTGACGCTAACATACGAAATGATTTGAAACGTTTTCAATTCAAATCTTTGTATAACAATTTTATGAAAAATCACTTTTGATTCATGTCTGTTTTCTGTATGTCTCAACTCCAAACACGCAGTAGGTTCAACGAGGCGTAATTAGGCGTCGCACAATTTCATTACTGTTTACTTATCACTTAACAGTGGTACTTCCAGAAAATTGTCGCACGTGCCACAAGTGACAGTTCGCTATTGTGGATTAACGAGAAGTGCCCCAGACATTGTGCCCACTCCAGTGAATTTTCAAGTGTTACAATTCAGTAAGTAATGACAACGATGCAACAGGAAGCTGGTATTACCTTCTTCTCCAAAGAGAAGTTTTTCAAATTCACCATAAAAAAACAAACACAAGCGCTCCGTAACTTTAACAAGTAATGATGTTAGACAAAGCTGCTGTTGATTAATGCTAATTGGCTTTATATAATTTGGTTCCATGTGAAGCTATCCAATAGACTGTTTTAACGCGCTCTTAAATGTTATTAAGTGCTATGCAGGTTACTTACTGGGACACACATAAAGGGTTTACATTCTCCACAAGGTGGATTGAATTCGATTTTTTTTCTTACGTTTAACTACAACTACGGCTTGGTAGCTAGGTACTTAACGATGTGACGATTGTGCATATTGTGCGATGTGCCATTTTTATGGCTCGATAAAGTTTTAAGATTACTGAAAAGACAATAGTAGCATTTTGTTATCACTAACTAGTCTAAGGTATAAAAGCAGTTAAACTCATCATAACCAATTATTGTTAGCGTTCCAGTGCCCAGTTTAAAAATGATTCAATTCCTCGTTCTAGTGTGTGCAGCGTTTGCTACCGTCCTAGGAAATGGTGAGATTTACTTTCCATAGAGCGAAACAAAGATCAATACTGACTTTACATTTATTTGCCAGATGATAGCATAGTACCTTCGGGAGTGTTCCCCCGACCCCATTATGGAACGGTTCAAAGCTCCGAAAAAGAAGACAGTAACCATCGAATTGTGGGTGGCTTTGAGATTGACATAGCCGATGCTCCCCATCAGATATCGTTACAATCTCGGGGCAGCCATATTTGCGGTGGTTCCATCATCTCTAGCAAATGGGTCCTTACTGCAGCGCATTGCACCGACGGAGCTTCGGCGTCCAATTTGCGCGTACGAGTGGGGTCGACGAAACACGCTTCTGGTGGAACAGTGATAGCTATCAGCCGAATAGTTCAGCACGCGAATTACACCTCCAGGACAATCGATTACGATTTCAGTCTGCTCCAGCTGAAGAAGGCAATTAAATTGGGTAACGCTTCGCGAGTGATTAAGCTGCCTGAACAAAACGAATCCGTTGCGGATGGCACTTTATGCGAAGTTACCGGATGGGGAAACACTCAGGTGCATAATTTCTTTCGTATAATACGGTGCAGATAATTAACAATAATTCTAATCTGCAGAGTATAAACGAATCACGGCACAGTCTTCGAGCAGCCTATGTACCATCGTTTAACCAGCAGGACTGTAATAGGGCTTACGGCTTATATGGTGGCGTGACGGATCGTATGCTGTGCGCTGGCTTCCGCGAGGGTGGTAAGGATGCTTGCCAAGGAGACTCCGGTGGTCCGCTCGTCGCGAATGGAAAGCTCGTGGGAGTTGTTTCGTGGGGACTTGGTTGTGCTCAGCCCAATTACCCCGGGGTATACTCCCGAGTGGCCGCTGCACGTGAGTGGATACGCAGCAACAGTGGAGTTTGAGAACCAATTTAATTATATGCTAGAGAACTAAACGTGCGGTCACAAATTGTAGCTTAACTGTTCTCTGATCTAATAAAGTCAACTCGTAAATCCACGGTTAATTGAACGTTTTCAATTGATCCGTACGGGCAGAAAATAGATTCTTTGGTTAAGTGATTTATCACGTGACAAGCGAGCCAAGACCTTTCAAAATATACTGCTGATGATGAACAGCGGTAATTATCGATTCTGCCGATTCAATTTCGCTGCAGGATCTCGTGAGGAAGACCATTAAAGCTGAATCTAGTACAAGATAGGCCCGTTTAGGCACCGAGCGTGCTGTTGAGCTATGCAAGGTCTGATTTATAGCCGAAACCCCGTGCAACAGGTAGCCAGTTTACAAGTTTGCACCCAACGCTGACTGTCTGAGGAGGTTCTGCTCCGGACCGTCCGGTCCGCTGGGAAGGTGAAAGGGTAGTTATTTATTATGTGTTTTTGTTGCGTAGTGGGTAATTTGAAAAGCGTTAAAATGGAATAAATAAATCAGTGTACTCGATGGAACTTTGCTTTGCGAGATTTATGCGCTTCTTGCTTTGCGCGTATTGAAAAACGGCAAATGACAACGTTCATCTTGGTGACAAGATGGAACTATTAATCTTCGTCTTGTTTTAGTGATTTATTGTGATCTAGGCCTTTTTGGTCGATTGTATCGTTCGCTTTTGCGGGTATGCTTTTACGGTAATGAAAAGATATAATCTGGTGGGGAGAAAGTTGACAGAATGAAAGGCTGACTACGAAATATTACGGACAAACTACTACCGATTCGGGAAAAAACTACAAAAACTGCTGGATTATCTTAAAAGTACCGAAGCGCGAATGATTAAAAAGTACAAGGAAAGTGCAAACCAAGCTTCGGTGTGGAAACCTTAATTGTCAACTGCGGTTGACCCCATTTCCGTCCAATAGAGAGGCTTTTGACGATAATGAAGCGGCAACCGAAGTTGGAGCAGTCAACAGCGATATTGGTTAGATGAAGAATTCATGGAACTGGATAGCCCAGAACCGTGTCTGAAGAAGGTGCGCGCCGACTGAGGAACGGTATCAACAGTAAAGTGAGAGAATTTCTTCGAAATTTGGCTGTCACATTCTAGGCAAGTCTGTAGCACGTCATCAGTTAATATTTTTTTATACTTCTATTTTTCTCTACTTGTAATGATGATAATATACAGTGATATATTAAAAACATTTATCGCGATTTCAAAAGTTCGACCAAAAAACCGCAATTTTGCATTACTTTTTCTTTTCTTCTTCATCTTCGCCTTCGCCCTCTACTCATGTGCGGGAGGGCGAGCCGCCGCGAGTAATCGGCATCAGCCAGCTCGGGCTACAATGACTAACGAGAGCGACGACTGTAGCTGTTAGTTAAACACACAGTCGCAAAAACTCGTTGCAGTGCATGAAGAAATAAGAGCGAGAGTCCGAAAGGGATGCTTATGTCGGCGTGTTCGTTAGAATGAGTACGCGTGTGTGAGAAAATTAGACCACACAAGTGTGGGCTTCGCAATACTGGTTTACACGATTAAAACTCACAATATTGCGAAAAGTTTTACAATTCTTGTAAACAGTGTTGCAATTTTTCGACTGAAAATTCAAACGCCGAAAACTTTTTTACCTCAGTGTAAAGGATCACGATTGACAGAATTTGTTCTCACTTATGTTTGTTTTCTCTCGACAGCTTGCATCTGTTTCACTTACACACAAAGCCGTATGAGCATAGCTGTCATTCTTATATGTTGAACAGTGATTAACACACGATATCAATATCATTAAGATGGTGTTGATATTGAAATATCAATATCATTGAGATGTTAATCATGAATGTCTAATAGAGTAGGGCGGGGCATAAGTGCGATGTTTGAAGTTGTCTTAAATTTTCGTGAAATATACATACAACATAATATATTTTAAAGTGATGCAGTAACTCAATGTCTTCACATTCAACTATAAATCATCTGCGGTAATAGTGTTAGGCAAAATAAATTCTTCTTTCTTTTGATCAAGTACAGATTCACACTTTTACCCCACTAGCGGGGTAAAAGTGCGAATACCGCGGGGCAAAAGTTCGAAGCTAGAATCCATGAAATTACCCCAGCAGTAGCTAACAAAATCATATTATCTTCAATCTGCGTTATGTTGCGGTAAGGAATATTCCCAATTTGCACCTTTTCTATTTTGCTCTGGTGTATTGCAGCCTCCGTTAGATCGAAAATTTTCCAAACGTTTGTTTTTTGTTTCAACAGCGGAAACACATCGTTTTTCTTCGGCCAACATCTGTAGAGCACACAGTTTTCTACAGATCTTTCATTTCTAGTATCTGTAATATAGTGCCTAAGGCTGTGTAATAATTAGCTATACATTTTTGCTTCGTCCCTGAATCGCATGTAGGGTAGCCCGCGCTACCCCACGGATTTCTTCAATGATAAAAAGAAAAAGACCCTTGGGTTAAACTTAAGCTAGTCGACCAGACGGGTCGACCGGCAACTTACGACTCATTTATTAAACCATTTTCCCCTATCGTGCAGCCCTAACTTCTACTTAACATACAGGAAATGTACGTGCAGTGGTCCGCTATTGACAAACAAAAACACTTGCGCTGCCTATATTGCGAAAAGAATAATAATAGACGCGACCGTGGGCGCTTTTGGTAACTTTAAGCAAAACTGACAAACTAGGTCAATGTTATAAGTGAACGACTACCGCGGTTAATATCTTCCGGGACTTAAGTCCGGGCAGGGGTGTTACACGCACTTTTGCCCCGTCCGTGAATCGAACCTTTACCCCGCTAGGCGCTTGACGGGGTTAGACTAAATTACGGAAAAGCGAAATATATTTTGTAAATTATTTTCGCCGTATTTTCAAAACAGATATGTGAGTGATGTGAAACGCTGCTACAAATTTTCAACAAGTAATATCCTCCTGTTGATATCGTATTTGCCGTATAACATAAAATTACATCAAAACCGCCCTAAAATAACATTTGCACATAACTCAGCAACTATGCTTCGTAAGCAACCAAAGTTTACGTCAGCTTCAAGCTGTCAAAATAGTCACTCATCCATGCCAATGTAGAAAATTTACTCGGAATCTGCACCGATAAATCATTGAATCGCACTTTTACCCCTCCTTACTCTATTAAATGCTGAAAAATTATTGTATAATTCAATAATTGAATTAGATAATATCAATGAAAATGATAATATTTCACTTTTTAATTTCAGGCATTCAATATCATCAGCGTCTTAGTGATATTGATATTGAAAGCACCATTCAATACGTGATAGAACCTAGTGAATGAACTTGTCACTACCAAAATAATTTTGACGGATTGAACTGAAATAAATCTTCACTCGGATACAGTGCGTTGTTTTCTTTTTCGATTGATATGCTACGATGCCGATTTTAACTAATAGTTGCTTTCTTTTTCATCGGAATTTTAATATTGAAATTGAAAGTTCGCAGCCCTGCTTGTAAATAGACAGCACGAGTTACTGCAACTGTTAACAGTGGCCCGTCGCATACGACTTTACCCTATTATTTCGCAAGAAAGTATAACCAAAGAATTTTTGATGCCAACAGCAGAATTGAAAAGGAGCATAAGTATTACAAGTTTTTTAGACGATTATATGTAATAATGCACTATATCCGATAGTGCACTTGCTTATTTTCTAAAACTGTTAATTCATCAAAACTCATCGCGATGAATTAAAATGAAAGCTATTTGTGTTAGATTGCATCACTTGTGATCGATTCATACATGAAAAAGCGTGAGTCTTAATTTGCTGTTCTCTCACTGTTATAAAATAATTCTCAGTTAGAAAAGAATTGTCAACGAATTTGACGTTTTGGAATCACCTTTGGGAGTGCTTCGAACCGAATCAGTACTTTTATCAATAAATAGCAACACTGGTAAATAGTAAGTAGTAGGTAGCGGGTAGTGAATAATGAGTGTGTAGTGAGTACTAAGTAGTCAGTAGTAAGTAGTGTGGTTAGTGAGTAGCAGTGAGTAGTGAGTAGTGTTTAGTAAGGCTGTGTGAGATTTCGCGAAATTTCTTTTTAACCGAAATTGTACGAAATTTACGTTACATTTTATGGTAGATTACCATTAAACTACTGTCGAATCTAGCGTAAATTTCGTTTAATTTCAGTAAAGACTAAATTTCGCGATATCCCGCAGAGCCTTAGTGGTTAGTAAACAGTGAGTAGTGAGTAGTAAGTAGTAAGTAGTGAGTAGTAAGCAGTGAGTAGTGAATAATGAGTAGTAAGTAGGGAGTAATAAGTAGGGAATAGTGAGTAGTAAGTAGTGAGTAGTAATAAGTGACTAGTAAGCAGTGAGTAGTGATTGGTAATCTCAAGTCTTATCGGCCTTCGTGTTCATTTGTTGACCTCGCGCCCATTATTTCTTTTAGCAGTAAGCCTTTCATCACAGAACAGAAGTGGAAGTTAAAATCCAAACACGTACATGCTACCCTCTACATATACTACCGAGCCTTTGTGGGGGAGAGAGGCTTTTCCCACGAAAATTTATGAACGTATTCAAAAACATGTAGGGCGTTGGACGGTATTTTCGGCATGCTTCTAATTATTGGGCCTACTCTATTTGCGTGTTACCTGCACCTGAAGAACCAGTTTCTCACCACGAAATGAATATGTACCAGTTTCTCACCACGAAACGAACAGTAGTAATGTATATTGGTAAGAATTAGTGATGATTCTAACCTTAGGATGCGGAGAACAGATGGTAGGCCCAAAATAGAAACAGGCCGAAAAACTGGTGCCGAAACCCTATTCGTAAATGATAGTGGGCTTCTGTTTAAAACTCCACGGATTGCAAATTTCTTGAAATAGTAAAGGAACATGTGAGCTCTCACTATTGCAAATAATCCTATTATTTCATCAACTCGCTTATATCGTAAGCGCACCTAATTCTGCACATGATTTCTAATTCTGCGCACCGCATATTTCAATTTAAAACTGAAACAATCTCAAATAATAAGTACATGTACACTTATTTTGCTAGATGCGTTAATTAGGATTAAAAATTGCAGGAAATTATAAGTATTGACTAAAATATGTGCTGCGCCGAATTAGGAACTCTTGCGCAGAATTGGGCGCACTTAGGGTAAACTACTTACAAATATGTTAGGTAAAGTACATTTATCAAGGAAAGTTTCAAATTACATTTGAATGGGAACTACCCCTAACCCCATATGGCATAAAGTTATTTGTCATAACACTTTTTGGCTAAACACCATTTGGCATAACGACCTTTTAGCATAATGGTCATTTGACATAAGGGTTATTTGGCATAACAACTTTTTGGCATAATTGATAATTTTGCCAGCTTTTGTTGTTTAGAGCTTGCTAACAATGAGGCAGTAACAGATAATCCGGCATGGGTGGAATGTTGTAATAGTGATACTAAAATGTCCAGAAATCTGTTTTAACCCTTTATAAGGCCGTGGTAATTATATTGCCACTAACGAAAAATATTTGTTTTGCTTCTATAATGACATCAATATAATTATAGAAGCAAAATAAAAAATGTTTGTTGGTGGCAATATAGTTGCCACTGCCTTATAAAGGGTTAAACACATTATTCATATTGTCCAATCAAAGCAAACTTCGCATGTAACTCTGGGTCTCTAAAGGCGAAGGCCGTCAACAGACATCATAGTGTATAAAATACAATGTTTTTTCAGTTTATCACTACAATTTTTTCCAGTAATTTGATGACTGCAAGGGAATTTACTATAGTAATTTAAGAGCTTTGGTCGTGTAGTAAAAGATGTAATTGGTACTTGTATCGTTTCTAAAAAGTGTAACAAAATCGGAACAATCATCATTATCAAAAGAGCGTGAAATTAATGAGTACCTAGTGAGTAAAATGACTGGCAATAAAACCAATGAACAACTGAATGGCGTCGATAGTAAATGAATAAAAATAAATCATGATATAATGAATGTAATTTTCGTCGGGTATGCTTTTAGATATCACAGTTGAAAGATAGAAAGCTAGACATTTTTTTCGTCTGATAATAAACGTAAAAATATAATATTTTTGAACTCTCTATATGTAGTTTCACTTCCTGCTATTCCAAATATGTTAATTAAAATAAACTTTTTGTTTCTGTTATGAAAACGAATATTAAAAAAAATTTTTTTTAAGGGTTTATGATCGCAAAAAACCTTGTACACAAATTTTCATTACAGTTGAATATGTTTTAGTGAACATTTTGCCATTATGAATTTGCTAACTTTTAGAAGAATATTTGTTTGGTATTCTATTTTTCTGTGTCCATATAGAGCTTAAAGTGTTTACACCTGCTTTTTTTATTTTTCATCCCTTACCTTATTTCTGACATTCATTTTTCTTTTTAGATTTTTTGAGACTGTAAGTAAGCTGTAACTGATGAACTAGATTTTCATTGTATTTAATATAAACGGGTTAATGTTCGTATTCAACGCAGTTCCAAACACGTTTTCCAAAAATATAAACAGTTTTATTTGCTAAATAATTATGCTAATACTGCAAATATATACACAAAAAAGCGTAAGATTTCATCGTTGAAATTAGTGGAGCCACAATGTGTGTTGCCGAGGTCTTCTCTAAAAACAGGATAAATACCTCACAATACCGGTCGCTGCCAACAATACGCAATTTCCACAAACTTTATCTAGGAACAATCTCCACATCCAACGGGTGCCTTCGCTGCATTCGCGTTAGTCGTTAGTCGTGATTATGGCCAAAGTGAAGCGGTCCCGGTCGAAGCTTTCGGCTCCGGCGGGCTACGATTTCGGACAGCGAATTGCGATGCTGCTGATGGCTGATGTACCCAAGGGAACCGGAACCGAACACGACACCGTTGGGACCGTGAATGTATCCCAGCGAGCCGGATCCTAGCGCAACGGGGCCGTGGTTTTTCGTCAGCAACGGCGATTGGTTGAGCGGCAGACCCAGTCGTGGATTGAACCCGATGGCGGAAGAGATCGGTAGATCGAACAGTGGTGGTAGATTGTGCTGGAAATAGGATGGGGTCGGTTGCAATAGACGATGGCGTTCGACATCCTCAGGGTGATGCTCTAGAACCGAGTATTGTTTCAAAATGCGGCCATCGGCGATGTAGGTTTCTTCATCGCTAAATCCCAGCTGGTTGCTACCGACGAAGTGAAACGGAGCACCGTAGTTGGAATAGTCGAAGTAGTTGCTCTTGTAGAGGTTCAGCAGCGATGGCTTCGGATGGAAGGGTGGAACAGCCGATGGGATTGGTTTGATTACTTGATTGAGGATTGGAGCGTCCGATGAATAAACGGGGGCTGGCGGGTGGAACGTTGTAGGGTGGTAGAATGGTGCGGGCTCCGTTACCGACACAAAAGGATCGGCAAGGTCGTACAGCAAACGTTTTTGCTTTATACCTTTGGATGAGGTTTGCCCGTAAATGGTGCAAAACAATAAAAGCGTCGAAAGCAGTGGATTCTGAAAGAAAGAAAGAGAGAGAAAAAAATCAATGCATCTGATCAACGGATTTGAAGGACGCCCTGAGCAACAGTCTGTTTTCATGAATAGGAAATTTGCACCTGATTAAAAGAGACAATTTATCGTTAATGTTTCCCGGGCTACAAAATGCCAAGAACGAACATACTTTGTAGAACATGTTTTCTGACTTCTATCGAACCATACGTTAGATGCTGACTGGTAGAGGTTTGTACTTCTTAATCTGATGCTGGATAAAATCGAACAACTTTTATTGCCTTTATGAGGTGGATAAAGTCGTGGAATAGAATGAAGTGAAAAATGTGCATACAGCAGAAATGAGTATGGAACATGTGCTAACTGTTAATATTGCATTGCATGTTGGCTTTGATATGCAGTGAAGTAAAGTGTAAATTAAAATATTAGCGTTTTCGATGCCTACAACATAATGTTCGGTTTTCATTTTTCTAAAATTATTTTTCTAAAATTTTCTGCACTTAAGTGAGAAAAGTAATAACAGAAGATTGTTTTTAATAAAATGCTACCCCATTATGCCTTTCAACCAAGCATCGTTTTTGAATCAAACGCTCGTTTAATAAATCGTTTAGCCAAATCCCCCCAGAATTCGAATGTTAAAGTTGCCTTAAAACATATTTTACGACTATAATTCGCAACCAAATTCAGGAGCCCATTTTATCTCTCATGCAAAAGCAATAAACCTGATCACGGATTACCAATTCAAACAAAGTCATTCATCCACAAATCCCTATCAAGCTTGCAGTTTACTTTAAAGGTTAATAACTGCCTCCAATTATACACTTTACACACATTTACTGTGTGGGGGGAGCTTTTGATTTCCACCTAACCGTATAATACCTCTGGCGGATCAAATGTCCGCTTCTCACCCGTCAAGCGCCCTGTTATTTCTGCATGCAATAATTGGCCTAATCAGCAGCAGTTAACCATCACGATCTTCGTGATTCATATGGTTTGGCCGCCCAAATCATGCCCATGAAGGCGTATCTGCGGTGCCTACTGGAATATTCCGTGACTAGCAATATTGAATGAAAAATTCAAGTTTAAGTAGTCAGACGAGGGTGTAATGTTCTTCGTCAAGCCATACAGCACAATGTTGCCTAAGGCAACGGAGTAAGTCATAACCCTTTCGAGATGCTGCGCATCGACCGGAGCCAAGTAAATATTCAGAATTTAACATCAGTCAGCATACTCGTACATTCCTCTTAACCTCACCGTGGATCGTTAGCGCTGATCTTTCAATTTGACTGCAGATTCATGACCATGTTTCATGTCGCTCGGTTATTAATCCTTGGGTCGAAAGATTCAATTATAATTAAAAGCCTAAACGCTGGGCCCACCTTTAAGCAGCAAGGTCCAAGTCCAATACTATCACCAATACATCTTGTGGGAGACCCTCCGAGCGAGATTGAAATATACAAAGTCGATACTTTTTGCTTGTTTATTTGCCATTGTTAAATTGAAGTTAAAACTAATTGATGTAGGCCACAGCCGCCCTTTGCTGGCGGAATCCGGCCTCCAATTGCGGTAATTACTTGTACTAACTAACAAATGCAATGGGCATGTGAAGGGTCGATCCATAACGGACTTTAGGATCGGCACACGTGTTCTTCTACTTCCAATGAGTAGTCGCTGGAGTGACATACAGTGTAGACAATGTGCCACGATGCAACAAGATCGTATTGAACCAGTAAAGTGAACGATTAACGCAATATTTGTCAATTACTTGTTGCCTTTCACTTAGTCATTAAAAATAAAGCTAATTGATATAGAAAATCAACCTACATTATTTGCGCATTAATTACTTTGTAAGAAAGTGTCAGCGGAGTGCCTTAGGACATTAGAAAGGAAACCGGTGACCAGCTGTGGAGCAGTGAAGGTGAATAAACGTGCGTATTGAAATGCTTAAACTTTATAGAAATTAAAATTACGTCCGTAAAAACATAGTAATTATATTGCTCATTAGGCTTTTATTTGCTGGAAGTCTGCTGTTAAATGTGTTACTCTTCTTCGATTTATTTGTGTCGCTTTTATTCAGATGTTAAATAAAAGCTACTCTAATGATATATTTTCATCGTTCTGTAGCCAATTAATGAAAACGACGTTTATTCGAGAGCTTCTTGGATGCTAATGATATATTTTGCACTGAATGTCACTCTTATGTCAACTTCTACTAGGTATATGCTATGCCTACTATATCTACTACAGTTCTAATGTTCGAATCTCGACTGGGCGGTGCGGCTAGAGAGTCAATAGGATCCTTGCATTAGCCCCGTAGTTTTCCTGTACTCTCCTGTACTCTAATAACTGGCTGCGAAGTCTGTTGATAAAGAAGGGTCAAGTTCTTAAGGACGTTTATACCCATGGATTTGCTTTTTTAATAAATATATTAGTTTGTTTTCTTTGAAATAATTAGTAACTTATTGGCTCACAAGATGTTAAGTATAGATTAATTATTCTACACAACCTATATATATTCTATATATACCTCGCCATAGCAAAAATCTTTTTGTTGATCTGCCATAAGCAAAGTAACCAACCTTAACTAGGAGTAAAAATGTAGAACTACTTGCGTCTATACACTTTTGCAACCCACAGGAATAATAAACGAACCTTTTCGAAGATTATACTTTTAACTTTTGGAATAAATCGAAGTGCCATTTTCACATCCTTCCGCAAAAATTATATTTGTTTAAGTCTGCAAACCAGGTACTGGCTTTTTCGATTGGTTTATTTTTTGGTGGGATAGGACTTCTCATTTGATTGTTTCCAAGTATGCTGTAAATGGTTTAGTAACGTGAGGCCGATCGTTGTCATACTGTAGAATCAACTTTGGTTCCTCAGTGATAATTTCGTTAACCTGGTTCCATCAAATCACAGTATAGCCTTCGCAAGCCGAGCCGATGATGTAGAATGCCTGAGCAATCACCCATCCATCATAATGCGATGAAAAAACATTCCTTTTTCGCCACTGGAGCAGTTTTTCACATACTCAAAAACGACGCTTAACATGCCTTGGGTTCAAGTCATAGCGAACCCTGGTTTCTTGCTTTTGACTCAATCCCATTCCCAAATTACTTGGAAATGGCTTGTCGGATAACTTGCTGAAACAAGCTCGTATTGCATTTGTATTTGACTCTCATTCTGAAATAAAAATTTTCAATAAAAAATTCAGTATCATTATATTTTTTACCTTCGCGCGGACGGCGGTCTGTGTTAAAACACCGTATTTACTGCGATGGAACCTATCACACAACATAGTTTTGAAACTCCAGATGCACTACATCTGCCGTTTTCTTCGAATTAAAAAAGCAAATCCATGCTTTTTGCGAATAACGATTATTTGGGACAAAATTAGACACCAAAGGTAAATGACGCCAGAGCAAAATCACCAATGTGTAGAAACGGTTTGTTTATCGTCTGTCTAAATCTGGTACATGGTGTTTCGGAAATGTTGGAATCGACCAACACTTACCGCTGGAGTAAAACAGCGGGAAATTAATTGCGGATCCAAGAGTTTGTGTTATTTTTGTTGTTAATTTTGTTGATAATTGAGCATTGCCAATATTTTGAAGGAAAAATTCAAATCTTCGTACCGTGAACGTACCATATTCTGCGCAGTTAAGACATTTTTATGATTCTTCCGCTATTCTAAGTATTCTAGATTTAAATTAACAACGTAGATAGAAGCAACGTGTAGTGCTACGATCTATAATATCTTGTAAAAAGTATAGGAATTATAAGTCTACTAACAATTGAGTATATTTTTCGTTTTGTAAACTTATCCACGGTGCCTAATTCTGCGCACTTTCTTGTCCATGTTCCTAATCCTGCGCATGTTTGCTCCTAATTCTGCGCACCCAAAAAGTGAAAATAAATACTCCTGCCATACTGTTTATGTCTTTATACGCTGAAATCACACCAAAAAATCCGGCATTAGCTATTACCATAAATAAATCCATGATCCGGCCTTCTTGTGCTGTCCGGGTAGCAAAGGAATTTTGTTATCATTTTGATTGCATCATTTTAAGTATTTTATTCTCGATAATGTTAAGGGCGAATTGATTCGGGTTTTCTGCATACTTAACATTACACTTTAGATTAATACTAAAAATTGTGTTTTCATATAGAAACCAATTCCCCACTCTCTGACAGCCCCATGAGGTTGGGCATTAAAATAGAAGAAAGAAGAAAAATAGAAGACATGGTTTCATAAACTGGCCGTAGGTTCGGGCCCCGAGACACAGCACAGGATTCCAATCAATGCAAGTTAAAGATTCTACTTGAATTTTCATGGCTCTATACCTCAGCCATTTGGGTGCGGTTGCGTATTCTTTCGTAATTTCTTTGTAGGATACATTACGGCGCAGAATTTGGCACACGAATAAAAAATCTGTGCCTAAATCTGCGCATTATTGCATCGTATTTTTCTAAGGAAAGCAATGCATGCAATCACTCTTTTTGTCTAAAACATGACTAAAACTAATTATTCTTTTTAATTATGCTGACTAATTTGATCATTGCAAAGAATTTCGATCATAAATTTATTAATTTTCTGGAAGGATAATCTTAGCGTTGCTGCTAACGACGATGTTTTCTGCCATAAAAAATACTTTATGTTTCACGTTAAATTATTTCGCTCTCAAATATTATGGCCCGTTTGTGAATAATGGCGTAATATTCAACAGACATTTATAAAAAAAATAACGCAATGATCATAGTTATGCACAATGCTAAAAAATACTTATATATAGAAAAATGCGCAGAATTAGGAGCTGCGCAGAATTAGGTGCGGTCACGGTAATAAATCATAAGGTAGAAGCAATAATAAATGCTGAGGCTCAATTTGGATTTTCCGAAATTTATATATGTAACTAGCTGACCCGACAAACTTCGTATTGCCACAAATTAAAGTGTGTTGTATATAAATCGTGAATCTCGGATGACCATTGTCACAATCTCAAGTTTTCCAAGTTTCTGAAGAGCTCAACCTTAGATGATTGATTTTATCAGTTACGTAACTGAGTAATTCTCGCTGAAACGGGGCCACTACTGACACGAGGTCTTCGAATATTGGAACTTTTGCACTTAATTGGTTGAAAATTGTTAAAAAAATAAGAATTACACTTTTAATACCTCGAAATAGTGGACCCCTCCTTCGTCAAGGGGCTCAATAGTTTCAAAAAAGTTGAATTTTGAGCAAACCCTGAGATCTATATCATGTGATATTTCATCAATTTGCCATGAAACAACTAACAAATGGCCTGGTTTTGTAAGGAAGAAGAACAGGGCTTTCAAATAGAGTAAAAATTTGTTGGCGGCCGTTTTGGATTTGGTCGCCATATTGGATTTTATAAAAAAAATCGCCGTTTTCACCATTAGCCCCCAACCGATTTTCATATTAAGACCGCCATTGGAAAGCCGAGAAAAAATGCTACAAGAAACATTCATAAAATCAGGTGTGCCATGACATTAAAACTGGATAAAACAACCAGTTATTTGCAGTGAGGTTCACAATTGTCATGTAATTATTGTGATATTTTCAAAATTTGCTATGAAACAAACTACAAACGATACGGTTTTGTAAAGAGGAGAGATAGGGCTTATGAACGAAGTGAAAAAAAAATTGGCGGCCATCTTGAACTTGGCCGCCATGTTGGATTTTATCAAAAAATCGCCGTTTTCGGCATGATCCCCTAAATCGATTTTAATTTCAAGACCACAATCGGAAAGCTGAGAAAAAATGCTATAAAAAACATCCATCAAGTTGGGTGTGCAATGGCATTAACCAAATAAAGCATTTAATTTTCTGTAGCAAGATATTCCATTATATGAGAGTTGTAAACCTTATTACAGATAATTAATTGTTTCGTTTATTTAACGCCAATACACATGTAATTTGATGAATGTTCCTCATAGTATTTTTTCTCAGCTTTCCGATGGTGGCCTTGAAATTAAAATTGGTTGGGGGGATAATGCCGAAAACGGCGATTTTTTGATAAAATCCAACATGGCGGCCAAATCCAAGATGGCCGCCAATTTTTTTTTCATTTTTTTTATAAGCTCCATCGCTCCTCTTTACAAAATCGTGTCGTTTGTAGTTTGTTTCATAGCAAATTTTGGAAATATGACAATAATTATATGAAAATTGTGAACCATGCTGCAAATAACTGGTTGTTTTATTCAGTTAATGTCATGGCACACCTAATTTTATGAAAGTTTCTTGTAGCATTTTTTCTCAGCTTTCCAATGATGATCTTAAAATGAAAATCGGTAGGGGCGCTCATGGTGAAAACGGCGATTTTTTTTATCAAATCCAATATGGCGACCAAATCCAAGATGGCCGCCAAAAATTTTTTTACTCCATTTGAAAGCCCTGTTCTTCTTTACAGAACCAGGCCATTTGTTAGTTGTTTCATGGCAAATTGATGAAATATCACATGATATAGATCTCGAGGTTTACTCAAAATTCAACTTTTTTGGAAACTGTTATGCCCCTTGGCGAACGAGGAATCCACTATTTCGAGGTATTAAAAGTGTACTTCTTATTTTTTAATCATTTTCAACCAATTAAACGCAAAAGTTCCAATTTTTGAAGACCTTGTGTCAGTAGTGGCCCCGTTTCAGCGAGAATTACTATGAAAACATGGGTAGTTTAATATACGAATTTTTTCTTACAGTAAAGTAGAAAACAACCCATCTTAAAGGAGGAAGGGGTCTTAATTCCCCTCCTAAAGAGGGGAGGGGTTTCAATTCACCATAGAAAAAAATCGTGCCTCCAAAAACACCCACATGCCAAATTTGGTTCCATTTGCTTGATTAGTTCTCTAGTCATGCAGAAATTTGTGTTTCATTTGCATAGGAACCCCTCCTCTTAGGGTGGAGAGTTGCCTCTAACTATCTTAAGAATCTTCTCTGGCCCCAAGAACCCCTGCCTGCAAATTTAGCGCCGATCGGGTCAGTAGTTTCCGAGTCTATAAGGAACGTACGGACAGACAGACAGAAATCCATTTTTATACATAAGATTTGGTGCCGATAGGCCTATTTCGTCCTGTTCTGAGGTACCCTGTCCTGTCTGCTTTCTTATTTCCGAACTGCACTTGTGACGGCCAAAATAGACCGACTACTCGGTAAAAATTGTCTGTCAGATTCCGATTCAAGTGTCCGACGTCGAACGATACATTTTTAATGGGTGATGAGTTATGACTGTTTGCTCTACTCCGTGGTAGCTATCGTTTCCGATGTGAGTGAGAGTTGAGAAGTAACATGTGAGAAGTAACAAGTGGGAGTTGAGCAGTGAGGACCTGTGAGGATCAGAAGTGACTAGTGAGCAGTAAGAAATAAGAAATAAACAGTTCAACACCACTAGCCCACACATTCGATCTGTCTGACCACGTGTCCATACAGTGTTGCGTTCATTTGCCCTGCTATGCGTTATGGCTGACGGCTTACTTGCTACTTTCTTACCTACTGACGGCTACTGTCTTCTTTTCATAAGCTTCGTGTTCGTATGCCTCGTGTTTCGTCCTTATGGCGAAGGTAGGTTTACAGATTTTAAACGCATTGTTTATCTGTAAAAGTCATAAAATAAACGAGAAAAAAATTTGCACAGATATCATTTACTTCTACTACTAAATGCGATCGCCACAGATAACGAATGCATTAAAAAATAGCACGTTTTAAGTGATTTTCCATGTAATTACTCTACCATGGTGGAGCCACGTATGCATCGCTAATCGTAGCAACCTTGTTGTGCACAGATAAAATTTGACTGCGTTATCATGGCGAAAACAATCAAGTAACTACGCTCGTTGCTTTGTTCGTACTGTCAGCTCCATCCCGGAGCGAGGAAGTTGGACATCATGGGGCACTTCGTGTCCACCGGATATAACCTTTCCGGCATATACATCCTCTCCCTTCTGGAGAAACGCGAAAGCAACAAGGCAAAACCTGGTTCCGGCCGCCTGACGGTCCATGGAGGTTAGCGATGGCGTCAAATATATTCTCACCCTAAGTTTCCAAAGAAGGTCCTTTTGTGACTGACGATCGGTGAAAAGGAAATTTCCAAGCCGCCAAGCAGGGAGATATACAGTACAAAATGGTTGCCACAAATTACTGCCTTTATCAAAAAGTATCATACGAAGGAGGGCGGGGTCTTTTGGCCGAACCTGGACTCGACCCATGATGCCACGAGATCACTGGGGAAGATGGACCGGCTGAAGAGAAACGTTATACGTTTTACCGAGCACGGCAGATAATTTCCCGTCAAAATAGAGAAGCATTTGATCGTCAAGACCGTGAAAGAGCTGAAGAACATGCAGACATTTATCTTTTCATCGGTTTACTCATAGTAATACCTAACTCGAAAATAAACTAGGTCATGTAAATAGAAGCATGACGAAAATATCATTCATTGTTAATAACTTGTCTAAGACCAGTCCAATCAATAATAACAGTAACTTTTTCTCGTTTTCGTAACCAATATTTAGCAGACTAACTAGAAGGTTGTCATCAGTCTTCTTGTTGAAATATGTTGTTGACATATATTATTATGCATCGCGTGAGAATGAATGCACCGAATCGACTCAATCACAGCACGAGAAATCTCTATTTAAACAAGTGTCATAATTTTACACTTTTAATGACTTAATACACTCCAGCTAGGACTGCAGCCTCTTAAGACCCATTCACAGCCACTTGGTTTACGTTTAATCACAGTTTACGCTAGTTTATGCTGTGCGAAGCGATTGAAAGAAAAACCTGTCGATGGTTGCGATTGCGCACATACCGACGTTTGTCGGTAATTTGCCGCCTGCTCGGGATAAATACGCAACCATTAAGAAAGTGAAAATCATTCAACTCCAGAACGATTCATTTTTACTATCACAGACAGGCTGACCTACATTGGAGTTTGACATGATGTCAAACAAGCGCGGAGAGGGTAACACTCGCTCGACCAGCGCTGCGATTTCCCAGACTGGTTCGTGTGATCGGATAAAGTATTCATGTTCAGTCCTAAACTTTGAAGAACCCTCAGTATAGGGGTAGCCTTACCAGGCCTGCTCTACAACCGTACCTTGGGACCTACCTTGATTAGCTAGTAGCTGTACACACCGCACCGGTTAGGTCGTGACATTGCATAATTCAAATCGATTTATCTACGCGTCCGAAAGCGAACGCGCGCGGCAACCAACAACCAACCGACCGCGTGTATGCGTGTGCGCGATCAACGCACAGCTGGGTGATATTCTGGTTTGGGCTTTATCAGTGTAACTTAGGAACAGCATGTCGCTGTCGCCTTCGAGTCCTATTTGCAGGTGACCAACCAAAGCAAAAACAGTTTGTTAGATTCCACACCAGAACCATTGGAAGTCATAAAAAGTTCCACCGAAAAAAAAGATCTAACAAGATATTCTTCGAAAGCTGCGGTTTCTAAGGAGAAGCACTTAACCCGGCCAGAACGCAACTGGATACATTAATCCACACTGTGGGCGCCGCCTTCAGTGGTAAAATAAATATGTTTCGATCGATGTCACAAACTACGCAATAAATGTGTAGCCTTAAGCCAGAAAAGGGGAGACACACGAAAAGCCGCCGGTATCACTTTGACCGGTCAGACTAGCCAATTCGTATGACCATATTATAGCCAGCGAGACAGATCAGCCGACTAAGTGAAAATACTGGTTCAATATTTCCAACTTAAAACGAAATCAAAGTACGTACTTGTGAAAGCCTTCGCAGCGGCCAGCGTCGGAATCGGCTCCAATGTGCGTCCCATACGCGCACGATGGTGCTTGATTGTGTGCTTGGAACAAACTGAATGAACGAAATTTACTGCGTTTGTCCAGTCGGTATCTACCCTCAGTAGTGGCCCGGCCCGGACCGGCGAATAACGTCAAACATTGAGGCTACACGGGAAATATGGGCCAACGCACGCCTTCGGAGAGCGGAGATTTTCCTTGGCACGCACTTGCACGACGAGAACTTGCCGCAATCTGCGATCGCGCTCGAGTGTCGAATATCTTTATTGCCTTCTAGAGACGAGACATATTTTCTGCATCGATTTGCATTAAGACTCAGTCGCTCTTGGGGTTGTTGGTTGGAAATAATTTATACGAGCATTTAAAGCAGCAGACGCAGATTATGACGGCTTGGTATTAGGTTGAGAATAAAATTCAAATGAAACTTGAATTAAATGAAGCTGTAAAAATACGAATAGCAATACGCTTCATTAGTTAAAATTATCCAAGAATAATTTTGAGGTTCTCTCAATTCTGCTAACCGGGTTTTCTTTCCGATCCGATTGGATCTAGAGTAAGGAACCGATTAATCAGGGGTGATAATTTGGGGAAAAGTTAGTAATACATCAGTAAAATTCAACACTGCTTAAAAAAGCACATTCTCGGGTAAATTTTCCAATAGACCTAAGTGACAATGAGAGATTCCCTTCGCGTCTCCTCTCTTCCGTCTTTCACGGCTACATAAATGCATAGAAAAGTAAATTTTCAAAACATTTAGCTAACTAGTGACTCCGGCAACCGTTTTATGCAAAGCTGATGTGTTAAAATGCATTAGGATCGCCGTAAAAAGCGGAAGAGAGGAGACGCGAAGAGAATCTCTCATTGTCACTTAGGTCTATTTGAAAATTTACCCGAGCATTAGTGATTAAAATACGTTCCGCCTGATTAAAATGGGCGCCCTAATTTTTATTGTAAAAATCAGAAGTTTAGCTCAATGATAGTGTCTTTCAGTGGCAGAAGATTGGTATACTGATATCCCCCGCTTAACAAACCCAAGGCTTATAATAAGGTAAAACTATCAGTGATCCGCTTTGAATATTGCTTAAAGTATGTTCTCTACCCTATATTGACACAATTTGAACATCCTTGACATGTCGAAAGGGTAACACCAAGATAGAGAAAGCAAATGCTGCTCAATGGCCAGTGATCGATCATTTTACTTTTACTCCGAAAAACAGCCCTGAGAAATAAATCGTAAAGGTCTTTGTGTACCGAATTCGATTATTCCACATCGCTTCATTCGTGATCGTCGATCATCGCTCGAAATCATCGAGAGTTATTTTTATCTCGTAGCTGGCGTAAACTGCACAAGTGCCGTCTCATTATTCGCAGAAATTGTTCATCTATCGAATAAATCAATAATTTATTGCTGTCTACCGTTACATATGCTTATGCCGCCTTCTCCAGGTGTTAGGATTATTCACGCGAGTTCATTAGAGTTAAGTATGCACTTGGGAGGATGTGGGAAGAATGATGTCATGTCGTCGGTTGTGCGATATGACTTAGAACTGTGCTTTTATGCTTATAATGGATGACTGCAGTCATCTGGAGGCCGTTAAAAATTTCAGTACATCACGCAAGACTATTGACCTATTGAATTTTGAATTTCAGGATAATTTAAAACCAACTATTGAATTGAAACTTCTATTCGTTGGACCGCACAGGTGGTTTAATATTAAATGCCAACGCTATGGAATCACGAGAAACACTCTGTGGTAACTTTAACTGCGGTAATCAGGTGTGTGTAGCGTTGGCGGATACACGGCCTGCCTATTGAAAAAATAATGACTTTGTTTGATGAATGTTGGAAAAATGCTTGGAAAGTTATCTCCCTTTGTAAAGGGTGTTATGCTACTAGATAAGGGATAAAATGGATAAGAAAATACAACAAATTAAGAAATTACATGTTAAAAAATACAAATAAAAAAGTGAGGTTTTCTTTATCATGAAATTACTCATCAATGTGACATTCCCTCAAACACTTTTATTTAGATTAGCCTTATGTTTAATGAAGTCTGACATTTGAATATTTTTTTAAAACGACAGTCTTTCCAAAAGACAACGAAATGGCAAAAGAAAGTAATCAAATGTGGGTGTTTTATAGTATCTCCAAGGTGAGACAAGATGTGGAATAGAAATAACACTTCTCGGGTAATTTTTCAAATAGACTTAGTAGTTCAAATAGACCTAGTAGTTTAATAGACGCGAAGAGAATCTCTCATTGCCACATAGGTCTATTTGAAAAATTACCCGAGACTTATAGATAGGTAGTTCGTTCCTTTTATCAATGCGGGTTCGAATCCGGTTATAATTGGGGCCATTCTGAATGTTTTAATTGTTAAGTTTTATTACGAATAGGGTTTCATCAGAATAATCAATGCTGTAATTTGGTAGCACTGTAACACGGTTTCTTTTTGTAGAGTACAAACGGAAAGCGGAGAATGTGTAGGCGTATGAACCATGAGCTGCAGACACTACTTGGAGTGATTCCGCAGCATATTTGGGAAAAGTAGAGGAACTACGGTGACCAGTCACGCCGCAAGAATGCCGGACGACTGTGCAGCGACGAATTAGCGGCGAGTAGCCCAGGATCGAGTCAAGTGGAGAGTAACTTCAGATACAGTACGAGCTATCCCGGCTATAGGAGGAGGTGAAAAGTACACACTTAAAAAACTCAGCAAAATTTGCCGAGATTTGGACAACCGAGCGTTCGGTGAAAATTTCAGTTTTGCAAATCGACGTTTACGGATCTTTACTAACGTTTGGCATCATAAAAAATTTTACCGAACGCTCGGCTGTCCAAATCTCGGCAAAATTTTGCTGACTTCGGCACTTTTGTTTAAGTGTGTATATTTACCATTTATGTATTTCATACTCTAACTTTTCAATGTAGCCGAAATGGCGCCCCTCTCAAAGTGGCACTCCTAGTAGCTGCTTGTTTTGCTTTTGCTTGAGAGAAGCGCCGACCCTGACTTCATGCTAGGTGCGGCCGATCATTCTCCTCATGCCAATGTAATGTGGGAACCTAAACACATAGTGGTCTTCTGTCCAGCAAGACAGAAAATTTATGCCACAGGCCCTGCAAACCTTACAAAGCACCAAGAACAAAGAAGATAGGACCGAAACAATCGAAATAGACCTGCCGTTGGGAACTCGGGACGCCGAACTCTCAATCACCAAAGAGGCTCTATAAGATATTGAAGAGTCGCAAATTCGACATCGTAGCGCTCCAGGAGGTATGCTTAATGGTACGTACGTTCAGTGATGACCGGTGGTCTCCGTGGTCATTTAGACTTTAAGTCAGATGAGTTGTAAAACAATAAAACATTCAATTAATAGATGATCATATTACCTTGTAGAGCTGCAGCATTATACACGAGCGATGAGCTAGATGCGGAAACGGGGTTTGGCCAATCAGTCCTTAAATTTGCAGGTTGAGAGTCAAAGGCGGCTTCATGAGCATACCATAATTATCGCGCATAGCCCTCATTTCGGTAGTTCTCGAAACTCAAAAGATGATGATGAGGAGGAATTGTATTATAGTTGGTGAATGGCTGAATAATGCGCAATATAGACCTAATAGTGATTCGTACTCTTCTATCCAGCAACTTCTATCCCAAACTGCTCGTGGTACCAGCCGGAATAGGTGTAACCTTAAGGGAGATTGGGTAATCAACCCCGGTGGAAACTGAAGTCGTATACCAACAGGGAAGATGCCACTGTGTTGTTTCGGCAATAGCATATGGAATAGGGATAGCGGTCTCGGTAGTGCAGTCCTAGTAAGGAACTGTTACCGTTGCGTAGCTCTTACCCCACAATGCTCATGCAGGAAAGTCGACCCCCGGCACGACGCCATTTTTCTGTGACTGAATCTGAAACGTCAAAAATGCTGGGCGAGAAGTCACTCCATAGAGCATTACACGGGAGCTCCTAACCTCACTTTTTTGACAGCACTTGGTGGTTTGTTTACATGGTGTTAAAGTTTGAATTGAGTTTTCTATCTTTGTCCGGCAGATAATGATAAGAACTTTTAGTTTTTATTTAAGAGAAAGTGCCTTATTTGCAAACTTACTTACTTACTTACTTTTAAAGCAACTGATGCAGTAATCCGTCACGAAATTTCAAAATGAAACCCCTGGATGTGACAAAAACATGTAAACAAACCTCCAAGTGGTGTCATTTGACGGCAAAATGACGTCATCGCAAAATGATCTACAGAAAATCAATGCGACGCCATTGTTGTTTGGGGTACAATATTGAGGGGTCCAACTTAATGGGGGTACTGTCAAACTCTGTAGACCAAGATAGCGATGTCGTGGAGGTGAGGAAAGTGCATACAAAGGAACCAGCAGAGCAGCGTTAATATTTGGCGGAATTTCCATCGAGTGCTTGAGCAATAACCATCCCAACCGCATCAACGGTTGCATCGCAGCCTTCGAGGTCGTAGGCGTCCAGCAGCAGCTACGACGGGCTGCGATTACGAGCGACACGGGGTCGCATGCACGCAGCAGAGCAGCGATACCATCAGCGGTGAGTAGCAGTTGCAGACGGCCACGTGGATTGGATTTAGTTCCGGAATTGTACAGTGAGTGGGTTTAATATACATCAACTAAAGAGTTATTCCGTTGTTTGCTTGATTCCGAAGAAGGTCCGGAGCCGACCCTGAGGACCTTCGAGTCGCTCACGGCCGACAGGGAGACAAAAGAGGTCTTGGGAACCCAACCCCAAAGAGTCCCCAGTGGTTCGACCAGGGACTAGGGGTTTTGGCAAAAGCCCTTCAGGTTAAGTAGTAACAATTGAGCAAGTAACAGAACCTTCCTAAACTCACTTTACTACGAATATTGAAGCAAATACGGATCGGAATATTCGGCATCAACCTAGGCGACGCAACAAGGACGATGAATGGGTACTCGATACTTGGAACTACAAATCGTTAAATTTTGCAGGCAGCGACCGGGTGCTGATCGAACAGCTTGAACCCATCGAGAATCTGTCGCAAAGGAGAGAAGGTTTGGAAGATTCGTGGCAAAAAGGCCCAGTTTTACCAGAGCGGTGGTACTAGCAACGAACTGGGAATGGGCTTTGTAGTGTGGGGTAAAATGCGGGATTGCATGCTAGATGGGAACGTGATCAATGAGAGATTGTTTCTGTTGAGGATAAAGGGACGTTTCATCAATTACAGCCTCAGCAACGTCCACTGCGCGCACGAAGGTCCGACCCGACGATGAAAAGAAAGCGTTCTACGTGAAGCTGGAGGCAACGTAGGGCAGCTGTTCGCCACGGGACATCAACATCGTCTTCGGGGATATGAACGCCCAGGTCGGTAGGGAAGAAATGTGTAGACCGGTGATAGGACCCCATTTACTGTACACTAAAACGAACGATAACGGCCAACGATGTGAAAATGTCGAAGTTTCCCGAGGCCTGGTGATCCGAAGCATCTTTTCCCACACTAAGATACCCATAAAACCACCTGGAGATTACCTGACCAACGTAAATGAACCACGTTCACGTTCTTCCGTAACGGACATTTGCTCTTTACGGAGTGTGGATATTGACTCTGATCATCACCTAGTAGCAGTATATGTGCACTCGAAACTATCAACCGTATACCAGACATGCCAAAGCTGTCCTCCTCGGTTGAACTAAGGCAGTTAGAAAACCCGCAATCTGCCGAGAACTACGCGCGAATATATACTGGATGAGGCACTGCCTTCTTCCGAGGAGTTAGGTGTTTCAAACCTTGAAGACGGTTGAGTTAGAATATGCTCTGTATTCGGATAGGCCGTAACCGTGGGCACTAGATGAAGAGTCCCAGATATACAAAATTATTGTTTTGATGGAGAATGGCAACAAGCGGTGAAGAGAAAAAAATCCGTGGAATAATTAATCTGAGCATTCCTTCTAGGGAACTAGGGTGAAATACCGACGAGCAGGGAACCCGTTGATCACGATCCTAAAGAGTAAAAAGCACCAACAGGAGGACAAAGATAGTGAATAATTAGAACAGCTATTCCGAGTTAATCTCCCTTATACTATATTTCGAACGGTTCTTGGAACGGAAGTGAATGGTATTCTAAAACAAATGGGTAAAACAACTCGTTCGAAACAAGTAGAACGAATTAAAGATCCGTTCGAAATACAGAATGAAGATGAATGACATGCGTAATTGCTATGAGAAGGTGACCTAACTTGTAAGGGTTACGCAATGAAACCTAACATATGTAGGAATAAGGGAGGGAGTCTAATCACAAACGAGCGCGAGGTGATCGACAGTTGGAAGCAGTTCTTCGATGATCACCTCAATGGCGCAGTTGCAGAAGGAGGCGGATCGGAAATTTACCGATTACGGGCCGTTTTCAAATGTACACTAATTTTTTTTCAACAATGGATAATGTATTTTTAATTTCGGTAAATCAGATCTTCCTCGTGTATCTTTGTCTTTTTTTGACAGCTTGAGAAAAAAATTCCAAAATTTTAGTTGTCAGCCGTTAAATACCATGTTTTCTTGCCTTTTAAGCGAAAAAGGTTCGTTGCCAAAAAGATATGTATTTCTTTAAAATTTCAAATGCTTCAAAAAGATTCAAGTAAATCATCGGATCAAAAGTTATGATCAAAGAAAATCTATTTCATAACCAACCGGGCGCATTCCTCCGCACGAAACGTAAAGATGCAGTGCTGAATATAAAAAATAGTCAATCGACACCTATTTATTAAAGTAAGTTGATCATTTAAATGTAAACAAATCATTGCACTAAAATTAACCATTTCGTTCATGGTCTTCGTCATGTGAAATCAATGTTAAGGTAAACATAAAGGTCAGCATTCTCCCTTGGGCAAACCAGACTTCCGCAAAAAAAAGAAAAAAACAAAAACATTTATCAACCACTTAAGAGCAAATACAAACATACCGCAAACGATTGTTTTCAATTTTCCAAACAAAGCGGAAGAATAGAACATGAACTGCAGAGGTTGTTAATTACTCACTCAGATACCGGTAGAAACATTGACCGAATGGAAAGAAGATTTTTTTTTGCTTGCTGCTCTTTAATAGAGCAATTAAATGCATGAATGATTAATTGATGGCCAATAGTGTTTCCCATTCAAGTGCCCCCGTTGGCATTTGGTTTGCACCGCAATATTAATGGTTAAAAACATCGATTCCAAGGAATGAGATCACCTGATTGCTAGTCCAAATTTAGAAGAATCAAAGCACAGTTCGTTATAGGAAACCACCACTCAACGTGTATTTTATTGAAATAGTCGCTTCACCGTTTTCTAGTTAATTACACTTACACTTCACTTTTCAGTTAATTACAATAATTAGTCTAATTAAAGGCAAAAAATTCGAGTTTTAGTATTTTGAATTAAATTTATTACTAGGAAATTGCAGAGCAATGGTTAGTATAGCAGAAAAAGTAGAGCAAAACTACAATGTTGCATTCTAGCTGCCGCTTCGCAGCAGCAGCAGCGTGTTGAAACATCCTGCGGTCTTCTGTGACCATTGGATACAGTTGAACTCCAAGCTTCAACCCATTACTCAACGCTAGAATAGTTTTGCAAGTTGTCGAACAAATGCCGCATTTGAAACATTTAATTGGAACGAAAGATTTAG
Organism: Sabethes cyaneus; assembly: GCF_943734655.1. Lineage (NCBI taxonomy): Eukaryota > Metazoa > Arthropoda > Insecta > Diptera > Culicidae > Sabethes > Sabethes cyaneus. Next base: position 227,459,203 of record NC_071355.1, read on the forward strand.
CACCACGATCCTGCCAGTTCACGACTCGGTGAACACTTTATAAAATTGAAGCTGTCGATAAGATCAATTGCTTTCCCGCTGGCGCCGCTGGAAACAATGCTCCAATAAACACAGTATCTTCACCGCCAGACAGGTGTCATTAGAAGTAAATAAAAACTTATGCAAAGAGAAGCAAATTGTCGGCGCATTCGCTTCTTCAGATGACTGACTGACTGGCTGGTTGGCTAGTAGCCAACGGCATTACCATTATTTTATTCATGATCCTCGACAGACGCTTGCCGTTTCCCGCCGCAGGATGCCGTTGTTGAAGCCGGTGCTTGGAGGATCGTTGCGGTGACCGTGCCGTGGGTACCGACCGTCTTAACCTTTTACCGTCACAGAACTACCACTCAACGTACATTCTGCGCCCACAACTAGTGATCACGTTTTCTTCGCCTTGAGCGGTTTGAGTTTCAACTGAACAGCGATGATCCCTATCGATGACAATACAAATAACTATTGCAGAACTTTTCGTTTGCCAACAATCCTGGAGGCACAGTTGATCGTCACACTTGCTTAGATTTTTCTTCTTTGCTTGCCTCCGAATTGGGAATCACATTGCTCACGTTTTTTCACGACTTCACGATGAGAACAGAAGACACCTCCGAGCGGTAACCGTGCACAGTTAGAACAATCTTCAACCGATCAATTAGTTTTTCCAAACAATTTTCTGCAACGCGATCGTTCGACCAGCCTCTCGGTGAACGACGAGAGAAGCTATTACAGGCTGGAGGTACAAATTTGCACTGAAATTGTTTGATCCAAACAAGTATACTTTATAATGCTGTACCTTGCTAGAGTGCCACATGTCTGGCGGATTTTCGACTGTCGCTCGGCAACGGCCGGCGGTGCGGCTGCAGCAACGAAGTTCTTCGCTTCTAAGTCTCACGCTGAGGTCTCTCGTTCTCGCGGCAAGAGCGCGCGCGCCCCCCGGTAAACTGTTTGGTTTCTGTTATGTTTGTTTTGTTTTTGTTTTCCTCTACAATCACCTACGGCTATGCCGGTCGTCGGTTGATTCGCACAGGGTTGGCATTTGGGTTGGCTAACACGCGGTGCGGTCGCCGAGAGCTTTGGGCAGTCAGAGGTCTCCTTCCAGTTGGCTATTAGAAAGTAATGATTCAAAATTGTTCTCTTTTTGGTAATAAAAAATAAATAGGACAGCCAATTTCAGCAGAAGTGTTTGCCTGCTAGAAAAAAGCGGCATTCGCAAACAATGTTTGCACGGGGTCTCGCGCGATATAACGCCGACCCTGTGTTTAGATACTTTTTATCGCATCTCATATGCATTCAGCCACACAATCCATTGACGATCGTTCATGGTTGGCAGAGTGCGTGTTTTCGATGATGCATGCTTCCATAATTTCGGAAACGCTACCCTAGGTGCCACAAGAAAAACATTGTCATGCTCTTGGAAGGCAGCATTTTTACTGAGTATCAATTTTACACACTACTAAATTGGTCCGGTGTATGCAGTTTTCTTAATTCTATCACGAGCGTTGTAATTTACTTTACCATACTTACCAAATGTAATTCACCGAAGCTCAAGAACGTACTCGCGAAAGCTTTTTCTAGTTACGCTGCAGCGATTGTGAAAACGAAATGCCGCAGGGCTCGCTGCTTTCAGGGACGACGACGATGAAGCGACGAAATTTTGTCTTCTCATTTCTTTCAGTCTACACACCCCACAAGGTCCACTATTAAAAATCATTAGCCACTTCACTCACGGCGGGTAGCGTTAACTAGGTAGATGACAATGTTTCACCCATATATTGAATTTATTGACAAAACAAAGCCGCAATAAGGTAGAGCTATTGCGCGTCAAATTCGAAAGTGGTTTTCATGATTCCGATTCCGATGTCTTTAAAAGTGTGTTTTTGTAATTAAATGTTGCGACAAAAGTGTTTGAAGCACCCGTTTCGGAGGTTGTGGAGTCCGCATTTTTAGAATCAACTATTTCAACAACAATTCTGCCTTTTGGTTCAGCTTCCCCTGATTAGGCACAGAATTTGGGCATGCTTAAAATAAATTCAGCTGTTATACCAGTAACAATAAGATGCAATAATAATTGTCTGCATCATGTGGGCTAAATTTCGTATGTACTTTTACCACTCTTTATCTGCCTGTAATTTAACTTATGTACTACCGAGCTGCTGGTTTCCTAATTTTTTTCCATTCCTGTTATTTCAAATAAACTATGACTTCTGGCATAGATAAATAATAAACGCGGTAAGGTGAGAGAGGGGGGGGGGGGGGGCGGGGGGTTATTATTAGCTACGTTTAACAATTAATCGTAGTGGCTCCTACACCTTTTGTGCAATGCTGGAAGGTGCATGGGTCGAACTGAGCTATAATTTGGCATTAACGGGTGGCAACTAAAATTTCGGAGTTTTTTTTCTTAAGCTGTCAAAAAACGACAAATATACATGAAGAAGATCTGATTTACCGAAATAAAAGATACATTATCCATTGTTGAAAAAAAATAGTGTACATTTGAAAACGGTCCGAATCGGCTTTTCGGCGAAGCTTTCGTTTGACGTTGAAACAGGAGCGTTGCACGGCTGTCATGTCAACTTTGCGAATGTATCTCTTGATTCTACCAATAAACTGTTAGCAATTCGTGGCTCTCCAGTTATTTTTGTACACCAACGAACTCAAAATCCCGAAGAAATCTTCGATTGGGCGCATATTGGACATATTTTTCGTGTCGTGGTTTTGAGTACAAATGAGATCGAATGGGTATATGGGAACGATTGCGTTTTTTTGGCGTAATGTGATGATGCTCTATCAGGCCAAAACACGTACTGTCCATCTGCATGATGTTTTTGTAGAAACGGGTGTAAAACTTTTTTCAAACATTCGTCTGGTGCACATCTTAATTGGGTATTTTAGCGGTATATAAATTTTCACATATTATGGTAACATATGATGTCACTGTATCGTTACATGTAGACTTTTTCAAATATGACGAGTGAAAGTAATAAAAAAAGCATTTTTTTAATTTAAAGAAATTTTTTGGGATAAGACGATAGCATAAAAGTAAACCACTTTTCTTCTTAGCTCACCTCAGACAACACAGTGAATAGATAAACTATGGCCATCGGACGATACAGGTTTCACATGGGAGCTGTCAAAAGCTCGGTCAAATTGAAGACCTCTATCAGAAAGATAGAAGAGAGGGAGAGAACTTCTGACATCATTTCAATCAATCAGCCTGGTTGATATCTGTCAAATAGCAAATCATTCTATTTTTGATTTTTATTAATTTTTTCATTAAATATTGACTTAATTGAAATAAAAAAAGAACCTTCAGATTCAGGAAACGACGGGCTATCAAATGAGGTGAAAAAACTCACCTTTTTGGGGAAATTAAAATACCCAATTGATAGCCAAACCAGAGGGCTTGTTGAAGGCACGAGAAAGAGAACGACGTCCTTCTGCGTCCATAATTTTGGCTGATTGGCTGACCTTGTTTGCGAATAGTTCTTGAGTATTTTATGATATGGTAAATAGTCGAAACCGCAACATATTCGCTTTTTAAATGTTGTACCGTATTTTTTTGCCGAGATTTCTGTGGCAGTTCGTAGAAGTACAGCGCGCTCCCGAAATGCTTCTTGTTTCGACGCTATTTTAAGCAAAACTGGGCAAGCACAAACAAAATAAAAAATATTGACAAAAAGAGAAGACATTTCTCTCTGAGCTTGTTTGTTGTTGAGTATAGGGGCTACGAAAAAATTCCAAAATATTAGTTACCACCCGTTTTAACCGGGTTCGAACCCACAACACCCGCCAAGGCATATGGCTCACTGGTACTAATGTACTTTGAACCACAGAGGCGCTGGACAAAAGGAGACTGCACAACCCCCTTATTAAACGTGCGACGTATCTTTCAAACTCCACCATCCGGTGGGTTGCGTTATTTATAGACACACAAATTGTGCCTCTTCCTCGATCTATTATAATTCAGAGAACTACCGAATTGAGAAGTTCTCATGTAACTTGTTTTTACAAACGGGGACGACGAAACCGTACAGGCACTTGCGACTTTACATGGCACTGCACGTGACGTTGTTCGCCCGTTAGCATACTAACCGCGATTCTCAACGCGGATCTTAGGGTTGAAGGCTCCGTTCCTATGGGATACACTAACCTCGTATTTTTGTCTTGACCTTGAAATGCGGTCAGGCATAAATTGGCTGGATTTATTGATGACCGTGCCCCGCACATTAAAACCCATGCGTTTCATAACACCTTCAAGCGCGATGTCAACAGGAGACAGGAAATATCATCACCTTGTCGAAGTCCCCTGCATGTTTCAAACGAGTTTGATAACTCTCCCGAAATTTTCACACAGCACCGAACGCCATCTATCGGGGCCTTATTCATTCTTCTCAGCTTCTCGGAAAAGCCGTTTTCGTCGATAATTGTCCATAGCTCTTCACGGTCGATAGTATCGTAGGCGGTCTTGAAATCTATGTATGCGTAGGGACTTATTGATCGCGACATTTTTGGAAAATCTGTTGCAGCATAAAGTTTTGGTCCGTTGTCCATCGCCCGTCCACAAAACCGGCATGATAACTTCCCACAAATATACTTGCTAGCAGCGATAGACGGTTAAAGATCTTTCCACTCCTCCGGTAGCTGTTCTGTTTCCCAGATCTTGATTATCAGCCGGTGCATACAGGTAGCTAACCTATCCGTGCTCATCCTGACAAGCTCCGCTGCGATGCCATCATTGCCAGCTGCCTTGTTGTTCTTGAGCTGCTGGATGGCTTCGATTACTATCGTGGGGATCGGCACATCACCATCATTCGCCGTACTGATGTAGTAATTCTCCCTGCTGTCTTGGTATTCTCTCTCCGCGCCATTCAGGTGCCCATTATAGTGATGCTTCCACCTTTCGGTCACCTCACGTTCATCCGACAAGATCCCTCCGTCCTTACCTCAACATGTTTTGGTTCGTGGCACAAAGCCTTTGCGGGATACGTTCAGTTTCTTGTAGAATTTACGAGTTTCCTATGAGTGATATAGCTGTTCCATGACCTCGTATAGCATTTCTTCCAGGCGGCGCTTCTAATCCAGAAAAAAGTGGGTTGGCTGTCTTCGTTTCTGTCGATATCGTTCCACGTTTTGACGAGTCCCCTGCTGCAGTATCGACGCCCATGCCGCATTCTTCTCATCTAGCATTCTCTGGCATTCCTCGTTGAACAAGCCGTTACGTCGACTCCTTTAGCGAACCCAATGGCACCTTCCGCTGCACCGTGGATGGCTGCTTCAACGCTATCCCAGCAGTCTTCGAGAGGGGCTTCATTTAGCTCTCCCTTACGCGGCAGCGCAGCCTCAAGGCGTTGCTCGTACTCAGTAGCGACCTCAGATAACTTGAGTCGTTCCAGATGGGGGAAGGGGATAGTACCAAATGTTGGTAACGACACAAAGTCTTCGGCGCATTTTAACCATCAAAGGTAGTGGTCAGAATCGATGTTCGTGCCACGATAAGTTCTAATGTCAATGATATCCGAGAAGTGCCTTCCCTTAATCAAAACGTGGTCGATTTGCGAGTCCGCTGTTGTGGCGATCTCCAGGTGTACCGATATGGGAAGCTGTGCCGAAAGAAGGTGCTTGGTATGGCCTTATTTTAGGAGGCGGCGAAGTCGATGAGTCGATGGCCGTTTTTGTTCGTATGTGCTAGCATTATTTCAGATGGCTTGTAAGGCATGCGCCAATCTCTTTGTATCGCCGGAGGACCATTGTGACATAACTGTTTAGCGTCCCACACTGACACGAGGATGATGATCCGGTCAGTAGCCCCCTTGCCTGTCAGCATGCGATTTTAGTTTCTATCGGGATTGGTTACCCGATCTCCGCTAAGGTTACCCGTATTCTAGCTGGTACCACGACGGGGTAGAGATAGGAGTTGCTGGATAAGAGGCTGAGAACCACTGTGGGGTTCGTTTCACGCACTAACCAGCCGTTTACCAGTTAAAACGATCGAGAAAAGATGTGTCACGCAGGTATTGGAATTACTGAACGATGTTTATTTTTACACGAATTTTCCAATGACCATGTAGCATGTTATAAATATTCTTATAATTTTGATTGGATAAAGTATTACAATCAAAATCATAACGTAAAATTTTACGAAATCAATAATTCGGCAGCATACATTTGGTCTGCTTTCACAAAATATCACAAAATATGTGTAAGCAAAAGCTTATTTGCGATTCATTCAGGTAATCGAAACCTCCACCTTACGCTGAGTTTTATTTTGTGTTCAAATGTCCTGACAGAAACTTCAAGATCAGCCTCAAGGAACGAATATTTCCAACGATAGACAGAGGTCTGCCCTTCAGGAAGATCAACACTCAACACAATCGTCATTCATTCATTCCAATCTACATAACTATATCAATATAGCAGAACCCTTCTCTGCTGGAAATAGCACGCATAAAACGAAACGCTAAAACAATGATTCCAATTTTATAACTCACCCCCCGCAGAGATAATTCAGTTTTTATCTCCCAAAATAAATATTCAATTTGTCATTTTGTCACCTATGTCAAAAGTAAAACGCTCACAGACACTATTCCGAATGCAAGATCTGTATTAATCATTTACCTAACCGAACAGCTGCACATTTGAGCATGTCTTGTATAATTATTAAGGTGTGATCGAATATGATTTATTATCGACCGGTCATCAGCTGGAAAGCTCGGCTAACTGACATTGTGTGAAGTATTGTTGCTAGAAGTATGAACGAGCAACCAAGAAAATAGCTTAATATACCTATAGTTGTAATATGTAAGTTGTAATTTTTGGACGAATATTGGGCATTAATATGAATAGATTGGCAAAGCTTAGTCTTCTTAAAGAAATTACAAAGAAAAAGTAAGTGAGGTCTGTTAACCATCTAACGATCTTCTAATGAAATTTAATAAAGATTTTCTAATAAAAAAACACAATTAGCACCCGACTGACTAGGTATATTTTATTGATTGTGGAACCACTATGTATAAATTTAGTAGGAATACCAAGATAATTCCAACCTAGCCCAATGTCCCCATCAAACTGTCATTCCTGCACGGCTCTGGTAGTAAGGTAACTGTTGAATATAATAACGTTGCTTCAAGACATCACCAAATTTGTTATAATCAGAACAGAACAATTAAATAGATGTGGTGCACGCACCCTAATAACGACGACGTGATACAAAATTGGAATCGGAAAACCTCATTTCGGATTGATTGATTTTATTCGGACATTATATTTAATGCCATTTATAGCGTTCGGAATGATCATTGCTGTTCGCTTTGTCCTAACCGATTAGGTCCAACCAATTTCTGACCGTTAACGTGCAGAGCGGAGTGGCAGCTATGCTGACTTGAACGTTGTCCTCAACTCACTCGTGTCTTGGGGTTATTAGTATGTATAAACTTGAAACCTAGCCATCGAAAAAAAACTTCAATGCTGTTTAATTTTATGAAATAGGTTGTACGGCCTAATGACGTTTCCGTAGCATGCTGTGGCGCTAAAATAAGCATTTATTTGGAATTTTCCTAAACAACTTGAGCCTTACTTGAGCCTCTGACAATTGTCGACAACGTTTAAACGCTAATAATGATAATAAGTAGGTAGGTATACAAATAAGCGAAATAATTTACCAATGAAAATTGAACTGTTGTAGCAATATGTGAACATACGACAGGATTTTTTTCTAAGCACAATCCACTTGGACCAACCACATGCTAGAAAGACAAAACTCCTACAAGAGATAAACCTGAGTGGATACATTTTCCTTCCTGACAACACTGGCTCGAACGACGGCGACATTCACGTCGTGATGGTGGTTTACTGTCATGTAGAATAAATTAACTTTCCAATTTTTCAACTTCAGCGACAAGCAGCGAGCTTAAACGAACACGAACTGCTTTTTAGGTAGTAACTGAACATCTTGCATTTAGTAGGATGTTTGGATTATTTCCAAATGTAATGGCACCGTCGTCAACAAGTGACATAAAAGATTGTCACTCAGAAGGCCAGAGACCTCCTGTCACCTCTAGTAAAAATCCCATAAAAAAGATTTCCAATTCAAACCAAAATTGAATATGACGAATGATTCATGTCGCATTGTATGTAGTGATGATAGGTTCTTATGGAAGCTGGAGCTCATATCGGTTATTAGTAATGCAAAAATTTGATCTGCTAACCTGGCGATTGGTCCACGTTAGGACTATCATAAGGTGGCAGGCATAATTATGGTAATTCACAGATTTTTCAACCACTTTGCCCGTTTAAACCGCACATTTGGACCTGTGAGTTTCCTCAAACCATGATTCACATCACATTCTGTCTAATGAATGCTAACCGCTGACAATGAACTTGCAGGTAACGGAATACCGAAAGGTCACCAGAACTGAGGCACACACCCAACATGAGCACCAAATGCAACAGCAGAGCAGTGTTTGCTCTTATTTCGCGACCGCATGTTTAGCCTGGAACCATTCGACATTGGTTTCGCTTCACAAATTTGTTTTTATGGTCGTATCATCCGGTACGCTTTCGGTCAGTGGTGCTGCTGCTGCTGCTGCCGGTGGTGCTGTAAATTTTGTTGCGAAACCCGTGAACCGAAGTGTTGAAGCATCGATACCGGACCGTCCGTTAACGATCTTATTCAGCCTCAGGCGCAAAAAAATCAGCAGGTATAAACAGTATAAACTGGAAATGCAGGAAAGTGTATCGATTCAGCGCGGATAAATAATTAATACCTTTGCTCAGAGCAACAGTTTTCGGATCGAATGGACAGCATTTAGTTGGAGGTTAACCCACGCAGCCGGACGCAGGTCCTAACGGCCCCATGGACGACGAGTGACAGCCTAATACATATTGTTGTTTGGTGGCATTTCGTTATTTTTCAATTTTAACCATATAAAACTTGGTGACTGTGATTACCCTTGGCTATATCGACAGTTCAGAATATCGAAAGGTTGGCTGGCCGGCCGGCCGTTGGATGGCTAGTAAACGCATGAACCAGTACGCGTGATCTGTCATGCAAACTAACCGACCGCTGCAATTAAATTGAATAAATCAACGAGATGAAGCCGTACGAGGACTGCCAGCCAGGTTGGTGAACCACTATGTCGCACCGAAGCCGAAAGCCAGTCCCAAAACATAAACATGGGCCGGCCCTACGCGACAACGTGACCTCCCCATGAAAGGCTGAGTGAGAGAGGTTGGAAATAGAAAGAAAAGATCACTGCGTGGCAAGGTGATTTAAACGTTTACCTACCAGCCGAACTGGCTTCGCGCCGTCTCAACTGCGAGCTTAATAAAAATTTAATCAAGCACTTGGCGCGAAAAATCGTTTTCAATAGAATCATGACTATAAAATATTAACGTCTATTCTATTAGGACAAAGCAACGAACATCAGACGAAAAAAATATTGCCGAACAAGTTTCCATTAAACCGGGATCCTGGGTGTGCGCGAGATGCTGGTCAGTTAATCATACTTGAACGATATTGCTCAACCCATCGGCCAGGTTGGCCTGAAGCCGAACCCAGGCCGGCTGGTCTGCAGTCGAGGAGATAGGTTTGTTTTGTTTTTATTCTTAATTTGCGAGCACGATACTTTGCGTGAGTAGGACCGTCAGCACGTGAGTTCGGTATTGTATTTATACGTTCCGATCGAAGCCCCGAAGCAAGCTATGGGCTTCTGCTGATCGCGGTTCTTGCTGCTGACTGACCGACCGTTCGTTCTGAGCGCAGCATAGTACATATATACAACATACATGCTCGATCGAGTTGTGTTGTTGTTTGGTTAATTTTAATGAGCGAAAATATGAATACATTACCAGCAGCGACCAGATCATATCGCGCTGATGGCGCTGTCACCGTTATTGGGCTGCCATTGCGTTATTGTGTGACTTTGAATGTTCCAGCAGCGTTCAGTGTGTTTCGTTCAGGATCTTTGCTGAAAGGGTCATTAGTTAGGTTTAATTTAAATAATGGTGGCGTAATCATGCATTTAGCAGTTTAACTTACTGTATGATTCAAGTATTGTAGTGCTATATGAATACAATGTTAATTTGCATACATATCAATCAGAGAAGGAAAGCGCAAAAATATTCACTTTACAGGAACATATTACAGGTATCTATCAAAAAAATCATACGAAGTGAGTCAAAGTGTTCCAGAACATAATGAAATCTTGTACTAGGGTATCGTAGACGTATCGATCGACGTATCGAGGGTATCGATTTATGAACGAAAACGATATTTAACAAGTTAGACATTTCATTTCATCTTAAAAAACTTTAAGCGAAAATTTTAGATTTTCTCAGACATCATTTATTAAAAAATCATAATTCTTGATTCAAGAATCGTAGCGCAAACATTTTTATGTGAAAATGCAGGTGAATTTTTGTCAGAAATTCTGAAGCAATATCAAATTTCCATAACGAAAACGGCTTCGATATCTTGGTAGCCAACCTTTTCTGCCAGCAAACAATACTTGTCCTGGTCCTGCATGTTATTGTACGAAACGGGGCTATCCTAGTCCAACCAAGGTGATATCTGTTTAACAGTTCTTGCATTTATGTATACCCCGCTTTCAGGTTTTTGTCCGATGCGGATTTACTACTAGAACGTGTGTGGACTTCGAATCAAAAGCGACGATTTTTGAATTTGAATTGCTGTTGTCGGGTCGAATGACGCAATAGTTCCCTAAATGGAAACCTGGTTTGACGAGAAATTCAGTCATAGTAGCTGTTGAAAGTGCTTTTTTTCCTGTTTTTGCTGAGTTGCTTCATTGAACCTTCCCTAATTTAAGAAACACTGGGGCCATGGATCAAAATCATTGTAACCAACCTATCTTTAATCATCCTTGGCATTTATTGAAGTCTTAAAGATGGTATAAAATGTATCAACGAGCATATCAGATAAACGGGTGCTTTAGTCTTGACTACCGCGGATGACTCAAATTAACCCGTTACAGGAATAATCATTTGCTAGATTTGGTATTTGCGAACAATTCCGCCATACAACTTTACTCGATTGTGGTCATGTATAAACCGGGTACGCAACGTTAAGCATACGGGCGACAATAGGCATAATAGGTGCTAGGCTTAACGGACGGTAGGCATAATAGACGATAGGCATGATGGACAATATACATAATGGACGTCAGACATAATTTACTAAACTTCGCTTTCCTAGAAATACGCCCTTGAGTCAATCATCGCTCCGTCACAATACAATGAGATCCGGGGTGGCCCATTTAACAAAAATTCATTTAGAATACTGCCGTTTGGTACAACGTCGTTTGCCATAAATTCAGTGGCATAAACATGATGGAATTATTTGGCATAATGACCTGTTGGCATAATTTTTTAAACAATATTTTATGACTTTTTTCCAATGATTTAGGACGAGACGGCCGCAGGCTATGAGTGTTCATCGGCGACCAGTCGCTAGAATCGGTGACCACTGTGGGGGGTAAAGTTTACTGACTTGTAGGGTTTATCCCTTAGTTGAGTCCGAACGAACGGCAGCAATTGAGGACAGTATGTACCCGACATTCGAGCAGATCGAAGGCTGCGAATATTTTCTATGGCATTCGGCCATGTGTGTTTCAGCCATTTATGATTCGGCCATTAGATCTACTATACCATTTGTTATTTCGTCCATTCCATTTGTGTTTTGGCCATTCGTAGGAAATCTGAGTTCAAAATCAAGCGTCAGGATAGCGGGTGAGACTTCGGACTCGTTTGTGACGTTAGTTGGGTTGAAGCAAGGTGACGGACTATCGAACTTGCTGTTCAACATTGCATTGGAAGGTGCTATTCGAAGGGCCGGCGTGCAGAGAAGCGGTACCTTCATCACGAAATCTCATATGCTCCTAGGGTACGACATCGATATCATCGGTGTTAACCGTAGAGCTGTGGAAGAAGCGTACACTACATGCATCTTAAGGAGGAAGCTGCGAGGATAGGGCTTATCATAAATTTTATCAAAACAAAGTATTTGGTGGCTGGTAGAGAGCGTGGTAGCCCTTCGGGTGTTGGAACTGCGGTGGTGATAGATAGAGATACTTTTGTAGTGGTCGACGAATTTGTTTACCTTGGTACGTTAGTGACATGTAACAACGATGTGAGCCGTGAAGTAAAAAGGCGGATAGCGGCTGCCAACAGGGCCTTCTATGGATTACGTAGCCAGCTGAAGTCCCGTAGCCTACAACCCCGTACAAAACTCGCGCTCTATAAGACGCTAATTCTCCCGGCGGTACTCTAAGGCCACGAAGCGTGGACGTTGAAAAAGAGCGACCGACGAGCTCTTGGCGTTTTCGAGCGTAAGATCCTGCGATCAATTCTTGGCGGCATATTAGACGATGGAGTGTGGCGCAGGCGCATGAATCATGAAATATACCAAGTGTACAAAGATGCTGATATTGTGAAGCGACTAAAATACGGCAGACTACAGTGGGCTGGCGACGAAGCAAGGATGCGGGTGAGAGACCAGCGAAAACAATATTTAGCAGAGAACCCGACAGAGGCCGACTACTTCGAGGCAGACCCCGTACCCGTTGGATGAGCGCTGTTGACGAGGATGCTAGAACAGTGGGTGTTAGGGGCGACTGGAGAGTGGCAGCCCAAGACCGAGTAATGTGGAGACGGCTCCTGAATTCGGCATGGATTCGATAAGCGGATTGTCTCCGAAAAAGTAAAGTAAAGTAAGTAAGGTAAGCTGACTCACTATATGCTATACTTTTTTAAACTGAGTTGGACCTCTTGCAAGGTAATAACAGATTTCCTAACGTTAATTATGCCTACTGTACATTATGCCTAGCGTATTTATGTCTAATGGCCATTATGCCTAACGTCCGTATGCCTAATGGGGTACAGTCGGCTGCACCTATTGTAACGCTGAATGCCAATCATCCCACTCTCGATGTTAAACTAAATTTACCGATTCCTGCTGTGTCCGAAAATCCTGTTGACAGTCACAGTTTGGACCTAAACAGAACGGATTTAGACGGCTTCCCAAGTGAAAAATTCAGTTTTGAGGTGCATTTTTTTAATTTTATTTGAAGGAAAACTCCTGGAAGTGAAGGTACTTAGCCTCTTTTCCCTTAGGCACAAAACCTTCCCTTATGTTTAATCATGACAAAGAATTGCACTTCCAGTGAGTGAGAAACTCTTTTAAGGAAGTGCATAATTAACACATAAAGGGTGTCCCAAATCAAATTGCACCACGGAAGAAACACTGTAGAAAAAAACCCATTGGGTATTTTCTCTGGAAATTTTGAGTAGAAGTAGTTTAGAGTGCATTGTTTACACTCTATCTTTATCGCGCTCAGTTACTCGAAAATTGAAAAAAATGGCGTCACCAGAAAAGCAACGCCGCGAATTTATTTTGCGCAAGTACTTGGAAAATCTTCAACTCTCTCATCATGAATGATGAGACTTACGTCAAGGCGGACTTCCGGCAGCTTCCGGGGCCACTGTACTTCACCGCCCAGCACAAGCTTGATGTTCCGGAGGAAGACATGAAAAAAAAGTGGATTTCCGTACAGATGAAGCTGCTGCTAGGTTGTACAAAACTTTTTGAGTGGAGTTAACCGTAAGCTGCGAGTATACGGTTATGGTATTGAAGTTGAGTGAAATAAATATGCCAAAAGCTTGCTAATGAGTTATATTTTATTGTCTGAAAGTTTGAAAAGGATCGTCAATTAGGTAATTTTCTACAGCGTTTCTTCCGTGGTGCAATTTGATGTGGGACACCCTTTATAACAAAAAACAACAGTTGCTCGCTTAAATAACTAACCGACATGTTTGTTAAGCTAACTGGGGCTTTCTTAGGGCCTTGTGTGCGTCCAGGTTGAAATCCGCAGCTGTCCGATCAACTTTGGCTACTCACGGAGTCGTCTACACGCGTCTGCGGACAAAAAAAACATATCAGGGCAGAGAAATCTGGAATATTCGTGTACTTGCCTGGAGATGCAGGCTGCGAGACCCCTTGCGACGACTCCGACTACAGAACCGGAATGAAATTGATGGCAGGATACGGTGCGGCTGTGGTGATTCATCCCGATGGTCACTATTGGGTCAGAAACAACAGGGGCTCTTATATTGCCTTGCAGTGTACGTCCAAGCTGAGCTCCAAAAGCTGACCGATGTACTTGAGCTAATGCACTCACGACACTAATCACAAGACTGGGATGATATTGGCAGTCCGGGATATGGAACTTCGTCTACAGGACCGGAATGAAATTGATGGCACGATACAGTACGGCTGTGGTGATTCGTTCTGAGAGTCACGATTGGATCAGTGCTATCAAAGCTTATAGGGGCCTTGTTGCGTACGTCCCGCTTGAAATTCGACAGCTGACTGATAAACTTGGGATTACTGGACTCTAGCGGATTAGTAACCATGCTTCTGTGGGCAAAAACATTTCAGGGGCAGGGCGATCTGGGATATTCAGGCGTACTTGCCTGAAGGTATAGACTGAGACACCCCTGCATGACTCCGTCCACAAAACCGAGACGACATTAATGGCAGGATACAGTACGGTGATTCATCCTGAGAGTCACGATTGGGTCAGAGCCAACAGTGGCTCTCATAGGTTTGAACATAGAGAGGTTAATGAAATCGATCGTAGAACTTAGATTTAATAAAATCGAGGTTAATAAAATGGATCATAACTCATAGAAGAGGCCACTATAGAGTTTTTCAGGTAGAGCTAGAGAAAAATCTCACGTAGAGTTAGGTAGAGTAGTGTATACACCCTGTAGAGCTCCCTGGTAGAGCTCTACAGCAACTCTATAGGAGAGTTCTCTTCTACAAAAAACTCTAAAGTGTATACACGTTCGTTTTGTGTTTGGTAGAGCTCTACATATACTCTACGCTTTATCTAACCTGCTAGATAGAGCTGTAGAGAACACGGTAGAGAACGATTTCGTTTTTGAAACTATTTCGCAATATGACGCCATATTTTGCTGATGCAACCGGCGCAAACAAATCGCGCATACATATACGCGTATATGAAGTGTGTATATAAGATGAAACATTTCTTTATTTTTCATAGAAATGGAAATGGAAATTTAATTGAAAATTATATTCTTCTATGAAATTAGAAGAAAACGGCCTTTCAGTATCCGGAAAAGAAATTTTTCATTCAGAAAGGCCTTTCTTTTGATGTAATTGATGGTTGGGGTGGTTCTAATTTTCGCAATAATTGTAAAACAATTTTTAATAATTTTAATAATTAACTAATTTATTTTTAATACGTTTTTTGTTAGTTTTATTATGCCTAGTAGGGTGATTCTTATTTTTACAAAAACCGTGATACACTGAAGTCTATTTTGCGCGGGTTTTAGCACGACTACCCAACCGGCGCAACTACAAAAAGTAAACAAACCGAGTGAGAGTTATTTTCTGCTGAACTAGCATAGCGAAAAGAACCCTCACTCGGTTTGTTTACATTTTGCAGTTAAGCCTTTTTGAAAAGCTGGTATCGAGATTTTCTGTTCCAAATGAGCCGATTTGATATCGCGTTGAGCAATTCAGTCGAGCAGGCGAGTAAAGCAGTCGAATCAAGCAGTCGAGTCAAGCAAATGAGGCGAGCAGTCGAGTCGACCAGTTGAATCAAGCTGTTCAGTCAAGTAGTCCAGTCTAGCAGTTGAGTCGAGCAGTTAAATCGAGTAGTCTAATCGAGAAGTTGAATCGAGCAGTTGGGTCGAGCAATTGAGTCTAGTAGCCGATTCGAATAGTCGAATCGAGCAGTTGAATCGAGGTTCAGTCGAACAGTTGAGTCGAGTAGTCCAGTCGAGCAGTTGAGTCGAGTAGTCCAGTTGAGTAGTTTAATCAAGCTGTCCAATCGAGCAGTCGAACCGAACAGTACAATCAAGCAGTTTAGTCAGTCCAGCCAGGTCAGGCCAGGTCAGTCCAGCAGTTGAATCAAGCTGTCCAGTCGTGCAGTTAAGTCGAGTAGTCCAGTCGAGAAGTTTAATCGAGTAGCCTAATTGAGAAGTTAAATCGAGCAGTTGAGTCGAGCAGTATTATTAGACAGTCCAGTCAAGCAGTTCAATCGACCAGTCAAGTCGATCAGGCCAATCGAGCAGTCGAATTACACAGTCCAGTTGAGCAGTCCTGTGGAGCAATTAAATCGAGCAGTCTAGTCGACCAATCCAGCCGAGCAGCCTAGTCGACCAGATGAGCAATCGAGCAGTCCAGCAGTCGACCAGTAAGGTGACTGAGAATAGAGCCCATGCTACGAAAGCATGACGTCCTGTCATGTTTTGCGTAGTTTTGCGATCATTGTGTAAATTACAACCACCCTAGCTGTCAATTATTATCAAAAAAACGGCCTATCATAATGCAAAATTACTTTCTTGGATAATAAAAAGCTACCTCATATAATTTCACTAAAAATAAAATATTCACTTGAATTCCCATTTGGCCTGTGAATGTGCTATATTTCTGAAGCTTATCTTACGCACACTTTGCTGTATATACGTAGGTACACAATTTGTTCGCAGCAGTTGCATCAGAAAAATATGGCGTCATGTTGCGAAATCGGTTCAAAAGCGAAATTGTTCTCTACAGCTCTATCTAGCAGATTAGATAGAGCGTAGAGCTCTACCAAACGCTATGTTGACATAGTGTTTGGTTGAACTCTACGCTCTACAGTTTCCCCAGTGGACGCACCCCGTAGAGTGCGTGGTAGAGCTCTACGTAGAATTTCTCTACGGCTTCTCTAGGTAGAGTGGAAAAGTGGTAGAGATACCTTATAGTGTATACACAGCTGGTAGAGTTTCTACGCTCTACGCTTTTTACTCTACCAAAATAACTCTATAGTGGACACTTGGCTTAAAGAAGGTTCTTAAGAATATTTCCATGCTCTTAAGACTTGTAATCAAAAGTCGCTTAAAACTATAGTAAAACCATCACAAGTGAAATAATTTTTTTTTACACTTGCCTTGTCCCAACAGGTCGAAGATTCATTACGACTCATACTAATTTGATATCTGTGCTTGAGAAGTACGCCGGAAAAAGACCGCTATAAACCTTGACCTGTCTGTGTTAGGGAAGTAAGTCAGAAAAAGTGATAAGTTTCCTCAACCCAACAAGTTTCACAATTTGATGTCCTGCAAGTGAAGAGTTATAAAAAAGTGAGCGACCAACCCTATCTTTCGTTCGAGTGTATCCATATACTGAAAGAAATTATTAAAAAAAACTGATATCAAAAAGGGGTTGACTGTATATTCATACATGTGACGTGATACAACAATGTTCAAAGTGCGGAAGAATTAGCGACTCTTTGATTCGAAAATAGGTTTTGGGTGTTTAATTTGTTGCTTTACAATTAGTTGCTTGCAATTGTTTACATACTTTTGATAGTATTGCTGGCAAGTGTGAAAAAAATGATAAACACAGCGTATCTCGGTTTTTCAAGAAAATTGACTATTTTCAAGGAAATTAACGAATGTGAACCAGTAATGAATGATAACCCAGATTATTTATTTATTTTCCCGTTCAAGTTGTGTTTCGTAAATTCGTTCAAGTCCGTTCCGTAAGTTGTGACGTATATGTGACGGTTCAATGACAAATATTTTATATTTTGAGCAAGATCCTTAAACCAGTTAACATTCGTTTCAAGCCAGTTACTTAAAGTTGACTAGTGCTACAAGTCATATAAAAATTTTCAAAATGCGAAATCGTCGCCAGTCACCACAAGAAGTGTGATTGTGGCCCAATGAAACTCTTAGTGGAGTTACAGACTTTAAAAAACGGATAAAACTGATATGTAAAGCACGGGCATTTAGGAAATTTGAACTTGTCTTCTTGTATAAAATTTATAGGAATGTTCAGAGCATTTATTACAATACAGAAAATTAAAAATTAGCGTGACAAACATTTGCAAAATGTTCAGTTTTTTCGATTCGATTTCGTAATCCTACGAGAGCCCTCGAACCCCCGACACTTGAGAACGAATAATAAACAAGCTCGAACTCCTGGACCACATCGCAATAGATCCAAATACTGGTCGCAGTGATAATGTCCGTAAAAAAACGACTGTGCGCCGATGTTTGCCATTTGCAATGTACATGGACCTGAAAACCGCTTTTAATTGGATTGACCACCGAATTATCCTCGCAAAAGTTGAGAAATAGACAGTTTCTTGAACGTTCTGCAAGTAACCACGTTCGTGAAGCATAAATTTGTGTTGGCATATGCCAACTCATTCTACAACATCGCTAAAGTACCGCAGGGGAGCAACCTCGGACCACCGTTCTTCTCGATGTGACCCTGCTGTCAATATTTTAACTACATTTTTCACTAGTATCATAATTTTTTACTGGTATCGAACCTGGAATTTGGAGCCGTGATCTGTGGTCCTTGTTAAAAAAATTTGGTCGCCAGGATCGTCGAAGTACTGCTGAAATAATCTTATGTTGTACCCTTTGTAGCCCAGCGAGTATGGTCCCCAAGAGAGAACATTTATAAAATGCCACGAACTTCCGTTTAAACTACTGACTTCCTTTAAACAGGTATAGTGTTAAAAATTCGAATAATTCCGCAATTAAAATTGGTTACCAATATTATCAATTATAGTAATCTCAAGGTAACGGTTGACGACCATATGATCGTGCTCCAACCGTGTGAAATGCATTTGTAACTTACCTGACAATTCAATCATCTGTTTAATCAAGAAAAAATATCGCAAAGTGCAATTCCCAGGCACCATAAAGCCAGAGCGCATTTTGTACGTGACGCGTTTTGAACGATGCTATCGAATGGCAATATAAATGGAGCCTCTTGTGACTGTGCAAAATCGAGCGGCGGTTTAGGTTGGCAAGTATAAACGGACGGCCTGCCGCCACGCCGCCAGACGAGGGGCCGGTCCATCCGACACCATATCTAAGCACTCGACTGTCACACACATCTGCTCTGCTGTTGCTCCGCCGATGCAGCTATGCGCCACTTCAGATCGACACCCAGGACAACACCTTCTAAACCTGGTTCTTATGACGAACGAGTGCCCTCGTTCGGCCCGAAAATGATCGTTTTGCTCGCACGTTTGGAAAACCTAACCCCAACAGACCGAACAGACGGAGCTGAAAACGTGATACATCGGCGGTGATGCAAATGAAAAGAAATATAGCGCGACATACCCTGGTTTATAACGTACCGTGAACGCCTCTGAACTTTACACGCTGGAAATGGTAGGAAAATCAGTAGTGTACGAACTGCGAAAATTGCACGACGAAACATGTCTCCGTATACCTACCTATGACGGACGACGAGGTGCAACGACGTGCAGATCAGACATATGATGTGACTGAGAGGACAGCCTCTCTCTGTGTCAACAGTAACATTAGTAGAATAATAAATACAGATCATTTTGTAATATCCTATATCTAGTTGTATCTTAAAAATGAGTTTTGAACCAATTATTCGAAATTTGGTTTTACTAAATTGTGAAAAAAATTGCCTAATACATATTAGCTTAAGTCGTGTTGGAATCTTACAACTAGAAAATTGGGCAAGAAATGAAGGGTTATAAGCTAAACTAAGATTAAAGTCCTTTGAAATGAAATTCTGGGCCCAAGGTGTAGCCGCATTTTACTCAACTGATGGGTAGCAATACTCGAAAAAAATCTGTTTATTACAAAGCATTCGATTCGCTATTACGTATTGTTCAATAGAAATCTACTCCGCGTTGGAAGGCGATTAACTTAAATGTAACAATTGAGATAATCTACATTCTATCAGGGTCGTTCAATAACAACTTTAACGTCGTTACACTGTACAACGTACTAAACCTTTACTAGAGGGAGAGGCACTAAATGTAGTAACTGTAGTAGAAGCAACATTGTCACCAACGTTATGTCAACAAACGGACACCCCTAAAGGCTTCGAAAGCTCGGTTTACTGCGTTGTGACGCAAAAGGTCAATGTGCATTTGTTCAGTACCTACTGATCCGCTGAAGGGTGGCGGTGGCGGTGACGGTGACAAGGCGTGCCCATTACGGTCGGTGACAGATAGACGTTTACAGACAGACTGCACTGCTATCGATGATTAAAGTGGCGGCCTTTCAAATAGTCCAGTACTATCGGATTTAAAGATTGTAAATTGTAAAAGCTTTCTGGTCAGAGTCGTCACGAAACGGCTTTGAGTAGCCAAGGACTCTATCAAGAAAAAAAAACTGAACGGAAGTTGTTTAGCAAATTAAGCTGTTTTCTGTTTAATGAAAGGGTCCTATTCTATAGTTTGTCTTCTCTACCATTTGTGGTGAGCATCGGAAAGTCCGATAGTTTCTTGAATTGGTAGGCGCACCACAGCCAACCAGTTTCCAAATATGTCTGTAAGTAATAAATTCCAAAGTAATTGGCTCAGTAGAACTAGCTCTGCTTTGCCATACTATCATGTGTGTAATTGGAATTCAAACTTTTCACCATAATTGAAGCGGAGGTTGCCGGATAATTATTCTAGCATTTCTGGTAGTAAAGTTTTTTTTCCTTTCTGACATGAAGGTGGTTTTCTAGTCCCTTTTGGGATAATTGTAGCAAATCATAGCGTGTCTTGTTCAATTATTTCTTTTGTAATGTTTATTGGTTGAGGTTTTGATCGTACCGTCTGATTAAAAAAGCCACATAACAACCATGACGATGTTAAATCACAATATGTACTCAAACAACATTTAATTACGATTTTTTGTTGCGGGTAAAACGCAACAGGTTAAACTATATTAAAAGGTTACTGCCCTACATAAGAATTCACCGAAAGTTGAGCCAAAACCTCATGTGTGTAGTCGGTACTTTGGGGGCAGACCGAGAGCAACTAAGATTAAATGGCTTTAAATGCCATTAAGCGGTTAATGGGACGGCAAATCGAAACAAGTAAAAGAGCATGCTACACAGCATCAAACAGTAAAAAGTCAATTCACCGTAAGAAACACGCAATGGTAACAATAACCCATAAAGAAAAGTGAGAGATCCGACTCCTGTCTGGGGTGCTCCCCCGATCTACACTCACTGCATTATGGCCGCCACCTAGTCCTATGCATAGTGCCGCTCGGTTAAGATCATGAAATGTAAAGAAAAACATGTGTTGGCCTCCTCGCTGTCGCCCGCGTGGCAAGGCCAGACTTGTCTGTGTCGGGAAATGCGCATAAACCTTAACGGGCAGCCGCTCGTTGCCAATAATGCTGCAGCAGTGCCCGATGCAAGCTGGCGAGGCAGGGCGCGCGCGGTGCGACACGCGATGACAACAGGTGAGATAAGCTTTCATGCTGGGTGGTTTCGACGCTTTTTCGGCTCCCCCGATGCAGTCTAATTACGAATCGTGACCAAAATTAACTGTTTGACAAAACCAGATTAACTGTGTGTCACTTGCAGAATTTACAACCGAGCCGACACGATTCAATCGATATTGGAATTGGCAGGCAAGACTACTACTTTCGGTGGCGATCTGTTTTACGTCTCTAATTGGTCTTCTATGTCCGCAAAAATGTCCGAGGAAGCCTGGTCTGCTGGGGTGGCTGGCGAGCGATGTGGTGGTTTCGGTTTCTCACGGACTCAGCTTAGCTGAACCGAAACGTTTTGCAGTTTTGACGGTTGTGCAATACCTACAGATCGACTGTACGTATGTATGAGATTCGTCGGATGTGAAATTGTCCTTCATTCTGTGGGTTTTGGATCGCTTCGATGAACAGCTGAAGATCAAGTTCAACAATTGCTCATCAATTGAATAATTAACTAACTACAAGAAAACGATCGATGTTTTTATGTTTTATTTATAGACAACATTAAAAGGTTCAATTGGTAATGAACGATCGTCGTGGTTTTCGGTGGTAATTGGTTGCTACGTAGTAGAAGCGACAGATTGGGACAACCGAACGGCCACTTTCGAAAACGATTGTAAGACACGTGTTAGGAAAAGTTTTTCTCAAATTAGTGGGGGACCATTAAGGCATTACACAATGCATGCAGGAGTGTCTAATATCGAACTATAATGAATGCTGGTTACGTGATGCAAAATTCCGCCACATATACTTCATACGAATGCTTTTAAAATGACTGAAAACATACCTCCTGACTTCCATTGGGAAGTAGTTCCCATTAGGTTCAAGTAACTTATTCCATCTGGAAGAGGAATTTATGCTTTTATGTTAGATATGTTTTATCGAAATTTTACTCTTAAGCTTCGACTTATTTAGTAAAACTGCAGCAACAAAAATTTATGACTCAAAACTAACTTATTACGTTGTGAAGTTTACACATTGATAAACTAAAATATCAAGGGCATAAACGATTTCATTTGCAATCATTGCGTCTCTGCGTATCGCGTATCACAAAATCTTACCGACTTAGAAGGGTATTCTACGATACGTGATGAACCAATGTGACCCACTTGACATAGACGCGCATATCTTGGTCTCGGTCGAGTGAGTGATAATACAAGACATCTGGAGGGCTAAGGCGAGTTGGCATGACATTGCCAGTGGGGAGTTTTTCGAACGCTAGAAAAACTAAACAGACTCATTCGATAAGCTCCAATGGCACGTTCAATGTTTAACACGGGTGTATACCACCCGCTTTTGTTTCGTTACAGACCCACCCTAATCTCATAGCTCTGCCGATGTCATCGACTACTCGAACAAAAGAGGGGATGTTTTGATAAAGCACACAAATAGAACCAAACTACTGGTTCTAAACATTGATTTATTCCCGTAAACGGGTTGATTCACAAAAATCTAATAACAGTATTTTGCAGGTAGCGCAGTAGTGAGAATTTCTTTGTAGGGTTGCGGCACTAGTTCTTCAACCTGTTTCTGTTTTGGGCCTGCCATCTGTTTTCCGTATCCTAGGGGGAAAACCATAACTAATTCTTACCAATATACACTACTATGGTCGCATATTTTGTGATGATAAATTGGTTCGTCAGGTACGGGAAACACGAAAACAGAGTAGGCCCAATAATTAGAAACATGCCGAAAATACCATCCAATGCCGTACTTTTACAATTCGCGCCATGGTACAATTAGGATAATCCAGCCGTTTTTTCAGCTTCAGAGTTAATACTGATGGAATTTGCGGGTACTGTGTAGAATTATTTTTCTTTTCTCTTCTTGTATGATGTCTCTGAATCATGTTAGTTTTAAAATGCGAAAAAAAACAGTTCGGGCAAAGTTGTTTACATATAACAAAATACTGTCAAAAGTTTGCAAATTCGACCACTGCGAGCGCCGCTATTGCCAAAATGATGAAATGATCTAAATGACCAAAGCTTTATTCTAAATGCCACATACGGGTGGGTTGTGGGAGCTGGTAGTTCATTCAATGAAAACCTCTCAAATTAAATTCTAACGAGGAAACCACAGTGAAGTGTCTGATTGAATAAAAGGGAGTAGTAAATTCACATTCACTCATATCTGTTGACCCACCCACTTTGCAGTCGATGTAGGTGGGTACCGGTTTCGCCCTTTTTACACATTCGAAGGCGACTGTCACAGGACAGTCAAGGAAGGAAACAAAAGGGTCTAGCCGGTTTTCCATACAAAAAATGCCCCCGAACCTAATTAAATTATGCAATGATTCAAACAAAGTACTTGACCTGAGGAGCACTAACTGGGCGGGTACTGTTGCACCAAAAATCAACTCACACTACATTCAAATGGCTATTAGAGCATTAAGAAACATTGCGAATTTGTAAATGGACACTGATATACTACAGTACTCGCATGCTCGCTATCAGTTTAGAATACATAATCTCACAATCGATTTCGTAATCTATTGATGAAAAAAATTTGCGGTGCCATGTTTGAAACACTGAAAGAAATGTTCATTAATATTTTTTTAATTTTTTCAATTTTTTTACTGTGAAATTGTAAAAATTACATAAAATTTCAAATACAAACACAATTCTTATTCCAAAAGCACTGCCAGCCATCATAAACTACCAGCAGTGTAAGCAGTGAGTTGGTTTAGTAATCTATTGACGTATTCCTGAACTACATATAAGAGCAATTTTAATATTGAACTTTTCAAAAGAAATTTTGACCGCCATCCACATTTTCTAAAAATCTAAAAAAAAACATATTATTTATACATTTGATTGAACAATTTTTTGATAGAAAAAAATAAGCGGCGCCATCTTTGGAACACTGAAAAAAATGCTCTTGAAAACTTATTCGATTTTTTTACTGTGATATTCGCATCGGAAAATTTCCAAAAATCAATGGAAATGTGTCCTGCAGTGAGTATAACATCTGTGATTTTTTTCAAATTTTTATGATAATTGGTTTTGGAGTAAACTGCGAAAAATGAAATTCACTATAGCCGCCATTACTGATCCAAGATGGCGTCTAATGATCTGAAAATTTGCCAAAATGCTCCTCAGGTCAAGTACTTTGTTTGAATCTTTGCACAATTTAATTAAGTACGGGGGCATTTTTTGTATGGAAAACCGGCTAGACCCTTAACTTGTTTCAAGTTCAGGAATTCAAATCCATCGACCACAGCAGCGCTAGCAGCAGGAAGCGAGAGAGAATTGTTGTACTGTACTCCGTCCTCTCCATTAAACCAAGAAATTTGCGGTTGGTTATAATCACCACAAATGAGAACTCTTTCTTCTGAAGACCCCTTGTCACGTAATTCACGGATTGAGAGAATATGCTCATCGATAAACTTGACAACTTTACTTCTGTCAGGTGGGATGTAAACTGCAGCAAGCAAAAACTTCATTCCTTTGATGACAGCAGAAACACAGACTTGTTCGAGACAATTTCCATGTCTTAAGTTGACCAGCGACGGCTGTTAAGCAACGGCAATCAATACGCCACCAAAACTACTTTTGTCACTATTCTTCGAGCTACGATCACAACGATACACGTTGAAGGCGGATCCAAACAGCTGACGAGAATCGATGCAGACGTCCAAACCGGTTTTAGTTAGCAGGATTACATCGTAGTTGCAGTCATTAGTTGCAAGGAATGGATCATCCACTTTAGTCCTTAAACCTCGCACATTCTGATAGTATGCACAAATACCATCCACGTCATTGGCGTGTGCAGAAAGCTGCGGAACAAAACTCTCTGCACGTGGAGATTCCAAGCTGGAAGCGGGAAATACATCAGCGGAAGGATTGTCCGGATTACAAGTGCACTTGCCTGCATAACTGGGTTGGAAGACCCTGTCACCACACAAGCATACAGGGCAGGGACGACTGCTGGCCGCTGGCAGTAATTGCACGACTGTGGCTGAGGGAACGAGGACTTCAATAATACCAGCTTCAATGCGTCCCGCGTGACCTTCAGGACAAGGACAAACTGGTTGAGACAAATTAGAAGCAATCGACGGATCAGGAGAAGTCAAGTTCAAAACAGCATCATACTTGCCCGTGATTGATTGTCGGGAGATCCCGTCACCAACCACGACCGAAGGGCCAGGACGACTTTGTTGGCAAATGAACTATCTGCAAGCACGACTTGGTCGGGTGGCTCAGGGGCTTCCTTAGTACCGTAGGCGATGCGTCCTGACGGCGTAGATAATCCCACGTTGTCATCAGTAATTGGAGGTGTGAAGGTCGTTGGAGAGGCGGGAGGTTTCCGGTCTTCTGTTGGATTAGTAACTGCGTCGACATGTCCTGATAAAGAAAATGGTCCATCAGACTCGTCGTTTAGAGCCACCGATCCAGAGTTGGCATCAATCCACGATTAAGTTTGAACTGACTGCTATGCAGCATAGTCGAGTACACGTGTGAATAAAATTAAGACCAACAGATTATAAGTTTACGAGCGTGTCTAGGAATTGTAACGTTAAACATGCACCTACTAGTTAATCAATTGAACCATATGGAATGGTAAATTATAATACCTATTAAAATATTGATGTTATAAAAGAAGAAATATTGAGTATCGGTATAAATAATCTATGTATTAAAAAGTACTTTTATTTTAATTGACAAAATAGTTTATTTATTTTCTCTTCCATAGTAACTTGTGACTTGTGAGCAGAAAAAAAATATTATTGGGCCATTTTTGACAAAATTAATGATTGTTGAAATTTTCACGCATTTTCAACAAATTAAGCATAAAGGTACCCTATATGTGGAGAATTCTCTACGATGAAACATTTAAAATATGAGAATGCATGGGGGCGAACCAACCACTAATTGAAAGCCCCATTAAAAAAGTTGATAAATAAATATGAGAATGTAAAAATAAAACCGCAGATCTCCTCAATATTGATGAAGCAACTGACAAATAAACTGGAAAAATGATAAAATTTTACTGTGATTAATAATCACATGATTATGATATGGAATGACTTTATAGTAATTTGAGTATTTCGGCTTTTCAGTTTTTTTCTAACAGAAAATATTTAGAGCGGACAGCCAGGATTATTTAGTTGGTCCACTCATTGTTTTCTAAAAAAATATGAGAGATAATTTACAGCAAATTTTGACAAAAAAGCAACATGAATTATCCGTTGATATTAATTTTGACTAGATTTGACAAAAACATATGTATTATATAACTAAAACCACTAATTCTGCACAGAAAGTTGAGTATATCACATGACACATATTTCTGGTATATCGATTGCTCATATTACCTAAAACGGTTATTATTGTAAGAGCGATTTAAGCATATATGTGTCATTCAGTTATTTTTCTAATCCTTTCTATATTTGGTTTTAATTATGGTGTATGTTACTATGTGTATAAGAATAGGAATAATTAGTATCTATTTAAATTACGACTAGAGTTAACAAGTAAGGTTCATCATTAAATAACGATATTGGTCTTAGCTGTGGTCTTTAAAATTAAAATATAAATATTTGGGTATGTTATAAGAGTTTAAATGAACCGAAATTAGATATAACATTCATTTCTATTCGTATTTTTCAATTGTTACCAACAATAAACATTTAAATAAAACATTCACTATACCAAATACCACTCTACACAAAGACGTTTATATTGTTAGCATACTTTATATTATTAGCATTAGGGTAATTATCGTTATTTTCGACAATTTGACTGTCAACAACATTGAGGAAAAAATTAAAATAAAATATTTGCTTATAAGTATTTCAAATTTCCTTTAAAGAAATCGTGTCCAATTCAATTGGCATTTTTTCAAGATGACTTCTTTACGCCAATAAAAGTTTATTCCATATTCTGTGATTTTTTTTTTGGTTTAATTTGGAGGCCCCTTCACACTTCTTCACACTGCACTGATGAGAAGATTTTACAGAACCGTCTGCACCGCTGCGTCGTGTTTTTCTTCCTCATCGCTGACGTACATCCTGGTTAGGTCCGAAGCCACCGATGCAGTCTCGCAACCACTGTTGTTGTGCAAACATGAAACACAGAACACAGAAAATTGGATCATTGTCAGAGATTAATTTTTTTAATTGATACGTTTCATTGAGCTGAAAAAACGTCAATCAACTCAATTAGTTCATTATTTCAACAGAAACAAGATTTGACCCGGAAAACGGGTTGGTAAACATTTATGGGCCCATTATCTTAGAGTAAGGTCATGTTCTCGTTGACCTAAAAGCACCGAAGAGCATAGAAGCATTGTTTTGGAGTAAACGGGGAAAATGAATTGTTTGCTGCAACGTGCAGAGAAAAAGTCGGCTAGCGGTCGTTTGCACTCAATAATGAATCGAACAGCAAAAACAGCAGAAAAGTCAAGGTCCAAAAGCTGCGGTGCTTTCGGTGTACAATGGACAAGACGTGTACAAGATGTACCTGCTCTCATGTTAAATGGCACTCCTCGCGCGCGCGATAGTGGCTGTTTGATTCAGCAGCGGATCGTTTTGCATAGAATTTTTTTTAAACTCACCTTACAACGTCGTGTTCTTCCAGCGACGGTTCATCGGGATGCTCATCGATGATCATGTCGCCGCTGGAAGGTTCAACGATTGTGGGTAGATCCGGTGGTACTTCTACGGAGATCGTAGGGCCATTGTGAGGCGCCAGCTCGTGGTGTGTTTCGATTTCCATCTGAAGCGGTTGCTCTAGGTAATCCTTTGGTGGTTTGCTTTTTTAAAGGAGAAAAATAAGTATTTTTCGTCGGGAAACAAGATTGGCATATAGACAGTCATTTTATTTTCCGAAATTGTTATTTCTTTAAACTCGATGCACAGATAGCAAAACCAAAGGAAAAATTTAAAAACTAAGAAACCAACTCAAAACAAAATTTAAAGCAAACTTGAAATAGTAGTAGTAGTAGTAGGGGAAAGCCACCATTACTTCAAGGACTTGCCAATGTATGTAGGTAGAATTACAGCAGATCCAAATTTGATTATCAAATGAATTTCGCACTAATGCTGTTACAGAAGGGCCAAAAGGGATTGGGCGGACTCACAAGCAGAGGCACTTGTGCGCATTCCGGGGTTATAAGAGTCGCCTTCCAGCATTTGGATCCTTCCATGTAATAATCAATTTCGCTGTACCAACTTTAACCCACGTGATGATTTGTTAGTTTTGAATTGAGAAGTACCATATTTGCTTCAGACCTTAAGGATTCAGGTTGGCAATCCACTCCATCATCCAGCCTTCCACGTTTATGATACCAATAATAATACTATTAATAATGATATTAAGATGAAATGTGGTATATATGGGCAAAAATAGAACAATCTCACCAGTAGTCCTTCGAATGGAAAAGAGTTGCATCCTTTGAGGTTCCATAAGTGCTTCTAATAATTATTTTAATTTTTTCATCTGATATCCATGTGCAGTATTAAAACTCGTTTTGGCCAAAGTTTTTACTATACAGCAGGAGATGCTTAATATTTTTTTGAAACGATGGTTTTTTTTTACAATTGATGGAGGGACGGTAGGGGAAAGTAATGAAATTTTTTTGGGAAAGAGTGGAAAGGAAGGGGGGTTAATAGGTAGCTACGCTTAACAAGTTGTCGTTGTGACTCCTATCTTTTGTCCAATGCTGGAAGGTGCGTGGGTCGAACCAAGCTATAATCAGAGATTATAACCGGATTTGAACCCACGACACCTGCCAGGGCGTGTGGCTCGCTGGTACCCGTGTACCTTTGAACCATAGAGGCAACAAGGCAACAAGTGTACGGTATGACACGGAATCTATGGTGACACCAAATCGCTCCACGACAATCAGCGCCCGGGCACGAGCGCGTAGTGATTCAGAGTCGGAGAATCATGATCGGATACCCTAGAAGCGCGCGACATTTTGACACCCGCTCGTGCTCCCGGTAATTCGTTACCGAATGGTCTCGGTGCGGTAAGACATCGTGGCAGTGCATCGCGGACAGTGTCGCCTTTTACGCTTCGGGTGCCAGCTAGTCGGCTTTGTCGAGTCTGAGAAGCAGTTCAGGGTTCCGAGTCGGAACACCTGCGATGATTCATCGAAGAGTGGACAACCATCATCAGGTCGGGTGAAGCAGCCAAGGCAGTACCTCGACGTAACCACGTGTGGGGCGGGTCATCTACGGGAGCGCGGAAAGCAGAAAAGGTCAGTGAAAACCACGTAAAGCAAATCCCATTTACAACTATCTCTTTTTAAGACCAAATGAGTGCCCAATTGAATGAGGACCAATTTTGGTCCTGAATCTCGACTGGTAGAAGCTGTGAGAGTCAATAGGATCGTAGGACTAGCCTCACAAAAGTCGTGTATTCTGGACAACTGACTACGAAGTCTGTCGTATAAAAAAATAGAAGACCAAGTCTCGAAAAAAGGATGTAGCTTCTAGTCTTTACTTTACTTTGCATAAAAAATTGTTCGATCGAAAATTGACCAGAAAGTAGCAGTGTTATTAGCACACAAAACCTACTACTACTTTTCGTAACACCTGGACCCCCGTTCGTTTGACCGTTTTTAATCTAAACACTTTTTAATTTGAACCCCGCTAGTTTGCACGACGTGCAAATTAAAAATTGTTCAAATGTCATTCTCAACATGACACCATTTGCTTATGCAGACAATGCACATAAACACGAGCGTGTTTAATCTGTTTCACATTCCGTTTTCCCAACGATTATGATGGAAATCCGATCGGAGAATGAAATATTCGCTGCTTGCAACTGCGAACTAAATCAAACCACCAAAACAATAACAAAGAGCAGGGCGGCCAGTTCATTCAAGTTTCAGCATATTTAGGGTTGCCAGTTGTTCAAATTAAAACCTAAACCCGTTAGTTTGCATGAGGAATCGTTCAAACGAATGGGGGTTCACTGTACTAGCATTTCTACGAATGACACCCCACCGTCCTGTAAGATGCAGTCCTAGGTCAACAGTTGTCGGAGACACAACCGCATAAACGATATGAGACTTCAAAACTTTGTTTTCATTTTGTAGCATACCATTTCATTTCACAGTTGCTCTAGGTGCAGATTTGTACTGCGAGGAAACCAGCGAGTGCCGCTGTGTCAACTCAAGATAGAGCAATCAGCGCGAAAAATCGTGAAAATAACCGTTGCTATCTAAAAAGGATCGGGTCAGAATGGGTCAATATCAATAAAAATGATAATTTTAGCAATTCTTAGTCCATATAATATTTCTAAACTATGGATGTGCTATAAACATAGGTCTGTGCTTATTAAATTCCTTATGAGCAATTTGCCACTATTCCTCCACATTCACATTATACTGAGTGTGTTTGAAATTTTACTTACTCGTCCGATGCCTTATTTGCTCTCACAACGTCCATCCAGCACGTAACTACTTTCGGTACACACCTGTGATAAAGCAAAACCAGGTTGATTAAAACCGTGAATTCAACATTGAGAATATCTAGGAATACAATTCAATGTACACTAGTTTCACGAGTTTGCTTGTGAGTAATATAAAAAAAAGCTAGAATGCTACAATAAAATGTGAGAAGCGGCTTTTTTCAAATGGTGTACTGAAAACGTATTTAAAAAATAAAATAAAAAGCAATAGTGACGAATAAATTCATTTTGGTTACGTATATTTCTCAAAATAAAACAACATAAATATTTGATTTAAAGTTCTACGACTGGCAACTACTTGGTAAACATCAAATGTTAACAACTATATACTACCACAACAGCGTTTGACGCTCATCATGCCATTAAAATACTTAATCTTCCCAAATGAGAAATGCTAGCTAAAGCATACCACAACAGACAACTGTTTGACAATCAATTTACTAGTTAGTAGCAATTCATATGTTTGACCTTTCAACTTCGACCGAATTGTCACGCAGATCTTCCATAATTGGACGAGAATTCTCTTTGGTTTGGTGCTGCTTATCTATCATGCCGAGAAGATTCGGATCGAAGTGAACCAAAGCTAAAGGAAAAAAAAAATACTTTGCTAAACACAAGATTTTGTTTAAAGTTTTAACAAGCTTACAGGTTTCCAATGGGCCCAGCTTTAAGGCAATATTGTAGAGAATGTCGGCGGTCCAGAATTCCGGTATTCGAACAAACATTTTCTTTGCGTCGGCTGGTAGATGGAAACCGAGCTTATGCAGCAGCAATACGAAGGGTTGATATGACAGTACTGAAGCCTGCTCTTGATCCCATGGTACTACGGGTATTGATTTCTTTTTTACTGCAACAGCGAGAAGCTAGTTAGTATAAGAAATATAACTACTAGCTGAGTTAGCTTACGAATGCAAAGATATGGTATAGGTTCAATTATTCTCACGCAACAACTATCGAGTCCTATGTTGGGGTTGAACATATTCAGCTTAGCATAACAGCATTCTAACAAACTTTGCTGCAGCCATATAATCATTTTCCCTTTATTTTCTTTCATCAGTCTGTCTCGTAAAACCTGAAAGTTTGTTGAAATCATTGTACTATGCAATAAAATGAGCAATAACATCACGATGCACACCTGTATGTCATTAACAGCCGTGGGTGAACTCTTATCTTCATCCTCTTTTTTACCAGGATGTGACATTGGAGAGCCCCGCTCATGGTTTGGATTTTCGACCTTCATTAGCTCATCGTAACGCTCTGCGGTTATAATTTCCTGCTCGTAGAGCTGTTCGACGACTGCCTGGCGGGTCTTCTGGTGATTGCCACTCTCCTGGAACAGCTTCAGGATGTCCGTGACCAACGACTTGTTTTGCTTGCACTGAACATAGTACCAATGGAGGGAGTCTTTCTCTTCCTGGGTCCAAGAGTCCATCCGGTTGTTACCGGCTAGAACCTGGCTCGTAAGCTCCGGCAGTGTGTTGGTAAGTGTCACTGAGCTGGGTTGTTGTGGGGTGCTGATGAACTTGTGGATCACGTATTCTATCAAATCGGACCAGTCCTGTTGAAGAGATAAATGCGCCGCATTTGACATTGTTACTGTCTCAAGTTTCAAAAACTTACGTCACATATCTCGTATTCTGTTTCCCATATTTGTGAGTAGGTTTTTAGAATGCCAGGTTGAAAAAGGACATCGATCTGTTCGAGATCACCACCGACGTGGTGCATCATGGTGAAGATGCAATCGTTGACAAACGCACCATTGCCACGGAAGTTCTCCAGCAATAAACCATACTGGTGCATGATTTCTGTTGTGGCAAATCTGGAGAGAAACAAGTTGAGGTAAAATTAATATTTCACCAATATTTTCGAGTCTCAGTCACAAACTTTTTAATGTGTGCTAACAAATTCTCGTTTCTTGCTTCCGAAACGGTATTGATTCCATCTGCAAGCAATATAAGGAAATGATTCGTTACTATCAAATCTTGTAGGTATTGTCGGCTCTGTAGAGTTGGATTGTAGCACCGAAGCAATAGTACAAATAGTCCTTTCAGGTTTTCAGTACTACTTATCTGTAGTTGGAGTGTTCTCAACTTTTCTTTATCATCCTGAAACGACAAGTTTAGAGTTGAGTAAATTATTGGTTTTTGGGAAAAGGAACGAAAAGCGACATTTATTTAATTTTTTGCCGATTTTCTAGCTTCTTACCTTTGTTAAATGTGTACTCTTTTTGTATGAGTCAAGAGCCTGCAGAAACTCTCGGATAGCTGTAACAACCTGTCAAAATAAATCCTGTCAATTTAAATAGCAATACAAAAATGATCGTGTCTAGTCAAAATAAACATTTTTGAAATATATCGAAGTAGATACTTAAGTAACAAATAACGTAGGAAACAAACTTTAATTGCATACTTATGATCGCTCAGATAACTTCAACCTGCTTGTTAAATCGTACAACAACCCAACAACACTTACCAGATGAATCCGTCTCAAGCACGGTTTAACATCCGCTTGACCCTCGCGGCTCAGCTGCTCCAGTTGTTCGCATAACATCACTCCCTCGTACGTCAGGTAACTGACAATGTCGAATGAGAGCACACAATTGATATGCTCCATGTCGAGCTCCAGTTGGGTGGCAAACTTGAGAAAATACGTCACCAACCAGAAGAAATGCGACGTATCGATTTGTACTTGCTGTTGACGGGAAGGGGGCAACAATAGAAGAAAGTTTAAAATTATTCAATGAATAGACAAAGTTGTTGAGGCAAAAACAAAACAAAAGCTGGACAAACCAAGTCCGATAGAAGCTGTACATGAAGATCCTGAACCAAATAGCTATATCCCTTGACCAGAAAGTCCACTGTAAACTCCTTCAGCAAATTAGATATGTCGTCATCTGTAGGAGCGCGGTGCATTAGTCCCTTCATGTTAATACTAAACAGAGTGTAAATAAAATCCAATGTATATACCATATTTCAACCAGTCGCTCATATTTACATGTTGCTTTTACTGCGTTTAACCAGCTTTTTCCTACGCAGTTCCTTTTTCTCCTGAATCGAAACCTGGTTCCGCTGTTTGTTGGCTGCGTTGTAGCGCTGCTTCTGATTTGGGGGAGGCTTCTGGTGGACCGGTTTCCGATTGGGCCCGTCATCTTCGTTGCTGGACGTTGAGATGGACTCTTTTTCCGCTTGCGTTCCGTAACCACAATCTGAAGTCTCAGAGAGCGACATCTTGGTTTGATTCTTCAACGCTTGATGAACTGTTTTCGGTACCGAGAACGGTGCGTTCGGATCTGAGAAATCCTTACCTTTGGCGGAGCTGGCCGCTGACGATGAGGTCACTACATGACGGGGGGAAGGTAATTTCGAAGGAGCAGCAGATTCCAACGCCGTCGCAAACCTTTTCGAAGAAGCAACACACGGAGCCGGACTCGGAATGTGGTGCATCTGCAATGATGATTGAATAGTGTGTAGTTGATTCGATAGATTAGCACATAAAAAATATTTTTCGACTTCGCAGGATTCAGTCACCGGGGTTGATTTGGCATCTTGGTCATTGGCATTGTTGTTGGTTTCTTCGTTAAATTTCGTTGTGAAATGGTATTTCTGATGTGATTTAATTGCCCTGGCTAGGATCGTTTGCGCTGGCAGTTCAGTTCCCATCCTGGTCGACTGTTTTGCATCCTCGGACGATCTTCCTACATTTGGAATATTTGCGCTGCCTGAAATGAACCATTCCCGTTATTAAAGATACATTCGATATGACGCATTTTAATCTTACCATTGTCAGACGAATCGGAGGTTAACATGGGACTAGACTCTCCGCTGCACTGCTTCGGAGGTGATGTGTTGCTTTCATTATCCTCCGAGCTTTCAGACATAGTTGATTCAAACCACATATTCAACAGCTTCTGTAAGGTGCTTATATGCTGGTCCTTGTATAGAAGTGCCACTAGCTGAGCCATTGTTACGGCCCAATAAGAACGCTGAGGACAGGACATCAAAAATATCAATAACTTATCCAGACTTTGGGTAAATAAATTCCATATGATCTGATTCTGAAGCGAAGTACTGTGTGCAGTACCAGAATACGGATAGGGAACTGGACCGCACATTGCACTGCCTTCCGGAACATGAAGAATATTTCTCAACAATAGTAAACAATTGTTTATGCTATCACAGCTGTCGACCGATAATTTCCCGTCAGTATCCAGCAGGCATTTCATATGGTCAATCACCGCTTTGGTTGTTTTCAAATCGACAAACACCTCCTTGCTTGTAATAAGCAGCTTATTCAGCTCGAAAACAGTATGTCTGCCGATTTCCGTAGCCGAAACCGAATCCACTGCTAGCAGGCATTCAACCGGAACTGTTAGATTCACCAGCAACCGAATGGTTGTGTCGATAATTTTCGGATCATTTGCATGAACCAGCAGCGGTATGATGTCATTCTTTACATTTTGGCCAAAACCAATCGCCCTTCGGAATGTCCGGAGCGTGCTATCCTCAAGGGTCAGCTTACATATAATTTCCTCCAAGGTCGCCTGGCAGTCATCGTTAACCAGGTAGATGTCATCGACAAACGAACCGAGCGAGCCGAATGTGCTGTTGATCTGCGGGTTAGCAAGTAACCATTCCATGATCCTTCTCGTCACGTGGCAGCGCAGGCCCGCTCTCTCACGCTTATTGTTTATTGTGTCTGTAACTATTGTTGTCCGTCGTTTCAGTAAGAACGTGCCCCGCAAGGTGCATCTGTTAGGTGGGCGTTTTGGTTGTCAGGATTTGTTCAATATAGGAAACAGCGGGACTAGCAAAGGTGGTTAGAAACGAGACCGGCTACCTGTGAATATGCTGCCAGGTGTGCTGCTGAATCCATTCAAGTGTTATGCTGTGGATAAATAAAAAATAACGCACTTTACTTGCTTTGAAGAGGGGTTACTATGGAAAAGTTTCAAATATCAGCGTACCGAATCGTACATAGTGGACCATGTGAAATTTTTGAGGTGAAATTTCTCGTCATCGATTCTGCCAATTTCAAAAGCAGTTTTTTTGTTTGAAACAAAAATTTTGTTCATGAAAATATATGTGTTCAGTGTGAAGTGTTCAGATTCGCAAGAAGAATGCAGTATTTACAATTTTACGAACAAAACTTCGCTTTTGGGTCCAAAAACTACTTCCAAAATTAGGCTCTCTCTCCGACGAAAAGTTGATGACTGGTAATTTCCCAGTTTTATTTATTGCACTAGCTGACCCGACAAACTTTGTATTGCCACAAATTAAACTGTGTTGTACATAAATCGTGAATCTCGGATGACCTTTGTCACAATCTTGAGTTTTGCAAGTTTCTGGGGAGTTCATGGGCGTTTTAATATACAAATTTTCCTCACAGTAAAGTAAAAAACAACTCCCCCCATTGTTTAGCCTGATAAAATAAAGCGGATAGCATTTAAACATTCGCCATCATTACAAACCATTTCGCCGACTACCATTTTGCGGAACACAAATTCTCGGTTGACCATAACGCGGAATATAGAGTTTCGCAGAATACCATTTCGCAAAAAACTTTACGCGGGATGTACCATTTCACGGAAAATCTTTTCGTAGAAAATACCATTTCGCAGGGGTGACCCACCTGAAGGAAACTAATAGAGGTCAGTAGATCTAGGAAAATAAATAAACCTAGATAGAGGTGATCTCTACGGGGGGCTGCCCCCCGCAGTGGCCGGCGCTTCCGACGACAGGTCGACGGTAACACTCGCGGCCTGTGGCCGTCTCGCGCTGAATTATCTAATATTACGATTGATAGTTATTGGTGGTCTTGTTATTGATTAATGTTTTATGAAAGAGTCTAAAATTTCTTGATTTCGATTAGTTTTTGAGTTACGCAAAAATTTCTGTTTTATTTGTATGAGAGACCTTATCCCCCTACCACAGGGGTGAGGGGTCTCAAACCATCATTAAAACATTCCTGCCTCCAAAACCCCCCACATGCCAAATTTGGTTCAATTTGTTTGATTACTTCTCGAATTATGAGGAAATTTGTATTTCATTTGTATAGGATCCCCCCCTCCTAAAGTGGGGAGGGGTCTTAATTCACCATAAAAAATTTTTGTTTTTGGAGCCCCCCCTCTTAGTGGGGGGAGGGGTCTCTAACCATCATAAGAACCTTCCCTGGCCCCAAAAACCCCTATATGCAAATTTTCACGCCGGTCGGTTCAGTAGTTTTCGATTCTATAAGGAACATAGGGACAGACAGACAGAAATCCATTTTTATAGGTATTACTAGCTGACCCGACAAACTTCGTATTGCCACAAATTAACCTGTGTTGTACATAAATCATGAATCTCGGATGATCTTTGTCACAATCTCGAGTTTTGCAAGTTTCTGAGGAGTTCAACCTTAAATGATTCATTTTGGCAGTTACGTAACTATGAAAGCATGCCTGGTAACCAATAAGCATCACCAATGCTATTCAAATGTAGGCCAATAAGCATTTAAGTCGCCTTAAATGCTACTTAAATGCTATTTTGGCAAAATATACAGCTACTTTACTGATAACCTTCTTATAGTGCTGGCAATGCTAATTTACAGCTAATTACCGACACGAAGAATTTGAATACAATTTTGGATGCCAATTTACAACACCTATGCAGTCAAAAAGCTAACATACAATAATGTGCAATATAAAATGCCAGATAAGCTGATTTGCTGCTTACGTTAAGGCTTATTAGTTACCTGGAATAGGTAGTTTAATATACAAATTTGCAATTTTTCCTCACAGTAAAGTAGAAAACAACTCCCCTGTCCCTTCATTGCATAGCCAGAAAGCGGATAGTAATATTCGCCATGATTGTACAACATTTCGCCGAATATCATTTTGCGAAAAACCTTAAGCGGAATGTACCATTTCACGGAAAGCTTTTTTGTGGAAAGTACCATTTCGCGATCCTCTCCTTACTCGCTGTCGCTCGTTCCAGGAAACCCAGGTAGACCTAGGAAATAAATAAACCTAGACAGTAGTGATTTCTGCGGGTGGGTGGCCCCCAGTGGGTGGCGCTTCCGACGGCGGGTCACCGTCAACACTCGCGGTCGTCTCGTCCTGAATGATCTAGTGTTACTATAGATAGTTTTTGTGGTCTTGTTATTGACTAATGTTTTATGGAAGAGTCTCGAATTTTTCAAGTTCGATTGGTTTTTGAGTTTCGCAAAAAATTCTGTTTTATTTGTATGAGAGTCCATATCCCCCTACCACAGAGGTCTCTAACTATCATAAAATAAATTTAATACTCCAAAATCTCCCACATGCCAAATTTGGTTCCATTTGCTTGATTAGTTCTCAAGTTATAAGGAAATTTGAATTTCATTTGTATAGAAGCCCACCCTCTTAAAGGGGAGATGGGTCATAACTCGCTTTGTAAAGAGGAGAGGGGTCTCAATTCACCATAGAAAAAAATCTTGCCTCCAAAACCACTTATATGTCAAATTTGGTTCCATTTGATTGATTAATTTTCGAGTTATGAGGAAATTTGTTTTTCATTTGTATAGGAACCCCCTCCCCTCCTAAAGTGGGGAGGGGTCCCAATTCATCATAGAAAAAAATTTTATCTTCAAAAACACCCACATGCCAAATTTGGTTCTATTTGTTTGATTAGTTCTGGAGTTATGAGGAAATTTGTATTTCATTTGTAAAGGAGCCTCCCCTCTCAAAGTGGGGAGGGGTCCTAATTCACCATAGAATATATTCTTGCCCTCGGAAACCTTCACATGCCAAATTTGGTTCCATTTGCTTGATTAGTTCTCGAGTTATGAGGAAATTTAAATTTCATTTGTATGGAAGCCCCCCTCTTAAAGGGGAGAGGAGTCATAATTCCCCTTCTAAAGAGGGGAGGGGTCTCAATTCACCATAGAATAAATTCTTGTCACCAAAAACACCCACATGCCAAATTTTGTTCTATTTACTTGATTAGTTCTCGAGTTATGCAGAAATTTGTGTTTCATTTGTATGGGATCCCCCCCCCTCTTAGTGGGGGAAGGGGTCTCTAACCATCACTAAAACCTTTCCTGGCCCCAAAAACCTTTACATGCAAATTTTCACGCCGATTGGTTTAGTTTTTGATTCTATAAGGAACATCCTGACAGATAGTCAGACAGACAGACAGACAGAAATCCATTTTTATATATAAGATATATGCGTCCTAGCGACAAACAGTCTTCAAAGAAAATGTGTATTTTAGCATACTGAATAACTTTGTAGAGCACTCAAAAGCCATAACAAATCGTGTGCAAAGTAATTAAGCATTATTGATTTTTTAGTGCTCTTTTTTAACACATCATTATATTTCGCAACCAGTAAGAGATAGATAGTTACTATATTCAGCAAAGTTGCTTATTTTAGTATGTTCTGCAACTTTTCGAAGAAAATTTTTTTTCGGGAAAGGAATTGTTGTTAGCATAATGGGGAGCTAGATAACGATTTATTTTAATGGATAATGTAATTTGTCGAAAGCCACGCGCGGTTTCGTCGTGGTTCTATTAGAACGCACGCGAAGTTTCCTAGCAAAAACTAACTCGGATATTTGATTATTTCAATCGAGTAGGTACATGCTACATGCTACAACCTGCAAGATCATACAAAATAATCCAAGGGATTCAGGTATGGTTACTGGAAGACCATTCATCATTTATGGCCAAAATTCGGTCATTTTTTCTCTCTCCATGTTTGATCCAATTTTGCATTCTGAGAAGGCATAATAATCTTTTCGTTTTTTCAATGTTTGGTTTGACAATATTTTGCAAAATTTCTATAGGATTATAGTCAGGGCGAACTCAGTTATCCGGTGTTATCCCTTTTTAGTATTTTTCACTTCGAATAGCCGTGCCAGTGGCTTTATAAAAAAAATTGGAGGGAATGAATTTGCAGACTTCAGCGAGGTGAATCCATAATGGCAGGTTTTTTATGATATTCAAAAGCCAAAAGTGTAACACAATAAAAATCTAATCCGGAATGACAAGAAATGTGATGAGCGGATAAGCGACAAATAGTGGGCAATTACCCAATAGAAGTTAAAGAACAGTGAAAATAAGATTGATCAAGAGATTGTCGAATAAAATGGCCGCTCAAGTTAGACAACTGAGTATCCGAAATATGATGAGTAGTATGCGAAGAAAAATTCGAGATTTCTTCAAAATCACATCGGAATAATTTTTTCGTTATTTTTCCTTCAAAGTGCAATAAATGATCTTTATTTTGAACACTCAACGTTTTCATTTCATTAACCTGGTTCTGAGAAAGATCCATTTTTTTGTGTCCAAATATTAAAAGACTCAAACTTTAGTTTTTAAAAAGGTTACCATAATTGAGCTGTTTTTCTTGGAGAGGGTTTCTTTCTCCTAAGGAGAGCCCGCGTTTCCTCCTTCAGCCGCCCTATAGTTCCGCCAATGACTGTCGTGACATTGTATAATTCAATCTTAGTTTCACGTCAAAAAATTTCCATCCATATGTTTACTGACTGCTATTGCGTGCCGTTTATCCTCTGTAGTATCTAATGTAACGCCATAATGATACAAATGTAAAACAACAATGTTTTTCAGCAATGTTTTTCGTTACTGCTCTCATTTTTCATCTGCTTTAACTTTCAAATTCGCAGTGAAATACATGCAATGTGATAAGTGTGACTTTTTACATACGTTAAAAAAACCCGAATTAATCCACCTAGCGGCGTGACCTAGCCTTTCTACTGCCACTATTTAATTTCTCAGGAACATCTATAATTAACTTGACTATATTTTTAAATATGCGTTCCGTATTCCTCAAAATCCTTATTTGCCAGTAAAATTCACAACGTATTGCGTAGAATAATTATATTTCTTTCCTTGGGTGCGTAAATACTTGTAAGCGTCATTTATGTTACTTGATGAACACCTTATTTAGTTATATAATATTTACGTGATTTGTCGAGAAATAATGTAAACACAAAAGATAATTTTTACAGACTTGAATGAATATATATAGAAAATTAGAAATTAACCTTCTAACGGGTCTACGGACGGCCTTAACTTTCGGGCTTCAGAGCCATATACGAAACTTGAATTTTTTTGAATTGACAATATGAAACATGTGTTCATAGCAAATTTTTTGATATTTTGATATTAACA
The DNA here is from genome assembly GCF_943734655.1 of Sabethes cyaneus. Lineage (NCBI taxonomy): Eukaryota > Metazoa > Arthropoda > Insecta > Diptera > Culicidae > Sabethes > Sabethes cyaneus. The sequence goes on from NC_071355.1 coordinate 227,500,110, forward strand.
CCATGCGTTCAAAAGTTAGCATCTTTGAAAAACAAGTGTTCAGAAAAATTATTATTATACTTCGCTTTTGAAGAAAAAGGATATCGACAACAAAATGATTAATCTCAAAATTTTACTATAAGTTTGCTTGGCCTCAATTTTGCAATATATCTGAATTAGAAAAAATAACTAAATAGAGCATTAGATATAAAAAAGAGAAATTGAACTTTTTCTTAGCTGGCGCTCTTTCACATAATTATTTTTGCATGAAAATCAAAACTTAAGCTTCTTTTGAATGCACCTTCATGAAAAGATAGTCATTAGCATGACCGCATCGTTTTTACAATGTTAGATGGTTAGGAAAACAAAATGAGGTCGAAAAATAGTGCAAAAGCTGCTCCATTAACATGCTTGAGAATGGGAAATATGATCGATATGATTTCCTGTGCTTGTCATTTTTGATTTATTTATTAAAACATGATACATGACATAAGACATCTGTCCTTTAAAATGTCACTAACGAAAATAAATCTTACAAAGTTACTACCGTGCAACGTTTACTTCCTATTTTTCATATAACATTTCTAAGCTCTAGTATCTATTGGTTGAAAAGAGCATCTATTGATGCGCAGAATTTGTTTGGAATTTGTACAAATTTATTTGGAAAAATCAACTCACTAGTATTTTTGATTCTATACACCACTATACCTACATGCTTAAATAAACTGCTTTTCTTCGCTTTTTGCTTTTCTTGTACAATCGTGAGTAACAGCAAGTGAAGAAAATGACAATTGAAATCTGAAATCAAAGAGAAGAAAAAACTTTTCGATTGAATATAATATTTATTTACAACAGATACGTAGTTCACCTACGCCGTGCAGGCTTCATCAGTGTCTTATTTCAAAGCGTATACGTATCTGTCGCGAATAAATATTAAATAGTGGAATTTAGTCGGTAAAAGTTTTTTCTTTTCTTTAATTTTAGAGTTCGTATTCCACTAAGAGGCTTCAAAAACTTCAGACAATTGACATGATTCTCACTTTTCTTGAATTTCATTGCAAATTTTAAAATTGCAAATTGTCATCACATACATACACACATACATACACATACATACATACATACATACATACATACATACATACATACATACATACATACATACATGCATACATACATACATACATACATACATACATACATACATACATACATACATACATACATACATACATACATACATACATACATACATACACACATACATCACACATATCTCATACATTGAATACAATCAACATTTGATTGATATGTTTTGATTTCACACGTTTTAACGGTTTAATATACGGTGCTTAAGTGTTAAAGTTTGAATAACTTTTGAATGAAGCATCCGATTTTAAATAACTCGGTTTCATTTGATAGATCTCAGCAGTAATTTTCAAATAATCATAAAATGTGTGATGTTTTTCATTAAATTAATTCTTATATGTTACATAAACATGTTTTAAATACTATTTTTTCACATTTCTTTATGTAACTTTCAAACTACAAGTCCAATCGTCATGAAATTTGGAAGTTAAGGGTTTGCAAGGCTCCTCTTTCATATGCAATCAATTTTGTTCAATTCGGTTAAGAGACCTATAAGATAATGAAGTCCCATATTTTTCGTATTTTTATACATAACTTTTGAACTAAAAGTCCGATCAGTATGAAATTCAATAGCGACCAATGGGACACCTAGACCTTTCATTTGACACTAAGAACATTAAAATCGATCCAGCCATCTCCGAGAAAAGTGAGTGAGATTGAAAAGCGTTACATACACACACACACACACACACACACACACACACACACACACTCACATACATACACACACACAGAAAATGCTCAGTTTTCGAAACTGAGTCGAATGGTATATAACATTCGGCCCGCAGGACCTTCTTTCCATTTCCGGTTTTCCAAGTGATTTCTATACCTTTATACTATATACTTATATAGTAGAAAGGCAAAACGTACTTCACAACTAAATGATTTCAATGTTAACCTAGTCATATTGCAATAACATTCTGTTTTGGTGGCCCAATTTCGCAGTTCAATTAAAACATACTCAAACACTACCATTCCATGTGCATGAATGAAATCCGAGCTGCAATCACGTGCATCCTAACGTGCCGCTAGACTCATTCCACCGCATGCGTACTGATAGACGGTCGGTAAGCAGCAACAAGCGTCGACTACACACTTAAAGATTTACACCCACATACATGTCGAAACAGCTTGTGTATTGGATGAAACTACTCAGAAACCTGTTAAAATCACAAACTTTGGTTACAAGTAGTTTGTAATAAAAAAAAATCGACGAGGAAAATTTTTTAATCAGAACCAAAAATGAGTTGAGGTGAAACAAAAGTAGGTTCACAGTCTCGGGATTCCAAGTGGTAAATATGATTGTCTCTACTTTATTTTGGGTTGTACAGTTTAAGAGTGTAGCATGTAGGAGTACCTACGCCTGTGTTACATGTACCAAAACACGTAACAATTGTGACGCACGTGGAATTGACGAAGGGTTTCCTTGGGTATCGCGGGCAAATCGGGAATAACTGACGGTTCGGTTCTAAAACTTAATTTCTTGGAATGGAAATAGATATTCATCGTTGCCTATAATATAATTCATAATATGCAGTTTGCTAACTTTTAAGTTATTCATTGAATCGGTTGATCTGAAATGTATAAAAATATATGTACTTGATTTCTCGTATGTTTGTTATATAACAAATGCTTAAACAGACATTAACATATAATACGTGTACATTAATTGAATAACAAATGAACACACAGGCGTATATCCGGTTCGGAATGAAGACTATCTTGATTCTGCGAGCAGAAAATCATTGAGTCTCCTCTACATAGGATCGGGTTGACTTGAAATGATCTCCAATTCAAATGTTTTCGATTGAGAAACTCTTTGTTTACTACTAACGATATTGCTCTGTGTACTAGAATGTTAACACTGCATCCCTTAGAGATACCTGATTCATGACCAGATACCATCCGCATCGAACACGTGACTAACTGTATGAAGAATAAACGTAGGAACATAGAGACCAGGATGCTTTTTTCGACTTTCTACCCATTGAAATTTATTTTAAGATTTACATCACAAGATAATAAACTTGAAAATGGGTCATTTTCGATTTTGATTTTTTTTTGACCTGGTCTGATGCAAATCTGTATCAGAAATAGGTCTGTTATTTTTTCTGTAGTGTAGAATGTTGCTGGCATACCACTTATATTTTGATGTTGTTGCAGCAAAAAACACGCAAATAATCATTCGTCTGCTTGTATCCAACTGCGTCTCACTGCTCACCTTTCATTCAAATTACGTCTGACCGGGTGATCGCTGGTAATCACGTGCACCTAATCAACGATCAGTCGGTACTTTGTATCACATAAACCAATCTGCTTTATTCTGTATCCTGTTTGATGCTGTGCCGCTCCGGTTTCTTGCGGTAGAATTATTAGAATTGCATCAATTATCGATCTCGAATGAGTGGTCACACCATTTGCGTCTGATCGGAGCACTTTTACGTCACTTTAAAACGCGTGTACGAGAAACGTGACAGACTTTTGCACTTATCAGCCGGTAGCATGTATATTGCAAACGATTTACGTTAGTTGCACTGAGGCGCAGTCGTTCACAGCATTTACTAACGAGGGCCGCTACTAAATCCACTACAGGCAGGGTCTCGCAAATGCATGCTGCCACATCAACACTGTTGCACTGTAAGCAATTAGTTAGCAATCATAGCAAATAGTACTGCGAACAAATATTACTGGAGGCTACTAAGCTTTCCACAGCATCAAATTAGATTATAGTCGGTTTATCACTGCGTGAAATACATTCACTAAATCATTCAGTTGAAGTTCATTTCATCCATATTGAACCGAATTTCAAACTTCACTATGGAACTTGCTTTTTCCAATTCACGAATTCAATGACTTTGGTTCCCCTTAAGTAACGAAAACACCATTCGTCCGTTTATTCTTTACGTAATCCTGGTATCGGATTTCGGAGAGAAAGGGAAACTACCTAATCCATATCCCTATAGGTATTAGGTACAAATACCGCGCGATAAGTTGTACACCGAATCGAAAACACTTCCGCTCGCGTTCGCGTCCAGACCTAGAATGGCAGACGAGTCAGGCGCAGGGAATAGACTAACCAAACCAACCAGCGGAGTTGCGAGTGTTTCTTCCCGTTCCATCATCATCGAAGACGTCTGGTTGTGACAGTGTCAGTATTGAATGCCGCCGGCTCACGCTCAATGCCTGCTTCTGTGCTACCCAACCCACCATACCTATCTCCCACCTGTCAATCACTCCTCTGCTGCAATGAGGCTTAAGGAGCGTGGCATTACTTACAATGTTATTACCTACAATACAAGAAATCGCTGTTATCGCTGTAGTTCTGCATTTTTTGAGGTTGAACGAAACGGATGTTTTCACGAGCTGCATTGTATAGTTGCTTAACTTTTTAACACTATATGTGCTACCACACTTTGAATTCATAAGTCGAGAATTCATAAGTCGAGACGGACCCCTTAAGGTTAAGATTCATATTGATCGCAATTTTCACGTAAACCGACCCTTAAACGTGTGCTGGTTCTGGTTAATTTATTCCAAACTTTATACTTGTTCATCATCTAAAACATTACGTATAAATTCAGCAATCCCACGAAAAAATATCAAAATTGAAAATAGCTCCGATTTTAAAGAGATTTTAAAAGAAAATTTTTGACCTATGTTTTTCATCTGGCGTTTAAGATGCATCTTTTTGAATTATTGTGGTAGCAAAAATCGTCATTTTTGCCAACCTTTCTTTTTTAAAAATTATATAACTTTTAAACCATTGAATCGATTATCAACAAACGACAGCTCTTCGTCACGGGTCATCAATATCATCATCGGGGTGATATGAAGGTCCAGGTCGGTAGAAAAGCGTATAGACTGGTATTCGGACTTCATAGCCTGGACACCTGCCGGCCGATAATGGCCAACGATGCATCAACTTTGCAAGACCTATGGTGATCAGAAGGATAAACGAACTTGGAAAAACTGTCGAAACATTGCCACGAGCAAAAATTGGGTCAAGTCCCAAGCGCGGAATGAGTGGACCACGATCCTGACGAGGGTAAAGCGCAGGGAGGAGAACAGAGATCGTGAGGAGCTTGAACAACTATTTCGGGCTAAAGAGACGCGCAAGATCTTCGAGAAGGTGAACCAATCTCGTAAAAGATACGCACCGATGCCACATGTATAACAGGCGATCGTCTCGTATGCTGCCATTACCACGGCATTACGCTGATTGACACCGTCTATCAAGGTGCCCTCCCAGATCTATCAATTTCAAATAATATTGTATATCGTAAGCCAGTATCAGTTTTATGGGTACCTGGGGTGTTGCAGACCGGCAGTCCTTCAAGGACTTGGGCCTGTAACTTTGCTTACAGAAGATATACGTGCCCTTGTCGTATTTGAACGAAAGATGTTGCCGACCACAAGTTGCAAGAACTACTTGGAGAGATTATTTCCATCGTACACATGTCGAAAGTGTGTACGAAAGGGAGGCTACAGTGACTCTACAGTGGGCTTTCGACAAAGCCGATAGGATACCGGACGGCTATGTAGCAAGGTCTGTTCTCTTCAGAAACAGGGAACAGGGAAGCCCAATGTGCTAAATGGTTTGACCCGTTTGAAGTCGACTTGCGAGTGTCAATACGCCCAACGAATTGGCGACGAGTAGCACAGGAACGAGTACAATGGAGACAAGTTCTTTATACAGCACAGGCCAACGGTTCTATGCTGCTAGAGGAGCAGAAGGAAGCCGCTTACTTACTTACTTAGAAGGCTTGGCGTCCTAACACAAAGCCTGTTGAACAAGGTATCGCCAATTAACTCGGTTGTGGGCTTCCGCCTTAGACACCAAGTACACTCCGTCAAATTTCGTTCAACCTAAGTAGGAGGAACCAACAGTGATAACAAAAAGAGTGGTCAGCGTTTCTAACCGGAACCCCAACCTCTCCGGCCGATATGTGGTAAACAAGCTGAAGTAGTGTCGTCTAGAACTGAGCATCGAGCTAAAAATAAGTCGGGCTGACGACTAGAAGGCAGTGTTGTAAAGCCCACACTCGTGTGGTCTAATTTTCTCACACACGCGTACTCGTTCTAACGAACACATCGGTATAAGCATAACAAGCACGGTCGTCCTTCTCATTCGTCATTGCAGCCCGAGTAGTTGATACCGATCACTCACGAGGATTCGCACTGCCCTCCGTGTGTAGAATCGAGGACGTAAGATGAAGAAGAAAAGAAAAAGTAATGCAAAATCTGTATCTCAATGTGCCACAAACCCTTACGGGCAGCTGGCTGCTCACGAGTTGTTTGCCTCGTAAGCAGGGTATGCAGAAAGACACTGCTAGGTTGCGCGTAAGCGAGTATGTAGATAGCTGAATGTCTGCACACAGCAACGGCGGCCGTATGTTGCACGCTTGCGTCACTGACGTAAGCGTTGGAAGTTATGCTTCTCATATTCGATCGCGTGAGAGTAGGCATCGTTTGTTTCTCGCCCGATTTGCAACATTGCTTGAGGAGGTGTTGACTTCAAATCGTGACAAAAACGAAGCGGTCGAAACACATTCCCGGATGATGCTGATGAAATTCGATTGAATGGTGATGGAAGATGTAGTTTCTGGGTTTTTACGGCAATGAAATAATTAAAGTTTGCTGACTTGGCAGGTTATCTGTACCTACTTATTTATTTACTTTACCAGCCGAGAGCCGGGGTGGCTCTTGTCGTATCAAGAATTCTTCTCCATTGTATTCGGTCTATTATACTCAGTGCGTCTCGACGCACACAAGTCGGCTTCAACCTGGTCGAGCCATCTAGCCCGTTGGGCCCCTATATTCCTGGTGCCGGTGGAGTTCTTGAAGAGAACGGATTTCACTGCACAGTCGTCCGGCATTCTTGCGATGGGGCCGGTTCACCGTAGTCTCTCAACTTTCGCCAGGGAATCATGGGAATCACTCCAAGCAGTGCCTGCAGCTCGCGATCGAATGCCTCCGCCTTTCTTCGCTCTCCGTTTGTACTCTACCAAAAATAGTCCGCAAGCCCTTTCGTTCAAATACGGCAAGTATGTCTTCCGGCATACGTAAAGATATAAGGCATAAGTATGTCTTCGGCAAGTCCGTAGAGGATTAACGGTTTGTACATCGTCAGCTTTGTGCGGCAGCGAATGCTCCTTGATCGAAGCGTCTTGCGGAGGGAAAAGTTGGCTAGATTTCCAGCTTGAATGCGTCGTTGGATTTTCTTACTCGTATTATTGTCGGCGGTGACCAGAGATCCCAAATATACGAACTCATTAACCACTTCCAGTTTATCGCCGTCAATAGTCACTGTCCGTGGGAGGCAAATGTTACTTTCTCTGGAGCTTCTCCCTACCATATATTTAGTTTTTGACGCATTGATTTGTAATCCATTCCTCCTAGACTCCGTTTTTAGTCTGGCGTAGATTGCGTCCGCCGTCGCAAGGTTTCTAATCATGATGTCGAGGTCGTCTGCGAAGGCTAGGAGTTGACTACTCTTGCTGAAGATCGTTGTTCTCGCTTCGATGCCCGCTCGCCGGACCACACCTTCAATAGCGATATTTAATAACATACAGGACAGTCCATCCCCTTTCCGCAACCCCCTGCGCGACTCGAAAGGACTCGAGAGTGTTCCCGAAACGCGCACGTAGCACATCACTCCTCACACATCTGCCATAGCGTTCGCGTTCAACTGTATCATATGCTGCTCAGAAATCCACAAAAATTTGATGGGCGGGCACGTTGTAATCTCTACATTTCTATAGGATTTGTCGGAGACTAAAATATTGATCCGTAGTAGCACGGGCCCCCATAAAGCCCGTCTGATACTGTCCTACGAATTATTTTGCTTCTGGGGACAGACGATGCAACAAAATCTGGGAGAGCACCTTGAGGCGGAGTTGACCAACGTGATGCCGCGCTAATTACAGCAATCTAGTCGGTCGCCCTTTTTGCAGATCGGACAGACTACACCTTCCATCCACCTCTCCGGTAGCTTCTCCTCTTCCCAAATCCTTGGAATTATTCAATGAAGTACCGTTGCTAACGGTTCTTGGCCATTTTTGTAGAGTTCTACCGGAGTCGGTCCTTTTCGTCGACTCTATTATGCTTCAGCTGGCGAATTTCTCGCCGGATCTCTTCGTGATCAGGAGCTGGTACACTGCAGTCGTTTGTAGGCACTCCTAGGTTAAGCGTATGAACATGGTTTTTCAGCTAAATTGATTATTGATTATTCAGTTACGTACCCGTTTGTTGCCCTGCTTCCGGCGAAAAAATACTGCGTATTTAAACGAATATGAGCGAAGTCGCGTCTCGTTGCTATCGCGTTTACTCTGGCGGTACCGTTAGGTGATTTGAAGCAAGGTAACGGACTGTCGAATCTTCTGTTTAACAAAGCACTGGAAGTTGCTTTTCGAAGGCCAGGCAGAGAATCGGTACTAGCAACACGAAGTCACGCATGCTCCTTCTCATATGTTTTGCGGTTGACATCGATATCAACGGTATTAACCATCCACAAAAACGAATTATACAGAGAGTTCCGACAAACATTTTTGTTTCAGAGTAGCTAATACCCGTGGAACAAGCGAAAAGGTTTCTTGGGATTGTAGCCCTTTGAGTTTTGGAACCGTGGTAGTGTAGTATCTCCTTTTGAAGTGGTCGAAGAATTGTAAACATTGGTACATTTAGTGAAATAAAGAGACGACAGTGGCTTTATGAACTGCATGCTTAAAATTCCGCAGTCTAAACGTTCGTACAAAACTCCCAATCTACACGATGCCAATTCTCCTGGTGGCACTTTGCCGTCACGAAGCGTGTACGCTGACGGAAGGCGATCGACGAGCTCTTGGTGTCTTTGAGCGTAAGATCATATGATTTATTCTTGGTGGTAAACTGGAAGATGAATTATGGTGCAGGCTCATGACCCTCAAGTTGTACCAGATTATAAATATGTGGATGACGTCAAGCGAGTTAAAAGATAGGTGGCCACGTAGAGAGAGAGAGTTCCGGGTGAACATCTAGCGAATCCGAAAGGAGCCGATGACTTCCAAGCAGCGTTGACTTCGTGTTGCATGTGCGCCGACGACAAGGATGCGCGAGCAGCCGTTGTTCCAAGAACGATCGGAGAATGGCAACCCAAGACCAAGTGAGTGAGTCCAACGCACGGCTTGAAATACCAAAAATAGGTACACATTTTTTAAAATGTGGACTTGTTTCATCTCATCGGTGATAACACACTGCGTAATGCATGCTTAATCTAGGTTCACGTGCTGATACAACGTGGCAATGCACTGCCCACATGTTGGTTTCATGGTTTATACTTACTTTGCTGTGTAGGCAGATATACCGCGTAGGCGGTTGGCAATCAATCGCACGAACGTACGGTTACTGTGCATGGACACTACGGTGAATTAAAAAAAAACGTGAAAACGAGTAAAACATGCCGGTTACCTGAATCAATGCACTAGAATAGTTTTAATTTTCCGATAAAAATAATTTTTATTTTTCTTTAGTAATTAAGTAATATTAAATAGATAATACGACATCCATTACAACCGATTCTTCTGTTTACATCTAGGTTATTTCCTCTTTCTCTCTAGAAATGAAGGTCTCATCTGACTGTCTTTAAGAGGTGCACACTCGGAGCAACTTTTTTATACTGACAAGACGCACACAGGAGGCCCTGGTGCCTCAAGGAAAAGCAGAGTAAAACAACTTTTAATAACGTTTAGTTTAGAATATTACCATCCACCGGCAACTAACGAGGCCCCTCATTCACACTTGTTCTTCACGGT